>NC_141694.1:1452802309-1454002309 GCF_964263255.1 Lissotriton vulgaris
TATGTTATAAGACAAGTTGGAATAGTAAAAACTGTAAAAACATTTAATTTCCCATGTTTTCACTTACTGTGAACTGTAAAGCACAGTCGTATTCTTTTTTTACACAATGTCATACAGTAGATTCATATATATAATGACAAAAGACTTCTCTCGCATAGAAATGAGTGAGCCGCACACATTAGGTGAGATGAAATAGATTTATTTCAATTCCAAGCGCTAGCGCTGGCATTCTTGTTCGGCATTGACCTTTTTCAAAGGAAGCCAGAAGCCTCAAGAGGCTGAAAGGTAAACTGTCCCAATTGCTCATTTTTAAATGTTTGCATCCTGGTGGGTGCCACAATAGGCTAAATGGGTAAAGCATGCTGGTTTTTGTAGTTTACCTTCAGTCCCACAATGATTTCCCTTCGGTGGGTGGTGCTTTAAAATACATTCTTGTTGGTGCAACACCTAATCCCCGTGCATACTGACTTTGAAGTTGCTGGGGGCCAGTACACACACACACACACACCCACACACACACACACACACACGCACACACACACACACACACACACACACACACACATATATATATATATATATATATATATATATATATATATATATATATATATATATATATATATATATATAATCCACGTTTGCCCAAGAAGAACCACTGCCGCCTGAACAGAGGGCGCATCGACAATACACGGACCTCCAGGCACGGCCCGAAAAATTTGTCACAATCCTTAAAACAAGGAAGTCGACGCCATGTCTTTGCATCAAATTCAGTTTCATGTCAGCCGAAAATTTTAGACGCGTTTCACCTGCCCAGCAGGCTTGCTCACTAATAATTTGATAAAGTTTCATCAGCCATTTTAAACTTGTTCAACACCCATGCCATGTGATTAATCGAGCACAACGACAGACTCGTAGTTTTTTCTTATCGCATTTGTAGTTAGGTTTTCAAGAACAATAACATTTCATTGCGCTATGTTCTAAGAAAGTATCCTTAGCAAATTTAGTAGTTTTTATTTACAGTATACCTTAGGCTCTACTCCTTCCTTTTTATTTTTTATTATAGGTGTACATAAAGTTCCTCATTTTGGTTTAATCCTCTGGGGTCAAGCGATCTTTTTGTCTGAGGACCCTTGTATGATCCCCTCCTCTCTCAGATTGAGGTATTTATTCCAAGGTACAATATCTTAATGACTCCCATTTTCAATCATAGTATTTCTCCATGTGCTTCGCAATGGCATTTGACTGATCTTTATGTATTGTGTCCTGAGTGTGCTCCAGAATTCTCTTCTTCACGATGAAGATAGTACTCCCAATATAACGCTTTTTACATGGACACTCTAACATGTAGACTACATGGGTAATCTTGCACGTTGGATGCTGTCTGATTTTCCATTTTGTGCCTCTGCCAGTATCCACTGCTTTTGTTGGTGCTGCCATTTTGCATACTTTACATTGTTTGCAGGGCCAGAAGCCTTCTCTTTGGAGCCAGGTCATTATGGGTGCTTCCTGAAAGTGGCTGTGAACAATGTTATCACCTATGTTCTTTGCTCGTCGATATGTTAAATTTGGGTGGTCACCAATCATTTTTGATAAGGTCGGATCCAATTTCAGAATTCCCCAGTGCTTTTTGATTAGTGCTGTCAATTTTTTGTTTTCTGCACTGTGAGTTGTTATCAATCTTATTGCTGTTTGCTCCGTTTCTTTTGATTTTGGTGGTTTCTGTAGGATATCTTTCGGTTTTGAGTCACCACTTTTTGCAAATTTTTCTCAATGACCTTTCTTGGATATTTGCGATTAAGAAATTGGACTCCTGCTTGCTGACTATGTTTTGAAAATTCCTTATCCTCTGAGAAGTTCCTTCTAAGTCTTAGAAACTCCCCATATGGAATGCTCCACTTTAGAGATTCAATGTGGAAACTCTCTCCATGTAGTGTTGCATTTGTTGTAGTCTTCTTTCTATGCAAGGTTGTTTGAAGGGAGTTGTTTTCCACATAAATTTCTGTGTCCAAGAATACTACTTGCTTGGAATTGATCTCATAGGTAAATTTCAAATTCATTGAACTGCTGTTCAGTTTTTCAAATTAGGTGTTGAATTCAATTGCGGTACCATCCCAAATGATTAAAAGATTGTCTATAAACCGAAGCCATAGAACTATCTTTTCACGAAATTCATAGTTTGCTGTGTTCCACGCCACTTTTTGCTCAAACCAACCCATGGTTAAATGCACATAATTGGGAGAAAATTAGGAGCCCATGGCACATCCTTTTATTTGTTTAAAGATTAGTTTATTGAATAAAAAGATGTTGTTGTTTTAACATAGGGAGATCATTTCATTTAGCATGATGTTGTGTTCCTTATAATGGATGTTTCTCTTTCCCAGGAAAAACTTGCAGGCATCAGTTCCTATATAATGTTCAATATTGGTATATAACAAGATTACGTCCATCATTACCAATTTGTAGGTCGACTTCCATGTGATTGCCTCCAGTTTTAAAAAAAAGATCTGTTGTATCTTTTAAATAGGAGCTGAGATTTTTCACCAAAGGCGCCAAGAAGTAGTAAACATAATCCTAAATAGGTTCCAATAATGAGTTGTTTGCAGACACTATCAGTCTTCCCAGTGGATTTTCTTTATTTTTATGAATTTTAGGACGACAATCAAAGGTTGCCATAGTTGGATATTTCCTGTTCAAGTATTGATGTTCATCTTCATCAATCAGCCCTTCTTGAGACCATTTCTGTAAGCATCCCACCAGTTTATCCTGAATTTCTTTTGTCGGATCTTTATTCAGAAGTTTGTAAAATTCCTAATTCATCAACTGTCTTCTTGCTTCTACTATGTAGTCTTGTTTATCAATGATGACGATATTACCGCCTTTGTCCACGGGTTTTATGTTATGTTATGTTAATGGGCTCTTATAGAGCGCTTGACTCACTCAGGGGCATTTCAGCGCTACTAAGGTAGGAGACCATAGAAAGAGCAGGGCATAAAATAGCTAACAAATTAGAATAAAAATGCTTTGAGTTGTTTCCTAAAAATCAGATAGGAGGAACATTTACGTAGGTGCTCTGGTAGTGAGTTCCAATATTTAGGAACAACATAAGAGAAGGCTCTGCCCCCCCAATCGGGTACGTCGGATACGGTTGATCTTTAACAAAGCCATAGCATTTGATCTCAGTTTGCGGCAAGATGACTGCATGCTGAGTTTCTTTTGTAAATAGCCGGGACCAACACCATTAATGGCTTTAAAAGTAAGGCAGCATATCTTAAAGAGTGCTCTCTTTTTTACTGGAAGCCAATGGAGCTCTTTGAGCAATGGGAGGAATGGAGTTCCTGGGGGATGGTTTAGGACCATCCTGGCCGCTGTATTTTGGATAACCTGAAGTTTCTCTATCAGAGTTTCTCCCACCTCTGCCAGTAAGGCATTACCGTAGTACAGACAGCTCACCACCATTGCCTGGACCGCTGTCCTACGGTGATTCACCGACTGATATGGGACAATTCTGTGAAGGAGACGAAGGCTATAGTAACAGGAGCCAGTTATGTTTCTTACATTGTCCTTCATGGTTTAGCTTGTCGTCCAATTTTATTCCCAGACTCCTCACTGTGGGTGAGGGTGTGGGAGCCTTCCCAAACTGCTCAGGCCACCAGTCGGCGTTGTCGAGATTATTATTTATTCTACCCAGGATCATGGCTTCCGTTTTTTTTCTCAATTGTTTTATCTACTTGTAGAGTCTTAAGAGCATCAATTTGTTTTTTAGATAGATTGTTTTACCTTTACTGTTCTTAATTTTGTACAGCTCTTCTGTTATCGCCTCATTAAAGACATCTATCTTGTTACCTGGTGGTAGATTTGGGTAAAATTTGGATTATTCGAGATTATTATTTATTCTACCCAGGATCATGGCTTCCGTTTTTTTTCTCAATTGTTTTATCTTCTTGTTTAGTCTTAAAAGCATCAATTTGTTTTTTAGATAGATTGTTTTACCTTTACTGTTCTTAATTTTGTACAGCTCTTCTGTTATCGCCTCATTAAAGACATATATCTTGTTACCTGGTGGTAGATTTGGGTAATATTTGGAATTTCAAACCGCTTTCGCCTGCTCCTTCAATTGTCTGGAATTCTTGTAGTTTCAGAAGTGCTTCGATTTTCATGGGATTCTGTCACAATGCCCATTGTCATTAGTGTCTCCAGACCCTTAGGGGCCCATTAGGATGTTGGGCGGATTGCCCCAGCCAGGCTGGCGGTAGCCACCGCCAGCCTGGAGGGGGCAATCCGCCCGACATCCTCACTCGTTTTCCCCCCGCCATATTAGTATGGCGGGGGACTTCGGCGGACGGAAAGACCGTCCGTCGCTTCTCCGCCCCGGTCGCCTTGCGGCCGGGGCGGAAAAGGAATAATATGGTGGCGGTGTCTATTAGACACCGCCAGCCATATTATGATGGGCATTTTACAATGCCTTTCCGTGGCGGCAATGCCGCCACGGAAAGGCATGCGGTCTTCACTTTGGGGGCCCCCTGTGGGCCCCTAAAGTGAAGGGGGGTGCACACGAGGGGTACCTGTGGTACCCCCCTGCATTTGCATATACAATGTGGTAGGCACCGCGCGGTGCCTGCCGCATTGTGTATGCAAATGCAGACATTCATTTATGGCATTGTGGCGGGCGGTGCAGAGAGCACCGCCCGCCACAATGTTATAAATGCTGGATGCGGCCGCCACTGTAGCGGCCGTATCCTAATACCACCCACGGGACCCCCACCCTTATGGCGGGCGGTCCCAATCCCCGACAGGATGGCGGGTGGGCAAAGTCCACCCGCCATCCTAATGACCCCCTTAGTGACTTTGACTTGAAGGAAACTCTTCACTTGCTTGGTGGTGGTTTGTTGTTCATTAGTAGTTTTCTCTGCATAGATTTTTGCTAGTTTAAGTTTTCTCATATATTTATATAGGTCAATTCTTGTTTGGGCGATGTCTAAATGGGAGGTTGGACAAAAGTTGAATCCCTTTTTGAGCACCTAATTTTCAGTTGAAGTTAAGATTTTGAGTAAGAGGTTGATTATATTTAGTTCTTGTGATTTTAAACCCTTCATTTCTATTTCCTGAGTTGTCTCAAACGGTCTTTGGACTATGTGTCCATTTTGTGATCCTCCCTGCCTCTCTGACCTCTCCTTGTCTTCCTCTTGATGTGCCTCTTCCCCGGCCTCTCCCGCCACCTCTTTTCGGTTGATTGGTTTTGTTTTGCTGCTCTAGTGCCATTCGCATTTCTGGTAAAAAATTGGTCTTTTTTCTCGTGTCTGATGATGGTTGTGGGGTATCTTCATTTCCACCAAAATCTGTACTTGTCAGTGAGTCAAAGCTTGAAGATTGTTGATTAGTTGTTTACAATTGTGTTCTGCCTTTTCATGCCTCATATTGCCTCCCAAAAGTGAAGATCCTGCCTTCTTCGAAGTCTAATTTGGCCCGCAGGAATTTATGTTGTTTCCGTTGTTTCACTCTTTCCTCATGTTTTTCCAAATTCTTTAAAATGTCTGACTTGAGTGTTTGCAGATCTTCACTTAGGGTCATTTTGTTTATTTCTTCATCCAAGTTTTTTAATTCCTTTCTTACTTCTTTCAATGCTTTGTCAATGTGTTTGACTACAATAATTATCCATCCCATTGATGAATCTAATAGGTGTTCTCCCGTTCTTGTAAGAGTTCCCCACTCGTAGCTTGTTGGCTCGGCATTAACATTAGGCGGACGCCTCTAGGAATTCTCTTGACTTCCACATACTTTTGCAGAGTTATAAGCTCCCACCACTTATTGATTTCTCTCTTTGATAGCCTTTCCAAATATCTGAGTTTATCTCTACTGTTACTCAATGTGGTAATTTCTCCCATTTTAATTCTTGTTGTGTTTGTTACTGTGAACAGATCGGACATTTCTGCATTTCGTTTAGCTTCACGTGTTTCCATGGCCGTAGTTTTGTTTTGTTTGTATTAAATTTCGCCGCCTATTTCACACGAGTCCCGTTCCCTTGACACCATTGTTGCTAATAACACTCTACTCCTAAAGGTTTTTGTATGATTATTCACGTCTTTTCCCTTTGTTTCATTATTCCGTTTTTTATTTAACGAGTAGATGACATTCAATATTTCGAATGAATGATTTAGTCAAGGGAGAACAATATTGTATACTCCGATGTTGTCTCGGGGCCTTCTTGGTCACGTATTGCACTTTGTTAAGCTTTGTTTGGGAATGTTGTGTAAAAAAGACTTAGGGGCAAATTTATGTTGGGAATGCGCCACGTTTGCGTCACGCAACAGCGGCATAAACGTGGCACATCCCTACGACCCATTTACAACGTGACGCATCTAGGCAGGTGCGTGACGTTGTAAAGCCCTGCTCCACTTGTGGGCGTTCCGGAGCACATTGGGCGTTCCGGGGCAGATGCGCCTCGCAAAAGTGGCTGAGTGAAATCTATAAGATTTCACTCAGTCACTTTCAGGCCAATGCTGGGTCAAAACCCTGCGCCTTCTTGAAGTAGGCGTAGGTCTTGAAGCAGCATTGTAAAGATGGTGCACCCCCGAGCCTTGCTGGAGCTGTGTCGCGCTTGCGACGCAACTCCAGCAATGCGCCACCTTTACGGCAAAGATGCGTCACGCATCTGTGCCGTTTTTGCCCCATGGTGCGGCGCATTGTAAATGCGGCACACCATGGGTGGCGGAGCAGCGGCGCAAAATAACTGGCGCATCCCTGGGGATGCGCCAGTTATCATGAATCTGCCCCTCAAAGATTCAAAGCGGTCGCTCTTACCCATTCGGACGCAGTTCGCCGCGTGGTCCTCCACCCTCCGGTGGGGATCCTCGTGGCTTGCAGATGACGGCTTTAGCGTTTCCAAGCTGGCGCTTGTCTTTATTTCGCCTCCTTTCAGCAATTCTCCAATAAAATCAAAGCGTCTTTTTTAACGTGACGGCTGCCTCGCTCCTTAGTAATCTTGCCACAATGTAGCCCTCTGAGTCGATGCTGGCGCTCACATCTAAGGCTGTGCGTCTTTTCGGGCAGGGTCATGCCAGTTTCAATTATATCAAATACAACTCTGCTGCCACACAACAGTTTGAATTGTTAAGAGAGATGCACTCACTCGTATTTTCTGAAGTTCAAGGCAGCTTTATTTCAAAACGTTGCCGTACCCTATGTCTTTCACCTTTCCTGAAGGCTTGTATATATATATATATGAGCAAGAGCACGGCTGTGCTCGAAACGCGTCGCAGCAGAGCGGGGGAGTAAATAAATACCTTTTTGCCTGGTACCTTGTGGTCCGCTTCCTTCATTTCCCCAGAAGTGGTCCTGTGGAGGTTTGTTGCTGTGATATATATATATATATATATATATATATATATATATATATATATATATATATATATATATATATATATATATATATATATATATATATATATACATATATATATATATATGCACGAAAATTCGTCACTGGCCAAAGCAGCCGCCTCAGCCCAACACTCCAAAATGACGAAGGAACAGACCCAGTTCTTAGTGCTTTAATCGAGGTGTTTTATTTCCAGCAAGCCTGCCGCCGCCATTACGCGTTTCGCCTTACACAGCTTGATCACATGGCCAGTTGCTGAGAGCCAATGCCAAACATTTAAAGTGCTAGTGCGCGCGCAATTTTTACAAATGTGTTCAACAACATGGAAAAAATACTTCATCCTCATGTGCTAACATTTGTATGCATAGTTGTAAACATACCATGTTAAAAGTACAAGTGGCTTAATTTATAAAATATATAAATATATATTTACACATTAAAAACAACAGATTTAAATAACTGTATAAATACGTGTTATTTACAAAGTGAACGCGAACCAATTGAGAATTATCTCTTGGAATCACAAGGTAATGTTGTTCACATAATTGCTCTCTCCCCAAATGTACAAGGCACTGAGCAGAAGAAATAAAGCCCCAGTGGGCACTGATCCCTGTAAAAATTGCACTACAATATTACACATATCATCATGACATCGGCAAAAAATGAGTGTTAAGTAAACATGATTTCTTAAAGTGCTCGTGCTGAGTGCTCAAAATGAAACTTAAAAGAAAAGAAATCAATTCATGAACAAGGGAACCCTCCTCCTACTTAAACAAAGCTCTTAAAACAGGTTATGAGGAGGCGTCAAATGGTCAAATACAACAACAACATTGTTACTTCTTAAAAACCAAGAACCCATTTGGCAGCACATACAATACATGATAATTGAAGAATTTATCCTGAAAATAATGTGGCAAAGGAATTTAAATATACAAATGCTCCAATCAAACTATAAACAAGTGTATAAATCCTCTGTCGCATTTAATCCCTGTGGCTGCTTGCTGTCTAATTCTAGGATGTATCTCGTCTCGAGGAGACGTAGTTTAGCCTCACGATCACCCCCTCTTTTCATGGGCCATACTGCATCGATGACAAAATAAGAAAGATGCACGGGGTTGGAACTATGCTCTTGTTCGAAATGCCTAGCAACAGGATAGGCTTGGTCTCTGTTAGAGATAGCTCTAATGTGCTGAAGTACACGTTTGTGGACCGGCAGGCGGGTGCTCCCCACATACCTAAGTCCACATGTGCACTCCAGCACATAGACTGCATAGTCCGTCTTACATGTAAGGCGTTTGGTAATTTTCCTAGGTGTACAGGAGAATGGGACAACATAACTTGATTTGTTGACCCCATGTTTACATGCCTTACATTGTATGCATTTCTTAAATCCCCCTCCCAAGGCCTTCCACGTTGATGACATCTGTGGTTCCAGGGCATTTTGGACCAGGGCGTTAGCCATAGATTTGGATTTCCTAAAGGTCAGGAGTGGTTTTTTTGATATCTTGTTACCAATAACTGGATCCCCCAATATGAGGTTCCAGTTATCACAAAATATCTTTCTTATGGCTGAGTGCTGACGGCTGTATGTGACAATCATGCGTGGACTGTTAACACCCCCCACCGGGGATGTTTCTGCCTCCCTATTTCTAGGAATCAGGGCAGATTCACGGGATATCTGTTGGGTCCTTCTCTGTGCGGACTCAACCAAAGATCTGGAATATCCCCTTGCTAGAAATCTATTTTTACAAGCTTCCTGCGCTAAGCTGCACTCCTCATCACTGCTGCAGATACGCTTGATACGCAACATTTCTCCATATGGAATGCTGCGTATCAAGTGGCCAGGGTGGTGACTGGCCGCGTGCAGGATGGTGTTACCTGCCGTCGGCTTTCTATAAAGTCTAGTTTGCAAGCAGTTTTCAGTGATATAGATTTCCATATCCAAAAAATAGACACTTCTAGCATTGATGCAAGATGTAAAATGAAGGTTCAAACTATTCACATTCAGCCTTTCAACAAATTGCCTTGCTGCCTCCTCTGTCCCTCTCCAAACAAAAAATAGGTCATCAATATAGCTAAATAGGTGACCACATGCTGTTCCATGGTTGCTCGCAGATCCCCCGCAGCAGAGCGTGGGAGTAAATAAATACCTTTCTGCCTGGTACCTTGTGGTCCGCTTCCTTCATTTCCCCAGAAGTGGTCCTGTGGAGGTTTGTTGCTGTGATATATATATATATATATATATATATATATATATATATATATATATATACATACATACATACATACATATATATATATATATATATACATACATACATACATACATATATATATATATATATATACATACATACATACATACATATATATATATATATATATATATATATATACGACTAAAACATCGGATTGGGGAACGGACGGTATGTCTATCAGGTGCAGGACACATCTGGAAAAAGTTTCCTGGAAGAAACGAAACGCGTCGAAAAAGTCCTAATCCTGCTATCCAATTAAACAAATGGCTTTTAAATGTAAGTTCCGTGTGCGACTCAATTTCTCTTCAGATGGGGAGTTAGTTTGGACATATTCATCGGCTTGGTTCTGCCGAAGAGTTAACGCACCACCAGAAGAGCGCCTATGCTCTCCAGACCCGAACCGAAGTGTTGGAGTTGATGAGACAGACATGGAGAGAGGTGCCGCCGAGGACTGGACCCCGGTATTGGCCCCGAGTTAGTTTCCAAAGCAGGCTGACACGGGGGAACTTTATGGCCGAAAATGCAGTAATTGCGTGGACACTCACAGCAGGATTTTAATCACCGCCCACTGGAGGGTAAACAAAAACAACCGTCGGAACCCCATGTCCCAAAATGCAGCGCAAAAAAGAAGTCCCACAATACAACGCAAAAAGGAAGTGATTAAAAAGGCACTAGCGGACGACTAAAACATCGGATTGGGGAACGGACGGTATGTCTATCAGGTGCAGGACACATCTGGAAAAAGTTTCCTGGAAGAAACGAAACGCGTCGAAAAAGTCCTAATCCTGCTATCCAATTAAACAAATGGCCTTTAAATGTAAGTTCCGTGTGCGACTCAATTTCTCTTCAGATGGGGAGTTAGTTTGGACATATATATATATATATATATATATATATATATATATATATATATATATATATATATATATATATATATTCACTGAAAAAACCATAGGTTATAGACCATATATAGTTAGGAATTCGCATTTACAAAACCTTATTTTACTCACACAAAACCATTGAAATTCCATATATAGTTAGTTGCACTAACTATATATCGCGCACCCGCAATCCACTGCTGATGATGTCACATATTACATCATTCATGACATGGTCAGTGACATCACTGATGGCATTACTAATGACATCTCAAATGACATCACTGATGACATCTCAAATGACATCACTGATGACATCACTGATGACATCTCATTTGACATTACTGATCACATCACTGATGATATCATTCATGTGATAATACGATGAACCTCTTCAGACTCTAATATAACCTTAGATACAATCAGTGTAAACAGACACTCACAGACTGTCACTCATCCATGGAGTTACTCACACACCTAGTCAGTCATGCAAAGAATCAATCACACCTCCATTTCCTCAACTATACAGTTATACAAACTTTACTTATTCAAACATATACTAACACATATTTACTCTCTTATACAATCCCTGATACAAGTTCACAATGATCCATACAGCCCCTCACACATTCACTGGCTCTTATGCACAGTTATTTATATATGTCAACTCTCACATGTACTGTGTTTTACATATGTACTTACTTTGACATGTAGCACTGAGATATCCATTCACTCACCAATACACTCATGCACACAGTCAACCGCCCATACAGCTGTTTCCACATGCACTTTTGAAACCATACATCTAGTGAATCAACTGCTCACACATCTATGCACAGAGTCATACACCTCCCAGCCACCCACACACACACACTCAGTCACCCATACAAATACTTGGGCAACCAATCAATAACCCATATAGTTACTCATATAGCTACTTATCAACACATGCAACAGTTTACAGAACAACAGACATAATGATGCACAAATTAAGACAGTTTAGTCACTAACCCATGCACTCAGTGAGACACATTTAATCACTCACTCATACAGTCAGTCATGCACCTACTAAATCCTTCATCCAGACACTTATACATCCACTAATTCTTCAATATGTAAGACATATTTTAACTTTACAGAAACATACAGTCACTGGATGTTGTCATCAGTGATGTCATTTGAGATGTCATCAGTGATGTCATCAGTGATGTCACTGACCATGTCATGAATGATGTAATATGTGACATCATCAGCAGTGGATTGCGGGTGCGCGATATATAGTTAGTGCAACTAACTATATATGGAATTTCAATGGTTTTGTGTGAGTAAAATAAGGTTTTGTAAATGCGAATTCCTAACTATATATGGTCTATAACCTATGTTTTTTTCAGTGAATTTTCAAGGTTTTGTAAATGCTAATTCCTAACTATATATGGTCTATAACCTATGGTTTTTTCAGTGAATTTTCAAGGTTTTGTAAATGCTAATTCCTAACTATATATGGTCTATAGCCTATGGTTTTTTCAGTGAATATATATATATACATACATATATAAACATATATCATCTGTATATCTATATAAATACAAACATAAATGCATGCATACATATACTTATATGCATACAGATGCATGTTATTTACATGAAAGTTGAAAAAACACTAATAAAAGCAAAGCTAAAAAGCCACCTCATTACAAACAGAATGGCTTTAACTTAAACGAGGGCGAGATCTATTGCATTTTCAATGCTTGTTTACTTTGGTTCCATCAAGAAGGCATTCAGATGTGTCACACATTTGCCATAAATTCTGAATGTTAGCACTCTAGTTGCACATTAGATCACTGTAGTAAAGCTACTGCTCACCAGGGACGTCTGCTGCTGGTATTCAAAGTGCATGTTTCAGTCTGCATGTCAGAATTTTTTTAATGAAATAGAAGAGGATTTGAGAAGTCACTCAAAATGATCCCTAATTGTTCTTTTTGAAGCACTAATCATACTTTCTATGGCAAAATTAACCCCCTCATGTTGTTCCTTTTTAAATTGAGTGTTTTCAGACTTACCACTTCATTCCAATCAAGATGGCTTCTGGTGTGCCATACTTTTGTCATAAGTAAGACTGTTAGCGCTCTAGTTGTTCTTTAGAACACTCTGGGACATTCTGTCATTGGGCCAACTTGGGGTACATCTGGGCGATATTTGGGCTACATTTAGGCTCTTTTGTCTCTGGTGGCCATTTTGGGAGACTGTATGTCAGAATTTTTTAATGAAATTGAAGAGGGTTTGAGAAGTCATTCAAAAAGTGCCCTAATTTTTCTTTCTGCAGCACTAATCATAATTCATATGGCAAAATATACCCCCTCATTTTGTTCCTTTTTAAATTAAATGTTTTAAGAGTTACCACTTTATTCCAATCATGATGGCTTCAGGTGTGCCATACCTTTGTAATAAGTAGGACTGTTAGCGCTCTAGTTGTTCTTTAGAACACTCTGGGACATTCTGTCATTGGGCTATACTTGGGCTACATCTGGGTGATATTTGGGCTACATTTGGGCTCTTTTGTCTCTGGTGGCCATTTTGGGAGACTGCATGTCAGAATTTTTTAATGAAATAGAAGAGGATTTGAAAAGCCACTCAAAATATGCCCTAATTTTTCTTTCTGCAGCACTAATAATACCTTCTATTGCATAATATACCCCCTCATTTTGTTCCTTTTTAAATTAAATGTTTTAAGAGTTACCACTTTATTCCCATCACGATGGCTCCAGGTGTGCTATACCTTTGTAATAAGTAGGACTGCTAGCGCTCTAGTTGTTCTTTAGAACACTCTGGGACATTCTGTCATTGGGCTATACTTGGGCTACATCTGGGTGATATTTGGGCTACATTTGGGCTCTTTTGTCTCTGGTGGCCATTTTGGGAGACTGCATGTCAGAATGTTTTAATGAAATAGAAAAGGATTTGAGAAGTCACTCAAAATGTGCCCTAATTTTTCATTCTGCAGCACTAATCATACTTTCTATGGCAAAATATACCCCCTCATGTTGTTTCTTTTTAATTTAAATGTTTTAAGAGTTACCACTTTATTCCAATCAAGATGGCTTCAGGTTTGCCATACCTTTGTAATAAGTAGGACTGTTAGCGGTCTAGTTGTTCTTTAGAACACTCTGGGACATTCTGTCATTGGGCTATACTTGGGCTACATCTGGGTGACATTTGGGCTACATTTGGGCTCTTTTGTCTCTGGTGGCCATTTTGGGAGACTGCATGTCTGAATGTTTTAATGAAATAGAAAAGGATTTGAGAAGTCACTCAAAATGTGCCCTAATTTTTCATTCTGCAGCACTAATCATACTTTCTATGGCAAAATATACCCCCTCATGTTGTTTCTTTTTAAATTAAATGTTTTAAGAGTTACCACTTTATTCCAATCAAGATGGCTTCAGGTGTGCCATGCCTTTGTAATAAGTAGGACTGTTAGCGCTCTAGTTGTTCTTTAGAACACTCTAGGAGGCTGCAGTAGAACACAAAGGAATCAACTGACAGTCTCTGTCCTTGTTGGATGTACATGTTTTACTGAGAATGTCAGACTTCATTTTCACATGACTGAGAAAGATAATGTGAATTTACAGAAAGTATGCTTTCAGTTTAGCTTATAGATCCCCTTCCAAACCACTGTGGGAAAATCATGAGATATTAGTTTTCTTTCAAACAATATTCATGATATCACAGCAGAAGGTTTTTTCACATGGTAAAATCACCTTAGAACCCACCACAATTCCTAAAACGAGTATGGTACCATCAACAAATGATTTATAATGTAACTAAAGTCCTAAAACCCTCTATTAACTACAATGCTTTTTAATGAGGTGCTATCATGTATATTGGTCCCAAGATGGCTGCCAACACTTCTTGGATGACGTGCTGACAGCCAATCAGATCAGATGTGTGGTTAGGCTCCGCCCAGATATATATCTTTTTTTGAACCTAAATTACTCAAAATCCACTGGAGCACATATATTGAGACCTAGCAAAGGCACATCGGGCTAACAGTCCCTACAATTTTGCCAAGTTTCGTGCAAATCCATTCAGCCGTTCGAGCTAAAAGTGAGGCCAACCGCCCTATGGAAATTAACATGGGAAAAACGCGTTTTGGGACCCCCCTTTTTTCTTGGCCCCCCCTTGATGAAACCCCCCCAAATTGTCAGGGGCTGCTCAAAACAAAATGTTCCATTTTCCTGAAAATTTCAGCCAATTCCGTCCACAAACGCCAAAGTTATTAGACATAGAATTTTCAAAAATCCCATAGAGAAAAAATCCTAACTATATATACCTACTGGCGATATATATATATATATATATTACCTACTGGCGGTCGCCAGTAGGTATATATAGTTAGGATTTTTTCTCTATGGGATTTTTGAAAATTCTATGTCTAATAACTTTGGCGTTTGTGGACGGAATTGGCTGAAATTTTCAGGAAAATGGCACATTTTGTTTCTGAGCAGCCCCTGAAGATTTGGGGGGTTTCGTCAAGGGAGGGCCGAGAAAAAAGGGGGTCCCAAAACACGTTTTTAACATTGAGTTTTCCATAGGGCGGTTGGCCTCACTTTTAGCTCGAACGGCTGAATGGATTTGCACGAAACTTGGCAAAATTGTAGGGACTGTTAGCCCGATGTGCCTTTGCTAGGTCTCAATATATGTGCTCCAGTGGATTTTGAGAAATTAACATTTTAAAAAACAGATATATCTGTGACAGCGCTCCGGGTAGCGCTCCGGTTCGCGTACTTGACGCGTAACGGAACTTCACGAAGCGAAGCTGATTGGCTCTCCGGTGTCTGTCAACATTCTAAACAGTCCGGAACGGCCGCCATCTTGCCTCTCGGTAGGATCGAGAGACAAGAGGAGGAGAAAAACGAAGGGGGAATTTAATGAAAGGGGGCAAGGTAGACCCCTCTTGACCCCCTAGGAATGATGTTGGGGTTATTAGAGGGTCCCGTGGGGCAAATAAAAAAAATTTGATTTTTCGCGGTAGAAGCGCTTCCTGGTACGCGAACCGGGTCGCAAACCTGTAGCGTAATGGGAATTCACCATTTTGTGTTTCGTTTTAATTAAATCACAAGATGGAGGAAAAAAAATGTGGGAAATGGGTATAAGGGGGCACGGGAGACGTATCCTGACCCCCTATGCTTTCTGAGGGTGGCTGAGGATGCTCATATATGTCTTCCAGCGGCTGCGCGTGAGCGGAATTTTTTTTTGCTGCGTGACGTCTGTTAACGTTCGATTTGAAGGAAATCAGGAAGTGTTGACCGCCATTTTGTCACTGCGAGTAAATATATTGTTCATTTCAAAGCGTTGGAACATGGAAAAGGGAGAAGGTAGAGATTGTCTTGCTGCGTAGTTTTTCTCAGGGTGTGCAGTAAGGCCCCGGTTGTGCTTATACTCACGGTGGGGTCTTTGAACACTTTAGCAAATGATGATCCAAGCTGAGGCAAAGGAGGGTGTCAGTCGGGGGGGGGGGGAGCAATGGTGCAGTTTTCACTTTCATGTCTAAGTGTTAAAATCTGGTTTGCGATGTCAACATAATCGGCGCCACCTTGTCCCCACTCAGGCACGTACGCTCTAGCAAGCAGCAGCCATTTTGAAAGCGCTATGGCCCCTCTGCCCCTCGCCAGTCCCCAGCGCGTCTCCCTGGCACTACGAACACCCCCCCTCTCTGACCTCCCCCGTTCTCTCTGTGGAAAATTAATCCGTATTGATAAACATTGTCTGCGCCATCTTGCCTTTTTTCCAATGCCACACTTTTGTCGTGCACGGCAGCCATTTTAGATGCCTTGACCAGACCCACTCTCTGCACGCCGCCGATGCTCAGCATGGCTCCCTACCCTCGCAAGCATCTCCCCCATGCACTGGTCACCCCCGCTCTCTCTCTCATGCATGGGCCATAAACCTCCCCCATCTGCGCTGCTCTTCCCTGAGAATCACACCCCGTGCCCGCCCGACACCTCCCTTTCACCCTATTCACTACCGCACCCTCTGACACTCCTCTTCCTCTGTGTCCGATTGTCTAGGCCGGTCCCAGGCTATCACCTAGCCCTGCGGATGTAGTTTATGGCCCCAACTGTAAAGAATCACCCCTCTTCAAAGGAGTTACAGTAGATCAAGGCCCCCACCCCATGAGATTCGTCACACCACACGCGTTCCGACTATCTGATAATGATCCTGTATTGTGATTGGGGAGGGGATTCTCACTGTAAGGGTGTGTGGGACCGAGCCTGAAGCGGAAGATTCCAGGGATGCCTTTCTGTACATCAAAGTCTTCACAAGAATGTGTCACATTACAAATATACAGCACTCCAACAAAGTAGTAGGATTATAAAACTTTAATAACTTATAAATATATACAACGCTCCAACAAAGTAAACACGTTAAAAAGAAACATTTTAAACAGCTATTTACATGGCAGCCTGCTGCAACATCCATCTCAAAGCATTCACCGTCCGCTTGACACTGTCCTTGCTCCTCCTTCCCCGGAGTAGCAACAATGGGCTGCTTTGGCCTGTATTTTAGTCGGCTTTGGGTTATAAAAAGCCTACAAAATCCGTCGGCCTGTGAGGTGGCGTCAGTAGCGGACCGTTGTGCGAATAGGCCAAAGGAAGCACAACCCGCCGAGATCCGGACAGCACCGAGGTGGTGTCCGACAAGTTGCCGCACTGGTCTGGCCATCCTACAATGCTGCGCCGAAAAACGGCGTGGGGCACCCCGGGGGGGGAGGCGGCGCGAACGGGCCTCCCCCGCCTCCCCAGGTGGAGGCTCCTCAGCTGCAGTGGGGCGCCCCTTGGCGTTTCAGTCGCCATCCAGTTGAGTTGCGCCCGCTCTTGCGGCACAGTGCCTCACCCGCCATCCAGCTGAGTTGCGCCCGCTCTTGCGGCTACAGCGTCTCACCCACCATCCAGTTGAATTGCGCCCACTCTTGCGGTGCAGCGATAGGCGGCTGCCACAGGACTCTCAAAATGGCGGCCGGCTCTTCGGATTTGGGCCTGGTCCACTAAAATGGCCCTGGGACACCTTGGAACTCGGACGTTTGCCTGCTAGGGCATGGGCCCCATTCCCGAAAGCGTCCCCTCAGCCTTGAAGATTCTACAAAAGTCACCGGGGCCCCCAACTCGCGCAGGCTTCCGGTGGGGAGCGGCTGCCATGATTGCTTGCGGAATGGCCACGACGGAGCCACGAGATGGTGGTGCTCTCATGCTGACGCCAGCTTCAGTCTGAAACATCCAGAAACACTGTAGACTACCAATTCAATCAGTTCCGGTGGAGCCCGAACGTGACCCGGTAGGAAAGAACTTGCCCTCCCCTCTTTTGACTGATGATTCTTGTTGCCTATCTCTTCTGTTGTCATTTAACGGAACCTTTTTTGACTGCCGAAAGGGGTTCTGGTCCGACCGCTGGTTGGTGGAGACATTTTAACTATATCCTGGACCTGCCCGGCCTCGCCCAAAATGGCGCCGGTATAAATGGGACTCGCAACTCCTTGTTGTGTACTGGTTGCCCAGCCTTGATATCACAAGATACGTATGCAGTTTTGAAGCACATGGCGGGCGGGGACGAGTACTGAGTCGGCTGACTACAATTGGTCCAGAACGCAGCAGTTCGACTGCTGTGCAAAATTCCTAAAAACTCCGGAGTCTCAAGCTACCATCGGGAACTTCACTGGCTCAGGGTTGCAAAGCAGAATCCGCTTTAAAGCCCTGAACTATATGTTCAGAATTAAAGCGGGTACTGCACCCAAATACCTTTTAGCCCTGGCCCACCCCTACATTCCCAAGCGTAACCTTCGCTCGCAATTGGCTGCCAATTTCTGTGTGCCTAGATTTAAATTGGCAAGAATAGGAGGCAGATCTTTTTCTCATCTGGGACCATCCCTCTGGAACGCACTCCCTCCCTTCATCCGAAAGGAGGAAAATTATGTCAGGTTCAGAAAGCACGTCAAGACCTGGCTATTTGAACAATAATCTGAATAGCCAAAACCCTTCCCCTGACTTTCTATCTAGCTGTGTCTCGGCGCCGGGAAACCCTTGTTGGGTAGCTGTTGCGCCCTATAAATTGAAAAAATAAATAAATAAATACTGATTGAACATTTGGACATCCCTATTGATATTAAGTTCTGATGTGTTATTGATTACTGTACTATTGAAAGTTCGATTTAACGTCACCCATGGTACTTGCCGCAAATGTATATCTAGATCATTTTATTGTAACTGGCCCTGTCCTACTTTAATTATAAAATTTACGTCCACCGATTCCGCAACTGTTAGACACCTTAGTTCTTCCAACCTAATGGCCCGCCCGTTACGTTCTTCTACAGTGTAAATGTCCCCTCATCATATACGATTCCAGTTTGCTCCGTGGCCGGCCCACGTGGTTATAGGCCCGTATTTGTATACTGACATTTTCACAATAAAGGTTTTTAAAACAAAACATGGTAGTAGTACCTAGATTGGTAAAGTTTTGAATAATAGCCACTGTTTTCGAATCAGTAAAAGGCAAGTGATATAAAGCAGCCCGATTACATGACGGTTAAAAGGTATAATACGCAGGAATGCTGTAAAGATAAATGGTCAAGGGCTGTTGTGTTTTCCACTCCTGCAACATAAAGTGATCGATAAGAATCCGATATTCAGGCCTATCAGCGACTAAGACAGCAGGCCGAGCCTCTTTTGCTCAACGGCTCCCTCATGGGACGAAGAAACGCCCTTTTTCTCGAAATAGGAATATTTTACTTGCAGCACAGTTGTAAATTTCCCAGGGAAATACATTAGCCTGGAACATTGTTAGTGATAAACTGTAAATGTATCTGGGTCCTTTGCTTTACAAGCAGAGTGAGAAAAAAAAAAGGTGGGGCTTTCATCATTTGGGAAAAAAAATGTTCTAAACCAATGAAAAGTGTTATTTTTAGGTCATATGACCAAGCCTTCCATCATTAGGAAACCAAAAGTAAAATGAACCAATGAAAAGTTTTATAAACAAGTCACATGACCTGTTATGCGGCTTTGGGCTATAAAAAGCCTACAAAATCCGTTGGCCTGTGAGGCGGCATCAGTAGTGGACCGATGTGCGAATAGGCCGAAGGCAGCACAACGCGCCGAGATCCGGATGGCACCGAGGTGGTGTCCAGCAAGTTGCCGCACTGGTGTGGCCATCCTACAATGCTGCGCCGAAAGACGGCGTGGGGCGCCCTGGGGGGGGAGGCGGCACGAACAGGCCTCTCCCGCCTCCCCAGGTGGAGGCTCCTCAGCTGCAGTGGGGCGCCCCTTGGCGTTTCACTCGCTATCTAGCTGAGTTGCGCCCGCTCTTGCTGCACAGTGCTTCACCCGCCATCCAGCTGAGTTCCGCCCGCTCTTGCGGCACAGTGCCTCACCCGCCATCCAGCTGAGTTCCGTCCGCTCTTGCGGCACAGTGCCTCACCCGCCATCCAGCTGAGTTCCGCCCGCTCTTGCGGCACAGTGCCTCACCCACCATCCAGCTGAATTGCGCCCGCTCTTGCGGCATAGTGCCTCACCCACGATCCAGCTGAATTGCGCCCGCTCTTGCGGCACAGTGCCTCACCCGCCATCCAGCTGAGTTGCGCCCGCTCTTGCGGCTACAGCGTCTCGCCCACCATCCAGCTGAATTGCGCCCACTCTTGCGGTGCAGCGATAGGCGGCTGCAACAGGACTCTCAAAATGGCGCCCGGCTCTTTGGATTTGGGCCTGGTCCACTAAAATGGCTCTGGGACACCTTGGAACTCGGACGCTTGCCTGCTAGGGCATGGGCCCCATTCCCGAAAGCGTCCCCTCAGCCGTGAAGATTCTACAAAAGTCACCGGGGCCCCCGACTCCCGCAGGCTTCCGATGGGGAGCGGCTGCCATGATTGCTTGCGGAATGGCCACGACGGAGCCACGAGATGGTGGTGTTCTCATGCTGACGCCAGCTTCAGTCTGAAACATCCAGAAACACTGTAGACTACCAATTCGATCAGTTCCGATGGAGCCCCAACGTGACCCGGTAGGGAAGAACTTGTCCTCCCCTCTTTTGACTGATGGTTCTTGTTGCCTATCTCTTCTGTTGTCATTTAACGGAACCTTTTTTGACTGCCGAAAGGGGTTCTGGTCCGACCGCTGGTTGGTGGAGACATTTTGACTATATCCTGGACCTGCATTGTCGCGTAATGCGTCATATGACGCGCCGCGTTAGCGCACCCGGAAGTGCTCCGGTGCGCGAGGCGCGAAGCGCAGCTTCCTGGGAGCGATCCGGGGCGACGGAGCATTAGGAGCAGAGGGCATCAGCCTCACAAAAGAATGTTTTGTTTCTGAAGAACTATATTTATCATACTTTGGATATTGAAATTATTTGGAAACTAAAATCATTTACGTCATAATGCTAAACTAGCCTTGAGAAAGCCCCGGCGCAAATCGCCAAGAGGGGGTGAAACACGTGTCGGCTGTCCTTGTCCTATGAAAAATAATAAAGACACTTCACTGCAATCAAAAATAGTTCTGTCCTTTATACTACAATTTTGAAAGAACGGATACTAATCCTGAAAAACTGATGTGAATTTCTATGGAGTACACACTTACCATTTCTCAAACCTGTCTTTTTACTTGAAGCCCAAGAGGTCCAGAGCTTCGAGTGTGTCTCCATTCACCCACCAACACAGCTTATTTAAGCGTTGTCCAAGCCTTGAAATCCTTGGACCTTTTGCTACCCTACTTACATTCTGAACATTTGATAGTTAGGCTCAAATTTCACTCATACAAGACCAGTGAAATTCAGCAACTTATGCCCCCGCAAAGCAGTGCTTATGGCCTCACATATTACTTATTCACCTACACAGCTACTCTCACTTATCTACCCATGCAGCTATTCACATACCCAGTTACTCACCCATACAGCCTTTCAACAGAGCCTCTCACACACCCATACAACCACTTACCTATCCCATCGCACATCCATATAAGTATTCACAAGTCTACTCACTCACTCATACAGCCACTCATACAGTCACTCTCCAATACAGCCACGGAGAGGTGGTGGTCCTCAGTGCAATAAATGGTCCGGTGTGGGCTGTGTGGCCCCCTTCTTCTTTTGAAACCACTAATTGCCCCAAGGAGGTGGTGGTCTCTGGGGCCAGGGGGTCCCATGGATCACCTGTTTAATATTTATTGTGGGCCCGGGGAGGTGGTGGTCTCCAGGGCATTAAAAAGCCCTTTGAGGCCCCTTTTTTTAATAAGGGCATGCCCCCGTGGACTTTGCCCTCCCGGGGCCTACATGGAAAACAAGTGTGAGTGACCGCGCTTCCTTCTTTTTTTCAATTCACAGCAATATTCACTAATATTTTGCAAAAATTGACATGAATTAAAAAAATGCTTTTTTGCCTCGCCGTAGTCCCTCTGGACCCCTAGATCAAGGCTTGGGGGTCAGGGCATTTCTACCCCGCACCCCTTTTCTGTTTTTCATGTTTTTTTTGTGGTTCTTGGCTGAAGCTTATTCCCCAAGATGGCTGCCAACACTTCCTGGTTGTAGTTTTGGCAGCCAATAAGAGCTCAGCAGATATATGTTTCTCAACTATAAATCCCTGAAACCTTTTTTTTTTCTTAGTGAATTTCAAAGGTTTTTGAAATTCTGTTTCCTAGCTATAATGTCCCTGTAATTTTTACTTTTTAGTGAATTTCAAAGGTTTTTAAAATTCTATTTCTAAAATATTATGTTCCTGTAATTTTTAGTTCTTTGAGCTAATTTCTAGTTTAAAAAAATAATAATAAGTATACTACAATTTATGTTGATTTTTAATTTAGCATTTATTTTTTAACTGCAGACATGATTTTTTTGAATAAATATACTTTATATGTTTTAAAAGGCAAAAATGACATAAATGCTTAATGTAACATATAGAATGTTTTTGTAAATGCAATTATACAAGCGTTACATTTTTTGTAATTAATTGTTGGTTCTGAGAGGTCTCCACGAATCCGAAAAAATAGAAGGGACCTCAAATAATCTATGGCTTTTAATTTCGATCATGTGATTGGAATGAATCTGCAAAGTCGGATCCGCAGATTCACCGAAAATATAAAAAATTATTTCGCGTATGCACCGCCCTCTACTTTCATTAATGACATCAGTGTGAACATATTTACAAGTATATATATAAGGCCTCCTATATCTGTTTTTCAAGAAAGTTACTCATTTTACGAGTTTCGCAAATCTGCAAATCTATGGACCGAATGCCGAAATTCCCTTGATGACACACCCAAACTGTGCCTTTTGATTTAGTACATTAGGAGTTCACCCATGTACATGTAAAACCACACCCAAAAACAGTTATTTTTCCAGTGAACTCTGAAGAAAGAGGATTGAGAACCAGTGGTGCTCTGCTTTCATAGAATGGATGAAGCTTCATCATCTGTCCAGGATGGACATACAGAACCTGTTGAGGATGAGGAGGGAAATACACCACCTTCAAGAAAACAAAGTGATGTGTGGCAGCAATTCACAATACCTTCATGCTTGTGACTATAAAAATATTTTTCGACGTTGCATTCTTGGATACAGTGAAGAACCATGGCTGTTAGTTTTTTAGGCTTCCAGTTACCACATAATGTTTTTTAAAAACTGAAGCAAGTTGCTTCTTTGCATTCCCCTACCATACCCTTTTACTACCCTGTTGACTTTTAGTTCCAAAAACAGAAAAAAACTTAAAAACCCTTCTACAAAAAAAACTATTTTTTTAAAACCACCATCTGGTCAAGCAAAGAACAAACTCTGTGTTTTTAATTTATCAGTGAATGTATCAGTGTGACACTGCGTGTGTAAGTGGCTGTATTGGTATGTGCCTGGGTATGTCAGTGGTTGTATCACTGTGTGCATGAATGTATCAGAGTTTGGCTAGGTGTGTCAATGCCTGAACCAGTGTTTCCCGGGGTGTGTAAGTGGCTCTATCAATGTGTGAGTGGGTTTATATATATTGCGCTCAGCCTGGGGTGTCAGTGGCTGTATCAGTATGTGTTGGGGTGTTAGTGGCTATATTAATGTGTGCCTGAGTGTGTCAGTGTCTATAAAAATGTGTGCCTGAGTGTGTTAGCTTCTGTATTAGTGTGTGGCAGTGGCTGGATCAGTATGTGTATTGGTGTTTGAAAGGCTGTATCAGTGTTTGGCTCAATGTCTAAGTGGTGGTATCGGTATGTGACTAGGTGTGTCGTTGACTATATGAGTATGTGCCTACGTTTGTCAGTTTCTGTACTGAAGTGTTGCTGGCCTGGTTCTGTCAGTGGCTGTATCTGTGAGTGCTTGGGTATGTCAGGGACTGTATTGGTCTGTATATGTATATGTCAGTCCCGGTGTGGGTGGGTGTGTGAGTAGCTGTATCAGTGTATAGCTGGGTCTATGACTAGCTTTATCATTTTGTAGCTTGGATTGTGAGTGGTTGTATGAGTGGGTGTGTCAATGGCTGTATGGGTGTATGAGTCTATGTAAGTAGATGTTTGCATGTGTACATGGGTGTGTGACTGACTGTATGGGATTTTGAGTGGGTCTGCGAGTGTAAAAGACTCTAGAGAGGTATGTGTTTATGTATAAGTACCTGTATGGTTGTGTTTGTGACCCATAAGTTAAATTAGTAATATGCATTTGTATGACGTTACAAATACATTTCAACACATTACAATGCAATGTTAACCAAAAATGTTATAAAAAAAATTAAATAACTTACTTAACTATTACCAAATACACTTTTGTGCACAAGTAATCCAGATAGATGCAGGTATGTGTTTAGACCAGCAAGGACAAAACAAAATGATGCCTGGTAGCATTTTACAATACCTTCAGGGGAAAAGAAAGTTCCAACTAAATATGTGCAGTGTAATATATACGGCCAATGACTATTCACATTGGACAAGTTCCATGTGGAAGCACTTAAAAATAATTCATAAAAGGCTCTACAACCGGATGATGCGGGAGATAGCCGGTGCAGCAGGATAGTCCTTGGAAGAACCATCATCAGCTGCATTCATTGTAATACCTGCTGCCGGCGAACATTTGAGTGAGATGGTTATTCACTGTGTGAAATGCCACTTGCTTGTCGTTGTAAAAATGCCTTCTGTGAGTGCATTTTCCCTTTGTTACTGTTCTCAGGTTCTATACGTAAACACCATGCATGATGTACTGTTGAAAGAATCATCATAGAATTGTGGGGAAAAAACTATCATACAGATTGTAGAAAAAATAAATGAAACTGCACAATATGTGTATGTAATTAGGTGTTTGCATGTGGAAATGGGTGTGTGACTGACTGCATGGGAGTTTGAGTGGATGTGTGAGTGTATGTGTGGGTTTGTCAGTACCTGTGTGAATGATTCTAAAGGTGTATGAACTCATGTGTGAGTACCTTTGTGGGTGTGTTTGTTACCCATTAGTTAAATTAGTAAGATACATTTTTATAACTTTACAAAGACATTTTATTGACACATTACAATGCAATGTAAACCAAACAAAATAATATACCCTTCGGCCAGTTTTTAAGAGTGAAAAGAAACTGCACAGACAAAAAGGAATTTGAAAAACATGCCTCAACCTTGACCAACAAATTCTTGGCAAGAGGCTATCCGAAGAAAATGGTAAAGAAAGCATACAAAAGAGCTAAATATTTCAATAGAGACAGCATATTTGAGCCCAAAATAGAACCGCTCCCAAAAGAACAACAGCTAGTGTGCGTTACAAACTTTTCCAATATAAGTAACAAAATCAAGAACCTTATAAATAGAAATTGGAACCTACTTCAAAATGAGAATAGCGCACCCTTGCCAAAACCAATCTATGCATTCCGCAGGAACAAAACAATTAAAAATTGTTTGGTACACACATACCCTGATGACCATAGAAGGAACAAGCTGAGAACCATAGATGGGAAGACCCCAGTGGGTAATTTCCCCTGTGGCTCTTGTAAAAACTGTGGCATGATTCTAAAGGGGCCTAAAGTTACATATAATGGAGTCACTCACCAACAAAATGAATTAGTAAACTGTAGGACCCCAAATGTAATATATATGATACAGTGCCCCTGCAAAAAAGCATATATAGGGGAAACCTCTAGAGAAATAAGATTGCGGCTCAATGAGCACAAATCAGCCATCAGATCTAAACGGGCCAATGCCCCTCTGGCTGAACACTGGGATATCCTAAAACATAACGTTGAGGATCTCAGATGGTGCATTATTGAAGTAGTTAAATTAAATAACAGAGGAGGAGATTTGGACATGAAAAGAAGAAAGAGAGAACAGTATTATATGTCCAAATTTAATACCTTCAAAAATGGACTGAACAGCAAAGAGGAATGGGATAGGATCCTCTAAACCGCTAAGCGGGATTAAAAAGTTTGTTCTAGACAAGCACAAAATGGGGCAATAGGACAATAAAAGATCAAATAGATGCTGTAGATAAATGAGGGTTTGTTCCCTCAAAAAAAATCTTTTATCAGTGTTCCTTTTGGGAAAAACTAAAATTTTAGCTCCAGGCTAGCCTCCCTATTAAATGCCTCATTTCAAGGAGATCTATATCTAATAAATAACCTTAGACCCAAGGAATTTCAGCAATAATAAAATAAGTTTCTTCCTAAAAATCATGTAAATTCTAAATAACACTGAGAAAAAGATACAGATAATGATCATTATCAAAAATGCAATAGTATTAAAATCAGCGCAGCCAACAAATAGAAACTTAGAGAGAAAAATAAAATAGAACATATTATAAACGAACGGAGAAACAATAGTTCTAATAATCTTACAATAATACCAAAACGGCGGATTCTAACATCCTCTAAGATGGCCGCCGCATTTCCGTATGGAACATCCATATCCGCCAGTAAGTTCACACATGGACTTCCATGACGGTGATAAATGTGAACTCATTACGGCAAACTACATTGTTTTTGCCCAATTTAACAATCACGTTTTACTCCAAAATAAAGAATGAGAGGTCTAATAACCGTACAATATCACCAAAACGGCGGATTCTAACATACTCTAAGATGGCCGCCGCATTTTATTATGGAACTTTCACAGCCGCTAGCGAGTTCACACATGGACTTCCGCGATGGTGACAAAAGTGAACCCATTACGGCAAACTATATTGTTTTTGCCCAACTTAACAATCACGTGTCACTCCAAAATAAAGAATGAGAGTGTAAATAAACGCACAGCGAAAATAATAAAACAATGTAAAGCAGTGCCCAATGATTTATATACAACGCTAAGATGGCCGCCACGTCCAACGAGAGAATACAACCCGTCTGAAAGATAAAATCACAGATGCAATGGTTTAAACATAATTGACCCATTAAGAGGCCTATATAAGCAGACGAACCGCCAGTGGCCAGTAAACACTACCTGCAAGACGGTCAAGGAGGACGCCCGGAAAACGCGAGAAGGAAAACCTTAAGTAAGTACAGCCCCGACTCGAGCCCTAGAAAATAGCTAAACCCTAAATATATTTTGTAATTAGTAAACACAAATAGGATTGACCTAAACCAGAGACCAAATAATCGTTATTCCCCCTGTCTTTTTCTCTAGATAAACTAAGAACCATTTCCGTGTTTTTAAGAGAAGCTTTGCCAAAAAAGCAAGAGCAAGCTTCTTAAAGAGATGATCTAAGGTAAGAGCAATAGACTTGCAAATAGGTAACTAAAGATAGAAAGCCCGCTTTAACTGTGAGCTAAATTCCCACAATTTTTGTTTCATGGTTCCTTCAAGACCAGAAATAAAAATCTGACCAAAATACCGGGTGAAGAAAAGGAAGACCGTCCTCTGCTTATGACTTGCCTGTGAAGCACCACAGGTACTTACGAATCAAGCCTAAATAGAATAGGAAAACAGTGGTAAAAATAGGATGTTTAACAATGAGTGAAATAAGCCAAAACAACGACTAACATAATATATGGAATCTCTCGATAGGCACTATGATTCTAAACATTAACGGAGCAGCGGAAGAATATTGACCCACTCCACCTGCGAGGAATTCTCATTAGAGAAAGGTAAAGAAACAATAAGTAAGGTGTATTGATACAAAACAAAAATAATACCCTGAGGTGATCTAATGACCCGGTTTATTTAAATATTTCACAGAAATCGTAATAACTCCGACACGGTCACATATCGCCAATTCTTGTAAAAAAGCGACTGACCAATCAACAGCTTAATTTGAGGTATGTATAAACCTAACACACCCCAGATTTAAGTAAAAGCTAAAAAGGTTATAAGTCATTATAATAACGTTAAGATTATGATGACTGACAGAGGATATCTAAGGTGATATAGGTATCGATGTCCAACCTACCGCCTTAGAACAATAGGCATGAAGGGATGCAAGTGAAAGGGTGTGACCAACCTAAAGTTGCGGGATTCACAAATACTACATAGGCTTGTCTTCTAAATAATGCAACCCTACAACTACATATTTTTTGGAAACATCCGCAAAATAGAGAGTGTAAACGACTGTGCGGGCAAGGCTCAATGAATAAATATTGTTTTGAACATAGGATGTATGCTTGATATACTATATAGGTTACAGTTAAATTCTGTTCTGCCACAGATTCAATACATTAAATGTTAACATGTTATCCTTTTGTGTTTTAAATTTATAGTGATTTTAACTTACACACTGTCCTGAAGAAGGTGACGACATAATATCACCGAAACGCCGCGTCGACAATTTTGTTTGTGTGATAAATTTGTTGCTTTGAAAGTACCTTTTTAACTGTATTTTGATTTCGTGAGATAATTTTTATATCAAATGTTTTTAATATAATTTTAAATGAATAAATGTATGTATTTGTTCCATAAGATGGTACGAACAGATAACAATATATAAAAATAAAAAATTCTCTTTTTACAACTCACACTATAGTGTTTACATCCTTATTATCTTATGCTATGTTCAGATAGGCAAAATGATGTTTACCAAGGTATATTGAAATTGATTGTGAATTTGTCGATCCCCCCACAACTTTAATACGTGTGTTGGCTCACCCTAAGCTCCTTTCTGCAACCTCCCAGAGACGCGAGTCTCTTCTCCTAGACTACATGAAAAGGGAACCTGTATTTTTGTCTGTTTAGAACCCCCTCCCTTTTCAACAAGGGTATCTCCTTCCCAAATTTGAAGTTATAACAGCGCTGTTGAAAGAATCATCATAGAATTGTGGGGAAAAAACTATCATACAGATTGTAGAAAAAATAAATGAAACTGCACAATATGTGTATGTAATTAGGTGTTTGCATGTGGAAATGGGTGTGTGACTGACTGCATGGGAGTTTGAGTGGATGTGTGAGTGTATGTGTGGGTTTGTCAGTACCTGTGTGAATGATTCTAAAGGTGTATGAACTCATGTGTGAGTACCTTTGTGGGTGTGTTTGTTACCCATTAGTTAAATTAGTAAGATACATTTTTATAACTTTACAAAGACATTTATTGACACATTACAATGCAATGTAAACCAAACAATTAACAAATAAACATAACATAACTTATTTAACTATTTACATATACAAGAACACACCCAAACCTTAACTTCTGATTACCTACACTAATACCCCACCCTTGTACTTGCAGTGCTGCTGTCTGTTTACTTTACATCTCCATATATGATTAATATGATGGCATGCCAGCGTTATACCACTGAGTTCTGGTATCGTTGTCATGGTGAGCTCCAGTGTATTTTGTTAAATATAGGAACACCAAATTGATTTCTAACCCTCAGTTGTGCAGAATATCCATGAGATACATGACTTTTTGAGAGAAGCAAACTGTAATATTAAAGGCATCAAATTCAAGACACCAGGAGAAGTTAAAGATAGAGGTGCATATTATCAAGGGGGTTTATCTCCGCTTTTTTGCCTTTAAAAGCCAAGAAAGGGGGAGATAAAATTATCTCCCTATTACCTAGCTGTCGCTAACACCAGTTAGCGACAGCTAGTAGGAGATAGCGACCATGTTGGGCCCCGCTTTGCATGTCAGTGATATTTATCACTAATGACATGCAAAGTGGGCGTGCCAAGATGTTAGCGACTGGAAACAGTCGCTAACATCGCTATCTCCTATTACCAACTTTTGGAGATATTTGCGCTAAGCGCGAATATCTCCAAAAGCAAACACGTGCCCCTGAGCAGTTCTTAGCCATGTTATCCAATGGCAGGTGGATAACATGGCTAAGAGCATTAGCTCGGTAATGCATGAATTTCGCTGACTTTGCAGCGATATTCATGCATTTCGGCCGATTTTTATCGCTTAGGAGATAAACCTTGATAATAGCAAGGTTCCTAAGCGATAAAAATCGCCGCAGCTCGGCGATAGAAATATCCCCGCTAAACCAACATAGCAATAATTATCGCTAGTTGTTGGTAATATGTCCCAGAGTTGTTTATTTGCTAGGTTTGTGCAGTGTAACATATCCAGCAAACAATCAAGAAAGACTGGTAAAAAAGTATTCTTATGGAACAAGCTCGATGTGAAAGCATGTTAAAACCATCCACAAAAGGGTAAACACTCACTTGATGTAGGAGACAGAAAGTGGGGGAGAAGCACACTCACCATCTTCAACAAATAACAGTACCAGCTTTCTGCAATAAGTTATTTGAGGTGGTAACATTATAAAATGTAAACCAAACAATAAACAAATAAACATAACATAACTTATTTAACTATTTACAAATACACTTTTGTGCACAAGTACTTCATATAGATGCAGGTATGTATTCAGACCAGCAAGCGCAACCTTACCCTGTATAGATATGGAGGAAGAGATGCCACTTGCAAAAAAGGGGTAATGTATGTAAACAATTTAGTATCCCTTCATGTGACAAAAAAGGTTAGTGCCAAGTTTATCCAGTGTAATGTCTGCAGCAAGCAGTTATTGAGACACACTATGAAGAAATATTCCCTGGAGACAACTTCCATGTGGAAGCAGATGAAAACTAGCCATAAACACACGTACCATCGCATGATGCAGGAGAATGCAGGTAGTCTTAGGAGAATGATTGTAACTCGATTTCATAACTGTTACAGCTGTCTGTGACAATTTATCTGACATGGTCACTCATTAGTGCAAATGCCATATGTCCATGGCTGTAAAGATGTTGTTTGTGGCTGCATACCTTAATTCAGTGATGAATCATTGTCTGCTCCCCATTGAACCTTCATGTTTTTCACAATCTGAAGCCAGTTACTTCTGCCCAATTGTCTTAGAAGAAAAAAAAAAGTATAAAACTGTTAGAAAAGTCTTCTTAAGAAACAACTGTACTTTTTGCAATCATTTCATATGGTCAAAGTATGAGCTAACTATGTGTTTTATGTTTATGTTAATTTCTCTGTTAAGTGTTTATGAATGTTTGTATGTGTATATACCACACACCTCACGTAAGTAAACTAAAATAGTACACATGATTAATTTAATATTCTTGAAAGGGAATAAACCTATAAAATGTCAAAGAACATACTACAAATGTTTTCCTGTCTCATCTATAATACTAAAATGAAAATGAATGTACAAGTGAGTGTTTGGGTGTATAAGTGAGTATGTCAGTAGGTGTATCAGTGCATAAGTCAGTGTGTAAGTGGCTGTATGGTTTTCTAAATAGGTATTGGAGTGGCTGTATAGGTGGATGACTAACCACTGGGTATATGGCACTGTAAGTGCATCTATAAGTAACTGAAGCCTAAAAGTACATTTGTTACCTTTTAATAAACAGCACTTTACCCTTTGGGTTATCTAAAATTTACCTTAGGGGTGATGTATGTGTAAATTAAGGATAGTTTAACCCCTTTGATGCTGATGACAGAGCAGTTCTGTCATCAGCATCGGTTGGGCTGTGCTGATGACGGAACCGCTCCGTCATGAGCACAGCCCCTTGGGGGAGCGCTAGCGCTCCCCCCGGGGCATCGATCTTGCGGCCACAAACAGGGATGGCAGATCACTTTGTTGATCAATTTTCTGAGATCTATGCTCCAGGGAAAGAAATTGCAGTGGATGAGTCTTTGGTGTTGTTCAAGGGCCACTTGGTATACATTCCTAGTAAGAGGGCACACTATGGAATTAAGATGTATATGCTGTGTGACAGTGGGACTGGATATGTCTCTAATTTCAGGGAGTACACGGGTAAGGAATCCAGGATTAACCCCCCTGGTTGTCCGTCCACTTTTGGAGTCACTGAGAAAATTGTGTGGGAACTTGGTAGAGGATTTTTTAACAAAGGCCACCATTTATATGTAGATAACTTCTACACTGGTGTGCAGTTGTTCAGGGAATTGGCCAAAGTGGACACTGTTGCTTGTGGCACAATCCGCTCTAACCGTAAAGGTTTCCCAAAAGAACTTGTTTGTCAAAAGCTTGTGCGGGGACAGTGCAGTGCATTGCGTTGCGAGGAGCTTCTAGCTGTAAAGTTTTCAGACAGGAGAGATGTCTACATGCTGACTACCATCCATGATGAAAGCACTGCACCTGTGACTGTTTAAGGTCAGGTTGCTGAAGTGCACAAACCTGTGTGCATTTTAGACTATAATAGGCACATGGGTGGTGTTAACAGAGTAGATCAGAGGTTGGAACCTCACGCTGCTCTTCGTAAGGCTTACATTTGGTACAGGAAGTTGGCTATCCATCTTTTCCACTTGGCACCCTTTAATGCTTTTGTTATGTTCCAAGATTCTTGTCCTGAGTCATAGATGACTTTTGACAAGTTTCAGGAGTCTGTAATAGGCAGCCTTGTTTTAGTGGAACAGGCAAGTGTTCCTAGAGTTGGAGTGGTGGAGGATGTTGCTAGATTTAAAGATCCCCACTTTCCTGATTATATTCCTCCCACACCCTCAAAAGACTTTCTCAGTTGTGTGTGCCTAAAGTGGTAAAGTGAACTGCCTGGCCTCTTTTTTTTTAATATTTTTTGTTCAGTTTCAAGGTTGGCATTTTTGTAGTGTATTTAGTTTCAGTTTTTGTGTTAGTAGATTTTTATCTATTTGCAATTTGTTTGTGTTTTCTCATTTCTATAAAAAAAATCCTAAATGTTATGGCGGTGTGTGTGGAGTGGCGCTTGTCTGGCGCTGTGCGTGGTCTGGCGCTTGGCTGGCAGTGTGTTTGTACTGACTCTTGGCTGGCAGTGTGTTTGTACTGGCGTTTGGCTGGCGGTGTGCGTGTACTGGCGCTTGGTTGGCGGTGTGCGTGGACTGGCGCTTGGCTGGCGGTGTGCATGGACTGGCGCTTGGCTGGCAGTGTGTGTGGACTGGCGCTTGGCTGGCGGTGTGCGTGGACTGGTGCTTGGCTGGAGGTATGAGTGGACTGGCACTTGGTTGGCGGTGTGCGTGGACTGGCGCTTGGCTAGCGGTGTGCGTGGACTGGCGCTTGGCTGGGGGTGTTTGAGTAGTGACATGCTGCTGGTCACTACACACACTGGTAGCTGAGCACCATTCCATGCAATCTATCAGTTTGTGTAGTTGCTGTGTCAGGAATGTGGGCTTGTGAAAGTGATGGGCCCTTGAATGGAGCTGTCTGCTGGTGGGAGTGTTGTAATGTGATGGGCCCGCGGCTGGCGGTGTGAATGTTTTGTATGTAAAATGTGTAAAAATGTAAGGTGCGAGCGCACTGCTGTTTAATTCAAAGTTTATATATTCAAAATGTCACTTTAGTCAGTTTTGCTGCGTGCTGAAACAGAGTGGCGCCTCTTGTCGTAGGCGTCTTAACTGAAAGTCACAATGTCGTGCTCCCCATCCAACTGTGAGAGCATGCCCTGTTGCACAGCTTGTAAATCCTTCTGGCTATCCCAGAGTTCCTCCAAATATTAAACCAGGAACCATGTTTTACTTCTTTCGAATTTATTTCATTCTTAAGCTTTTCAAAAGTTCATTTTTCATTCATGAATCATTGTTTTTTAGGATTATAATCACTTTCAATACATTCGTCCAATGCATTTCTGTCAATAGTTGACCTTCATCAGGGACAATCAGCTGAAACAAGGTATAAAAATGCCAATCAATGAATAGTTAAATTGTCGTTTACAAGCATCTAATCAAGCAAACATTGTGATCAAAATTGTGTTCAAACGTGATTAACCCAGTGCATAGGTGCTGTGCAAACGTGGATATCAAAAATAATAATATTAATGCCAACTTGGCGCTCACTTGTGCTCATGTTCATCAATTCTTCAATAACGCACCAACTGAAAAGTACGACATAACTGTAAAGTAAAATAACATTGAGCGACTCGCTTTATCTGAAAATCTTAAATCAGTTTGCTGTTTGCAAAAAAAATGTTATCGCAATGTTTCTAAACTTACATCTTAGACGAAGAAACGCCTTTAGCAGTCTTCCTTTGCTTAATCCAAATGATGCCGGCATTAGCGGGGCATCTGACCTATAGCGTTACATTTGATAACAACGGAGTGGCCTCAAATAGTATGATGAGTTCTGATTACGCGTCTCCAAGTCATTAAAAAATAATACCAATAGTAACAATTAAAACAATAGCAAAAATCAAGTCATAACTTTAATGAGCCACTGGGTAAATGTACAGACGTCCATGCGCATAGGCAAGGCTGAAGCACCAGAGTGCTTAGATCTAGTTGCAACTAAAAAGTGTAAACCATTCTCAATGTCATATGTGTTTAAAGGTAACAAGTGAATTCAGTACGATCATTGAGCCCAAATGGCTTATGGGAGTTTAAAAGATACATCCAATTGTTTTCCCTTTGGAGGAGAAAACAATTGTTTTCACGTCCTTCTATTTTATTTATTGTTTCCGAAATCAAACATTTCAGTTGAGACACGTTGTGTTTCTCTTCTTTGAAATGTGTGGCCACTGTCGATTTGACATTTCCAGTTCTAATGTTCGACTTATGCTCATTAAGTCTTATTTTTATTTTCTGTGTGGTCTTCCCTACATACACTTTCCCACAGGGACATTTTAACATATATATTGCATTTGCTGTATCACAGTTTACATGCAACTTGATGGTGAGTCCTTTCATCGGATGCTTCACTGTGTTCCCCCTTATGATGTTATTGGAGTGCCCACATTGTAGGCAAGGTCTCGTTCCTCGGAAACACGTTTCTTTTGGACTTTTTTTTTTCCCCTAAATTTTTGCGCATGGTAAAGGCAAAAATCGGTTGTTGTTCAAAGGCTTGTTCAAAATCAGGTTCCGCTCGTAGAATGTTCCAATGATGAGGATCTCTTTTAATTTATAACTCATGGTAGAGTATTTAGACACAATTGTCATCCTTTCTTCTTTCGCCTTAGGTCTTGTTTTCAGTAGATCTTTCCTAGGTATGTGACTCACTTTTTCTATGGATTGTTTTATTAGATTGTTTGGATGTCCTCTGTTGCTAAATCTTTCTCCCATGATCTTCAATGTGTTCTCTACCTTGTCTTCGTTTGAGGTAATTCTTTTAGCTCTCATCATCTGTGATGTGGGTAGATGTGCTTTTAATGGTTCCTGATGAAAACTATGGAAATGGAGAGTATTGTTTCTGTCCGTTTCTTTGAGATACATTTCTGTTTCTATTTTCCCTTGATGTAGGTTGACTCGAACATCCAGAAAAGTGATGGAGGTTTTTGATATCTCCCAGTTCAATTGTATTCTCTCATTTTTGGCATTTAATTCCAACAGTGCCTTCTGTAAAGTTTCTTCTGTGTTATTCCATAAGATAAAAATTTCATCAATGTAGCGTACTATCAATTTTAAATTGTCTGTCCATATGGGGTTGCTCAATATTAGTTGTTCTTCATATGCTTTCATACATATATTTTGGCATACACTGGGGCGGCACAGTTGCCCATCGAAGTACCTACCAGTTGTTGATACCATGTGTCGTCCGTTTTGAAATAGCTATGATAAAGTGTGCAGACTATAAGTTCCATAAGGAACACTTGCATAAGTTGATCATAATCCGTAGATAGAATAGCTTCTTCCATAGCTTCTATACCTGCTCCATGAGGTATTGCAGCATACAAAGATTTAACATCGGCCGTACACAGTAACAATTGTTCATTGGTTGCTATCTTTAGCATATCCAATCTGATCAAGAAATCTGTGGAATCTTTAATATAGGTAACCATCTTCTGTACCGTGGGTTGCATGTATTTGTCTATCAGTTGTCCAGTAGGTTCATGTATACTGTTTTTTGTCGAGACAATAGGACATAATGGTGGGTTAAACAGATCCTTATGCACTTTTGGCATCATATAGAATGTTGGACTTTTGGGATTGGTTTTAGTTAGAAAATTTCTGGTTTTCTCTGTTATTACTCCGTTTTCTTTTGCTCTCCCAACAATTTCTGCCAGTTTGTTTGCATATTCTTGAGTAGAATTGTGATTTAAGACAGCATAGGTGTTAGTGTCCGCTAAGTGCTCTTTGACTTTTTTTTGGTACATAGCTGTGTCCATCACCACAAGGCCTCCTCCTTTATCTGCTTTTGTGCAAATGATATCCTCATTATTGGCAAGTCTCTTTAATATGCTCATTTCCTTGTTAGTCAAGTTTCTTTTGATCTTTTTTTCAAATTTGAGCTTATTCAAATCTTGTTTGACCATTGTCTCAAACAGGTCTAATGTTTTATGACTTGTTGGAGCCATATAGGTGCTCTTAGTTCGCAATCCCTTTAATTGATCAGATGCTGCAGTGGATGGGTTGTCTGCCACGTGGTCAAAAAAGTAGCGCAATTTAAGCTTACGCATAAGTTTGAAAAAACTGATTTCAAGTTCCAATGAATTCGTTTGGGTAGTAGGGACGAAAGAGGTGCTTTTTTGTAGCACCATTAGTTCTTGATCTGTCAATTTGTGCTTAGAGATATTAATGCCTAGGTGTTCTTGCCGACTGTCTTCTTCTTTTCTTTCTCTTTGGTCTTGGTTGTGACACTTCTTGTGCTTGGAGGTTCTTTTTCTCCCCCTGGATCGTCTGGTTGGGCCGTGCCTGCCTCAAAAAAAGGCCTCTCTACGGTATCTGAGACTGTAGAAGTGGTTGGTTTCTCTGCTAAATTCCTCCCATCCTGAGTGATAGTTGATTCCTTTGCTTGTGTGGATGGTGTCGTTTTTTTAGATGGATAGCTCTTATTGAATGGTGGTTTATTGGATGCATCACTTCCAGACGAGAAAGTATCCGTTTAAGGGGTATATGGGCGATTCCTTCTTCTTTGGGCGTACACATCCGCCCATGTGTACACCTCCCCTAGTTTGTAGTCCAAAGTGTCGCGTTTGAACTTTCTAATCTTGCGTTCATTCACTTCTTGGGCATGTCGCTCGATCTGTTCCTTTGCCTCCTTTAAAGCTGAATCAAGTTCCTCAGCAGTCATCATTTTAGACAGTTCTTCTGTTAATTCATCCATCACTTTGGACAACTCTATTAGGATTACTGAAAGTTCTTCAATGATCAACAAAATAAGGTCCAAAGAACATCTGTTTAGAATAGCGTACCACTTGTCTTGGAAGGCTTTAGCATTTTTACAGAGGGAAGGCTTCAGGGCTATGCGAAGCCCTCTTGGTATGCGTTGAGCTTTATGGTAGTGTATCAGCGTGCTAGCGTGAAGTTTCTGGTTTACGTGGCGTTTGGATACATAAATTAGTTGTTTGATGTTTTGAGCCTTGGTCCTACTAGAGGACGTCTGAGTCATCTCTTCCTGTATTAAAGAATAAATTCTGGAAGCTTCTCCTTCATTAAAAAGCAAATGTATCTGCCCTTGCTTCGGTGCTTTTGCTGATTTCCTCATACTGCATTGTTGCGGAAATGTTTAATCGGTCACTCTTATTAGAAGTCTAATATGCGTGCTGCTCACCTCTGGGACAAGAAAAATACGTAAATGTGTAAAAATGTAAGGTGCGAGCGCACTGCCGTCTAATTCACAGTTTATATATTCAAAATGTCACTTTAGTCAGTTTTGCAGCGTGCTGAAACAGAGTGGCGCCTCTTGTCGTAGGCGTCTTAACTGAAAGTCACAATGCCGTGCTCCCCATCCAACTGTGAGAGCATCCCCTGTTGCACAGCTTGTAAATCTTTCTGGCTATCCCAGAGTTCCTCCAAATATTAAACCAGGAACCATGTTTTACTTCTTTCGGATCTATTTCAATTTTAAGCTTTTCAAAAGTTCATTTTTCATTCATGAATCATTGTTTTTTAGGATTATAATCACTTTCAATACATTTGTCCAATGCATTTCGTTCAATAGTTGACCTTCATCAGGGACAATCAGCTGAAACAAGGTATAAAAATGCCAATCAATGAATAGTTAAATTGTCATTTACAAGCATCTAATCAAGCAAACATTGTGATCAAAATTTTGTTCAAACGTGATTAACGCAGTGCATAGGTGCTGTGCAAACGTGCATATCAAAAATAATATTATTATGCCAACTTGGCGCTCACTTGTGCTATCAATTCTTCAATAACACACCAACTGAAAAGTACGACATAACTGTAAAATAACATCGAGCGACTCGCTTTATCTGAAACTCTTAAATCAGTTTGCTGTTTGCAAAAACAACTTTATCGCAATGTTTCTAAACTTACATCTTAGATGAAGAAACGCCTTTAGCAGTCTTCCTTTGCTTTATCCAAATGATGCCGGCATTAGCGGGGCATCTGACCTATAGCGTTACATTTGATAACAACGGAGTGGCCTCAAATAGTATGATGAGTTCTGATTGGCCCGAACTCCGGTCACATGATCGGAAAACCGGCCAATGGGAAGGATAACATCCCCACTGTTTAATCCAACACTACACTTTGTGGACAATAAAGTTTACGCGTCTCCAAGTCATTAAAAAATAATACCAATAGTAACAATTAAAACAATAGCAAAAATCAAGTCATAAAGTTAATGAGCCACTGGGTAAATGTACAGACGTCCATGCGCATAGGCAAGGCTGAAGCACCAGAGTGCTTGGATCTAGTTGCAACTAAAAAGTGTAAACCATTCTCAATGTCATATGTGTTTAAAGGTAACAAGTGAATTCAGTACGATCATTGAGCCCAAATGGCTTATGGGAGTTCAAAAGATACATCCAATTGTTTTCCCTTTGGAGGATATTGGGACAATATCATAAGCTGACCCAGTGATAGGGGCATTGGTGCTCAAAAATCCACAAATTACATACTACAGAGTGGTATCGATGAGGAATACACTGGTCAAAACAAGTCTGGAAATCAGCAGGCCCAGGAATTGGCTATCAGAAATGTCGAGTTCCATAAATACTTAAGATGCAAAGCATGCACTATAGGCATAAATACAAAAGAATACCACATCCCCTTTATTGATGCATCAAAGAAAATATAGGAGGGCAGATTTACAAACCCCTTGCGCCACATTTGCGTCATTTTTAACATAGGAAAAATGATGCAAAATTGGCGCAAGGGGTTTGTAAATCTGCCCCAGGGTGCCTATACCCGTAAGGCAGATCATGCAGTGTATGTCCTGACATTTAGCTGAAATATGAGGTATTTTAGCACTATTGTGCTGCAGGTGCACAAACACATGCTGCATCCATCAAAAATGTAGATAACACCTATCCAGTGACGAGACACCACTGCACGTTGGTTCATGACAGTGGTTCATGACAGTGAGGTATCACATTTAACGTATGGTGTGATTGACTCAGTTCCTCTCAGTAAAAGAGGTGGTGATAGAGTAACACAATTGAAGCAATTGTAAACTATGAACATATTGAATTTATATTCCAAGGTCCGAAATGGATTAAGCAGCGAAGAGGATTGGCACAATTTTCTATACTGTATTCACAACTGTATATATCACAACCTAAGTATATTTAAAGTATGAACTAGGAACTGCTAATCACGTGAATATCAAAACCGCCTACATACCCCATATAGTTCAGCTTTTATCCTGATATTGTTACATGAAGGTGAACAAAGCCCACTGTGGGCTTAATTCATTTATACACACATATCTGAAAAAGCTGCTATGTATACACATGTGTAACATATAATGTAGTGATTGGCTATTGTTACGTGTGGGGCTTTTGTTGCTGCTGCTTGTGTATTTGCACATCTTACTTCATTTAAATAAGACTTTTTAGACTGCTTGCATTATTGACCAATATCAGTTTTAATTAACTTGCCACCAGATACTCATTCCTACTGGTTTCCTAAACTCGCGGTGTCCGTCTGTTAGAGTGGACCCGCAATCTTGAGGTTAGCGTTTCAGCCTTTTTTAACCTACCCTTATAAAAAGACACATTGGTGTGGCTGCGCAGCAGACACGCGCAGCCGGCGCACCAAAGGTGCACCAAAGACAAACCCGCCTGCGCCCGTCCGCGCACCGACCGCACACAGCGCAACCATGCTGCCCGGTTGGGATTACATGTGGAAAAGAATGAAAGATACCATAACTTAAGTTATACAAACATTGAACTACGAAATATAGGTGAGATTGGAGAGGGTATGGGAGCGGTCAAGTTTGAGGGGACTGGGGGCCCCAAATCAGACTTTGAGAGACGAGATACCCTTGCATGCGGGCTGTTAAATGTCTGATCTTTGTCTAAACATTGCGTGGAGGTCCAGCTGGTATTAGAAACCCATGATTTGGATGCCCTATTTATGACGGAGACATGGACATACTTGGGCTCTGACTTAGAGCCCGGGCTGACAGGCCCGCCAGGATATAAAGTATTTCATAAACCGCGTATTGGTGGTAGGGGAGGTGGAGTGGGGGTCACCTTTAAAGAAATATGGGCCTTCGCCCCTATAGATATTGATGTGATAGAGGGTTTTGAACTAATGGGATTTTTACTAAAGGACCCTAAGGGACATGTGCTAACGGGCATAGTATGCTATGGGCCTCCTGGGGCTGTTAGTTTGCAACAACAGCAGGCGCTGATCGGGGTCTTTAGCAACATGGCAATTGCACATGCCAGACTGCTAACTTTGGGAGCCTTTAATCTATGGCTAAATGGAACCTTGGATACAGGATATAATAATCTCCTCCAATCATGTGAAAGCTTAAACCTACAACAATGGGGTAACCCAGCCAACACATAAGGGAGGACATATCTTTGATAAAATAAATTCTGATAAAGACAATAGGAAACCTGGACATTCTGCCCGTGGCTTGGTCTGACCATTACCTGATTAAATTCCAGGTATGTAATCCAAGAATGAGCAACCCGGTTGCTAGCGAGGTGGGGAATTTTTTTAGCAGGGACTGGAAGCTTCTTTAAAAAAAGGCAAGAATCTCTCCTGTGTTCTCCCTTGATGTATGTTTTGAGGTAGATATGCAGGTGGAAGAAAATTATGTGGCCCTAAATGCTTAGATCACATCTAGGTTGGACCAGATTGCCCCGTTAAAAAATCAGAAAAAAGTGTGCAGATCCTCGGCCCCATGGTTTACTGAGAAATTAAAAAATTTGAAACTAGGATGAAAGAAGGGAGAGAGGAAGTGGAGAAAGACCTACAAAGATGAGGATAAACTGTCTTGAAGACAGCAATTATCAATTATAAAAAAGAAATAATTATTGCGAAGGCTAAGTACTTCTCTAATACTATTCTGAAAGCACCTAGTAGTACAAGAAGCATTTTTGAAATAATGAATTATATGATTAGCCCAGATTGCTCCAATGATAAGATTCATCCCACTCAGGAACTATGTGATAGCCTAGAGATCTTCTTCAAGGATAACATTAGAATTATCATTGATGGCCTTGAAAGGGACAATTTGCCTGGGGTGACAGAAGATCACAGTGATAATAATATTAGAGGTTTACTGATACAATAAGGTCAAGAAAGATAAGGGTGGAAAATACGAGCCTCTTAATCAACTTTGAGATACCATCGGTGGAGGAATTTAACAGGATGGCCTTAGGTGTCTCCTCTGGATCACCTTTAGACCCCTTACCACATAAAATATGGAAGGAATTGGTAACAGAATTGTTCCCAATACTTCAGCAGGTCTGTAATCAATCTCTATCTAGCGGGTCAGTTCCAGCCAGTTGGAAACAAGCACTGGTGTCACCTCTCCCGAAAAAGGCAACGCTTGATCCGACTAGCCCAAAAAACTATAGACCTATTTCTCTGCTACCTTACCCACTAAAGATTGTAGAACGATTGGTCAGTAGAACACTTTCAAGGCATTTGGAAACCAATAACATTCTGGAGGATGTGCAGTTTGGCTACCATGAGATCCTTCTGGACAGATTTGAAGAGGGGGGGTAGTGGGCACAGCCCTCAAGTGGTTTCAGTCTTACCTATCGAATAGGAGACAGGCAGTGGCCCTCCCCCATTAGCAGTCTGAATTCACAAACATCCTGCATGGTGTCCCCCAGGAATCTGCGATTAGTCCAATATTGTTTAAAATCTATATGAGCCCCTTGATTGCTGCTATAAAGGGTCATAATGTCAATATTGTAAACTACGCAGATGATACCCAACTTATTTTATCTTTAAAGGGGTACCAGTGAACATCTTTTGAAGACTTTCATGCTTGTATGTAGGATACTGCACACTGGCTGAGAAAGAACTTGCTACAATTCAATGCAGACAAGACCGAGATTCTTTACTGTGCAACAGGGAAGTCTCCCTTGCCACTTCCCATCAATTTTTGGCCATTACCCACAGCCGTTCCACCCGCTCCTTTGGAGAAGGTGCGTAATTTGGGAATTATGTTCAATAACAGATTGACCCTTGAATCACAATTAAATAAAGCAGTGCGGAGCTGCTTCTCGATTATTAGAGCTCTTCGTAAGGTTCTTCCGATTCTGCCAGTTCAAGCTTGAGCACTGGTAGTACGGAGTACCATTTTAAGCAGGCTGGACTATTGTAATGCCTCGCTGCTGGAGTCCCTAAGATATTTGATTGAGGGGCTCAAGAGGATTCAAACAATAGCAGCTAAGCTAGCCTTGGGAAGGCCAAGACGTTCATCTGCCTCCTTGACCTTGTCGGAGCTGTGATAGAGCGCGCATGTCACCAGACTCAATTTACCATACTCACCTGGGCCCATAAAACAAAACAACTTATCATGAGTTTAAATCAGGTAACCTGTGCACTTTACTCTAATCAGTGATTTACAAATTTCATTTAGGACCTATACCATTGACTTACCAAACCTCGTCATCGGTACCGAAAGTCCTAAGGGATCAAAGGAGTTGGAATAATAGGTAGAAAAATAACATTTGCACTCATATAATAACCACAAACTCGGGAAAGGTTTAAACTCTTTATCTAAAATTATTTAAATGTCTTAATCCAAACATTGAACAAATAGAAAATTCTCAATTAGGAAATAACGATTAGAATGAAAATATGCAGAGATTTATAAAGCAGTTTTTACGCATTTGACATTAGGGTGGGAAGAGAGAAGGAAACAGTACAATGACATACCCACATGGAATATTTACCTTGAATGGTGTGAAGAACTAACCCTGGCCACGGGTCAGTTTAAAGATAGAGCCCAAATTGCAACATCCAGTGAGATAACAGGTGCCGACCAGGAATCAGGACAGGTGCAACCAGATTGGATCAGTTCAGAAAAGGGGGTGGTGATGAACAGAGTGTCTGAATTAAGCAGACCACTCTTACCCAGTCCAAAGATCAGGGCTTGATCCATCACCGTTATTTATCTCACTGCACCATCCCAGCTCAGAACCTGGCTATATGCAAATCAGTCTGTCCCTGGCCCAGTGCATACTGGGAACAGTGCAGACTAAACTACCAAGCCAATTCTTCACCAGAAAGGAGACAAGCTACCGGGGACCGGTTTCTGGCATTTCAGCCGTCTTCGGCCCGGCTTGCTTGAATCCTGATGGTGCAGTGAGAAAGGGACTCATGTCTGAGTATACCCTGCCACACCTATAGTGGCCAAAAACGATTCAGAAAAGGGGGTGGTGATGAACAGAGTGTCTGAATTAAGCAGACCACTCTAACCCAGTCCAAAGATCAGGGCTTGATCCATCACCGTTATTTATCTCACTGCACCATCCCAGCTCAGAACCTGGCTATATGCAAATCAGTCTGTCCCTGGCCCAGATTGGATCAGGACAGGACCACCACAGGCTAAGACCGGCACCCACAGTTAAAGTTGCTACGCCAGCACTACAACCCTCTCTGCAGCTAACAGCCAAACCCGATTGGGTTATCAAATTCTCAGACAGAGTGCTCCGCCAGCACCCTTGCTCCCGAACCCCGATTGGGTTATCGAATCTTCTGACAGAGTGCTCCGCCAAAACCTCTGCTCTTGGTCACCTATTGAGTGCGTTGGGTCAGTGACAGGTCAGCTATTCGGACAAGTCGGACAAATTAATTAACTAAGCCTACCCTAGTTATACTATTTTCCAGGTCAGTGTACCACCCCACAATGTTGCAAGTGTAAGGATTCCCAATTTTGATTGGACAAAAGGATGAGGAGAGGTCATCACACCTTACCAAATCGAAACTTTTATGATGAATATTAATATTTGCGTTCCCGCCCATCAATTTATTTTCCCATGCACTTTTATTCCACCCAGCAGGTAATGTAGCAATTTTGTATATTATTTTGTTCAGTCCAGCTTCCTCTTGTGGGGTTGAGAGTTCACGCTCCCATGAACATCATCTGGTAGGACAGTAGCTGGCATGGGTTCAATGCCATTGACTTGAGTTTTCTTGCAAATTTTGCACATGCACGGTGTGGATTTTCAAGATGGAGTAATAACATCTCTCACGCCCAAGATAATCGTTACATGAAAAAATAGAAAAGAAACAGTTTTAGAACAAAGAATAAATGAATGTACTGTATACCACTTATCTCTACTCTATTCCCATTACTTTATTTTAACTATTGCATTAGAAATTAGGCAGAACGAACAGCTTGGCAAAAGCGGCGGTGCAAGCTTCTTGCATGTGAAAACACAGAGCAGCCATCTTAGTTCTAGTGTGCTGAAGCAAAAGATTCCCTCCAAAGCAGAAAGTACGTCATGTCACGTGAGTGTGACATACGCATGCGCAGTACGAAATCCAGCATTGCAGGGGCCATATTAATGCAAGCGGATTATCGTTAGTAAAAGCACATATGCAAGCTTCTTCTAGATGTCGTGTAATGCAATTTTAATAATGACAACACATGTTAGTTAGTACATTACGAGTTATTAGAGAGGGTTGATTACCAGCAAGTCGCTTTACATACGCAACCTTGCTCCATCAGCTGTACTAGCTTCCCATACTGCAAAGAGTTCAATTTAAGTCCCTTTGCATAGTATTTAAGGCTCTGCATGGTTCTGGACCTAAACCAATGCAGAATAAATGTGTCTGGTATGCACCAGCTAGGAGGCTCCGGTCCTCTTCCACCAAGCTGGTGAAGGTACCAAGATTTTAAAAAACTAAATCTGGAGATAAGGCTTTCAGTACTTCTGCTGCATGACTTTAGAATAACCTTCCACTCGAGATGAGAAAGCTGGAGGAACTTTTAGAGTTTAGGAACAGACTAAATACATGACTCTATCCTAGACTATAACCAGACTGAACTGACGAGACCCCCCCAGGTACCATGAACCCAGTTGGGCACACGTATGATAGCACCAGGATGCCCGTAGGGTGATAGTGTGCTCTATAAGTAATGAAATGAAAAAATCAAAAATAAATAAGTGTACCCAAATTGATAATGAATGATTCAAATAGTTTGGACAGTCAATTGAAGACATATTCTTCTGTTCTGTCTGAGCAGGATGGGGAATATTGAGGAAGACAAGATGATTATTGTTATGATTAAATAACATATTGTGAGAAATCAAATATTAGCTTTTACAAATTCAAATGTAAATCATCAAAATGATGAATGAATTGTGCAATAAGAAAACAATGCGAACATTTAAGACTATATGTGAATAGCAAAAATAAAGGAAAAAGAGAAAAGAATGAGTAAATATTGTGAAGTCTGATTTTGCTTTCTATGTAACGATGCAGTATATATCATGTAAGATGGCACCAAGGTATTTGTGTGATCATTGCTGTGTGGAACGGCCATAATGCGTAATGGTGGACATGTAAACGTAAGTAAATTTGTTTTAGAGCATCATTTAGTAGACAAAGCCAATACAGTGGAGGAAAACACAAAATTAATTGTGGATTGTGTATGGCGGGGGCACAAGCTATAGTCAGTGCTGCTAAATATAACTAGTGAATTTCTGTGTTCTTTTTTATAGTTTAATATGGTATTGCTGTCATTGGCAATTTCACCTAAGATTAACATTATTTTGACTTTTGTGTTTTTTCAGTAAATTTCTAAAGTTTTTTTGAGCAAAAACTGATCTTTTTATCTCACCTACCTATGGCATTACTTTAACGTTTGATTTTTTTCAGTGAATTTCCCCTAAAACTTGTGTGGAAAATAATGATTCAAGTCAACTGTCACCTGCACACAGAGTTACTCTAGAATACAAAGATTTATAACATGTTCAGTACCTCTAGACAACTATGGTGCATTAGGAGCAGTTTTTTTTGTAAACACTTACACCCATTAGCTTAACCAGGGCTGTACAAAATTAGGTAGACACGTAATATGATACTCACCCACCACTATGTAAACTATAAAGCAAACTAGCACACTCATTTGATTATGTCATCTGTGATGTCATCAATAATGACATTTGAGATGTCATTGGTGATGTCATAAATGATGTCATATGACATGTCATAAGTGATGTCATATTTTAGGTCATAAGTAGTGCATGGCAGGGGGACGGGTAATAGTTAGTGTTACTATCTATTACTGGTGAATTTCTATTTTTTTTAGTTAACAACATTAATGTTGTCATTGACAAATTCACCAAACTATGATGTTATTTTAACCTTTGGCTTTTTAAGAGTGAATTTGCAAGGATTAAAAAAAAACATCTTTTTATCACACATAACTATAACATTACTTCAACCTTTGGTTTTTGAAGTGAATATCTATTTTTTTTAATATAAAGTAGTATTTAATTATCATACATAAATGCAAACCCCAGAGGATGTGTGCGGCACAGGGTTGGCTGCAGAGCCCATCCCCTATATGAAATCAGCCTTGTGGGTAGGCTTCCCAGGACATAAGGTATTTAAATGCAGTCTGGCTCCCATTTTTCTTTTCAATCTCGCTTCACTCTTGTGGGATTGCAGCATTTTTTGCTCAGGGTAACCCTACCCTACCCCATATAACTTTTTTGTCAGAACTTCAGTACAGAGGACTAAGCCCCTGAGTTTTAGTAATGGCTTCCAGCAACATTTTTTTCATGTAGCTGGCAACCAATCTGGAAAGAAATGGTCCAAGGGAAATAAAGCTCCCTGGGCCAATCAGAACAAACTAGTTTTTAAATTGGCTCTCCCATGAGAGTCTCTGAGAATCTCATGGCCCCACCTGCCAAAATATTCAATTATGTTTTACCTTTAATTCCTCAAAAGCTACTGGACAAATTTACACCAAATCACAAAAAGCACAATCTGCAGACCAAGATCTAGCTTCGTGCCAAATTTGGCGTAATTCCGCAGTTTTTGCTGTACTCTGTCTTAAAGAATTTTATGGAAAATGCATGGGGATTTTGTGTTTTGGGACTGTTGGAAATGTTTGTAAAGATTTGTCAAACGGGAAGCAAAGGTATTAGAAAACCAAAACAACGCTCTTTCTATGGGAAAGCAGACCTAACGTTAACTGACTAGTTGTGAATGCCACTAGGTAATATATATGTATATATAAAACCCAGTGGCAGTCGATATATAACCCAGTGGTAGACTTATATCTTTAGCGCCATTTGACGAATTTTCACGAAACTGAACCCCCCCAAAAACATTTCTGCTCAGCTCCTTCCTGGAAAGTTTCCGGGGGATCAATGAAGCAGTGTCCTAGAAAAATGGGGATCCCAAAATGCAATTTTAAACTCACTTTTACATAGGAAATTTAGACACAGCTACAGCCCAGACGGCTGAACAGATTTACACAAAAATTGGCAGAAATCTAGATCTTAGTCCAGAAAGAGTACTTTATATATTTTTGTGTTAATCTGTACAGTAGTTTTAGAGAAATTAAGGTGCACAAAATGTGTATATGTCTCACCATGGAAGATGCATGGGGCAGGCAGATCTCTTGGTGAGATCTGACTGGCTGTAACCACCTCAAACAGGAAGTGGTGGAAGCCATCATACTAGTCAAGGCGTAGTTCAGAGTCCTAAAAAATTACACACAACATATACATTGCGGCAGGAGATAGATACCCTGACCACCTTGGCCAGGTGGTGGGTTCCCAGAGGGAGCCCGTATGAGGCTTTTTTCGGAAAAACGCCCAGGGGTGCAATGCATATATTTATTGTGGGGAGGTGGGTGTGTGACTCCTTCACCGAACCTCTGAGAAGCCCCGGGGTGGCTACTTGTGGCCAACTTCACGTCGCACATGAAAAAAGGCTATGCCCAGGGTGGTGTTGACTACCTGCAGGGGGAGGTTGGCTGTCTCCAGGTGGTTTGGCCTTAGGGTCTGGTCACAGACCAGGCCTTGTTTCCAACCTCCTGCTGTGCATGGCCAACATCCATGCGCAGTGTGGGGTTGGCCGCCTGCAGGGGTTTGCCCGAAGGCGCGGTCCTTTGGCCTTGCCATGGATGGCTTACATTTCAAATATTGTTAGATAGGTATAGCCATTTTAAACTCCTCAAAGACTTTTGTATAATCAGACTTTGGGCCATACACAACACTGAAAGATTCATCACCAACCATCTGCCTTGTGTATGTTTCATGATATCAAAGAACGAGATCATCAAAGTACGTCAACTATGATGACCACTCCTTGGATGACACCCTGATGAGGGGACCTAAGGCTTGGCCAGTGGTCCTTCTAAGCAAAATAATATTTAATTGTTGCACTGATGTCCTTGTGGTCTGCATTCTTGTTGTTCTTCTTAATCAATCTAATTTCCTCCCATTCAGCATTCTTATTTCACTTACTCCTGCTGTAGGTCATATTGCACATCCAATACCATCCTGCAACAAGGACTTCACTGAGTGAATTGTACAAATCTTTTTCTTAATCTTAACTTCTAAATATTATGGGAAAATCATTAAAGCAGTGCAGAGCTGCTTCTCGATTATTAGAGCTCTTCGTAAGGTCCTTCCCATTCTGCCAGTTCAAGCTTGAGCACTGGTAGTACGGAGTACCATTTTAAGCAGGCTGGACTATTGTAATGCCTTGCTGCTGGAGTCCCTAAGATATTTGATTGAGAGGCTCAAGAGGATTCAAACAATAGCAGCTAAGCTAGCCTTGGGAAGGCCAAGACGTTCATCTGCCTCCTTGACCTTGTTGGAGCTGTGATAGAGCGCGCATGTCACCAGACTCAATTTACCATACTCACCTGGGCCCATAAAACAAAACAACTTATCATGAGTTTAAATCAGGTAACCTGTGCACTTTACTCTAATCAGTGATTTACAAATTTCATTTAGGACCTATACCATTGACTTACCAAACCTCGTCATCGGTACCGAAAGTCCTAAGGGATCAAAGGAGTTAGAATAATAGGTAGAAAAATAACATTTGCACTCATATAATACCCACAAACTCGGGAAAGGTTTAAACTCTTTATCTAAAATTCTTTAAATGTCTTAATCCAAACATTGAACAAATAGAAAATTCTCAATTAGGAAAATAACGATTAAAATGAAAATATGCAGAGATTTTATAAGGCAGTTTTTACGCATTTGACATTAGGGTGGGAAGAGAGAAGGAAACAGTACAATGACATACCCACATAGAATATTTACCTAGAATGGTGTGAAGAACTAACCCTGGCCACGGGTCAGTTTAAAGATAGAGCCCAAAGTGCAACATCCAGTGAGATAACAGGTGCCGACCAGAAATCAGGACAGGTGCAACCAGATTGGATCAGGACAGGACCAGCACAGGCTAAGACCGGCACCCACAGTTAAAGTTGTTACGCCAGTGCTACAACCCTCTCTGCAGCTAACAGCCAAACCCTGATTGGGTTATCGAATTCTCAGACAGAGTGCTCCGCCAGCACCCTTGCTCCCGAAACCCGATTGGGTTATCGAATCTTCTGACAGAGTGCTCCGCCAAAACCTCTGCTCTTGGTCACCTATTGAGTGCGTTGGGTCAGTGACAGGTCAGCTATTTGGACAAGTCGGACAAATTATTTAACTAAGCCTACCCTAGTTATACTATTTTCCAGGTCAGTGTACCACCCCACAATGTTGCAAGTGTAAGGAATCCCAATTTTGATTGGACAAAAGGATGAGGAGAGGTCATCACACCTTACCAAATCGAAACTTTTATGATGAATATTAATATTTGCGTTCCTGCCCATCAATTTATTTTCCCATGCACTTTTATTCCACCCAGCAGTTAATGTAGCAATTTTGTATATTATTTTGTTCAGTCCAGCTTCCTCTTGTGGGGTTGAGAGTTCACGCTCCCATGAACATCATCTGGTAGGACAGTAGCTGGCATGGGTTCAATGCCATTGACTTGAGTTTTCTTGCAAATTTTGCACATGCGCGGTGTGGATTTTCAAGATGGAGTAATAACATCTCTCACGCCCAAGATAATCGTTACATGAAAAAATAGAAAAGAAACAGTTTTAGAACAAAGAATAAATGAATGTACTGTATACCACTTATCTCTCTCTATTCCCATTACTTTATTTTAACTATTGCATTAGAAATTAGGCAGAACGAACAGCTTGGCAAAAGCGGCGGTGCAAGCTTCTTGCATGGGAAAACACAGAGCAGCCATCTTAGTTCTAGTGCGCTGAAGCAAAAGATTCCCTCCAAAGCAGAAAGTACGTCATGTCACGTGAGTGTGACATACGCATGCGCAGTACGAAATCCAGCGTAGCAGGGGCCATATTAATGCAAGCGGATTATCGTCAGTAAAAGCACATATGCAAGCTTCTTCTAGATGTCGTGTAATGCAATTTTAATAATGACAATACAGTTAGTTAGTACATTACGAGTTATTAGAGAGGGTTGATTACCAGCAAGTCGCTTTACATATGCAACCTTGCTCCATCAGCTGTACTAGCTTCCCATACTGCAAAGAGTTCAATTTAAGTCCATTTGCATAGTATTTAAGGCTCTGAATGGTTCTGGACCTAAACCAATGCAGAATAAATGTGTCTGGTATGCACCAGCTAGGAGGCACCAAGCTGGTGAAGGTACCAAGATTTAAAAAAACAAAATCTGGAGATAAGGCTTTCAGTACTTCTGCTGCATGACGTTAGAATAACCTTCCACTCGAGATGAGAAAGCTGGACGAACTTTTAGAGTTTAGGAACAGACTAAATACATAACTCTATCCTAGAGTATAACCAGACTGAACTGACGAGACCCCCCCACGTACCATGAACCCAGTTGGGCACACGTATGATAACACCAGGATGCCCGTAGGGTGATAGTGTGCTCTATAAGTGTTGAAATGAAAAAATCTAAAATAAATAAATGTACCCAAATTGATAATGGATGATTCAAATAGTTTGGACAGTCAATTGAAGACATATTCTTCTGTTCTGTCTGAGCAGGATGGGGAATATTGAGGAAGACAAGATGATTATTGTTATGATTAAATAACATATTATGAGTAATCAAATATTAGCTTTTACAAATTCAAATGTAAATCATCAAAATGATGAATGAATTGTGCAATAAGAAAACAATGCGAACATTTAAGACTGTATGTGAATAGCAAAAATAAAGGAAAAAAGAGAAAAGAATGAGTAAATATTTTGAAGTTTGATTTTGCTTTCTATGTAACGATGCAGTATATATCATGTAAGATGGCACCAAGGTATTTGTGTGATCATTGCTGTGTGAAACGGCCAAAATGCGTAATGGTGGACATGTAAACGTAAGTAAATTTGTTTAAGAGCATCATTTAAAGTAGACAAAGCCAATACAGTGGAGGAAAACACAAAATTAATTGTGGATTGTGTATGGCGGGGGCACAAGCTATAGTCAGTGCTGCTAAGTATAACTAGCGAATTTCTGTGTTCTTTTTTATAGTTTAATATGGTAATGCGGTCATTGGCAATTTCATCTAAGATTAACATTATTTTGACTTTTGTGTTTTTTCAGTAAATTTCTAAAGTTTTTTTGAGCAAAAACTGATCTTTCTATCTCACCTAACTATGACACTACTTTAATGTTTGATTTTTTTTAGTGAATTTCCCCAAAAACTTGTGTGGAAAATAATGATTCAAGTCAACTGTCACCTGCACACAGAGTTACTCTAGAATACAAAGATTTATAACATGTTCAGTACCTCTACACAACTATGGTGCATTAGGAGCAGTTTTTTTTTGTAAACACTTACACCCATTAGCTTAACCAGGGCTGTACACAATTAGGTAGACATGTAATATGATACTCACTCATCACTATGTAAACTATAAAGCAAACTAGCACACTCATTTGATTATGTCATCTGTGATGTCATCAATAATGACATTTGAGATGTCATTGGTGATTTCATAAATGATGTCATATGACATGTCATAAGTGATGTCATATTTTAGGTCATACGTAGTGCATGGCAGGGGGACAGGTAATAGTTACTATCTATTACTGGTGAATTTATATGTTTTTTTAGTTAACAACATTAATGTTGTCATTGACAAATTCACCAAACTATGATGTTATTTTAACCTTTGGCTTTTTAAGAGTGAATTTGCAAGGATTAAAAAAAAACAGATCTTTTTATCACACATAACTATAACATTACTTTACCCTTTGGTTTTTGAAGTGAATATCTATTTTTTTTAATATAAAGTAGTATTTAATTATCATACATAAATGCAAACCCCAGAGGATGTGTGCGGCACAGGGTTGGCTGCAGAGCCCATCCCCTATATGAAATCAGCCTTGGGGTAGGCTTCCCTGAACATAAGGTATTTAAATGCAGTCTGGCTCCCATTTTTCTTTTCAATCTCGCTTCACTCTTGTGGGATTGCAGCATTTTTTGGTCAGGGTAACCCTACCCTACCCCATATAACTTTTTTCCAGAACTTCTGTACAGAGGACTAAGCCCCTGAGTTTTAGTAATGGCTTCCAGCAACATTTTTTTCATGTAGCTGGCAGCCAATCTGGAAAGAAATGGTCCAAGGGAAATAAAGCTCCCTGGATCAATCAGAACAAACTAGTTTTTAAATTGGCTCTCCCATGAGAGTCTCTGAGAATCTCATGACCCCACCTGCCAAAATATTCAATCATGTTTTATCTTTAATTCCTCAAAAGCTACTGGACAGATTTACACCCAATCACAAAAAGCACAATCTGCAGACCAAGATCTAGCTTCGTGCCAAATTTGGCGTAATTCCGCAGTTTTTGCTGTTCTCTGTCTTAAAGAATTTTATGGAAAATGCATGGGGATTTTGTGTTTTGGGACTGTTGGAAATGTTTGTAAAGATTTGTCAAACGGGAAGCAAAGGTATTAGAAAACCAAAACAACGCTCTTTCTATGGGAAAGCAGACCTAACGTTAACTGACTAGTTGTGAATGCCACTAGGTAATATATATGTATATATAAAACCCAGTGGCAGTCGATATATAACCCAGTGGTAGACTTATATCTTTAGCGCCATTTGACGAATTTTCACGAAACTGAACCCCCCAAAAATATTTCTGCTCAGCTCCTTCCTGGAAAGTTTCCGGGGGATCAATGAAGCAGTGTCCTAGAAAAAGGGGGATCCCAAAATGCAATTTTAAAATCACTTTTACATAGGAAATTTAGACACAGCTACAGCCCAGACGGCTGAACAGATTTACACAAAAATTGGCAGAAATCTAGATCTTAGTCCAGAAAGAGTACTTTATATGTTTTTGTGTTAATCTGTACAGTAGTTTTAGAGAAATTAAGGTGCACAAAATGTGTATATGTCTCACCATGGAAGATGCATGGGGCAGGCAGATCTCTTGGTGAGATCTGACTGGCTGTAACCACCTCAAACAGGAAGTGGTGGAAGCCATCATACTAGTCAAGACTTAGTTCAGAGTCCTAAAACATTACACACAAAATAGACATTGCGGCAGGAGATAGATACCCTGACCCCCTAGGCCAGGTGGTGGGTTCCCAGAGGGAGCCCGTCTGAGGCTTTTTTCAGAAAAACGCCCAGGGGTGCAATGCATATATTTATTGTGGGGAGGTGGGTGTGTGACTCCTTCACCGAACCTCTGAGAAGCCCCAGGGTGGCTACTTGTAGCCAACTTCACGTCGCACATGAAAAAAGGCTATGCCCAGGGTGGTGTTGACTACCTGCAGGGGGAGGTTGGCTGTCTCCATTTGGTTTGGCCTTAGGGTCTGGTCACAGACCAGGCCTTGTTTCCAACCTCCTGCTGTGCATGGCCAACATCCATGTGCAGTGTGGGGTCGGCTGCCTGCAGGGGTTTGCCCGAAGGCGCGGTCCTTTGGCCTTACCATGGACGGCTTACATTTCAAATATTGTTAGATAGGTATAGCCATTTTAAACTCCTCAAAGACTTTTGTATAATCAGAGTTTGGGCCATACACAACACTGAAAGATTCATCACCAACCATCTGCCTTGTGTATGTTTCATGACATCAAAGAACGAGATCATCAAAGTACGTCAACTATGATGACCACTCCTTGGATGACACCCTGATGAGAGGACCTAAGGCTTGGCCAGTGGTCCTTCTAAGCAAATTAATATTTCATTGTTGCACTGATGTCCTTGTGGTCTGCATTCTTGTTGTTCTTCTTAACCAATCTAATTTCCTCCCGTTCAGCATTCTTATTTCACTTACTCCTGCTGTAGGTCATATTGCACATCCAATACCATCCTGCAACAAGGACTTCACTGAGTGAATTGTACAAATCTTTTTCTTAATCTTAACTTCTAAATATTATGGGAATCTCATTTGGACCTCTACAGCCAACAGTTTTTTTGTTACAAGTGGTCCGTTGCTTGTACTGTGATAAACGTATGCATATTAGACCTCTTTCCAAAGCTGTAGTTATTGGCAGACTCTACTGTACGCTTAAGGACCTCTGTTATAAGAAAGATGAAGAGAGTCCAGCTATCTTCAAAGGGTTTATTGATGACAGGACCTATGTGCTGCTAACTGAAAGACAGTGCTAATAACTGGTGTTCTAAGGACCCCATATGTGAAATCCAAAGTAAACATTCTACACTAACATTCATCAAAGTCATTAATCCGTACTACATCTTACTGATTTCTTTAACCACAAGGATATATCAAATTGCAAAATAATAAAAAGGAAGACCTGAAAATTTAAGCATAAAATCAAAAGAAATAGAAATAGCAATTACTACATGCACCTAAACTCTACACGTCATTAAGAATAAGAATATGTATAAAAATAACTATCTCACAAAATCCCTCAATCAAATTCGAAATTTTCTTGACCTTTGGAATTGATGGTGTGGGCGACATTCTCCAGATGACATGCTTCCACTACTCTTTTGGCACGTCTTCAATCTACTGCGAGGGACCAACATTGAATGGGACTCTAGTGAGGGTGTCATAATTGAAACCTACCCCGAGAGCGAACTTTTATAAAAAATAATTTTCCCCGCAGCCTGCCTGTCATAGTGCCACATAGAATTTGAATTTTGGCAGGCAATTGTTGAAATTTTGGACTGGTTTAATTAATTGATGCAAATACAACAGTGTTTTGTCTTTGTTTTTGATTATAATATGTTTTTGTAAAATGTTTTTCATACAATTTTGATTCTCACAATATACTGAATGAAATGTGTATTCCTCCTATGCATCAAGAGTAATGAACAGTTGTTTGAAATGAAGTTGAATCAATTCAAATATGAAAGTAAAGTACAATGATTTTTTTGCGTTGTATTTTGAATCTGCAGTATTAATTAGCGGTACTGAAATTGGTGGCTGGTACCCCTTGTTTGAAAAAGTGTATTAGACGTCCTGCCAGGCTCCCAGAACGGACGAAACCCTTTTGGTTTAAACTCATCCACTACTCTTAAGGCAGTTCAGAACCTAAGCATCTCCAACCCCATACACCAATGTATCTCTGTTGTCTTCAAATTGAACACCATTTCTTGTTGGGCATGTTCTCATCAACATCTCCTTATCTGTCGTCATTCCAACACCATCCAACACCATTCTGGTGGTCATGATCCACCACTTGCTCGTTACTTATGACACTTTTTTTTAATACAAGGCTTCTCATCTTAAATTAAATTTCTTTTTTTTTAAGTTTAAAGTTTATTGAAAGAAAGAGTATAACATACAATGAAATAAATATTATATAAGTAAAATCGCAATGAAAAAATAATAATTACATTATATATAGGATTTCCTGTTTTCAGTTTCTATTTTTGGTAAATTCTGGTGGGGTTTTTCCAGTGTTTTCAATATCTTAAAAAACAGTTGTTATCAGTGGTTACACATTTTCACGCCACTAAAAACAACAGAAAAAGTGTTTTCCGGTGTTTATGGAACGTTTTGCTTTTATTATTGCTTGCTTTCTGCACTGAAAGGACATGGTATTTAGACAGTGTACGTATAGTGTATATGAGGTCCAAATAGATTTTAATCTTATTGTAGTACACCATACAATACTTCTTCAGTGAGTCTTTGGGTCATGTGCGCTCGCTCTTTCCTTCACATGTAAACCTCTGTGAAAAGGCCCTCTCAGCACTCATAGCCCCTTGCGCTGAGAACCATCAGCTAAGGGACACAGTTGGGATGACTCTTTCTTTGATGCCACATAAAGCACAAAATTATAAATATTTGCGTTTTAGTTCCTGTGCATAAGAAAACAGTGCACCAGAATGGACTAAAAAGTCAATAGCATCCCTCATTAACTCTGAAGATTGTAAAGATGCATTCACCATACCACCTAACAAGTGGCAAGGATCTCCTACAGGGACTCACTTCAGCTCGGGTATCAATTTTGACAGGTCATCACACAACTTTTTTATGTACGTAGCTGAATCACTGCAAATACAAACAATATCACTCCAATCTTTGTTGAACTTGTGAAGAACTTTTTTTGCAGAGCATTACAAGTGACATGTTTTCCAAAAGTCTGGTGTCATGTTTTCACCACTAATCCAGATGCTTGGTGATATATATATACTTGTCTCTATACCTTGCATTGAATGACTAAAGCCTGAGGTGTTGGCAATTAACCTACTATCAATATTGACCCACTAGAAACTATGTTATGATGATTTAAGGGTTTTTACCCATTCTCTGTGGGTAAATGTGATGACACATATTAGGAAAGATTTTTATGAAACCAGCCATTTTACCCATCAGGGAAATAATCAAATGCAGCCAAAATATCAAATATGAGTTTGATATTTCCTGATTCTCTATAGTTTATAAAATATTTAAACTAGACCTAAAACATGAAACTAAACCCTGCATCTTTAGACCAAAGGCCACAAAACTGAAAAAAGGAAAAGGAAGAAGAAACAATATTTTAGTGGCATCCCTAAAGAACAAAACTCAAGCAGAATAATGTTAGCCAGTGTTTCCTAATTCTAGCTTGTATAACAAATTTACATTATATTGACCCCTTCAGGAAGAAAAAAATAACTCTTTCACTCTCTTTTTCCTTTCTTTGAATGGCATTTAGTTTGTGGTTGTCCAGGTGTTTTTTCAGTGTTTATATGTTTTCACCGGGGAGGGCTATTTTTCTTTCAGTGGGGTTATATCAGTTATTATAGGTTTAAACCTAAAACCCCACAGCCTAATTATATAACAAATTACATGTTGAAGAAGAGGGGAGTGAGAGAGAAGAAGGGGGGAGGGAAATATCATAGAAAAACAGCATGGGAAAGAGTATTACTTGAATTGTAACTCTATCAGGTGGTCTCTGGGGCAACGCACCAGGCCGGCCACACATTAGATGGGATTTTTTCGAATAATCCTGATCTGGTATTCTCTAAGGCTGAATCCGTATCCTGGACAGACCATGGGGTGGTACTATTTACCATCCTTAGCCCTCTGGTTAAGAAGAATCTGAGAGAGGGGCAATCAACTAGGATGTGCAGGGCATGGAAAAACATTGATGGTACAGGCCTTTAGAATTTGCTGACAGCTTCTAGGCCAGTCATGCATACTGACGTGAATAAAGCCACCTCCGAGTACACGGAGTGGCTCGATAGGGCCTGTCACAGGTTAGTTCCGCCCAGGTTGTGTCAGCCCACTAGGCAGGTTCCTTCGGCCCCATGGTAATCAGATGAGCTTAGAGAAGCAAAAATAATATGCAAAAAGTTAGAACGTATCTGGCGAGTGAATTATCATGAGCCTGATAAAGAAAGACTAAAAATCAGCCTAAGGGCATATAAAGACAGCATCAGGAAGGCCAAGAGTGCCTACTATACGGACCGCATTGAGAAGGCCAAGAATTCAGCCAAGGAACTGTTCGATACCATGGTCAGTCTAACCTCCCCTAAATTGGTGACGGTGCCTCCCAACATCGAACTTTGTGAATCATTGGCTGACTTTTTCCTGAAGTTCAAGCAATTTTTACCATGCTGGAACAACAGGTGGCCCTCAGTCTTGCGGAGGGGTCCCATAGGGCATTTACTGCCGGCTCCTCGGAGGAAAAATTGTTGACCTTCAAGCCAGTAAATTCGGGTGATGTTTTAAAACTACTGATGGCAACTAAATCAGGCTCACCTCAAGATCCCTGTCCTACGTCAATTGCAAAACTGGCAGCTGTCCCTATTACGGACTCTCTAGCCAGTATTTCCAATTTGATGTTCGAGAAGGGCGACTTTCCCACAGTGTGGAAGCGGGCATCCATCCGCCCACTACTTAAAAAACCCTGGCTGGACATCACGGACCCTAATAGTTATAGGCCAATTGCCAGATTACCACTGCCGGTAAAACCTATAGAAAAAATCATGAACTCCCAGCTCTGCTCCTTTCTGCGCAACTCGAAGGGTCTAGACCCGGCCCAACATGGGTTTAGGGAAGGTCACAGCAATGAGACCGCCCTGATCAAGTCCACAGAGGAGGTCCGGAAGGTGCTTGACGACAGGGGCCAAGCTGTGCTGATCCTTTTGGATCTGTCAGCAGCCTTCGATACGGTTCACCACGCTATGCTGGTGGACCGATTGGAGGGCTGCGGGATCCAGGGGCAAGCACTCAACATTCTGAAGGCCTTCCTGACAGACCGGGTACAGTGGTGGCTATGGGTGACTTTGAATCAAGACCTTTCGAACTCCCAGGGGGGGTCCCCCAGGGATCCTCCCTTAGCCCCACTTTATTTAATAGCTACGTATCCTCCCTTGCCCCAGTGATCCGATCCTTCGGGTTCGAGTTAACATCTTACGCAGACGACACCCAGATTGTGGTCTCGGTGCTTCCAGGGAAAGAGCTGGGGGTGGCAGCCAGGTTTCAGGACTGTATGTCTGCAGTCAACTCCTGGATGGCAAAAAGCTGCTTAAAATTAAACTCCTCCAAGACCGAGGTGCTTATCTTTCGGTCAAATACAAATCTCTGGAGTTCCAAGTGGTGGCCTACAGATATGGGATCTCCGCCATCTCCGGCTCAAAAGGTGAAGACTCTTGGAGTCATTATAGACAACCAACTCTCCTTCAAACCCCAGGTCAAGGCGCTGACTTCCACCATACATTGTATTCTGAAAACTATTAGGAAGGTTCTCCCCTTCTTAGCAGAGGGAAGCAGAAAGACGGTGGTGACGGCACTTGTACTTTCGCGCCTGGACTATTATAACAGCCTCTTTCTAGAGGCCCAACAGGGGTTGCTGAACAAACTTCAGGTCCTACAAAATGCGGCAGCCCGCCTGATCGGGGGCTTGCCCAAGTTCTCATCGGTTACTAAGGAACTGGAGAAGTTGCATTGGCTCCCGATGCGGAAGAGGATTTTGTTTAAAGCCCTCTGCATTGTCTTCAAGGCATTGCATGGTCTGGGCCCAGTGTTTCTTCAGGATCATTTCCAGTGGTACAGACCAGGGAGACAACTTAGGTCTGCCACTATGGGAGTGTTTAAAACATCTCGGATCAGGAAGGCACGCTGGGGGGCAGGAGCTTTGTTGGGGGAGCAGCAAAGGCATGGAACTCCCTCCCCCTGATCCTTAAACTAAACACTAATCTGTTAGCATTTAGAAAAAACCTCAAAACATGGCTCTTTACCCTCTAGTCCGGGAGTCTTAATCACAGGGAGTTACCACTTCAGCGCCAGGACACCGATTGGTATTTGTGCGCTCTACAAGTGTTATAAATAAAATAAATAAATAAATAAATATTTTACCAACAAGAACATTGTTAAGTATGCTGTAAAAACATAAACTCTGAAATAGAATCCTTAAAAATGAAAAAGGAGTATTATCAGAAAATTTTCATGTGGAAAATGAGGTAAAAAGATAACAAAGAATTCATGGAGGTTTCCTTACTTCGTCTGGAGTGTTAACTATATTAGAAGAAGCTGAGGCCACATCTGTTAGATAGGAGGATAGAGGATGCCATAAAAGGTCTCTTTTGATGCATAAAGATATAGGGGTTACATTACTTGTATCCAACCTGTGGTGAAAACAAACAGCATTCCACCAGGCTTTGAAAGTAACTTTCTCAACTTGTTTCCAATTAGAAGTAATTAAGTGTAGGGTTATCGCTAACAGCAAGTCAATTAATAAGTGAGTGGGAGTTGGGTATGGCCAAGAGGGTGATAAGGAGCCTAAAAAGATGTTGGAAATGGAGAAAGGGATTTGGGTACCAAAGATTTTATTAATTTGGGACCAAACTAAAAGCCAAAAGCGGGAGAGAGAGGGACAATCAAAAGGCATATGTTTTAAATCAGCTGAGGAACTTTTACAAGACCAACAGGCTGAGGATAGGTCTGTGGAAAAAGAGGCTAACTTCATTGGAGTGAAAAGAAGGCGTTTATATATAAAATATAAAGTCTGAGATGTATTAGCTGCTCTTGACGTTTTATGAATTTTTAACCAAAGTTTGTCCCAAAATGGAATAGACCAACATTCTACAAGATCCTTTTCCCATGCCAACTCAGATTTCCCCTTGGGCCTATCAGAGGTGAAAAATAAATTTCTATATAGAGAAGAGGCCGGTGTATCAATAGATAACAAAGGAAAAAGATTGGAACACCTGAGAGGAACATTGAGATTAGGTGGTAAGGAAAGAAGATAATGTGAGAGAGAAGGAAGGAGCGAGTCATATTGAGATTTACAGGAAGAGGGTAAGGAAAAATGTAATTGAAGGTCTGAAAAAAATGAGGAAGAGAATTAGATACCAGTTGTGAAATCCAGAATAAACCTTGAGTCTCCACGTTTTTCAATAAATGGTACGTAAGACGTGATTATGCCAAATAGGTTGTTGAGCTAATGAAGTAATAGCAGGATAACAGGACGAAAGAAGAGGCATTAATATTTTACGTGTATGAGAGATCACTTGAGGACGGAAAGAAGAAATGTTGTTGGTAAAAGCAACAGATTCATTAAAATGGAAAGGGGCTATAAAGTGTTTCTCAATGTGCAACCAAAGAGGAGGATGGACACATTGATCAGAAGAAAGCCAACGAGAGGATTGCCTCAAAGAAAAGGCATAATGATATGATTTAAAATCCAGAAATTTGAGACCACCAGAGAGTTTATCAGCCTTGAGAGCATTAAGAGCTATTCGAGCAGACTTATTTTTCCAAAGGAATTTGTTTAATATAGAATCAATTTTTTGAAAATAGAAACCAGGAATGTGAACCGGAATCATAGATAAGAGATAAATAATGGAGAAAGCATCATCTTAATAGAGTCCAAGCGACCCCACCAGGAGAGGAAAAGTGGATGCCATCAGTCAATAGATGCAGACAGAGTTTTGGATAGATTGTCAAAATTTCCTTTCAAAGTTTCTGGAATAGTGGGAGAGAACCATAAACCCATGTATTTAATTAAAGAGGTCTTCCAGGGGAAGTCAATAGAGATAAAAAAAATCTTGTTTTAAACAGAGAATATTTAAAGGGAGAACTTCACACTTATCCGAATTAAGGCGGTAACCGGATAACTGAGAGAAGGTGTCAACTTGGGAGAGGAAAGCTGGAAGAGAAGTAGAGGGATCAGAACAATATGAAAGGATATCATCAGCGTAGACAGACCTTTTAACATGAGTAGTGTCGAGTTTAAAAATTGAAATTCTGTCATCCAACCTAATTGTTGTTAAGAAAAGTTCTAAGGCAATAATAAATAAAAGGGGGGATAAGGGGCAACCTTGGCGAACTCCTCTAAAGAGAGAGAAATAGTCAGAGGATTTCCCATTAACAAAGATAGAGGCTTTAGATCCAGAATATAGTAAGGAAATGAGAGAAATTAAATTAGCAGGAAGCCCAATCCATTTGAGTGCCTGGAATATAAAATCCCATCCAATTCTGTCAAAAGCTTGTTCAGCATCTAATGCTATAGCAGCAATGGGATAAGCAAGAGAAGAGGCCTTACTTAGAATATTAAAGAAAACCCTGGAATTGTCTGAAGAGAGACAACCTTTGACAAAATGTGTTGTTCTGGGCCAATAATGTTAGGAAGAATTTGATCAATACGGAGAGCAAGAATCTTTGCAAAAATCTTATAACCTATATTAACTAAGGAAATCGGACGATAATTTTTACAAAAAGAGGGATCCTTATTGTCTTTGGGTATTAAACAAATCACAGCTTCTTGAAAAGAACCTGATGAAGAGCCTTCTTTTACGAAAAACATATAAAGTAATAAAAGACGAGGAAGTAATAAGGAGGTGAAGTGAGCGTATAATTCAATAGTAAATCCATCCGGGCCAGGTGCTTTACCTCTTTTTAATTTTGAAACAGCATTTTTAATTTCAGATAAGGTGATGTCCGAGTCTAATGAGGCAAAATCTGTGTCATGAGTGGGAGGGGGGTGAAGTGAGTGAAAGAAGGAGGAAAGTGCATCCGAGGATAGTTGTTGCTCTGGCGTATATACATTTTTATAAAAGGAAACAAATTCATTTAGAATATCATTATCCTTGAATAACGAATCACTGGCATTGTTACGGATGGAATCAATTTTAGTCCGTTCCCCACGGACCTATAAATAATTTGCAAGTAATTTGCCCATCTTGTTCTGACCTCCATAATAACGGGCACTCCTTCTTAAAAGATAAGAGGATGCAGCCTCTGTAAAGGATTTATTAAAAGAGATTTTTGCTTCAATAAGATTTTTTCAGGAGATTTCAGAATTTGAGCTGTAAAAAGAATATTCAAGTTTTTTAATTTTGGCTAAAAGTTGGGTATTTTTGGCTTCAAAAAGTTTCTTTTTTCACGAAACAAAATTTATGATACATCCTCTGGCTGCCGCTTTAAAAGAGTTCCAAACCATTACTGGCGAAGAATCTGGAGTAGAATTGATAGAAAAGAATTTAGACATAACAGAGGTGAATTGGCCTGTGAAAATGGGATCCGATAGTAATGAATTATTGAAATACCATCTACCAGCATGAGGGGAAAAAGGTAGTAGATCAAGGTCTACAGAAACTGGGGCGTGATCTGATATTAGTATGGAGCCAATCTCGGCATGCGAGATGAGTTGGGACAAAGGTTTACTGAAGAAAAAGATAATCTATTCTAGATTGTGAGGGGGAGAATAAAAAGTGTATTCCTGTAGAACTGGATTACAAATTCTCCAGATGTCAGGTAAAGCCTTGCGACGTATGATAGAGGTAAATTGTGAGTGTATCTTGGCATTGGAGAATTTTACAGAGGAACGCCTGTCTAGAATAGGATCGAGGATCTGGTTACAGTCACCTCCAAAAATAACATAGTCATCATCAAACATGACAAGTTTATCAGAAATCTGAGTCCAAAACATGTTATCAACAGTAACAGGTGCATACATATTAAACAGTACTAAGGGTATTTGACCAATAAGTAATTTAACAATTACCCAATGACCTTCAAGATCATTCTCCTGATGGAATACTGAAAGATGATGTTTTTTTATGGCATAATATAAATAAGCAATTTTTCTCTCCTAAGGCAGAAGAAGAGAAAACGTGACTAACCCAACCTCTTTTTAGTTTAGCTGCTTCAGCATCTGATAAGTGAGTTTCTTGAATAAAAGCAATATCAGCATTTAATCTAGCTAAATGGGTTAGCACACGTTGTCTTTTTATGGGGTTATTAACTCCTTTAACATTCCAAGTTAAAACTCTAAACGAGAACCATTAAACAAACATTTACAATTAATATAAAAGTATCAAAATAACATGTTTCAAATAGAGAGTAAACTATAAGTAACAGTATATAAGCTGTATAAGAATTCAGGATTCTATTATTAACAAGAACATGCATAATTCTCGAAGAAAGAATTTAAGAGTTTTTATAAAATAGAGGCCCACATGCATCATCCCGGGATTTTGCGAGTCCTAAAGTGCGAAAAATAGCGACTCGCATTTTAGAATTCGCAAAACGGGATGCATGAATATTTTCGCAAATTATTTGTGATTCGGTAGAAATCGCAATTTCTACCAAATCGCAAATATTATGCGATTTTCAAAGTGCGAATTCGCAATTCACATTGATCCTATGGGCCAAAAGGCCCATAGGGATCAATGGGAATTGCGAATTCGCACTTTGAAAATCGCAAATCCTGATTGCATTTCAAGGGTGGTGAGGGGGGTTCAAATGAACCCCCCCTGCACCCATGAAATGTTGTTTTCGTATCATGTTGCACACACACATGTCCTAAGGACATGTGTGTCCGTAACATGAATGTTTAAAAAATGCATTTGCTGCGTTTTTAACACTTTTTGCAAATTTACCGAGTGGTTCAACCACTCAGTAAATTTGACACCCTAATTGCGAATTCACAATTTTAAAACTAATCATGCATTGCTTTTAAGAAATCGCAAATTTGCGATTTCTTGAAAGCAATCGCATTTTTAGAAATCGCAAAAATGTTGCGATTTCTGAAAATGTATGATGCATTCCAAAAATGGATTTTGGAATCGCAAACGGCCGATTTTAAGGAATCGCACCGTTTGCGACTCCAAAAACCCTTGATGCATGTGGGCCAAAATGTGAGCAACCATTATGCAAACAATAAAACATTTCAGAATCCTATTACCTAGGAGAAAGAGAACAGAGAAAAGAAGAAAGTAAAAAAGATTCAGGATTATGCAGAAAAACATGGCAGGGAAAAGGGGTGAAACAATAAGAAGAATATTGTAGAACATAAAGACAAAGAGAAAGTAAAAGAGAAGGGGAAAAACAAGGAAGGAAACAATTGAGAGAAAAGGAAACAGAGACCAAAGATATAAGTCAATATTAACAAAAAACAATGGAGAAAACCAACAAAGAGTCATACCACAAGAAAACAGGGAGACTGGGGGCGGTGGAACCACATGAGGAAAGTAGCACACCGAACCGAGGAGACCACAGGGACGTGCGCAGGGGGAACGACCTCCAAGTGGACATATGAACGGAACATCTCTCCAGTGCATAAAGAATTTATAAGCAGTATTCATGAAAGTGGGATTTCCATCGATTCATTTGAACATGAGTCAAGAAATTGTTGAAGACAAGCCGGGTCTTCATAATTCGTCGTCTTATTATTATAAGTCACTTTAAATAGGCATGGATGGAATAAGCCGTAGCGAGCATTCAAGGAGCGAAGAGCAGGTCTCATGTCCAAAAATTTCTTGCGACGATTAGCAATACTTTTGGCGTAATCCTGTGCGAAGAAGAGGTTGAAACCATTCCAACTGATTTTTTATTTCTGCTTGGCAGCCTGAAGAACCTTGAGTAGATCAGTATACTCCAAAAAGTACAAAATAAATAAAATTGGCCCTCGTCATTCCCCCCGCCCCGTCGTGTGTGAGACAGCTTCACCGGCACACACAGCTGCAGCCGAGTACTTCACAGGTCTTTAAAAGACCAATGTTAGAAATGGGATTTCTGGTTGGCTGAGGCTTGCGCCAAAGCCAGGCAGAAACCACCACTCTAGTCAGGGCAAGGGAGTTACACACCAATAATAACCCCTGCTCACCCACTTGGTAGCTTGGCACGAGCAGTCAGGCTTTTCCCGGAGGCAATGTGTAAAGTATTTGCACACGCACACAGCAACAACATCCCAGGCACACTACAAAAGGAACTCCACACAAGTTTATATAAAAATAGCCTTTGTATTCTCACAACACATTAGAATAGTAAACAAATAACATACACTGTGCCAACTGGCACGGGCAATATTCACAAGGGATTATTTACACAGGACAGGGCCACGTGGGCCACTGTCAGGATCAGCACTTAGCAGAAATTGGTACAAGTAAAAATAGATTATAAACATACAACCAGTGACCACTGGTAATCACTGTACTCCATCCTCAACCTGTAACGTAAACTACATTATTTTTTAGAAGAACATATGGTAGTGAGCTTAGTAATTAAGCCAAAAAACCCAAGGAGACCAAGAAGCTAATTAGCTAATGGAAGTGACATGTAAACCAGATTGATAGAACATAGCCCAATAATTATATTCAAAAATAGTTTGTGGTTTATTTAAATATTTTCTTCATTTTTTTTTATAAGAATCTTATTTATAAAAGATACATATAAGTATTTAAAACATCATTAACATACATTTTGTGATTTCAAAAAATTATTAACATATATTCAAAAACATGTGAAGAAAGAAAATAAGAAATAGGGATTTGAACACACAAAAACACCAAACACAGTACAAATGACTAAGATGGTAGATAGGGCTAGTGGAGTAAGCAAAGCGGTGGGTGGAGACTCTACGCGCGTTTCGGCATTTGCCTTCTTCAGGAGTCCGTCATTTGCTTTAGGACAGAAACATAACACTGCAAGACAATTAAAATCATGTCACATACACATGCATAGTAAGTTTTGTATTGTTGTTATGCAATTCTGATAGAAGACTTGGGTCTAGGTCTAAATAGTATACATTGACATACTATACATACATGTTTGAAACCATTTTTTATCAATTGACCTTATATCTCTGAGCAGTTACATTTTCAAAGCAGACAGATTGATTTATATACATAAAATAATTATTTGATTGATATATAGGTGTAAATGATATATATTCTTTGAGACATTTGTCATCAAGCCCTGTTTTTCTAGTCCAATCACTACATATCTGGATATATTGAACAGATAAGTCTAAGTGAACTTATAGAGATCCGTATATGATATAAGTGAAAGGGCTAGTAAAATTAGTTATGAAAGCAAAAGAGAGGGAAATAGAAGAGAGAGCAGTCAGGCTTTTCCCGGAGGCAATGTGTAAAGTATTTGCACACGCACACAGCAACAACATCCCAGGCACACTACAAAAGGAACTCCACACAAGTTTATATATATATGGTAGTGAGCTTATTCTGCGCCACCCTCACCAGCATAAACACATTATGCAATCTCTCATTAGTCTAAACACATTAGACCCTACCTCCTAAGTATAACTCACATTAGGGGCATAAATCACAGAGTGAATCATCATCTCACTAGCATAAACACATTGTGCAATCACTCACTAGTCTAAACACATTAGACCCTACCTCCTAAGTATAAATCACATTAGGGGCGTAAATCACAGAGTGAAACATCATCTCGCTAGCATAACCACATGAAATGCAAAATAGGCTCATAATCATAAACCAGATGTAGTGATATCAAAACAGGGTGCGTAAAACATTCTAAATGCATTAGATTTCCTAGCACCATAATCACTTCAGCACATAAATCACATTAGGGCCTTGCACCCTATACCTCTACCCATCCCCCTGGCCAACTGGCCCATCTCCAAAGAGGCTCAAATGCCCTGTGTCCAGAATGTCAGGGCACGCTGCCTAGGCAGCGCCAGTCAGGGGTGCGCCATCTGTGCAAACCTAAACGTCGCAGCTGCCCACTACTTGCTGAGCAGCTGAGAACCATCACATGGGGCCTAAACGCTGCAGCTTGCACTAAGTGCTGCGCAGCTGGGGAAGGCCTGGCACCACTGTGCCATTTCTGGGGCTCTCTTAAATCACTGGCAACATGTTGGAGCCACCTAGGCTCTGAACATAAAGTATGCCCCTGGTAGCACTCTGGCTCCTGAAATAACTATGTGCCCAAGATAGGAGAATAACTTGCCCCCAAACACTATGGGGCCCACTGGCGCTGGACCAATAAACATGCCCATTACGTTGGAGTCATCTGACCCTTAACGCAAATAAGGCAACTCTGACCCACACGGGCCCAGGAATAATGAGGCCAAACTGTGGAGCGTTGGAGCCCTCTGGCTCGGAAAACTAATGGGGGCGGGGGAGCCACCTAGGCTCCTTAAACAAACATGCCCCCTGTCGTTGGGGCAGCACACTTGCAAGCGGGGCTGCCCAGGCGCCGACAATATGCCCCGATATGGCCACGGACATTGGGACCCCCCTTGGGGGCCCTCTTAGCCACCATCTCCCCATTGGAGCGGTCCGCTGCACACACGGGGCTGCTCTGCCTATTCACTGTGAGCCCCACTCACCTGGGCTCTTCTCTCCGCCGGTGCTGTCTCCTCTTGGGGGACAGCGGCGGTACTCTGTGTCCGGGGCTCCCCTCACTCCTGGGAGCTCTGCTACGCACACATGGGCGCATCTTCACCGGGACCGGGACTGGGAAACAGAGCCGGCAGGGCTCTGCGCGGCTTCTCCCCAGCTGGGGGGAGAAGCGGAAGTGGAGCCCGCAAGGCTCCGGCTGCCGTCTTCGGCCCGTCCCCCTCCTCTACTTCCGGGTCGCGTTAGTCAGCGGCCCGGGGGAAAGTTCTCTCGCGGCTCGGGCTGCGGCGGAAAAAAGTCACAGGGTGGGCACCTGCGCATCCAAGCACCCAAGTTTAAAACAACAATGCTAAAGTCGCAGGGTGAGCACTCGCGCACCACCCAAGGACACAAGCTCCATAATGCAGGGTGAGCACCTGCGGCACACAACGGCAATCTCGGGGGAATCCCTCGCCGGGGATTCCCTTTTCTCGTCAGTCAGCGCCACGCTGCCAAGACCCCGCATTCCTCCTGGGACATTTTAAATACGGCGCTCCCATGGCGCTTAGGCTATAGCAAGCCTGGTCAAAAGCAACACTGGAGAGCAAATGGTCCCAGCAGCCCCTGGAGGCATCAAGGAAAGCAAAAGGGGACCCCAAGCAAGGGATCCTCCAGGCATCCAGGGGCAGAGCAGGTCCCAGGGAGGCAAGCCTTCCCCTGGGCCCCAGCAGCAGCACGCCCCTGGTTGTTTCAAGTCAAAAGTAAGAACATTTTACATGGGGTCACAGCCCCTTTCTATACCACAAAATCCTTTGTCTACACGGTGCAGGCAATAGGAGAACCAGCTACAACTGGCTCAGGGGAACTCCTGAGCACTTTGTTTTGCTCAGCCCCTCTCTCCCTTTCACTGGACAGGCTAGGAACATCAGACATACCACAGGGGGTGGAGCCAGCATTTTGGAGGGAAGGCACAGCCCTATTCAGATCCCAGGTGCAACTCCTCCCTTCCATCAACATGCAGATACCTCCATTCTCCACCGGGCAGACCCATCCTGGCTCCTGGAGCCAAGCACACCAGCCAGCCCCTGTCACTCACAAGCCAGACAGGCAATTCACATCACACTGCACGCAGAAATGCCAACTTCTAAAAGTGGCACTTCTACACTTGACACATTAAATCGGCGTACACCGTCGCGCAGCATTTAATCTCACGAGTTCGCATATACCAAACTCCCCACACATCAGGAACTACCATGCATTCCTATGTGAGGGCAGGCCACTATCACCACACATACACAGAGAGCGCACACACTTTACACTGGACCACAGTGAAAAAGTGCGCAGAGGCCTAAAATCACCAACACCAGGTTACAGAAACAGGCAAGGAGAACGCAAAAAGTTTCGGGGTGAACCTGCCAAAAGGGCAAAGTCCAACACATTCCCTTTAAGAAAATATCCAAACAGTCCATTTTATTTATTGACTGACAGTGAAAAGTTCACACTTTACATGGACTAATCAAAGTATCCTACCTTTAGCTGCAAAACGTTTTATTAGTGTGTGTGCTTGCATACGTTTGTGTATACCCAGGTGATGTGAAGGTACCCGCTCGGACATGTTCGTAGGCAAGCAGACACTAAAGGGCCAACCCTGTCTGCATGTGTGTGTGTGAGGGGTAAACCGTGAGCCATTCGTTTAAGGAAATCATTAGATGCAGCTATGCCCTCCACCATGTCCCTCTGTGGCCTAGAATATGCGCCTTGTCACAGTCACGTGACAAAACTTAAGGAGGCCTCCCTGCAAGGTACATGGAGACTCAGGCCCGGTTCTAGCGGGTGGGCCGGGTGGACCAGGCCCACCCAAACATGAGCCTGGCCCACCCAAACATGTACCTTGGCCCTCGTCATTCCCCCCGCATCGCCGTGTGTGAGACAGCTTCACCGGCACACACAGCCGCAGCCGAGTACTTAACAGGTCTTTAAAATACCATTTACGTGCTAATGAGGCTTTGTTGTTTTTTACCCCATCTTAGAGCATCTCCATATTGCTGGAAGAATTAGCCCCACCCCGATTTCTTTTGCTAACCCCAATCCCCCTGAAATTTGGCTCTTTTTGCGTCTGGCATGGAACAATATTTGCCAGAGTTTGCCCTTTATCAGCCAGGATCCATTCCTATTTTCCACTTTAAACTCCGAAACTATCCAGTGACAGGAAGTCGTGCATGTGCAATGCCGGGTCTTCCAATGATTTATGCCAGGCGTTTACTGTAGTGAGGTATTCTACCATTTTAGATTTAATGCCAAATTGATGTTATCGGGCACATTCAGCGCTCATCCAAGCAAACAGGATGCAGCAGTTAATCCTCTGCTGTTTAAAATGTGGGAGGCCGTTATTTACCCACATTCGGTGAGGACATTTTCCTCAAGGTGGGAAGTGGTGTATTTTCAGATGATGCTTAAGATCTTCATGAGGATTTTTTTTTAATTAAGAATCGTGGTTTGTGCCCACCCTGCTGTTGCGAATTCTCAGCTCTTAATGACGTTTAAACAGACTTGCTTTATTAAATTACAGTCAATCACTCCGTGAAAAGTGGTATAGTCTGTGATCTGCGCGTGGAAACCAAAACTGAATGTGTTCTCCTTGTGTAATGTAACTGGTGCTCAGGCGAACACTCCAATAATATGGCAACATTAAACATGAAATATGGCAGACAGCGCCTTTTAAATCAGATTATTCAAGATTCCAGGCACCTCTCCTTTGGATCGAGTTGCACCAGCGCGCTATGTGTTCATGCTACAATCATGCCACAATTGAGAGCTCTGGAGCAGAGACTGAGGCCACTGCACCTTTCTCTTAGTGTCTGCAGTCATTCAAAAACTTCCTTTCCTCTCGGCAGAGAGCACAAAGTGGTCACATACTCCTGTTGTAATTGTGATTCTGTTGAAATGGGTGTGATGGGACCCTTTTGATGAGGCTACACAGTCTTCAAAATAATAAGGCTAGAGAGATGAGGGGCACTGGTGGAGGGTGATAGTGAGGGAGTCTGAGGAGGAGGTCGTGAGCGGGAGAGTCTACAGAGAGATGAGGGGCACTGGTGGAGCGTGGCAGTGAGGGCATCCAAGGTAGGGGTCATGGGGGGGCTATGGAGCGATAAGGAGCACTGGTGGAGGGTGGCAAGGACAGAATCCAAGGAGGTGGTCATGGGGAGTAGGGGGGCTACAGAGAGATATGGGGCACTGTTGGTGGGTGGTGGTGTGGAAGTCTGAGGAGGAGAGGCTACATAGAGATGTGGGGCACTGTTGGAGGGTGGCAGTGAGGACATACGAGGAGGGGCCACGAGGGGGATGGAGAGGGGCAATGGAGATATGAAGGGCACTGTTATAGGATGGTAGTAAAGTTATATACGCAGAAAGAGGTCAGTGGTGGGGCACCAATAAAGACGTTTGCACCAGCGCTAAAGCCGGCCCGGTCATGGGCCTTTCTGTTTTTGTTTTTATTAATTAGCAGTCGGGTCATTAGGACCACTGTGGAATATATTTTAAAGTGTGAGCTCATTTTTTTACTGTTATATTCAATAATTTAATTTTGAGGGTAATTTTCCTAATGTTTATTTTACCAGGAATAATGAAAATGGAGTCAGATGGTGGCTGATATCGGTCTGGGGCCCAAGGTCAGCTGTTAGCTAGGGTGCATGTGAGATGGATGGTAGAAAATGGATAATCAGGCCGGGAAGGGAGTGTGCTGCAGAGTCCAGGGTCTCTGCAGGTAGTAATGAAGAGAGATTCTCTTTGAAGATTGGCAATGAGGGAGGCTAAATTGTGTTACTTGCCTTATACTCCCACCTCAGGAACCACCTCTTCCCATCAAAGAGACCTTACATGGAATACATTTCAAAAAGAAAAATGAAACATTTGTTTCATTTTTTAAGAGCAGGCAGTGGTCAGTGCCACCTAAGCATGGGCGTAAAATCCGTTCCGCTCGCGGATTTTGCGGATTTCCGGAAAATTCGCAATCTGCGAGATTCGCGAATTTCCCGCAAAATCCGCAAATTCGCACGCAGCGGATTTTTTTTTCCTTGGTGATACAATTTTGCGGCGCGCGGCGTTTACTTACCGTCATTCATCGTTTGCCGAGTTATTTTTCTTGATATTTTGCGAGTGCTGCGCCATTTTGGATCTTGCTGCGGGATCCCGCGGGAATTTGGCAAGAGCGATTACGTAATCGCGGCTTGCCAACTTGTACAGCGAGAGTTTGTCAACGCGAGTACGCCGTGATCACGTATCGCGGTACTTCGCAATTGCGAGCTTGGAGATGCGGCGAGCAGCAACAATCTCGCACTGGCGAAAATACAAAATTTGCAATTCTGCACAAGAAATCCACCAGCAAGCAGCATAAACCTTCTGGAAATGATGATTTTTATCTGAATAACTCCTCAGGTTGACATTTGCCTGCACTTTTTTTGCGAGGAGTCCATTTTGGGGAGGGGGGGGGTGGGAGGAAGGAAGTGCCCCACAGTCTTCAACTTCCTGTTCCTGTCCAGCAGGCTCCTCCCAGTGCTTTGTCCATCTCCTGGTCACTTTTCATTTGGATCTGGAGCTGGAAGGATTACTTTTTGTGGATGCTTCTGGATATTTGGATTTGAGACCTTTTTGACTTTCTTTGGATCACTTTTGGATTAGAAATTTCACAAGTACGTTTATTTGGGGCATTACAGTTGCTGCAACTACAATTTTGGAATCTTCGATTTTTGGGCTGTTTTGGGGCCTTTTGCCCAGGGGTACTCAGTGGTGGGTGCACTGAGTCTTTCTGTGGGGTGTTTTGAATTTAAACATCATGGCGGGGCTGGATGGCTTTGGATTGTGCTGATTTTTCTGTGATTTTCGCTTTTTTTGGCCTGTTGTGGCCTTTTCACCAGGGGTAGTGCTGCATGGGCCTAGTCTTTCTGTGGGTTTTCTTGAATTTAAACATCACGGAGGGGCTGGATGGCTTGGGATTGTGCTGATTTTTCTGTGATTTTCGTTTTTTGGGCCTATTGTGGCCTTTTCACCAGGGGTAGTGAGTGGTGCATGGGCCTAGTCTTTTTGTGGGTTGTCTTGAATTTAAACATCATGGAGGGGCTGGATGGCTTGGGATTGTGCTGATTTTTCAGTGATTTTCGTTTTTTGGCCTGTTGTGGACAGACCATGTGGTTGGGGGCCATTTTGAGTGCTGCTACAGGCCCTGGCCATGTGCTGTGAGGGAGGGGCCATTTTGAATGCAGGCAGTGTTCTCAGGCCTGCACCCATTTTGCCTAGCTTTCATCCATTATGCCCAGGGGTAGTGAGTGGTGCATGGGCCTAGTCTTTCTGTGGGTTGTCTTGAATTTAAACATCATGGAGGGGCTGGATGGCTTGGGATTGTGCTGATTTTTCTGTGATTTTCGTTTTTTGGGCCTATTGTGGCCTTTTCACCAGGGGTAGTGAGTGGTGCATGGGCCTAGTCTTTTTGTGGGTTGTCTTGAATTTAAACATCATGGAGGGGCTGGATGGCTTGGGATTGTGCTGATTTTTCAGTGATTTTCGTTTTTTTGGCCTGTTGTGGACAGGCCATGTGGTTGGGGGCCATTTTGAGTGCTGCTACAGGCCCTGGCCATGTGCTGGGAGGGAGGGGGCCATTTTGAATGCATGCAGTGTTCTCAGGCCTGCACCCATTTTGCCTAGCTTTCATCCATTATGCCCAGGGGTAGTGAGTGGTGCATGGGCCTAGTCTTTCTGTGGGTTGTCTTGAATTTAAACATCATGGAGGGGCTGGATGGCTTGGGATTGTGCTGATTTTTCTGTGATTTTCGTTTTTTTGGCCTTTTGTGGACAGGCCATGTGGTTGGGGGCCATTTTAAGTGCTGCTACAGGCCCTGGCCATGTGCTGTGAGGGAGGGGGCCATTTTGAAAGCAGGCAGTGTTCTCAGGCCTGCACCCATTTTGCCTAGCTTTCATCCATTATGCCCAGGGGTAGTGAGTGGTGCATGGGCCTAGTCTTTCTGTGGGTTGTCTTGAATTTAAACATCATGGATGGACTGGATGGCTTGGGATTGTGCTGATTTTTCTGTGATTTTCGTTTTTTGGGCCTGTTGTGGACAGACCATGTGGTTGGGGGCCATTTTGAGTGCTGCTACAGGCCCTGGCCATGTGCTGTGAGGGAGGGGGCCATTTTGAATGCAGGCAGTGTTCTCAGGCCTGCACCCATATTGCCTAGCTTTCATCCATTATGCCCAGGGGTAGTGAGTGTTGCATGGGCCTAGTCTTTCTGTGGGTTGTCTTGAATTTAAACATCATGGCGGGGCTGGATGGCTTGGGATTGTGCTGATTTTTCTGTGATTTTCGTTTTTTGGGCCTGTTGTGGACAGACCATGTGGTTGGGGGCCATTTTGAGTGCTGCTACAGGCCCTGGTCATGTGCTGTGAGGGAGGGGGCCATTTTGAATGCAGGCAGTGTTCTCAGGCCTGCAACCATTTTGCCTAGCTTTCATCCATTATGCCCAGGGGTAGTGAGTGGTGCATGGGCCTAGTCTTTCTGTGGGTTGTCTTGAATTTAAACATCATGGAGGGGCTGGATGGCTTGGGATTGTGCTGATTTTTGTTTTTTTGGCCTGTTGCGGACAGGCCATGTGGTTGGGGGCCATTTTGAGTGCTGCTACAGGCCCTGGCCATGTGCTGTGAGGGAGGGGGCCATTTTGAATGCATGCAGTGTTCTCAGGCCTGCACCCATTTTGCCTAGCTTTCATCCATTATGCCCAGGGGTAGTGAGTGGTGCATGGGCCTAGTCTTTCTGTGGGTTGTCTTGAATTTAAACATCATGGAGGGGCTGGATGGCTTGGGATTGTGCTGATTTTTCTGTGATTTTCGTTTTTTTGGCCTGTTGTGGACAGGCCATGTGGTTGGGGGCCATTTTAAGTGCTGCTACAGGCCCTGGCCATGTGCTGTGAGGGAGGGGGCCATTTTGAAAGCAGGCAGTGTTCTCAGGCCTGCACCCATTTTGCCTAGCTTTCATCCATTATGCCCAGGGGTAGTGAGTGGTGCATGGGCCTAGTCTTTCTGTGGGTTGTCTTGAATTTAAACATCATGGAGGGACTGGATGGCTTGGGATTGTGCTGATATTTCTGTGATTTTCGTTTGTTGGGCCTGTTGTGGACAGACCATGTGGTTGGGGGCCATTTTGAGTGCTGCTACAGGCCCTGGCCATGTGCTGTGAGGGAGGGGGCCATTTTGAATGCAGGCAGTGTTCTCAGGCCTGCACCCATTTTGCCTAGCTTTCATCCATTATGCCCAGGGGTAGTGAGTGTTGCATGGGCCTAGTCTTTCTGTGGGTTGTCTTGAATTTAAACATCATGGCGGGGCTGGATGGCTTGGGATTGTGCAGATTTTTCTGTGATTTTCGTTTTTTGGGCCTGTTGTGGACAGACCATGTGGTTGGGGGCCATTTTGAGTGCTGCTACAGGCCCTGGCCATGTGCTGTGAGGGAGGGGGCCATTTTGAATGCAGGCAGTGTTCTCAGGCCTGCAACCATTTTGCCTAGCGTTCATCCATTATGCCCAGGGGTAGTGAGTGGTGCATGGGCCTAGTCTTTCTGTGGGTTGTCTTGAATTTAAACATCATGGAGGGGCTGGATGGCTTGGGATTGTGCTGATTTTTGTTTTTTTGGCCTGTTGCGGACAGGCCATGTGGTTGGGGGCCATTTTGAGTGCTGCTACAGGCCCTGGCCATGTGCTGTGAGGGAGGGGGCCATTTTGAATGCAGGCAGTGTTCTCAGGCCTGCACCCATTTTGCCTAGCTTTCATCCATTATGCCCAGGGGTAGTGAGTGGTGCATGGGCCTAGTCTTTCTGTGGGTTGTCTTGAATTTAAACATCATGGAGGGGCTGGATGGCTTGGGATTGTGCTGATTTTTCTGTGATTTTCGTTTTTTTGGCCTGTTGTGGACAGACCATGTGGTTGGGGGCCATTTTGAGTGCTGCTACAGGCCCTGGCCATGTGCTGTGAGGGAGGGGGCCATTTTGAATGCAGGCAGTGTTCTCAGGTCTGCACCCATTTTGCCTAGCTTTCATCCATTATGCCCAGGGGTAGTGAGTGGTGCATGGGCCTAGTCTTTCTGTGGGTTGTCTTGAATTTAAACATCATGGAGGGGCTGGATGACTTGGGATTGTGCTGATTTTTCAGTGATTTTCGTTTTTTTGGCCTGTTGTTGTGGCCTTTTCACAAGGGGTAGTGACTAGTGAGTGTTGCATGGGCCTAGTCTTTCTGTGGGATGTCTTGAATTTAAGCATCATGGAGGGCATGGGATTGTGCTGATTTTTCTGTTTTTTTCTGATTTTTTTGGGGTGTATAACTGAACTGATGTTCCTCTGTCTTCCATTGCTTTTAGGTGCACAAGACTCAAGAGAACCACCAGTGCCAGGAAGAAGTCCTGCAGCGGTGTGTGTGTTCAGCATAACGTCACGCGATGTCACGTCTGGCCTCAGACAACTCTGCAACTCGTGCAACTGCGGCCTGCTGTTCTGACCTGCTCTGAAGAAGATGGCCCCAAAAAAAGTTCTCCGTAGCTCCTCTAGCAAGAAAGTTGCCAGTAAGGAGCAGAAGAATCAAGTTACCAAGGAGGCTGGTGTGCCATCCGCCGCGTTTTTTGGGAGTAAAAGAAAAAGTACGCCTGCAGCAGCAGCGGGATCTGCTGGGGACCAAGCTGGGAGCAGCACCCCCGCTCCATTGGGCTCAGTGCCTCCACCACCACCACCACGCCAACTTAAGTCAAAGCCCTTGAGTGCTGCAGAGGCAGTCAGTGTACTTCTTCAATCACCATCGACCAGTGATGTTGGCTCATCGCAAGAAAGTATCAGCAATGTCCCTGAATCAACACAGGTTGTTGTAACTCATCTGACAAGTGTTGAACAACCACAGCCGCAACAACAACAACATGTGCAAGTACAAGCCCAAGTACATGTGGAAGGAGAGGCAGCGCAAGGAGATGCGCAAGCAGAGGTGCATGGAGGGTCACAAGTGCCCACAATAGTTGTTCCTCCCGAAGTAGGGGCACATCAGGAAATTGACAATCAAGCCGAGGTATCATTTGAGGAAGCCACTCCTCCTGATGATTCATCATTGTCTTCCACATCCCTAGCAAGGAAAAGATCAAGGGGGGTGTCTACATCTTCTTCAAGCCCACCTCCTTCTGATGATCTGGATGAAGATTGGGAACCATCACGGCAGTCTGAGAGTGAGGCACACCATGATCTGACAAAGGTACCTAAGCGTAAAAGGAAGGTCGTCGAAAAACTCATAGCTATGGAGTGTGATGAGGCTCAACAAGAAGTGACGGATACTGCTGCTGATGAAGCCTCTCACGACGATGAGACAGTCATCATAAAGGTCACTGCAGCCCCAGCGGGCATGCAGCAAAGAGACATTTTGACCCTATCCCGATGAAGCTGCTGAGCGTGATGATGATGTCGACGAGGAGGCAATGGAAACACAACAATCATTGGAGTTAACTAGTACACCAACACCTACCGCTTCCATATTTCTTCCTCGCAAGAAGGGACCTCCATCCACCTCAACCTCAATTAGTGGTGGTGAAAGTGCAAAACGTACTGAAGTTCGGCAATCCACATCCTCCACTTCATCTGGTATTAGCAGCAGGACCACCACCACCAGTATCGCCGCCTCCTCCGGCCCCAAAAGACATTTCAAGTCTGCAGTTTGGGACTTCTTTAGTGTTTGCCCAAAAAAGGAAAACGTAGCCATTTGTAGCATTTGTAAGCTTCGAGTTAGTCGTGGTAAGTTTGGTACCAACTATGGTACCGGAGGCCAGAGAGGTCATCTTAGGAGACAGCACACTGTCCAATGGTTTGCGCACCTACAGGCGATCAAGGAAGCCCGAATTGCACGTAATGAAAACGTTGATGTTTCAGCTGATGATGACGAGGAGGAAGAAGATGTGTCAAACACTTCACTTACACCCAGTACCCCTGTCAGCAACACACCCCATGTGAGCCACACTAAGAGTGTGGGAGAGAGTGATACACCAATGCGAAAAAGTTCATCAGCGAGCGTAACTGGGTCGAAGATATCATCATCATCATCCCGTAAATCCTTGGTCCAGGGCAACATTAAAAAGATGTTGTTTACAGAAGTGCAATATGAACGCAACTACCCACTGACGCGTTTGTATAACACTAAGCTGGCTAAAATGCTAGCTCTGGACCTTCTCCCTTTTTCTTTTGTAGAAGGGGTTGGTTTTCTAGAATTAGTGGCAGCGCTCTGCCCAAAATGGAAGGTTCCTAGCCGGTTCTATTTTGCCCGAGTTGAGATTCGAGCACTACATGAAGATGTTCTGGAGGTGATTGGGGCAGCTTTTCAGAAGAGTGCTGTTCACACTATACATCTGACAACAGACATGTGGACCAGTGGCGCAGGCGCTGATTACATGTGCATCACTGCACACTGGGTCTCTTTTTCAGGGGTTAAAGCAAAGCTAAACGCAGGTGTTGACCGGGACCAAGTTTTTAAAGCTGCTCGGAAACATGCAACACTAGCCATGTTTGGTTTGGAGAAACGTCACACAGCAGAAAACATTTTGGATGTGTTTAACACAAAGGTCCTTGACTGGCTGTCCCCAAAAAAACGCCAGGTTGGTTATGTTTCCACGGATAATGGCGCCAATGTAGTTAAGGCCATGGAGCTGGGTGACTATTTCAGAGTGCCGTGTTTGGCGCACTGTATAAACCTGGTTGTCAAAAAATTTCTTGAGTGATAAAGACAGTGCAGCGTACAGGGTAGTGGACACCTGCCGAAAAATGTGCAAACATTTCAGCCATTCTTTTAAGGCCCGGAAGCATCTGAGGAGCCTGCTATATGAACGTCGAATGCCAGTGAAAGCACTCATCCAGGAGGTGGCAACACGTTGGAACTCTTACTTCTACATGCTTGAGCGTCTGTATGAGCAGTATACGGTACTCGATCACTATTTCTTAACACAGGGTCCAGCTCAGAAGGAGGACCTGAGGATGGGTGCGGCGCAATGGGACATAGTTAAAAGCCTGACACGCATGCTTCGTCCTTTTGAGTTCTTCACGCGTGCAGTCAGCAAGGAGGACTGTAATTTGGGAAAAGCTATCCCATTGTTGTACATGCTGGAGCACCAACTGAAGGAGGTGTGTTCTGTGTTTCAAAAAGATGAAAAACAACCAAGACCCTTTTGTTCTGGCGGAGAAATTATTAGAGCGCCTACAAGGTGATGAACGTCTTAAAATGATCCACTCAAACCAGCATTACATTTGTGCTACTATTCTGGATCCACGCTACAAAAAGGCGCTGGCAGGCCAAGCATTCTTTCCTTTTGCTGATGAAGATGTTACAAAGTACAAACAGTGGCTAGCCTCCTCAGCCAAGAGGTTTGAAAGAGAACAGCAGAAAATTGAAGGAAAAGGCAGTACATCAGCATCAGCAGGCCATCCCCAGTCACAACAATCCACTTCTGCACCTGTGGCAGCGGCACAAGTGACCTCTCAGCCGTTAAAGACACCGGCAACCGGATCATCTGCACAACCAGACACAACAGTATCATTGGAGGCTGAAGAGGATTGGCTAGCTCGGCTTGGGTTTGGTTCTCAAAAGGTCATAGCAACAGCTAAGCAAAGTGGAGGAACCTTGTAGGAGCACCTTGAATCAATGGTGAAGGACTATCTGAATGACTCAACAGAGGTCTATGTTAATGGTGACCCATTGGCGTATTGGCATGGGAAAAAAAAATGTGGCCACAGCTCTCCAACATGTCTTTAAACTACTTGTCTTGCCCACTCGCAAGTGTGTCTTCTGAACGTGTTTTCAGTGCTGCTGGTGGCATTGTAACTTCCAAACGGAGCCGCCTCTCGCCCAAAAATGTGGAGAGGTTAACAATGATCAGGATGAATCAGCACCTCATACCACCAGATTACAGAGTACGAGAAAGCACGCCAGATGAAGACGAGGTGGACAGCAACATAGATGAGGGAATTTCTTCTCTGTCAGGTGACACTGAGCTCACCCTGCCTGAATTCGCAGAGTATGATGACGAAGCCTTATTCTTATTCGTGGACCGTGACACCGAGCCCTGAAAATGAGACAATGAATCAATAACTTTCTTTTTCGTCCTTATTCACTTTTATTCCTGTGTGTCTGTCTTTCTTTGTTGTGCACAGTAATATAATTCACACTTTAATCAACAAATCACAAAAACAAGCCCATCAGCAGAACTGTCTTCACTTGTTTGCTTATTGATTTGAAGGTGCCGCAGTCTGCATTCCTCAGGTTCACAAGTTCAGAAGAACATGCTCCTCTATCCTCCTCCTCCAGACTCCTATTTCCATCAAAGCAGAGGGTTGGTTTACGCCCAGACTCAGCACTTGTGGGGGTGTTCTACTTCTCTGCAGGTGAGTTGACGGCTCTGGGGCCATTGCTGGGAAGCTCTAATACCTGATAAAAGTGGTTTGGACCAAATCGGAGGCGGAATTTTTTGTGTGTTTTTGCTGACTTGCTTGCCTTTGAGGAGCTCTTTGGGGGGGGTTCCGGCTGTTTGTGGGTGAGTTTCAGGGTCTGGGAGCACTCCTGGGACACTCTAATCTTGATTGCATTTGCTTTTCAGGAAATCTGTGGTGGTAAACCAGAGTTATGGCCTAGCTACACAGCGCGTTTGGACCGAAGGCAGAGAAATATTGTAAGTATGAGATTTTGCTTTTGGGCTGTTTGGGGGTGTTGTGCTTTTTGGCGGGTGGTTTGCGGGTCTTGGGGCATTCCTGGGAATGTCTAATACCGGATAGAAGTGGTTGGGACAAAATCCATAAGGATTTTTTTTTGCTATTTCTGACATTTTGCTCAATGTAGCGTTTTCGGGGGCCTGTTTGGGGGGCTTCCTGGTGCTTGTGGGTGGGTTTCGGGGTCTGGTAGCACTGCTGGGACACTCTAATCTTGATTGTATTTGCTTTTCAGGAATCTGTGGTGGTAAACCGGAGTTATGGCCTAGCTACACAGCGCGTTTGGACCGAAGGCCGAGAAATATTGTAAGTATGAGATTTTGCTTTTTGGGCTGTTTGGGGGTGTTGTGCTTTTTGGCGGGTGGGTTGGCGGGTCTTGGGGCATTCCTGGGAAGGTCTAATACCGGATAGAAGTGGTTGGGACAAAATCCATAAGGATTTTTTTTGTTGCTATTTCTGACATTTTGCTAAATGTCGCGTTTTCGGGGGCCTGTTTGGGGGGCTTCCTGGTGTTTGCGGGTGGGTTTCGGGGTCTGGGAGCACTGCTGGGACACTCTAATCTTGATTGCATTTGCTTTTCAGGAAATCCGTGGTGGTAAACCAGAGTTATGGCCTAGCTACACAGCGCGTTTGGACCGAAGGCCGAGAAATATTGTAAGTATGAGATTTGGCTTTTGGGCTGTTTGGGGATGTTGTGCTTTTTGGCGGGTGGGTTGGCGGGTCTTGGGGCATTCCTGGGAAGGTCTAATACCGGATAGAAGTGGTTGGGCCAAAATCCATAAGGATTTATTTTTTGCTATTTCTGACATTTTGCTCAATGTAGTGTTTTCGGGGGCCTGTTTGGGGGGCTTCCTGGTGTTTGTGGGTGGGTTTTGGGGTCTGGGAGCACTGCTGGCTATGGATACTTTACTTTGCAAGAGGTTTGAAGCAAATCCATGGTGGCAGAGGGGAGTTAGGGCCTAGCTGCAGAGCGCGCGTGGAGTGATTTGGGAAATTTGCCAAAAAATGACTGTCCCCATTTTTGTACTTTTGCTCTTTGGCTGTTTGGGGGTCTTCCACTCGTTTTCTCCTGGGTTGACGGCTCTGGGGCCATTGCTGGGAAGCTCTAATACCGGATAAAAGTGGTTTGGACCAAATCGGAGGCGGAATTTTTTGTGTGTTTTTGCTGACTTGCTTGCCTTTGAGGAGCTCTTTGGGGGGGTTCCGGCTGTTTGTGGGTGAGTTTCAGGGTCTGGGAGCACTGCTGGGACACTCTAATCTTGATTGCATTTGCTTTTCAGGAAATCCGTGGTGGTAAACCGGAGTTATGGCCTAGCTACACAGCGCGTTTGGACCGAAGGCCGAGAAATATTGTCAATATGAGATTTTGCTTTTGGGCTGTTTGGGGGTGTTGTGCTTTTTGGCGGGTGGGTTGGCGGGTCTTGGGGCATTCCTGGGAAGGTCTAATACCGGATAGAAGTGGTTGGGACAAAATCCATAAGGAAAAGCCTTTTGGCACTTTTTGTAACTTAGGGTTCGTTAGGGTTAGCCCTAGCAGCAGGATTGCATGTGTTTTGGGGTGTTCTAGATTTTTACAATTGAGTTCTGTGGTCTTAGAGCACTTGTGAGAATGTGTAATTTTGGTTGCAAGTCATTTGAAGAAAATCCATGGTAGGAAAGGGGGGATTTGGCATAGTTAAAGAAAGCCTCTGCCACTATTCTTAACTTAGGGCTCGTTAGGGTTAGCAGTATTTCTATTGCATGCGTTTGGGTGGGGGGTTTTCGAGTCTTGGAGCGATGCTGGCTATGGATACTTTTGCTTGCTTGCAAGTGGTTTGAATACAATCCACGGTGGGTAAGGGGGTATTTGGGCCTACTTTTACTTTTGAAGTACGTTTTGTCACCAGTTTTCTGCTAGGCCTCGTTTTTTGAGATCTGATTGGGGGTCTTCTACATTTTTGCAACTGGCTTTAGTAAGGGTCTGCGTGGAAGCACTGCTGGTAAGGTCTAATTTTGCTCTAAAACACAGTTTACAGTACACCTAGCTTGAGGGGAAAGATCCGCTAAATTAATTCGCCCATACTTATTTATCCTTGAAAAGGTGACTCAGACAGAGTACGCACTTTCAAAAATGTTGTACTGTCTATTAGGAAAATCAAAGTGTGACTTTTTGCACTACACAGCGTACATACCTTATATTTATTTATCTGTGCTGTTTTTCGTTCAATAATTACAGGCCGGGTTTCAGTCTGCAATGGGGAAAAAAGGATGGAGTCAGGCTTCACATTAGCGAGCCGCAATTCAGCATCCGCCAGGCAGGCAGTGTACAGGGTGTCTTCTGGTCACCAACATTGATGGACGAAGCGTCAGCTGGAATGGAGGAGTGCCGCTAATAAGAGGAATTGTTTGCTGCATGCAACTTACTTACCAAATTCAACAGGACAACTACAACAATACAGATACAGTATCCATTATTTTATTCAATGAGTGTGTGTGACTGCATTTCTTGGATCTCTCTCTGCTTCTAAGTTGATCCCTACAGCCATTCTATATGTTTTACTTCGGCTATTTTTTTAACCTAATTTAATGTAGCCCTGTACTGTCGCATTCTGGCATTCACGGTTGTCGAAAGTACTACTTACTTTTCTGTAACAATGCATTCAGTAGTGCATGCACTTCCTTTATGTCACGTAAAAGATTTATGGTTAGCTTTGTAACTAAAAATTTCTTTATGTTCAATTATTGTTTGTCCATGCTGTGCTTTTTTTTTTCTCTCTCAACAAAACCTACCCAAAAAGAACCCCCCATTCCTATCCATTTTACAAACCCTAACCCTCTTCCCCCGGGTTGTGTGGTTTTGCTTGATGTGTGACTAACTGACATCAATAATTCCACACACTTGCTGGGGAGGATAAGGTCATAGCAACAGGCTGGTGAAGGAATCAGAGGATATATTCTAGACTTACTCAGCTTCAGTACTATTTCTTGTAATATTAGCCAATGTCAAAGAAATCCTACGCAAGTACAAGTTATACTATAAATACTTTACCATTTGTTAGGCTACATTGTGGCACTGTTGTAGTCTAGTGTACTGTCACCTGCTATATTCTCTATCGTACCGTTGTAATGCTACAGTAAGGACAAACCAGGTTTCATTTTCTTTTTTTCCATAGGCATGCAACTGCCACTGTGTCACACCACTAGTACCACCGCAGTGAGGACATTTCATCCGCCCTGGATTACCAACCTTATTCGCTGTTTCCCGTGGAGCCAGCCCTGGGCCTAGCCCTACTTTCAAACACAAATTACAGGTAAGATAAGCGTTTGGTTGGAGGTAGTATAATAGAGTATTAGGAGAGACGAGAGATTGACGGTAGTACTACTAAAGTCCTAGGACTATTCAGGAAAACAAACTTACTGTTAAACCCCCACCCACCAGACTCAAAAGCAGTAAAAAACAGGTATGCCCAGATAAAGTTTGAAAAAGTATATTTATATCCCTAACAAAATAATCTCCCGCAAGACCCTCCCTAACCCCAATGGTTGTCCTTTAAAAGTCCCAAACCCAACTCCCGATTCCCACCCCTCAAAAGTCTCTAAAAAAGGGGCAAGGGACACTATGGGTGGATGCTGTCGACTTTTTGGGCCAGGGCATCAAACTCCTCACGGAGCAAGGCGTGCTCTAAGCGGAGACCCTCCAACACGTTGGTAAAGTGGTGGAGCTCCTGCTGAAGGCGGGACACCCTCAGGGTACTGCGGCGCAGGCGTGCCTTGTAGTTGCAATGGCTGTGAGAGGCAGCTGTTGTCCTTGCTGCTCGGCGTTTGGCTTTGGCAGCCCGGCTCGGTCTGGCTGGAGCACTGTGCTGGGTGGCAGCCCGTGGGTGCACGGAGGCCGATGCAGCCGACGTTGTTGTCGTGGTCGACTGCGCACTTTCGTCGTCCTCCAGGGCCACCAGCCGCCGATATTCAGCAACAGTGGCATCGATCCTCCGTTGCCGGGCCGCTCTAGCCCGCTCCTTCCTCCTTGTTGGTTTGGAAGGAGCATCTATATGAAGAAAGAAAGACATAGTCTGTAACCAATGCTCTTTAAGATTAACTCAATCATTCAGCAGAAATTTGTGTTACAGTACAACTAGCAACTTGCAAGTGCATTACATAACTATTGAGGCCAGTATCTATCTACCCTCCCACTTCTTCATCCTTGCTCCAACATTAGTGGGAGTTTAAGGAACAAATTCTACGAGCACTATGGACTTCCATTGGAGTCGACTATGAAAGTACACCAGTCTTCTTCTTCTCTTTGTCTCTTGTTTAGGAAAATTGGTACGTTATCTTCTGCAAGCCGGCATAATGCCAGCGCAGTGAACTTGCACCCGAGAAAAAGAGGCGCACGCCATGATGAGTGACCTAGACTTGCGTTACTGTACCGGTCCAGTACATGCAGGTGGTGAAGCTCTTACTTTTCTATTACGGGTGGCACTGAGAATACTCTGTTACAAGGGCTACTGCTTAATTAATTTAACTTTCACCCTACAGTGCAAATGAGTACTAGAAATGGAAAATGAAGAAGATAAATAATCTGATAATCTATCACTTCACATGGGATGTTTTTGCTTACATATGGGATGACTTTAGGTGCTTTTCTTTTTATTGAGGGACCAGTGATACATCCACACATGAATGACTTAGTACTACCAAACTTATTAAGAGAGGTAGGGAGTGGCCACCGTAATAACCGGATCTATGCTGTGCTTGCAATACAAACTACTGCTACTATTGATGGTAGTATTTGGACAAAATTACAACTTCTTTTCCTTGCCTTTCCTACACTGGAACAGACGTGCGGGTGCAGTGTTACATGCTCTTCAAAGTTACACTTAGTTCATCCACTGACCGTCTACTCTCTCTAGATCATGGGTACTCACAAACTTTCTCTCTGGGGCTAAATTTACAGTGTAGTTTGTGGCCGAGGGCCGCATTGGTGGGGGCGGAGTCAGAGGGGGCAGGGCTAAAGCAAAACGAAAACTTGTGACCATGAGGTTGCACACAGGTCCCTGCAGCAGATGCCTTCATCCACTGAGCCACCAGACCCAGCATTTAGATACATCTCTCTCCCTCCTGCTCTCCCTCCTGCCCTCCCTCTCCATCTCTCTCTCCCTCCTGCCCTCCCTCCCCCTCCCCCTCTGTCATCTCACTGTGTGTGTGTCTGTCTGTGTCAGCCTTCAGCCTTCAGCCCGGGCTGAGACAGCTTCCTCAACGCGCACACACAGACAGCCACACCAAAGTACTTAACAGGTCTTTAAAAGACCATTAACATATTATTGAGGCTTTGTTTGTTGTAGCGCCCCTGCAGCTCCACCCTGACAATCACTGCTCGCCCGGCCCCACAGAGCAGAGGCTTTGTTCTATTTCACCTCTTTGTGGCCCTGCATCTCCACTCTGCTCTGTGGGGGCCGGGGGAGCAGTGATTGTCAGAGTGGAGATGCAGGGGCGCTAACAGGTGAAATACAACAAAGCCTCTGCTCTGTGGGGGCCGGGGGCGCAGTGATTGTCTGCAAGATCTGCGCACCGCCAAGGAAGGCTTGCCGGGCCGCCACTGGCCCGCAGGCCGTACTATGAGTACCCCTGCTCTAGATACACATATGCAATCTAAGAGTCAGATAGTAGCATGATCCGGGTATATGGACACATACAGTTTCTGTGTCACCCACCCAGGCTGTTGTCCTTCCACCCATCATTGCTTCATCATTCACCCAGCCATGCATCTCATATTCTTTCCTTCCCAGCCACGTCTTCAATCTCAATAAGTAAGGAATATATAAGAGCTTACCTCTGCCCGCCACCACCACCGTCTCAACTCTCACAGCCGGCACTACAGCCACCGCCTCCTCCCCTGAAGAATTGCCCTCCGCCTCCGTGTCGAGCACCACCACCTCCGCGCTGGCCCCGCCACCAGATGTTCCACCTACAAAGTACATTTAAGAATGTTAGAATAAACCACTCACTAGTATTTGGTGTAGGAATGAAGACATGTGAAAACAATGTAATTTGTGACTGTCTACTCTAAAGTAAAAAAAAATGTCCCTTTTTCCAGGGAAGGGTGTTGTCTTGCTGCACTTTTTGGCACAACTGATGAAGGCTGGCTTTTTAACACGCACCATTTTTCTCCACACAGACAGAAGATGGACTTCTAACAACAAGATCAAGTTGAAACTAGGTGAGAGCTCGGCTCGACCACAAGAAATGTCTTCAATTAATCGTCAGCACTAACCACTTTTCCATTATCAGTTAAACGTTTAGTTTTATTATGACTTCATTTTGATAAATGTGTTTACTTTTAATAAAGCTTTTAAACTTAAATAGACTCTGTGTTTTTTGGTCCAGACTAGAGTGACTGAGCGAAAGGTTTTGCAATTTTTGCAAGCATGAGTCCATGCCTCTGACACTTCTTGACTCTGACTCCGTACTCTTGTGCTACGTTAGATAATCATCATTGGGGATCAATCATCGATGAATTCAGGAGGTAAATGACTGTGCCACACTATGTAGTCAGTCAGTAAGGACATTGGGGGTTCAAAGTCTGTTATCACAGAGGTATGTGGAAACTCTAACAGCACCTATTATAATTGATAAGCAATGCACTATTTATTGTCCATAGTTCTGTTTCTGCAGAAGAATTGTCCCCGCAACAGTAGTGGTATGGATTGTCCTCCTATCCAAACCAAAAGGTAGTATCTTATTCTTTCTTGGTGGGCATTCACATTTTGTAGTTGGGAATTTTCAAAGCAGATAGAACACTTCAAAAGACATTATGGACAATCCCAGAGGACTGCACTAAGTTGATAGAGCTATTGCTGACTAGAATGGGAGTTTCGCCAACCGTGCAATCTTAGTTAGCTACACAGACAGACTAATAAGAATAATCTAGTAATAGCACAGGGAGTCGAAGTAGAGGCAGGATAAGAATTTAGATACAGTCTACAAGAAGTTCAAAGACGATTTTGAAAAAATCAAATGAGGAACGCTAGAAAAAATAGGTACTAGTCTAAAATGAAAACTTACTGGGGCCAGCAAAGGAGCCCTCGCCTGCCCGATCCTGGCCCTGTTCAACAGCATCCGCCGCCGCCTGCTGCTCCTGTGTCCCCTCGCCCCTGGGGGGAGCTGACGTACAACATGAAAGAAAGAACAGAAAACATGGATGATTGGTGCTTGTCAATGTCAACCAAATCAAACATTTCAAAACAACAATAACAAAATATTTCCGCGAAATTATATTGATTAGGGTTAGTTTTCATTGATTTGCGGACCTGCGACTTCGAAAGTCACGTAACTCACTAAACAAAGTACTGAAAGGTTCACCTAGGACTGGCAGGCAGCAGTCCGCAGGCAAGACGCAAAGTGACAGACAACTCCATTGTGATTTCAGTCAGATCAGTGACAACACTAACAGTTGCCTGCTACATAACCAGTCATTTAAATAGTCAAACTATCAATCCACCGCCACTATTTTTCTTATTGTCAGGGGTACAAAGGAAGGGGCAGATTTAAGCCCCTTGCGGCTCTTTTGCTCCGTTCTTGCATGACTTTTGTGACGCAGCAGCTGAACAAAAGAGGCGCCATGGTGCGGCGTATAATATTATAACAACGTGACGCATTTGGGAGATGCATCCCGTTATAAAGCCCTGCGCCATCAGGGGGCGTTCCGGCGCAAGGGAGGGCATGCCTGCGCTGGAACACATCCTAAAAGTGGCTGAGGGAAATCTACAAAATTTCAATCAGTCACCTTTAGGACAATGATGCGTCACACAAACCCTGCACCTGCTTGAAGCAGATGTACGGCTTGACCCAGCATTGGGGAGATAGGGTACCCCAGAGCATTGCTGGAGCTGCGCCATCGTTGCGACGCAACTCCAGCAGTAAAGCTTCGGTGACGTTTTGGGCCCATGGTGCGCCGCATTGCAAATACGGCGTACCATGTTTGGTGGTGGTAGCGGGCCGCACAATTACTGGCGCATCCCTGCTACTTTGCAGGGATGCAACGGTAATTGCAATTCTGCCCCTTAGGAGCATACTTACTTACGCGTTCTGGCGCATCTCCAGAGATACGCCAGATCAAATGCGTCACACAAAACTACCCTTGCGACACGGCAGATGCGCCTCATTTACAATGCGGCGCGCCCTGTGCAAGGGTAGGCACTTGCGTGACGCATCTCGTCACGTAAGAGCGGCGCATTGCTGGAGTCACGTCGCCAACGCAATGCAACTCCAGTAATGCTCAGGGCCACCCAATACTTAACATGCTGTGTCTGTCCTTACGCCTGCTTCAAGCAGGCATAAGGAATTGAATTGACGTAGCAGCGTCGCAGAAGTGCCTGCGTTAAATCTTGTAGATTTCACGCAGGCACTTTTGCGAGGCGCACAGCTGCCGGACCGCCCACCCTGCGTAATAGGAACGCACCCATTGCGCCGCAGGCCCATGGCTTTATAACGTGACACATCTCCCTAGATGCGTCACGCTGTAAATGACTCGCAGGGATGCGCCACTTTTACGCCGCTGTTGCGTCACGCAAGGCAACGTAAACGTGGCGCAAGGGGCTTGTAAATGTAATCTGCCCCCTAGTGTCTAGCATTACGCAGTTCTGTAAAGTACACTCATACATAATAGTTACTCAGGCCAATGAGACCACAAAATAGAAAACAAATAAGCATAGTAGCAACGCCACTGAGAAGGAGAGCAGTGCACCTGAAATGCACAGAAGATTTTGAAATATAATTTAACTACAATGTAATCGTCAGCAGCATTATTGGCTTGCTCCATGTAAAAAACAAATATTTGCAATACAACAACACAGAGAAGGAGAAAACATAGTAGTGAGTGATGAAATAGCTACTACTAAGCCCGGGGATCTCCAAGCCGAGCTGGTCCAGCAGGTCGCGCTCCCGGTCCAGGAGGTCCGTCCAGCGGTGGGTGGCCTGGCTGTAGGTGCGCTGGACCCCGGAGAGTTGGGACATGGCCCAGCACACCTTCTGCCACCGCTTCCAGCGCTCCCGGATGTTGTAGCCGGCCGCGATCCTGCCGCCTCCCGTGATGGTCCTGGGCAGGCGGCGCTGGACGAAGAAGACCAGTGCGCCCACTTCCTCCGGGCTGAAGATCTCCCGTCGCGTCACCTGCTCCCCCCTCAATCGCCTGCATGCTGTCCTGGCACGGGGTCCAGGACTCCTCCTCCCCGCCGCCGCTGCGCCCCTCAAGTGCCTGGGCAGCTTCACGGCGCCTGGCATCACCATGGTCTGGGCAGGTAAGGTAGGAAGTAGAAAATTAAGAAGGAATAGGATAGGGAAGAAGAAAAGAGTTTAAAAAAGTAGTTTAAAAGTAAACAAAAATAGCAGAAAAGACAAAAATATACAGCTAGGAAAAGAGAGGGATAGATAAGAAGCAAAATCGTTCGAAAAAAACTGAAAACAAGCAAAGGATGGCAAAGATAGCAAGAGGATAAACACCATGCCCAGACACAGGAAATGAATGAAAAACAAGATGGCCGCCCGTTCACAAGCGCAAAAGTAAGTTTGCACGCGTTTTCCTCGCGATCGCGTGCGAACTTGTACTCGCAATGCGCTTACTTCGCAAGATTATACATAGCGGGCGGAAACGGAAATACGTCACGCAAACAAAATGGCCGCGCCCGTACTCGACCTTGGGGTAAATTCGCGTGTTGCGCTGCAAGCGGCTCGCGAATACTGCAAAAAACATCACGAAATAACACGCCGCAAAAAAATATAAGGCTCATTCGCACGAATTGGCGGCTTCCGCGGTCGGTTTCGCACGACGCCGAGCCTCGCGAATAGCGCGAAATTACCGAAAAACGATTTTTGCAAAAGCAAAACCAATGAGCAGGTGCAAAAGGTCAATCTCATGATTTGTAACGATTCCCTGTAGTGCTTCCTGAGGGGGCCCTCCAGAATTCGGTTGCCTACTTGCAACTATTGTGTGACCCTGCTCTGACCTTAACTGTTAGCCACAAAGGTCCTGATTTACAGCTAAGGGAGCAGACAAGCAGGTGCCAGGCTGGAACTTCAAATTCAGTGACACATTAATTAGCCCCTAATTCATTATTGTCAGTTGGGGCAGGGCAGGTTTTGTTAATAAACTAACCCCAAATTAATTCATGTCAGTTGAAGCAGGGCAGGTTTGCTTGCTTTTCCCCCCCATCTTCTACAGTGATGATGAACCAGAGGGTGGCATTGATGTAACAGAGGGTGGCATGGGTGAAAGAGAGGGTGGCAGTGGTGAAACAGAGGGTGCTGGGAGGCTGTGATGATGAACCAGACGTAGAAACAACATAGTCGCGACCGTTGCGAGCCGACAAGTAAGTTCACAATTGCGAACTAGTACCAAATCCTCGCGAACTGGCAGAAACCCTTGCGAACACAAAAAAAAATCCGCAAATTCGCGGGAATTCGCGGATTTTGCGGATTGCGAGTTTGCAAATTCGCAAAATTTGCGAACGCCAGATTCGCAAAATTCGCCCAAGCTTACTGCCTGCTCTTAAAAAATATTTTCGCATCCATTCACAAAGAGGTAGGGATCCCCTGGAAACTCCTTCCTCTTTCTGAGTGGGTTACTGCCTACTTGAAGTAGGTGGCAAACTGCAAGTGTTTTGCAACTGCAATTGCGGTTGCAAAACCATGATCCATACAAATGCAGCTCGCTTTTAGGGAAGGATGCCCTTGGAACGCCGCTTACTAATATAGTCTTGCACAATAGCGTTTTGTACATACCAACACCCTTTTTTGCAATCACAAACATGCCAATTGCCCAAAAAATGGTTGTACATCTGTTCCCTAGTAAGATAAAAGGCAAGTCTGTTATGTGCATTGATATGGTGCTCAAGGGAGGGGGAAATCAACCACACCCCAGATATGTGACCCCTAGGGATCTATCTTACAAGTGAGAACAAGTCCGAGCACTCATACATCACATGATATATGAGTGCTCTGGCTTATTCTCACAGAAGATGTGTTTTGTACAGTACACATCCAGAACACATGTTTTTGAAGGTGCCCTTCCATGTGATGAGGAATCAAGGAGACTCAGGGAAACAAAGGTTTGGCTAGGATCTCGCAATTTGGTCAAGCATGGAAGCCAGGATTGATCCCAAGATTTCTAGTTTCACATTGTGCAAATCAGCAACTAGATCGGTGTCTCATTCTCCTGTATTGCATTACAAATTAATGCTTAATCTTTCATAATTTGACTATTTTAGCACACGAGAGAGGAGCTCATGGAAACCTATGTATGGATGAGTTTATAAGGGAGTTTCCAAAGAATAATAGAAGGTTACCTCTATGACTGAACTGCTAGTTTTGAAAGGGTCAGTGTGAAAAATGCTGGCAGTTCTCAATAATACTCCTTTCTCTTTATTCAAATACGTTACTATCTTTGAAAGTATATTGCAAAAGAATGACAAGAAAGTAAAATGTACCAAGGTAAATTTGTGCCGAGAAATGATTGTTGGACAAATTGCAACAAGTAAATAGCCAGCCTTTCTAATACAATGATGTCAAGGTTTCGTGTGGTAATAGGGACTTCCTTAACCTTGAACTATTATAATATGCTTGGTATTCAAGTATCTGAAGTGAAGCCTGACCTGCTGGAATTCCAGGGTTTGCAGTTAGGTCCAGACATTGCTTTTACTTTCAAATAACTCTCCACATGCTCTGTATCCACTCACAAGCAATCCGTTGGTATCATGGTGATTGTGTGCAAATAGATATGATGTAATCTAGGGCTTGTAGGCTACCTCCAGAAGCGACAAATTGGGCCCGCAGTGCGGGAGCAGCTCCTACACTAGGGCGGAGAAGCAGTGCGTGAAGCAGGAACATAAAATGGTGATAACTTTCAGTTATTACCATTTTATGTTTGGTTGCGGGTGGGCGAGGCTGCTCTGTGAGCAGGGCAGGGGAGGAGTGGTGTGTCTACTCCTGAGTGCATAAAGACAAGTGCATAAAGACTGTTTGGTCGGCCCTCTGGGGCCGCCCAAACCTGTCATGCACACTCCGTCCATCTCAATGCTGATTAATTAAAATGAATATTATTAAATTAAACCCCAGCGCGAAACCAGCCCAGACCCCCCCTCCTCCCCCCAACCAGTCATGCCATCCCTGACTGCTGCAGTGACCCACCTGAAAGGACTCTTGGCCCACCAAAATATAAATTCCTAGAGCCGGGCCTGATGGAGACGCACCCCCTTGGATTCAATCCGGAGCTCTCAGGCCAGGGTACTGTGCTGAGAGGGCCCCCTGGAGCACCGTGGGGGTGCAGAGGCTATGTTACCCCCCTGTCTTGCCAGGTCATGTTTAATACGTACCAGTGCCGGAAGTCAGCTGCTAATCGAGGTCATGACATAGGCGAAATGGGACTCAATGCTTCTCTAGTCATCTATCTAGTCAGAGAAAAGGGATGGGGTGGGGGCGGGTCGAGTGTGAGTTTCTAGAATCCCAAACTTGGCTTCTCTATCTGGTTGAAATTGGTTGTGAAATGTAATTCGTTCCCTTTAGGTTCTATCCTACCGACTACGTGCGAAGTGAAAAGATTACTGACCAACCGGAGAGGCGAGGGTTTCTAATCAGAAAGCTGGCAAACAGAACTGAAGTATGGCTGTCAAGGGAGCCACAGTAACAATCACAAGGTGTCATTTTTATAGGACTGATCTATTTCTGCTGCGCAGAGAGTTTGACTTAGGAAAGAATAAGCGATATGAATGGAACATTTAAAAAACAATACTGGTGTGATTAGGTTTCAGTGCACTGCTGCTTTTGCATGCACCATTTCAGTTTGCCACTTTAAATAAATGATCCTAGGCAGTACTGTATTATAATTCATTATTCCGTCGATGCCAACTGAAGAGGCTTTCAGTGGGTGAATTTAAGGGCTGTCTGTAGTTGAGACATAACTATAACACGAGCCATTACATTTCATGGTACCAAAGCTTGAATAATGTGGAAAAAATTGGTATGTAAAGAAAAGTACTGCACAATTGTCTTACACACCTCAAAGTTCACATCGTAAAAAATAATGGGGCTGACAGACAATGCTTCAAACTCAGTAGAGAGTGAATTCAACATTCTTAGAAATAACTAAACTATGACTAATAATGAACTCTCCTTGCTGAAGGCAGGGTGTTTATATATCTATATCTATATATCTATATATATATGTGTGCGTGTCTATATATGTACGTATATATGAACACACACACACACACACACACACACACACACACATATATATATATATATATATGTATATATATATATATATATATATATATATATATATATATACATACATACACATATATATATATATATATATATATATATATATATATATATATATATATATATATATATATATATATATATATATATATATATATATATATATATATATATATATATATATATATATATATATATATAGATGCATTTTTGCAAAATAGGTAGCAGAGAACTTTGGGTAGTTCTCTAGTTTAGGTGGAGAGCAGCTCCTGTATAGAGAACCCTACTACATCAGCAACATTCTGAATCTGCTCACCTAAAATGTCTGTTTTACTAGCAAAGTTTTTTAGCATAGGATTATCATATTGCCATCCACGTGGAGCTAGAAAGGGACAAAGTCTTTTGTCATTACCACAGCAAAATCTTTAAGCATAGCTTTAGCACTGTGCCATCCATACCGAGCTGTAAAATGACAAAAGCCTTATACCACTCCAGGCACAGTATTACATCTTTGGATTGGTAAAGTACCATCCAAGCCAACCTTGAATGAATAAAAGCACCTCCTGACATGTGTTTGGCTATCATTACAGAGTTTCAGAGAGGTTTAGCTTTGTCCAGACACAAGGGAGCATCCAGCATAAGTCAAAGCAATACACTTTCAGGGTTAGAGTGCTGCATACATTTTGAAAAAAAAAAGCAGAGAACACAGGGTAGTTGCCAATTGTAGGTGGAGAGTAGCTCTTGTAGAGAGCGCCTTACAAAACCAACAACATTCTAAATCAGCTGACCTTTGAGGTCTGCTCGCACCTGGTGGGAGCATTTTTAAAGCTTTCACCCGCTGGGAGCAGACTTTGTGTATGCTCCCATTTTCAGTAGTTTTCTAAATTCTCCCAACAGATGGGAGCAAACACCAGTGTCCCTGCTGTGCTGGTATAAGCAGGGAAACCGTTGTGTCCCAAGGCTTGCCTCCTTGGGACACAGTATGTGAGCCAGCCCCAGGGTCCCCAGGGCCACTAAAAGCTCTGGGAGGGGGGGGGCGCGTGATCCCCTGCTCCTTTTTAGTTAATGGATCTTGGGGGTGGGGTTCCCAGGGCCTTTTTAAGACTCAGGGAGGGATCCACTCAGCCCCTACCCCTTATTAAACGCTTTGGGCCCCAGGGTTTCAGGTCCGTGTGGACGAATGCAGCTTGGGGAGGGGCACTGCATGGCCCCTCCCCTATCTATTTAAATTGGGCCTTGGGGGATGGGTCTCCGGAGTTGAAAATAGCTCAGCGAGCGGGCCATGCACGCCCTCCCCTTGATTAAAGAATGCAGCCCCAGGCTGCCATTTTGCTTTTTTGCCATTTTTTCCAATTTTGTCCCGGGGGGAGTTTCTCTGGATCAGGCCTGGGGGGCAGGGTATACTACCTTGTTCTCTTATATATTTTTTTTCTATAACTTCAAGACAATGGGATTGAGTCCCCAAGTCTTAAAATGGCTGCCAACAAAGATTTTCTAATGTTACCGGCAGCCAATCAGAGTGCTCGCTCCCACAAGAGTCTGACTCCCGCAGGAGCGAATTGGCCCATGGGTAACAAAAGCCCCCTGGGCCAATCAGAGCACTTTTTTTTCTTTCAAATCTCTTTATTGAATATAAATTGTACAGGAAAAATCGAAAGAAGACATAAGGTAAAGTACATCCCAAGTAACACAGTATACAGATGGAGCCCTGCAAGGATCAAAGCCAAAGGGAGGGGTGGGGGAACAAGAAGGGTGGAGTAATACGCTATTTCCTTGGTTTGAGATACTGATAAAGATTATTGTAGAAGAGGGGTCTCCATGAGGTAGTGAAACATGGTGTGGGGGGTTGGGGGTTATAGAGTTAGCCCCAGTGCATAAGGAACATGAATGGGGTGTAGGTATATCTGTGTAATATTTAGCTCCTGTGGTAAGAGCTACGCATTGTTGTTGGTGAAATTTGGGAATAGTGGATGTGTAACTCAGCTTCCGAACACGGGAGAGGAAGACGGAACCCAGGGAAGGGAAACAATGGAGGGAAGGATGCACTTAGGTAATCACTGGGGAGAATGATTGTAGCCTTTTGGGGGGGGGCAGCCCCGTTTGGCTCTAACGGAGAAAGAGAGGCCTGGTGCACACCTCTTGAATAAGGTAAGAGGGGGTCGTCAATGTGCTGTAAAGCTCTCAGACAAAGGGGAACCAGGCGAGAATACTTTATCTGGGAGAAGTGCTAGATTAGTGACTGCCAGGTGTGGCTGAATTTAGTGTCTTGGTGGTTGATTCGGGCAGTAAGCAAATCCAGGGCTAAGACTTGCCATAAGTGGAGAAACCATGTGGCAATAGAAGGGGGGTCAGGTGTCTTCCAATAGAGAGCAGTACTGTCCTGCTGCCCCTAACATATGTGCTATTAAACGCCAGTCCAAATGGGTCATGGCTACCAGTGTTGAAGGTCTGATGCCCAAAAGGGTTACTATCGGAGAGCCAGGGATAGGGAACCCAACTGTATCTTTGATATGGCTAAGGATTTCTTTCCAGAATAACGTCAGATTGGGACAAGACCACCAAATGTGTAGGAGATCACCTCTATCCCCCCTGGCATCTCCAACAGATTGGGGAAAGCCTGGTACCTTCTGCTGGATATGGGCAGGGGTGAAATATTATCGTGTTATGAGCTTGTAGACCGACTCGTGCTGTGGGATGCTTTTATAAATTTTAGGGATGTCTCGCCACAGCCGGTCCCAGTCCTCCAGGGGAATCTCCTGACCAAGATCTGTAGTCCATTGTTTTTGATAAGTGTGGGGTTGGAGTTGTTGTGAGTGTTATAGCACTTTGTAGGTGTGGCAGATCAGTCCTCTCGAGCCCTCAAAGTTACAGACTAAAGTCTCAACGGCTGTAAGCTGTCTTGAGGGATAGAATAGATTTTCCTGTAATCACAGTAATCTTTTGTTAGCGTGATGTATCTATTTGTATATGTAACCTCCACTATTAGTTATCATTTTCTTTTGTTAGTTAAGTAGCCTCTACCTGTTGTCTTTCTTTAAGTCTTAAATACGAACTGAAAGCCAGACACATTTTGTTTGTACACACATTAGCTTCAGCTGCGGTCATGTGCTCCCGTCCAGTAGTCAGTAGGCCCTTGCTAGTTGAGTTTCAAGGAGCAGCTGAATGCACACTATTCTTTCTTCATCCTGAGACCCAAGGTTGCATCTGGCTTCAGAGGTGATAAGCGCAATCCTGAAGGCGCTATGACTGCGCTCCTAGGTACCGAGACGAAAGAGAGTCACCCTTCCTGACCCTCCCCAATAATAGTAGAAGGAGACTTTCAAACTAGCCTTGTGTGCCATATATGGTCTTCCCTTCTAGTTTCAGTGCCAATCAGTATCTTTCCATGCACGGTGATCTCATGCTTCATGATAAAGGTGTATATGCCATGTATTGACTATGAACCGGCAGACTCCTCTGCGCACTGGCTGGGTGACGACGGAGGGGCTCCTCTATAGTGTATTTTGTGTTAATAAACAATTGATTTTTCTTCACTGCCAACTGACTGATTATTTTGGTAAACTATATAGGAGTAGGTATAGCTCCTTATGTTATTTTTGTTGTACATCAGTCTGGCCCCCCCGTGTGTGTAAGTGGGAGAGAGTAGCCAGTGTCATAGTTGATAATATTGCATCTGCACCATGCCAGTGAGGTGGAATGATTTTTTGCACTGGTCATAGGTGAGAAATTTGTCTCCCTGAAATAGGTCCTGGATTATGCGACATTTGCCTTCTGTCCAGGAGCTAAAGGCTAGAGGTTGCAATGCAGGGGGTAAAATGGGGTTGTGGGCTATGGGAGTATTAGAGGAAGGGAAGGAGGTCAGACCCTGAGATATTACCAGTTTTTTCCATATGTGTAGGACCGTTCTCATGGTGGTGGCTATGTATGCACTACGGGGCCTACATGTGACCACCCGGTCCATATGGAACCATTGCTTTTCACTGTCACGAACCACCCATTCTGAGATGTAGCGAAGGTGACAGGCCCAATAATATTCAAGGAGGTTGGGGCATGCTAGCCCACCCAATCTCGGGGCAACATCAGGACCTTGTTAGAGAAACGCTGGGGAGTCTTGCCCCAGATAAAGTTGGTTAGATCCTGTTGAAGAGACTGGATATCAGTTTCCGGGATTGGGGTAGGGAGGGTTTGGAACAAATAATATATATTTGAGAAGAGTAACATTTTTACTGTGTTAATACGTCCTCGACAAGAAAAAGGGAGGTTACGCCATCTATGAATCTCCTCCCGTATGGTGCGTGTATCTTGACCAGTTGGCTTGGGTCCAGGAGGAGAGCGAGGGGGTAAGGTCTAGGCTGAGCTATCTTATCGTTGTCTCAGACCATTTCAGAGGGATCAGATTTTGTAGATCTCATACCTCCGGGGTCCGTAGGCTGAAGTTAAGGGCATGGGATTTGACTAGGTTAATCTTAAAGCCAGATGCTTCCTCAAAAGAGTGCAAGAGTGTAACTAATGACAGGAGAGATGAGGCCGGAGTTGTTAGGGAGAGAAGGAGGTTGTTCGCAAACAAGGAGATCTTCTGTTCATGTCCCCAAAGGGGAATGCCCGAGATGGCTGGTGAATGGCGGATTACAATCGCCAGAGGTTCCACCACCAGAGCAAAAAGGAGTGGAGATATCGGACACCCCTGTCTGGTGCCTCGGTGTATGGGGATGGGAGAGGTAAGATGGCCATTAAATCGAATACGTGTAGTCGGTTGTGTGTATGGAACCATCAGCCTGGAGATCATGATGGGACCTAGTCTTATTCGCTTCAATACCTCCCTGAGAAAGCACCAGTCTACCTGGTAAAAGGATTTCTCAGCCTCTAATGACACCAGGCAGGTATGTCCCTATGTTGGACTTTTTCAATCAGATGGACTATGCGGATCAGAACACTTTTAATTTGGCGCTCCTGCAAGTCTCTCCAGAGACTCTTGATGACCAAACCGTCCAATTTCTCAAAACCTCCTATACGGATTCACACCAAAACACAAAAAGCCTAATCTGTAGATCTAGCTGACTGCCAAATTTGGGGTAATTCCGTTCAGTAGTGTTTGCGGTAGCGCTTCTTAAAGAAGCCCATTGAAAATGCATGGGGTCTTTGCGTTTTGGGGCCCTCTTTTTTCCCCACCCCTGCTTGACCGATCACCTGAAACTTTCCATCCACAAACTAGGCAAAAGCTAGCACTTTTTAGGAAACTTTTGTGGAGATTCATCAAACTGTGTCGAAGTTATTAGCAAGACAAAAAACGCATATCCTATCAAAACTGTAACTATCCAATGGCGACCTCCACTGGGTGATATATATATATATATATATGTGTGTTAATGTGTGCTGTTGTCCTGCAAACCCCCGATCACATCTGCCAGGTGGGGTTGGTACCAAGTAGTGGGTGCATAGCCTGATTATGTTTTCAGCAGATAGGGTGTCGCAATTTGGCAGCACAAAGTACTCGCACTCCAGAAAGTTCAAGAAAAGTTTAATTTGCTAGTTGTTTTGACCCATTCTGGGCTTCGTCACGAATGAACACTAATTAAGTAAAGCGGACAATCAACCTTGAAAAAAACTAAACACCATCACAGACATAGCAGACATACTACGCTAAGCTTCTACATGTCCCTATGACTCACATGTTCATGTTCAATAATATGAATAATGTGATAGTCATTTACAGTACAATTATATACAGACGTATAGAGCCAAAAATTCAATGACCGCCATGTTGCATGAAATATAATGCTTTATTTTGCAAAAAAGCAGTCTTGGCATTTCCCAGCTAACCAATGTTGATATTGTAATGATGACCCCGTGAGTGGCTGTTGTTTTCCTTCTGGAGTGTGAGTATATATCAGTAGGTAGTTATAGCTAGGACCAAAATTTCCATAGTTAAACCATTTTATGTTTTGCTAAAAATTAGGCGCTACTTGACTAATCTCCACTAAATTTTCACAAGAATTCCCCTTTGTGGTTCAGCTACTGTGTTGAAAGGTTAGGGGTGTTATGTTAAACGGGGACCGACACATAGGGGGGGTCCCAAAACTTGTTTTTCAACATTTTAAGTCTATGGGGATTTGTCTTTTTTTTTTTTTACCACAACTACAGTCCGAACTGCTGAAAGGAATTACACCAAATCAGCAGAAAGCTAGACGTTGATCCAGAAAGTGTGCTTTTTGTGATTTGGACTATATCCATTCAGTGGGTTTTGGGATATCTAACTTAAAAAAAATATAGCTATCTCGGGACACAAGTCCTTACAGATGAATTGCGGATCCTACAAAAATTTGATTAGCTGTCAGCGCTTCACCCAGGAAATACTGACAGCCATCTTGGGACTCGGCTTGAGTCCCAAAAAACAAGTTAAAAATAAAGAAAAGGGGTAGGAATACCCTGACCTTCCCAGATATGGTGGGGTGTCCCTCAGTAGTAGCGAAATCATCCATACCTTCCACAGCCTCGCCATTTGGGTTTTCTGGTTCGGGCAATGTTTTGTAAATTTTGCGCCCCTGTACCCCCAAATTGTGAAGGAGGATATGTTGTTTGTGCATGGCAGGGAACCGTTCACCTCCTATGGCAATCAAGTACGACTCAAATAATTTGACCCACTCCATCCAGCATATCTCACGTTCTCCTATTTCATTCAGAAATGGAGGTGGCTGGCTCATGCTTGCTGCAGCCATCATGGTACAATACAAGGGTTACTCAACAGCTACAATGATGGAAAAATGAACTAGGAGACAATGATGTAGTGGAGATACTTGTAGAATGGTAAAGTTGCCTTTTCAATAGCCCAATGATGTGAATTAACCAGTAAAGATGGCAGTGCAACCTTGCACAAAACACACTAGTCCTAGGAAGCCAAACAAATAACCATGTGCCAGTTTCAGGGTGTGCACACAGATTCCAATATGCACAAAGTCAATTGCCCTATTAACATGGAAAGTTATACTGAAGTTTACTCACTTTGTTTCCTAGTCCAAATGCATGTGTATTTACCCCCAAATCCTCATGCCGATGAAAGGCCCCCGATATACTTGTTTTGATGGGGAAGAGGATGCCTGCAATTGTCACAGCAGATGTGCACACACCTCATGGAGCAGATTATTCTACTTCCTGCCATTTTGAATGCTTTAATTTTATATTCTCAAATTCTATGGCAACCAACCGCGTCTCACAATTCAGAACGACTCAGCAAAACACAACTACAGAAAATGCTAGCAGGAAGCTGCGCATGATCCGGGTAAAAGTGTCTCTTGACGGCGCCTGCTCGCAACCGCCCACAAGGCTGCCTCCTGATCTGGGCAAAAATGTGTCTCTTGACGGCGCCTGCTCGTACACGCCCACGACACTGTCTCCAATGCCAGACTGACAGGATCGCTCATCGTTCAGGACTCCCTGCATGCCTCGCTCCACTCGCTCCTCATTACCTCACATATGCTGCATTAACCGCTCTTCATCCGCTGCTGACAGAAAAGTCCGCTCCCTTTATTTCTTCACATGCGGTGGTTCACTCAAGCGAGTACATGACTTGGCATCCAGCATACCTCAAGACGCTTCGCTCTGAAATACGCGATGCCACCACCCGTGATTCACGGACATACATGGAGGATCGTAGCGAGGGACTCAGCGCTACCTGCCAATGTCATGGGTTAAGCTTACTCCGCAAACATTTCTGACATGCTTCTTCATGGATGTTACTTAGATTTTATATCTGGAGACAAGCTTTCAGAAGATCCCGGTATAACCTTGGCTATACAAGTCCACGTAGGAATGAATTCCTGGATGCTGCTTCTCTTCTGTTATGGAGTAAGAAAATTTCAACTCTCTTTCTAGCATTTCCTTCTTTCGGAACGTGAATGGAGAGAGCACAGAGGGTGGAGATGGCCACAACTGCCCCCATCGCAGCAACTCGTCGCGAGTGTTAAAAGTAACAGCACAGAAAATGGAGGAAGTTCCAAATATGCTTTAATGGCCATCCAACTCTCCTCAACTACTGACGTTTGTCAACTTTCTATGCCAAGCTTCAGCGGATCATTCCATGGTAAGGGAAAAGGGAGGGGGAGGTGGAACGTACCAAGAGGAAACAGTGAGATTACAAAAGTGCCATATAAAGTAAAGAAACCAGGGAGATTAATTTAGGTCCAAAATCATGCCAACGGAGTGACTTAAATAAAAAAGACCATTCAATTCCATCGAATGCTTTTTCTGCATCAATAGATATTGCAGCCAGAGAATACGATAGAGTAGGTCCCTTATTCAAAACATTGAATAACAACCAAGAGTTATCAAAGGTTAATTTGCCCTTAACAAACCACATTGTTCTGGACCAATTAGATGGGGTAATAGAGATTCATGACGTAATGTCAATAATTTAGCAAATGTTTTATAGTCCACATTTATCAAGGACATAGGGCGATAATTTTTGCATAGTTTAGGATTCTTGCCTTCTTTGTGAATGAGACAAATAGAGGCTTCTAAGAAAGTACCACTCGCCTTGCCAGTAATACAGAAGTGTTGAAAGAGATTAACGAGTTTGGGGAGTAGAAACTTTGAAAGATGTTAGTAAAATTCTACTGAGAAACCATCCGGACCAGGGGATTTATTTTTCTTTAGTGAGTTAGGAGAACTAGGAATTTCTTCGGGTTCACTGACAGAATGTTGAGAAGCATCATATCGACCTGCCAAAATATCGCGGGAAAAATATAAATAGCCAGAATATTGAATTCCTATCTACAAACAGGTAAGTACAAAAATATCAAATCCCAAATATCGTTGTAAATAATATAGTTTGTTAAAATATAGAATTTTTTAAATATCTTAAAAGTAATGTAAAATTAATGAAGTAATAAATATAATTAACTAAAAATACTAGAAAATAATTAAATAACCTTAAAATTAATAAATAATTAATGTAAGTAAAAAAAAATAAACATGCATTTTTATTTTGTAATACATATATATATTAAATTATTATTAATAAAAAATATTCAATATTTTTAGTGTAGGATAGCCGCATGGTAAAATTTACTATTCCCACTCCAGTGAGTGCAACAGTAGGGAAAGCTTTGGATAGCGGGAGGGTAAAAATTACTAATCCCACTCCATTGAGAGCAACAGTAGGGAAAGCGTTGGATAGCATAGGGGTAACAATTACTATTCCCATTCCAGAGAGTGAAACAGTAGGGATAGCGTTGGACAGCGGGAGGGTAAAATTACTATTCCCAATCCAGTGAGTGCAACATTAGGGAAAGCATTGGATTGCATAGGCGTAAAAATTACTATTGCCACTCCAGTGAGTGCAACAGTAGGGAACGTGTTGGATAGCTGGAGGGTAAAAATTACTATTCCCACTCCAGAGAGTGCAACAGTAGGGAAAGCGTTGGATAGCGGGAGGGTAAAAATTACTATTCCCACTCCAGGGAGTGCAACAGTAGGGAAAGCATTGGATAGCGGGAGGGTAAAAATTACTATTCCCACTCCAGTGAGTGCAAGCGTTGGATAAAACTAGGGGTAAAAATTCTATTCCCATTCCAGAGAGTGCAACAGTAGGGTAAGCGTTGGATAGCGGGAGAGTAAAAATTACTTTTCCTACACCAGTGAGTTCAACAGTAGGGAAAGCGCTGGATAGCGGGAGGGTAAAAATTACTATTCCCACTCCAGTGAGTGCAACAGTAGGGAAAGCATTGGATAGCGTATGTGTAAAAATTACTATTCCCACTTCAGTGAGTGCAACAGTATGGAAACCGTTGGATAGCTGGAGGGTAAAAATTACTTTTCCCACTCCAGAGAGTATAACAGTGGGGAAAGCATTGGATAGCGTAGGGATAAAAATTACTATTCCCACTCCAGTAAGTGCAACAGTAGGGAAAGCGTTGGATAGCGTAGGGTTAAAAATTACTATTCCCACTCCAGAGAGTGCAGCAGTAGGGAAAGCGTTGGATAGCGTAGGGGTAAAAATTACTATTCCCACTCCAGAGAGTGCAACAGTAGGGAAAGTAAAGATGTAATATTTAAATAAAAATAAATTATCAATACCAATAAAAAATTAATTAAAATTCATTACCAATTACAAAATATTTAATAATTAATTAATGATAAATACCAATAAATTAGTTATTAAAAATTAGTTACCTATTAATTATTAATTAACAACCATTTAATTTTCAATACCAAAAATATAATAAGTAATAAAACAATGACCAATTATTAATTAAGTAACAGTAAATTAATTATCAATACACAAAAACAATTTCAATATTTACTTAATTACAATTAAAATAATTCCCAACCTATTCCCATACAAACCACAACCCGCTCTGAACAATAAATGAATACAAATAATATAATTATCAATTAATCAATTAATACAAATTAATACCAAATAATAAAAAATAATTACCAATTCATAAATAATTAACAATAAATTAATTATTAATACCAATAAATAAAAATAAATATTTCCTTACTTACCCTTAAATTACTTCCCACCCTATTCCCCTATAAACACACAACCCGCTACAGAACTAAAATGCGATATTGAATTAAAAATAATCAATAATTCCTAAACATTAATATTTAATTTACTATAATTAAATTACTTCCCACTCTATTCCCTTTAATCCCCAATCCGCTACGGATTTAAATTATGCAAAAATTAAATAACATAAAATTCATTACTTTAAAAAAATGTAAACATAAATTACAAAAATAATACATATTTCAAACACATATACTAACACTTAAAACACTATAACTTTTTAAAATATTTTTAACAACTATATTATGACTGTCGATATTACTAACTTCGATATTATTAGAATCAATGTTTTTAACCTGAATTTTGATATTCTGCACCACTATATTTTTGCAATTCGATATTCTGTCCATTCTTTATTAAAAACTCGATATTCTGTCCAGTCCATATTTTTTTTTCAATATTGTGACTGTTCACCATTTCTTGGAGCGAAATATCCGAATCTAGGGAATTAAAATCAAGATCGGTGGATTAAGGAGGTGGAATATTGTATAGATAGGAATCAATAAGAGAATTCGATGCGGGTGCTTCTGGAGTATATACATTATTATAAAATGTTGTAAATTAATCAAGGATTTCTTGTTCTTTGAAAAGATGTTTCCCATCTGGTGACTGAATAGAGTCTATAAATGTCCTCTTTTTTCTAGATTTGAGATAATTAGCTAAGAGTGAACCAACTTTATTGCAGCCTCCATAATATCGGGCACTGCTACAAAGTAGAATAGATGAAGCATTGTCAGAAGAAATCTTGTTAAACTCTAGCTTAGCGTGAACAAGCTTCTGCAAAGTGGAATCAGATGAGGCAGTGTAAAATTGATGTTCTAAGCACTTGATATTGGTTAATAAAGCCTTATGCTGAATGAGGGTGCGCTTCTTGTCCTGGCTACAAAATCAATGATGAATTATCTGTGGATTTAAAGGTGTCCCACACCAAATCAGGGGATATAGATGGTCCTTCACCTTCATTCAAAGAAAGTAATTCTTCCGCAAAGGATGAGAAGGAAGATGAAAAAGCTGGATCTTGTAAAAGAAAATTGTTAAATCTCCATCTAGCAAAATTAGGCTGCGAACGGATCAAATCAAAATCAGCAATCACTGGAGCATGATCTGAAATTAAAATGGGTTTGATTGAAGATGAAATAAGATTTTGAGCTAAAGGCTTGAATAGGAAGATGTAATCCAGTCGGGATAGGGAGCCATTTGGAAGGGAGAAAAAAACAATTCTGTTTCGTCTGAGTTACATAATCTCGAAGCATCCACAAGATGTGTCTGCATAATTGTGCTATGAAACTGTTTATGGGTAATAAAGCGTACCTGGGATATGCGGTAAATAAAGGGGTCCATAACCTGGTTACAATCGCCTCCAAGGATAAAAAATTCATCTTTGTGTTGCATACATTTATTTCTAATAGCAGGCCAGAAAGTATAATCTTGTTGGGTCGGACCATAAATATTGAAGAAAAAGAAACATTATTATTAATGATTAGTTGACTTAAAATCCATCTGTGTCCATTTCTTGTGAAACAACAGAGCATTTCAATTGTTTGTGACATAAGATAATAACACCATTCTTCTTTGCAGTTGTAAGAGAAACAAGAACAGAACCAAACCAACTACCTTGGAGTTTAAGAGCCTCAGCTTCTGATAAATGAGATTCTTGTAATAAAACTAAATCAGGATTATAAGAGTCTAACTGTGAAAGAAGTCTCTGCCTTTTTATAGGATTAATACAACCTTTTACATTCTATGTAACAACTGAATGCAAGAAAATAACCATAGACGTAAAACAATGGAACTGACAATAATGAAGAATTGTAGGAAGAGCAATAGACAAAGCCAGAATATATAAATAAGGTACATTAAAGAGGAAAGAGGGAAAGGGGAAAAAAGCATGAGTAAGAAGAGACAGTACATGGCAAGTGATGACTGTAATACGTACCTTCACAGGGAAACACAAGGGAAAGATAAAAAAACGTCAATGGGCAACAGGGACGGCACACCTAACAAAGGGCAAATCACCACAGCAGGACAACAATAAAAACATACGAGCGGTAACATGAGGTAGGTACAAAATGGGATCCAAAGAACCTGAAAATAAGAATCAGAATGTTATGCATACGAAAAGGAATAGTAAAGCTATATAAGCAGAATCAATATAAACATTACAGAGGAACCATTAAAGTCAGGTGTGAGGAGGAGGACCAGCAATCTCCATCGAGGAAGCAGAATGAGAGTGAATGAATTTTCTGAGTTCCGCAGGATCTTCAAATGTAGACGTTTTATTAAAAAAGGTGACCTTAAATAAGCACGGGTGGAATAAGCCATATCGAGCAATCAAAGAACAAAGAGCAGGATGAAGATCCAATAATTCCTTTCGCCGTTTGGCGGTGGCTGAGGAAACGTCTTGAAAAATAAACAATTTTGTGCCTTGCCAATTAAGCTGCTTTTAGAACTTGTAGCAGATCTGTGAATTGCAGAAATAAGATTACACCTCGAGATTTAGATGGGGCATATGAGGAAAACACGTGTGAAACCCAGTCTATGTGCTCATTGAATATTTTATTTGGTTGAACTAAGAAGGCCCAAAAGCTGTGGAAGAAATGTGGTGAAGAACGTAACTGGATCATCACCCTCAAGGGCCCTCAGGAAGTCCATACAAGCGAAGGTTGTTATGACAATTTCTGTTTTCAAGATCTTCAGCCAAACTTCTTAGTTTTAGAACCTCTTTTTCCAACAAGGAAATTCTGGAGGATGTGCCTTGTACGTCACTAATTTGTTGTTCCACCACAGAAAGGCGGGAGTCTAAGGACGACCACTTGTTATCCAGAGTCTGCAAACAAGAGTTTGTTTCCACAACAAATGGCTTTAGAGCGTGAATTTCCTCCAGAATAATATCCAAAGAGACAGGAGATCCAGATTTTGGAGGAGAAGGAGGATCATGTTTAATTCTCTTGATGGTAGCCAAAGGTAATTGTGATTTAGATGCCATGGTCAACACAACTATAGGGCGAGAATACACTGTTTGCGCTAATTCCTCAGAAGCCTGAGAGGAATTTTTGGGGGCTGCAGAGTAAACAGGACACAACACTGATTCGCTGGAAGTGTTTTTTGAAGGAGGCGTCTACCTTTTTGCTCCTATCCATGAAATAATATAGCCAGGAACCAAGAAAAAAGGTTTGCCCAATGACGCATCAATGGCTTGACAGAAACACTCCACAGAAGATCAATATTGTGGTAAATAACTGGACCTCCCAATATAGGGATGCTCCTCAGCCGACGACAATGCGACGTGAATAGCAAAAAAGTGTAGAAAAGGGCATTTCCAAGTACAATATAGTGGAAGTTTGAGGAGAAATAAAGAAAGACAGAATTCAGAATGGCGGCCGCTAAATAGCTGAGAGAGTCACCTGAAGAAAGAAACTGGTCCGAATCCAGAAGCATGGTGAGTGGAAAAGGTATCCTCCTGCAGAGAAAGCGAGCAGATTCAAGAAAATGCCCGCATTGTGCTGAAAGCGGCGATAAAACCGCTGCAATTACAGCCGCGATGTCCGGTGCGGCACGGAGCTCCGAGGTCAGGCGGCCATCTTAGGTCGAGGTAAGTGCGACTCCAAGCAAGAAGCTTTTTAATGTTTCTGTTTACCTCTCTGTATACGAATGCATGATATCCTCTCTGTCTATTTTATGCTATTTAGCCATGTGTCCCTTCTGTTGCAAGCAGGTGTATGAAACACCGTGGATAGGGTTTAAGCAAAAGAATATTAATCTTATTATCGTTATTTCCTGGCCCCTTCAAATTCATATAGTAGTCACATCACCAGGAACACGTGCATGGTATACAAACAATGTATTTAATTATTGGCCAGTTTCAAAACATCTTTACAATATATAAGACAAAAGATTAAACAACATAACAAAAGCTACAAAGGTTCCTCCTATATTTATAGTCACAGATGATCCTCCTCGTTATAAATGTGCGATATAATAATCCTATTTTATGTGGAAATCAACTATTAAATAACTTTGTTATATCTCTAGAAACATGTAAAGCAGGAGGGTGAATTGCACTTTTGGCAAGTTATCAGATAAAACGTACATTTGTTTAAAAAAAAGAAACAGATTTGCAAGCTAATAACAATGGGCAACGAAAGGTTATGTGCGTCAGGGATCCTCTAGTAATGACATCCCAAACCAACACCCTTTATTATAGGGCAAACCTCAATACACCCCAATATGCCTAGTAGCATTGGAAGAATGCCAGGGGTCATAACACAAACAACAGAAATTATCCCCATACCCTTGTTAGTTATTGAAATATAGTCATAATTGGGGTGTAGAGGGCAGTGGTGGCCAGCATGGATCAGGGGTGGTGTGGCGGAGGGCAAGCTAAGGGGATCTAAAATAATAAGAAAAAAACTTACCTTACTGCTGCATCTCTCCTCTGTCTCTCCTCCTCGTCCCTCCACACAGCCAAAACAGGAAGCACATCCAGGCTCCCCTAAGCCAAGCACAACACTGCAATGCAGCGTTGTGATTTGTCTGAGCGTTGTGGCTCGGCGCTCAGCCAAGGAATGAGACCATTGGCATATTCTCCACCCAGACTGTAATGCAGCCTGGTTGGAGAACATGCAAAGTGCGCATAAATGTGTGGCCGGCCCGAGGCGGCAGGCCAAACATTCATGTGCACTAACAAAGTGTGCTTAAAACTTACCCTGTTCTGGTCGTCAGAGCAGCCCTGCCCAGCCCTGCAAAGCTGCGGCAGCAGGACAAAAAAAAAATGATAATAACCACAACTTATTATTATTTCATTTTTTCTGTATGTTACTGCTGCAAAGCAGTGGGGCAACGCTGGTCAAAACTAGTAGAGGGCCCAAGGACCTCTGGGGCCCTCTGCCATGGAACCTGATTCACTATTGACAGCTATGTTTCCGAATATGGGCAGGTGTATTGTAACCTATAGACTAATTTTCATAAACAGTTTTCTAGTGAGTTGTTCGAGGGAATCCAACAAGTATTGTGGAGGTCTTTTAGTAATTCCCTACTGGAATGATGGCTCACTGAGCGCAATCACAGCATTTGTGTATGTTTATTAAAATATGATCCTTATTTTGGATTTTATTTTTTATTTAAACACTTTTGGAGAAATAGAGTCTTGCAAATGTACCAAGCGGCCATTTTTGAAGAGCTGTTGTTGTGATTGCTTTAGATGTTACACATCTCGTCCCATCTTCTGGGCTTCCCATCAACGTTGCAGAAGCAGAAATAGAAGACAATGTAATTAATGCCTTAATTATTTAATATTTATTGTATTTTTGAAGATTCACAATCAGCTTGCGTCCATGTCAGAGAACTTTGAGGAACCCAGAAGGGATTTGGGGCAAATAGATCTTCCAGCCAGTTTCTTGCGCCTGCCAAGAAGTGTCTGGTGGTGTGCGTGGTCTTAGGCATCTGGCCCGTCTGTAGTGCCTAGAGGTTGCAGAGGAGTCTAACCAAGAACCAGAGACAATGCCAAGCTCTGGGTCAACTGCTGAGATGAGGAGGTGGGCGTTTCGTTTCTTTTTCAGAATTTTAGGAAGTTATTTTCGAGTTGTAAGAGTGCAGAATATTGCTCCAAGGTATTGGTTTCTGGGTGTGGAATGATCTGCTCCAGAATCATTCATACCTGAAAGGTCGGGTGGCAACAAGAGGGTGGATGGCCGATCTTAAGCTTGCAAGGGATGGTATGATTTAAAGATCTTGCAGCAACATCCAGCGTTGTGCCAATCTAGACCCTTATGGCCTAAACATAATTGGTCAGATGTACGAACATTGTATTCAGTAAAACTGGTCTCAACTTGTATACAGACTTTTAGCGAATCCAGTGTTTTGTTGTGAAGTGACCTATGTACTAATAGGTCGGGTCTCAAAACAGCAAATCGTAGTGGGTCGCAATTAAACCTACCTCATGAATATTAATGAGGAAAGTTGCAAACTCACTATGATTTGCTGTCATTACAGGGATGGTGGCAGACCACCAAGTCTCTGATTGCTTTTAAATAAATTAATCTTTTTTTAAATTCAACGGCTAGAGCAATTTAAAAAAAAAAACAATAACGTTTTACAAACTGCCTATTCCTAAAAAATGTTTTTGTCAACAATTGCAAATGGATAGGGGTCCATTAGTGACCCCTTCCTGTTTGCAAATTGATTACCACTATCTTTATATAGTAGGTAAAATATTCATGTTTTCCAATGCGATATTGTTCCCAAAACATTAATACATCCCATTGCAAATCACTATTTCAAAAGGACGTTGTAAACCCGCCCCTTCCAAGTGGTGATTCAGGGCCAGATGTATAAGATACACTTTTGCGATTTTTAAGGAATCGCTATTTGAGAATTGCAAAATGGTATGTATGTAGAAATAGGCTATTTTTTAGCGACTTCTTAAAATTCCTTAATTGCGATTAACAAATTGCTAATCGCAATTAAGGAATAATTTCCCATTCATTTCTATGGGCCAGGAGGCCCATAGGAATGAATGTGAAATTATTCCCAACTTGCGATTCGCAATTTGCTAATCGCATATTGAGAATAATTTCAAGGGTGCAGGGGTGTCCATAGGACACCCTGTTGCACCCCTGAAATACGCATTGGTGCACATGTGGTGCACATACATGCCCTAAGGGCATGTATGTGCATCACATGGCACTTTGAAAAATGCAAAAATGGGCATTTTTCAAGAAATTCGCAAATTACCTCCCACTTGAAGTGGGTGGTAATTTGCGATTCCTTAAGGACAATTAGCACATTTTTTTTGCTTCATACATTGCATTTAAGGAATCGCAAATTTTGAGATTCCTTAAATGCAATCGCAAAATACGGAATCGCAAATTTGCGATTCCTTATTTTGTACTGAAATTTGCTACATACATACCATTTTGCTCAAATGAGTTCGCAAACGCTGAAATTCTGCGAATTTCGGCGTTTGCGAACCCATTTCAGCTTCATACATCTGGCCCTCAGTATGTACTCTCAAACCTAAAATGTGATTTAGTAACATGTTATTGAATTATTATAATTTGGGTTTTGAACATAGTGGTCGCCAAGTCTCCGATTTTGCAAATCAGAAGCTTTGTGACCTCAAAATCCCTTCGACATCTGGACCAATATTTTGAAATGCTTTTTTCTTTTACATTTTTTGACAGGAATAAATTGTAGATCTTATCTATTAAGGTTTGGGACCTCGCCGCTATCTCATACAAAGTCCAGATAGTCAAAGCAGAGAATGTAATATTTGAATAATTAAGTACTCATTCACAAAGCAAGTGGTAAATCATGCAGAGACCCTTCTGGAAATGAAGAGAAGCAGGGATATTAACTCATAGCCAACAATTTTGCCAGTAGATCATTCTGCTGTCAATGCGGGCCCACTGATAGACTCAGGGTGTGATTTTGATAGCAACAGAGTGACTCAGCCTTGACTTTTTATTAGTCTTTGTAGATTCTGTCACGTCACAGCTGCACAAGCGCTCGCCCAATGGCGTGGCGTTCTAGCACCCACTATTGACATTTTGTAGCAGAATTCGTCAGAAGCAGCATGCAGAGTCGAACACTTGCTCTGTCATAACTGAATGAGCTCATGAATACGTTATGGAACACATTTTAGTTCTTTCTTCTCTCATCAGCATCTTCTATAAATAAAGCAACATCGTCTCCCAAAATAAGAACCCTTCAGTAGACGACCCTTGCTTTAAATTTGAAAAATACTAATCTCTGAACTAGAATTATTTTTATCTGAATTAATATTTGAGCAATATTCGCTTTAACTACGTGCCTTTCAATGTGTCTAAAGGTTTCTGGCCAGAGCCAGCTACATAATTACAGAAGTAGCACAAACTGCTAAGCTTCTGTTTTGTTGTAAATGCACAGCACTGCATGGCCCTTTTGTGTAGACCCATACTATAAAATACTTTTATAAAGAACAATAAAAATAAAACTTTTTCGGTATCTTGGCAGAGCTTTGTGTGTGCAATGTGCAGTGACTTTTTAATCAGAAACATTTACCTCCTAACTAGTCCACTGGGTGGCAGCAAAGGAGCGTCCAAGATTAAGCTCCAGAAGAAGGTGCAGTTGGTGAGCGAGGACAAACATCCCTTAAGGTAAATAAAATCACAATATAACAAACCAGTCAAGAAAGATATCGGTATGGGTGGCACCGCGGTGCTGCTCTTTCAGGTAGCCATCAATACAAATGCATCTTCTTGCCTTTTACGGGGCACTGGAGACTGGCGCGCTGTAGCTTGTAAAGTGTGCTTATTTCAACAAGGTTTTTATGAGCAAACACTTAAAACGTTTATACATCTCTCTGTAGTCTTTGCCTGTCTCGCCTGAAAGCTACGTGTGCAAGCATGGATACCACATACAGGCCCAGAGTATCAAAAGTGTCAATCAACGCAGCAACCAAGGTTGCTGCCCTTTCTTGCTGAGAAGGACAGAGTAGGAAAGCACCCTATCCACAGAGATATACGCCACTATCCTGCTTCGTCTCTCTCCACTGGTGCACAATCAAGCTGCTGAGCGCCACACACGCACATCTTTGCACCATAGTGCAAGGGTGTCTATGTGAGTCTAGAATAAGGGGCATATTAGCAAAGGCAATATTGCCGCTTTAGCGGCACTTTTTGCCGCTAAAGCGGTGATATTTTTATCGCCCTATTAGCAAGCTGTCGTTAACAGTAGTTAGCTACAGCTTTTAGGCGATAGCGACCGGTTTGGGGCCCGCTTTGCATGTCAGTGATATTTATCGCTAATGACATGCAAAGTGGGCGTACCCAAACTGTTAAGGACTGAAAGCAGTCGCTAACACAACTATCACCTATTAGCAAGGCAGGCTTAGCGATATACAAAGTCGCGCTAAGCGTGATTATCGCTATAATCTAACGCCTGCTAAAAACATGACTTACCTGTTTATCCAATGGGAGGTGGTTTAAAGCTTAAGTCCCCATTGGCGTTAATGCGTGAATATCGCTGGATTTCCAGTGATATTCACGCATTTCGCCGCTATCGCTGGATATTTTAGCACAATGGAGAAAAACATTGCTAATAGCATGTTTTCTCCGCTAACATATCCAGCAATAGGCAGCGCTAAAAAAAATGCGCTAAGTGCATTTTGCGATAAATATCGCTATTTCTTGCTAATATGCCCCAGGGTTTGTATTAGAACAGTACAAAATACTATGCTTAGACTAACATTAAACGTTTCCCACCATGGATGTGTGCTGTACATTGTTGCGCACATGCAAAGTGGGAAACGTTCAGAGAAATAAAGGCATTTCTCCTTGTTAACGCCTGCTTCAAAGTTGTTATTTTTTTGTGCAAAATGATGTTTATTATAATTAGTAGATAGTTTTGCATAAAAAAAATGGGTGGTTGCAATGAAACACCCATGTATCACCCATGGAAATCCCCCCTGGAAGCAGAGTAACACAAAGCTTAGTGTTACTTTGAGGGAATTTTCCAGCGCAAAGCAAAATGTTTGTTAATCAAGGCCACAGTTTCAAATAAAACACGAAGGGCTGACTGTGCTGCAAAAAGTCATTTTGAGGAACTCCCAGTAGGGTGGGCGGCCAGATGATACAGAGAAAGAATGTTGCGTTAAGTTTCTTCTTACCCTGAAAGCAACCCTGAAGTAGAACTGTACAAACTGGTGTAGCAAACGTGCAATGAACCGTACTGAAAACAACAAAAATGGGCCCCACTCATGGTGCGGTAGTGAAAATAGCTATATGTGGGGTGCAGTGGGTCCCATGCCCCAGTACCACTGCACCTGATGCCCTATGGATAGCTATGCTACTGCATTTGTTGTAGAAATAAATCCATGATTTGCTCCTGTGGGGGCATATTATCAAGCAGCTCTTAGCGAGAACTTATTTATCACCTGCTATCGCTGGCAATTATCACTATGCTATCGCTGTATTAACAACGCATAGCGCAATGACGATAATTTTCCAGCGATAGCGGTGTTTTCCATGGAACATCGCTGGTTTTCCAGCGATGTTCCATGGAAAGCTGCGATAAACTTGCTGATACTACCCTGTGGTCGTATCAGCATAATCCACCCCCATTGATAGGTAGAGGTAAGTCAGCGTATTAGCAGACGTTAGTTTTTGGCGAAAACCGCGATTTTCGCCCAAAACTAACGTCTACTAAAATGCGTGGGCCTCCTTGTAAATATCTCGATGTATATTTTACAAGGTAGTCCGTCAGGGGTATGCCCAGTGACGCCCACTGAGATGCAAAGGAGGCGTAGGGAAAACGGGTGCTAACATGCGCTAATGCATGTTAGCACCACCTTGTAAATAGGGCGATTAAAATATTGCTGCTTTAGCGGCAAAAAGTGCTGCTAAAGCAGCGATACTGCCCTTGTTAACATGCCCCGTGGAGTCCCTCGAATGATGGATTTAAAGAGCGTCCCTTAAGAACTGCCAGTAAAATGTATAGCGCCCCAACCAATATATTTGTATAAAAAGAATATTTTGCCTTCATTTGCAAATCTTTTGGAGTTGTGAGTGAACAGGGAGGAAAATCTCCCCAGAATCCTATCAGAGCGAATTGTGCTCGTTGAATGCACTGTGAGGCTGTTAGTATTAAAATATCTCCCATGGCACCTTCAAACTTCGATTCCAGTCCTTTCAAGAGGCTTTGTAAAAAGTACATTTTAGCTGACCAACATGACGTGATGCTGCATCTTATGGCCTGAAGTGTTTTGAATTATTTACTTTTCGAAGCCCTGGCTCACAAGTTTCAAGATTACGCAAAGGGACCCCACCTGAGCACATAAAATGACCATGACTGAGTTAGTTAGGAAAGAAAAACCAGAAAACAAGTTGCAGGTGAATTCGTTTAGTGGACTAATGTAAAGCGTTCTTTTGATTGTCTTTCACGGTTTTGTGGGCTTGGGTACGTTGGGTGCGTGCGTGTGCGTGTGTGTGTGTGTGTGCGTGTGTGCATAATCCCCTCCCTTTCTCTGCTGAACTTGGCTTAGTTCCAAAATAATCTTAAAAGCCTCTTTAAGTACCCTATTTATATTACACATTGAAGAATAAATATGAGAACGCCTTTGGCTGAGCAGGAAAGAGCCGCGCTGGGCGTGCACAAAAGCTTTGAATATTTGCTAGAGGTATTTTAAATCTTTTTTTCTTTAGGACAAGAACAAAGAGTAAAATAGCCAGTTTCTCAACACGTTCTTTCGTTCCTTGTGAGTTGAGCTGGTTTCACTAACATGTGATTGGGCGAAAATTAATCTATGTTCGGGTACCCACGAGAAGCAATGTTATGCTTTTCTTTTTGCTACAAATACAAAGAAAGAATGAATAAACTAGTATATCTATTTTTGTATTTCACTTGTAAAGTATTAAATGTACTAACAAACTTGAAACAAGATCTAACAACGTAAAACTCCAGTTTCAAGGAGGAGTGAGGATATGGGCATGAGGAAACCTTACATTCCCCCCATGCCTTAGAAGGGGATCCGGGAAAAGGGCTCGTGCTGCACTTGCAGACCAGGCATGAATCAATGTTATTGGGTAGGTTTGCTATGTGTGAACACTGGCCCACCTATAATTGAGTATAGCGTTAACCTATCCGAGGATACCGCTCTTCTGCCTACTAATCAGCCCAAATTGTCTTCTAAAGGACAGTAAAAAATCCTGAATGGTGAAAACAGTATATGAGAACAGCACTTTGCCCTTGAATTCCTTGAGCACAATCTTAGGGATTAAAAAGCATTGGCAAAGCAAAAAGTCTTGTGTTGACTGACAGCATTTTGGAATTGTCAATTCTTGTTTTGTCCTGTTTTTTGCAAAACCTTTTTTTTTGGGCGGGGGGGGGGGGGGGGGGTCATGCTGAGCCCTCATCAGTCTAATAAAAAATATTGTCTAAAAGAAACTTTTTTAATCTAAAAAAGCACACGTTGCCACTGTGGTCTCTGGCATTTAAGGGAACTACCTTGTGTGTGGATATGCTCCTTGAGCAAGGGCAGAATTCTGTCACTCTCACTGAAGTTAACAGTTAACAGATGGCTGAAACACTGCCCCATGCTGCACTAAATGAAAGAAAAATGTGACTGACACAGTAATAGACCAATGGATGAAGAAGGATATATATATATAAATGTGGAAGCCTACGGCCGAAATGCGCTTTGTTTCTTGGAGCCGGGTAGAAGCCGAATAATATTGGCTTTGGGAATGGCTTTGTTGAGTTTTTGAAACAGACCTACTGTGTGATATTTATATATATATATATATATATATATATATATATATATATATATATATATATATTCAACACTCTGTCACCTCGTAAAAAGCTCACTGGATTCGATCGAGTTTATCAACAAAGGAGCCGTGGCCACAGTATTCTCAGTGCAGGGAAGTTTATTCAGGCACGATGTCCGACGCGTTTCGGAGTTGTAGTCACTCCTTCATCATGGGCCCGTAAAGGGGGTGGCTACCCCAGCCGTGTGCCCGCCGGATGTGTGGCTTGGGTCAGCCCAACTTTTGTGTCTGATATATTGATATATATATATATATATATATATATATATATATATACTAGCAGCCCGCCCCAGCGTTGCCTGGAGCAGAAAGGGGCTGGGGGCAGCATTTGAGGCTTGCGTGCACTCCCGCCCCGACCCCTGCCCGTCACGACATTGTCTGTGTCCCGGAGCCTGCGCCTTACCTCAGCCGCCGTTGTTCAGGGCCAACCTCCTGCCCCCCTCCCCCTCCCGCCCGGGCCGGCCCCCTCCCGGCCCGGCCCGGCCCGGCCCCCTCCCTCCCGTGTCCCGGAGAGCCTGGGGGCATATTACCAAGCAATAGCGATAATTATCGCTATTGCTTGGTTAGCGGGAAAAAATATCGCTGAGCAGCGAGGATTTTTACCGCTGAGATACCTTGATATTATCAAGGTTTATCTCAAAAGCGGTAAAAATCCTGCAAAATGCATGAATATCGCTGAAAAATCAGCGATATTCATGCATTATCGTGACAATGCTCTTAGCTATGTTATCCACCTTCCATTGGATAACATGGCTAAGAACTGCATTTAGCAGGCGTTAGCTTTTGGAGATATTCGCGCTTAGCGCAAATATTTCCAAAAGTTGTTAATAGGCGTTAGAGATGTTAGCGACTGTTTTCAGTGGCTAACCTCTTGGCACGCCCACTTTGCATGTCATTAGCGATAATTATCGCTGACATGCAAAGTGGGCCCCTAAATGCCCGCTATCGCCTACCAGCTGTCGCTAACTGGTGTTAGCGACAGCTTGGTAATAGGGCGATAAAATTATCGCCGCATTAGCGGGAAAAAGTCCCGCTAATGCGGCGATAATGCCCTTGGTAATATGCCCCTTGGTCCTTACCTCAGCTGCCGGTCCCGATCCAGGCGCCCGCCCGCACAGGCCGCCACTTCGCCCAGCAGCAAGCAGGGCCGCGGCGGTCCTCCCAGCAGGTCGCGATGTTCGCCGCCATTTCAGGAAGTGTTCAGGAAGTGTTGGGAGCGCAAATTATGTCATCACGCAGACGTCGCGGCCGGCGCTACTTGCAAGGGACTACTTTATTTGTATTTCTAAATTTTTTAAACAACTTATATTTTTTATTTTTAATAGCCTATGTCCTTCTGCTTGCCCTGAGGTTTTCAAAGATGTCTTGGGAGTTTTGATTGGTGGTGTACTTTTCGAGTTTACCTGGCTCAAAGGACACAGTTCTCTCTTTATAATAGTAGTATAGATATATATATATATATATTACCTACTAGGTATATATAGTTAGGACCTAGTTACCATAGGAAATTCCGAACATTCTATTGGGAATAACTTTGGCGCCGATTGAGGGATCTGCCTGGAATTTTCCTTAAATTTGCTTCGCTGCGCTCCGCTCCTTCTCTAAAAGTTTCGAGGGGATTCATCAAGCGGGGGCCGAGAAAAAAGGGGGGTCCCAAAACGTGTTTTCCCCATGTTCATTTCCATAGGGACATTCTGACAAGGCTATGGCTCGGACGGCTGAACTGAATTACACCAGATTTGGAAAAATGGTAGGGACTGGCATGCAGCAGTGCCTTTTGTATGTTTGGTGTAAATCCCTCCAGTAGTTCTTGAGAAAATGTAATTTGAAATTTTTCAAATGGCATTTTCAATGGGACCTCTAGGCACGGCTACATCCCGAACGGCTGACGGGAATTACACCAAACTTGGCAAAATGGTAGGCACAAGAGAGCCCAAAACAAGAGTGGAAAACATGAAAAGGGGGCAGGGTAGAGACCCCCAACCCTGTAGCCCTTCTCAGGGGGTCCCAAAAGGACCCCCAAGGGCAAAAAAAAAGAAATCAAAAAAATCGCGGGGTACGCGCACCGTACGCGTACGGTACGCGTACCATGCGCGTACCCCGCGATTTAAAAAAAAAATTGCACTTGGTAGTCCTTCTGGGACCCCCTGAGAAGGGCTAGGGGGTCAAGGGGTCTCAACCCTGCCCCCTTTTCGTGTTTTCCACTCTGGTTTTGTGCTCTCTTGTGCCTCACTTCTCCTGAGAAACAAGATGGCTGCTCAGGTGGTCCCAGAAGGATAATAACTTATATAAACGTTATCCGCTAATAGAATTAGCATTTGCAAAACCTTTGAAATTTATTGAAAAAAAATATAGGTTTCACGCCTGATATAGTTAGGAATTAGCATTTAAAAAACCTTGCAAATTCACTGAAAAAAACCATAGGTTTCAAGCCTCATATAGTTAGGAATTAGCATTTAAAAAACCTTGCAAATTCACTTAAAAAACCATAGGTTTCAGACCTTATATAGTTAGGAATTAGCATTTAAAAAACCTTGCAAATTCACTTACAAAAACATAGGTTTCAGGCCTTATATAGATAGTAATTAGCATTTTAAAAACCTTGCAAATTCACTTAAAAAACCATAGGTTTCAGCCTTATTTGTATCGTTAGGAATTAGCATTTAAAAAACCATTGAAATTGCTCCTATATAGTTATTTGTACTAACTATATTTCGCTCACCCGCAATCCACTGCTGATGATGTCACATATTACATCATTCATGACATGGTCAGTGACATCACTGATGACATCACTGATGACATCTCAAATGTCATCAGAATGTTTTTTAAGTGAATTTGCAAGGATTTTAAAATGCTAATTCCTAACTATAAAAGGCCTGAAACCTATGGTTTTTTAAGTGAATATATATATATATATATATATATATATATATATATATATATATATATATATATATATATATATATATATATAGGAGAAAGACTTGTCCCAAAACCTCCAACACTGCCAGATACTGCGCAGTCCTGAAAAGACGAAGAGAGGAACCCAGAAATGGTGCCAAACAAGTGTGTGTTTATTCAAGCTCAATCTTGCTCAGCATGCCCGCCATATATATATATATATATTACCTACTGGCGGTCAACAGTAGGTATATATAGTTAGGATTTTTTTGAAAAGGGATTTCTGAAAATTCTATGTTGAATAACTTTGGCGTTGATGGACGGAATTGGCTGAAATTTTCAGGAAAATGGCACATTTTGTTTCTGAGCGTCCCCTGAAAGTTTGGGGGGGTTTCGTCAAGCAGGGGCCGACAAAAAAAGGGGGTCCCAAAACGTGTTTTTAACATTGAGTTTTCCATAGGGCGGTTGGACTCACTTTTAGCTCGAACGGCTGAATGGATTTCCACAAAACTTGGCAAAATTGTAGGGGCTGGTATCCCAATGTACCTTTGCTATGTCTCAAGATATATGCTCCAGTGGTTTTTACGAAAATTAACTTTGAAAAATATATATTGGGCTACATTGGGCTATATATTGGGCTATTTAGAGCCTACCACCAGTCGGGACCGACATACCTGTCCCAAAGGTTTGGAAGATACACTCCCTCACGGTCACTCAGATCATCCAACCTAAACCTACTCGCAGTTCCCAAATTTAGACTAACCACAAAAGGTGGAAAATCCATCGGAGTACTTGGAGCCAAAGCCTGGAACAAGCTCCCACCACAAATGCGCTTGATCCATTCCGAAAAACTGTTTCGCAAAACGCTCAAAACATGGATCTTCAAAACCGAAGACTCACTCTGCTTGGCGTTATTCTAACCCTACACTTTATTCATAGACCAGGATCTATGAATATGATCTACCTTAAGCAGCATCCCCCCTTCTTCTTTCCGGGACAGTGATGTCTAGCGCCAAGATGCTCCCTGGAGTGTAAGTGCGCTCTATAAAAGCCTATTCACATTCACATTCACATTCACATATATGTTAGAGCCCAAATGTAGCCCAATGTAGCCCAATCTAGCCCAAAGATGGCCACCAGAGACAAAAAAAACCAAATGTAGCCCAAATATCAGCCAGATGTAGCCCAACTATAGCCCAGTGACAGAATGTCCCAGACCGTCCTGATCCTTCCAGAGGCGGCCGCTCCCCCACGCAGCTCCCCACCCGCCTGCAGTGGTATCGTAGCGCTTGGCATTTATTGTGATTTCTGCCTCCTCGCATTGCTCGCACTTTTGAACTGTGCTGCATTTATTGATTGCTGCCTCCTAGCATTGCTCGTACTTTTAAACTGTGCTGCTCTTACTTAGCCGCGCTGCAGAATCGATTTAATTGAATTAATTTGACTCAAACACGCTTGTTGGTGTCTGTTGCTGCCGGATTCTAGAAAGTGACAAATCTGAAGCGCGCAGTCAGCGAGTCCGCATTGTGACTTAATTTATTTATTTAATTGTTTGTGAATGCATGTTTGCATAGCGTAGTACTGCCCAATCCAATTTGGTTATTTTGCTAGCAGCCATCTTCACGTTTGTTGTGGTGCCTCCTTGCTCGGACCTACACCCCGCCCTCGGCCTCCCAGCTGTCCCTCCCTCCCACTGAGTCTACTGCCCCGACCCTCCGCCATCTCCTTTGTGACGGTCCTGATCCTTCCAGAGGCAGCCGCTCCCCCACGCAGCTCCCCACCCCGACTGCAGTGGTATCGTAGCGCTTGGCATTTATTGTGATTTCTGCCTCCTCGCATTGCTCGCACTTTTAAACTGTGCTGCATTTATTGATTGCTGCCTCCTCGCATTGCTCGTACTTTTAAACTGTGCTGCATTTACTGATTGCTGCCTCCTCACATTGCTCGTACTTTTAAACTGTGCTGCTCTTACTTAGCCGCGCTGCAGAATCGATTTAATTGAATTAATTTGACTCAACACGCTTGTTGGTGTCTGTTGCTGCCGGATTCTAGAAAGTGACAAATCTGAAGCGCGCAGTCAGCGAGTCCGCATTGTGACTTAATTTATTTATTTAATTGTTTGTGAATGCATGTTTGCATAGCGTAGTACTGCCCAATCCAATTTGGTTATTTTGCTAGCAGCCATCTTCATGTTTGTTGTGGTGCCTCCTTGCTCGGACCTACACCCCGCCCTCGGCCTCCCAGCTGTCCCTCCCTCACCCCTCCCTCCTCCACTATCCATTTATGATAGATGCATTTGCGCGCAGCGTTCACGCGCAGCGGTCGCGCCCCGGTAAGCCCGTCTACGCCCGTCCGCGCCTGGACCGCGCCCAGCGCCAGACCCCCTGGCCCTCGCAATACCCAGCCCACTAGACTCGCATATGATGCCGCAACTCTCCTCGCACTCAACCCCGGACGCACACCACAATGCTGCGAAGCCACCCCAGGACTGACCCACGGCCCATTCGCCTGTCACACCTGCAAGTTCACCTGCTCCAGGACCCTCACCAAATCCACTTCCTCCAGATATAGCTCAGAATCTAACCACCTGAAGTGCATCCTGCTAAACACCCGCTCGATCCACAGACACGCCACTGAACTCTGGGACCTACTCGACACTGCATCACCGGACATCGCCTTCCTCACTGAAACATAGATGAACACATCATCAGCACCCGACATCGCTATAGCCATACCGGACGCTTACAAGATCATCCGAAAAGACCGCACCAACCAAACAGGAGGAGGCATCGCCATCATCCACAGGAACACCATCAAAATCACGACCAGCATCAACGATAGCCTTGCTACCGCCGAACATCTCCACTTCCAGATCCACACCGACCCCAGGACCACACTTAGAGGCACCCTCATCTACAGGCCCCCAGGAACCCGCACTAAATTCAGCGATGACATCACTGACTTCGTCAGCCCACATGCCCTCGCCTCCGAGAACTACATTCTATTAGGAGACCTCAACTTCCACCTCGAAAACAAACAAGACAGCAACACCAACTCCCTTCTGGACAACCTGGCCAATCTCGGACTCAAACAACTTGTGGACACCCCCACCCACGTTGCCGGGCACACGCTCGACCCTATCTTCACCTCCAGCAAGCACATTTCCTTCAACCGCACCACAGCTCTCCATTGGACGGACCACAGCTGTGTTCACTTCAGCTACAAAACCACCTTGACCCACAACTGCACACAACCTATTCCTCGGAGAAACTGGAACAAAATCACCTCTGACCAACTCCTCACATCACTCAACCAAAACCCTCCCACCCTCTCATCGGACCCAAACCAAGCGGCCACCAATCTCAAGCAATGGATCACCCACAGCGCTGACGAATTAGCTCCCCTGAAAAAGCACCAGATCAATTCAGGCAATAAAAAGGCCCCCTGGTTCAATGATGACCTTAAAAAATCCAAGAAGCTATGCCGCACCCTAGAGAAAATATGGAGAAAAAACCCAACCACCGACAACATGGCCACCCTCAAGGCGGCCACCCGCAAACATCACCAACTGATTCGATCCACCAAGAAATCTGCTTTCAAGGATCGTCTCGACAACAACGCCCACAACAGCAAGGAACTTTTCAACATTGTCAAAGAATTCACCAACCCCGCCGCAGCATCTAATGACATCACTCCCTCCCAAGACCTCTGCGATGCGCTATCCTCCTTCTTCTACAACAAAATTGCCGACATCCACAACAGCTTCGAGAACACTCCCTGCGATCTACCCTCCCCACCCTCCTCAGATCCCACACCGCCAACTAACAACCTCAGCGCCTGGAACCCAATCACCACCGAAGACACCATCCGCCTAATGAACTCAATCCACTCTGGCTCGCCAACCGACCCCTGCCCCCACCACATCTTCAACAAAGCTGACTCCATCATCGCACCCCATCTCCGTGATGTCATCAACTGCTCGTTCAACTCTGCCACCTTCCCAGAAAGCTGGAAACACGCCGAACTCAGCGCCCTCTTGAAGAAACCCACAGCAGACCCCGCTGAACTAAAAAACTACCGACCCATATCCCTACTCCCCTTCCCCGCCAAATTATTGAGAAAGCCGTCAACAGCCAACTCGCCGCCTTCCTTGAATCCAACAACTCACTCGACCCCTCACAGTCCGGATTCCGAGCCAAACACAGCACCGAAACTGCCCTCATCGCAGCTACAGACGGCATACGAACGCTACTGGACAACGGAGAAACAGTGGCCCTCATCCTTCTCGACCTCTCCGCCGCATTCGACACAGTCTGCCACAACACCCTTATACAACGCCTCAGCAACACCGGCATACAAGGAAAAACCTTGAACTGGATCATCTCATTCCTCGCCGGGAGAACTCAAAGAGTCCGACTTCCCCCATTCAACTCTGATGCCACTGAAGTCATCTGTGGAGTACCACAAGGATCATCACTCAGTCCCACCCTCTTCAACGTTTACATGAGTCCACTCGCCTCCATTGCGCGTCAACACAACCTCAACATCATCTCTTACGCCGACGACACCCAGTTAATTCTTTCCCTCACCAAAGACCCTAACACCGCCAAAACAGATCTTCACGAAGGCATGAAAGAAGTAGCCGAATGGATGAAACATAGCCTCCTAAAACTCAACTCAGACAAAACGGAGTTGCTCATCCTAGGATCATCCCCCTCTGCCTGGGACGACTCATGGTGGCCTTCCGCTCTGGGCACAGCACCCACACCCACTGACCATGCACGCAATCTAGGCTTCATCCTAGACTCCTCTCTCTCGATGTCCAGACAAGTCAACGCAGTCTCATCCTCCTGCTTCAACGTACTTCGTATTCTCAAAAAGATCTTCCGTTGGATCCCCCTCAAAACAAGAAAGACTGTCACCCACGCACTGGTCACGAGCCGACTGGATTATGGTAACACACTTTACGCTGGAATCACAGCAAAACTACAGAAGAAACTCCAACGCATCCAAAACGCATCAGCAAGACTCATACTGGACATCCCTCGCCAAGATCACATCACCGGACACCTAAAAGACCTCCACTGGCTTCCCGTCAACAAGAGAAGCACATTCCGTCTTCTCACCCACGCACACAAAGCCCTCTACAAACTAGGACCCGAATGCCTCAACACTCGACTGTCCTTCTACACACCCTCCTGCCAACTTAGATCGTCCAATCAAGCCCTCGCCGTAGTCCCGCGCATCCGAAAATCCACCATGGGTGGCAGGTCCTTCTCCTTCCTTGCAGCCAAGAGCTGGAACTCACTGCCTACTCACCTCCGCCTTACACAAAACCACATCTCCTTCAGAAAAGAACTCAAAACCTGGCTATTCGACAAAAACTGACCCCCCCCCTTCCCTAAGCGCCTTGAGACCCTCTGGGTGAGCAGTGCGCTATACAAATCCCTGAACTTGAACTTGAGAGTGTTCTAAAGAACAACTAGAGCGCTAACAGTCTTTCTTATGACAAAAGTATGGCACACCTGAAGTCATCTTGATTGGAATAAAGTGTTAACACTTAAAACATTTAATTTGCAAAGGAACAAAATGAGGGGGTTCATTTTGCCATTGAAATTATGATTAGTGCTGAAGAAAGAAAAATTAGGGCACATTTTGAGTGACTTCTCAAATCCTCTTATATTTCATTAAAAAAATTCTGATATGCAGTCTCCCAAGATGGCCACCAGAGACAAAAGAGCCCAAATGTAGCCCAAATATCAGCCAGATGTAGCCCAACTATAGCCCAATGACAGAATGTCCCAGAGTGTTCTAAAGAACAACTAGAACGCTAACAGTCTTACTTATGACAAAAGTATGGCACACCTGGAGTCATCTTGATTGGAATAAAGTGGCGACACTTAATACATTTAATTTGAAAAGGAACAAAATGAGGGGTTTCATTTTGCCATAGAAATGTTATATATATATATATATATTACCTACTGGCGGTCGCCAGTAGGTATATATAGTTAGGATTTTTTTGAATAGGGATTTCTGAAAATTCTATGTTGAATAACTTTGGCATTGATGGACGGAATTGTTGAAATTTTCAGAAAAATGGCACATTTTGTTTCTGAGCGTCCCCTGAAAGTTTGGGGGGGTTTCATCAAGCGGGGGCTGAGAAAAAAAGGGGGTCCCAAAACGTGTTTTTAACATTGAGTTTTCCATAGGGCGGTTGGACTCACTTTTAGCTCGAACGGCTGAATGGATTTCCACAAAACTTGGCAAAATTGTAGGGACTGGTAGCCCGATGTGCCTTTGCTATGTCTCAAGATATATGCTCCAGTGGTTTTTACGAAAATTAACTTTGAAAAATATATATTGGGCCACATTGGGCTATATATATGTTAGAGCCCAAATGTAGCCCAATGTAGCCCAATGTAGCCCAAAGATGGCCACCAGAGACAAAAAAAACAAATGTAGCCCAAATATCAGCCAGATGTAGCCCAACTATAGCCCAGTGACAGAATGTCCCAGAGTGTTCAAAAGAACATCTAGAGCGCTAACAGTCTTACATATGACAAAAGTATGGCACACCTGAAGTCATCTTGATTGGAATAAAGTGTTAACACTTAAAACATTTAATTTGCAAAGGAACAAAATGAGGGGGTTCATTTTGCCATAGAAATTATGATTAGTGCTGAAGAAAGAAAAATTAGGGCACATTTTGAGTGACTTCTCAAATCCTCTTATATTTCATTAAAGAAATTCTGATATGCAGTCTCCCAAGATGGCCACCAGAGACAAAAGAGCCCAAATGTAGCCCAAATATCAGCCAGATGTAGCCCAACTATAGCCCAATGACAGAATGTCCCAGAGTGTTCTAAAGAACAACTAGAACGCTAACAGTCTTACTTATGACAAAAGTATGGCACACCTGAAGTCATCTTGATTGGAATAAAGTGGTAACACTTAATACATTTAATTTGAAAAGGAACAAAATGAGGGGTTTCATTTTGCCATAGAAATGTTATATATATATATATCACCTACTGGCGGTCGCCAGTAGGTATATATAGTTAGGATTTTTTTGAATAGGGATTTCTGAAAATTCTATTTTGAATAAATTTGGCATTGATGGACGGAATTGTTGAAATTTTCAGGAAAATGGTACATTTTGTTTCCGAGCGTCCCCTGAAAGTTTGGGGGGGTTTCGTCAAGCAGGGGCCGAGAAAAAAGGGTTGTCCCAAAACGTGTTTTTAACATTGAGTTTTCCATAGGGCGGTTGGACTCACTTTTAGCTCGAACGGCTGAATGGATTTCTATGAAACTTGGCAAAATTGTAGAGACTGTTTGCCCGATGTGCCTTTGCTAGGTCTCAAGATATGCGCTCCAGTGGATTTTGAGAAATTAACGTTCAAAAAAATATATATATCTGTGACAGTGTCCCGGTTAGCGCCCCGGTTCGCGTACCAGACACGTAACGGAACTTCACGAGGAGAAGCGGATTGGCTCTCTGGTGACTCTCAACATTCTAAACAGTCCGGAGCGGCCGCCATCTTGTCTCTCGGTAGGATCGAGAGACAAGAGGTGGAAATAAACGAAGGGGGAAATGAATGAAAGGGGGCAAGGTAGACCCCTCCTGACCCCCTAGGATTGATGTGGGGGCTATTAAAGGGCCCCTCGGGGCAAAAAAATAAAATATTTTTTTTTTCAATTTTTCGCGGTGGAAGCGCTACCCGGTACGCGAACCGGGTAGCTCACCGGTAGCGTAACGGGAGTCCGCCATCTTGTGTTTCGGACGAATGTAGTCACAAGATGGAGGATAAACAATGTTGGGAATGGGTATAAGGGGGCACGGGAGACATATCCTGACCCCCTAGATTTTCTGAGGGTGGCTGAGGAGGCCCATATATGTAAAAAAAAAAACCTTTTTTTTCAAACTTTCGCACGGTTAGCGCCCGGTCCGCGCACCGGGTAGCGTTCCGGAAACGTAACAAAGGGAAAACCAAGGGAAATAGTAAAATATTATTTTAGCGTGCTTTGAGGTAGGGTAGCTCTGAATAGAGCTGTTGTGTTGTGTGGGTGATGTAAGTACCAACATGTAGGTACCAATGAAGAGTCTAAAATTCAATGTACACCGTCTCCTCTGTAGATATGTTGTATGATCTAATATGGGTTATTTAAATGTAAATGTGTGGAAAAGCACTTCATGCTTTAAAGCAATTGTATTTTTGAACTGATTGTTCTTTCCTCTTAGTCCTCCTCTTTGTTTTTTTTTCCCACACTCTTCTTCAGCATGATAGTTGATAAATTCGTTCCCTCAAAAAATTTATATACATAAAAAAATTATATTAAATACATATAAAATATATTTTTCCTTTAAAAGAAGAATACATTTTACAGCTTTTGATATTTGCTATTAAAAAACCATTGAAATTCACTGAAAAAACCATAGGTTATAGACCATATATAGTTAGGAATTAGCATTTACAAAACCTTATTTTACTCACACAAAACCATTGAAATTCGCATATAAAGTTAGTTGCACTAACTATATATCGCGCACCCGCAATCCACTGCTGATCATGTCACATATTACATCATTCATGACATGGTCAGTGACATCACTGATGACATCTCAAATGACATCACTGATGACAACATCCAGTGACTGTATGTTTCTGTAAAGTTAAAATATGTCTTACATATTGAAGAATGAGTGGATGTATAAGTGTCTGGATGAAGGATTTAGTAGGTGCATGACTGACTGTATGAGTGAGTGATTAAATGTGTCTCACTGAGTGCATGGGTTAGTGACTAAACTGTCTTAATTTGTGCATCATTATGTCTGTTGTTCTGTAAACTGCTGCATGTGTTGATCAGTAGCTATATGAGTAACTATATGGGTTATTGATTGGTTGCCCAAGTATTTGTATGGGAGACTGAGTGTGTGTGTGGGTGGCTGGGAGGTGTATGACTCTGTGCATAGATGTGTGAGCAGTTGATTCACTAGATGTATGGGTTCAAAAGTGCATGTGGAAACAGCTGTATGGGCGGTTGACTGTGTGCATGAGTGTATTGGTGAGTGAATGGATATCTCAGTGCTACATGTCAAAGTGAGTACATATGTAAAACACAGTACATGTGAGAGTTGACATATATAAATAACTGTGCATAAGAGCCAGTGAATGTGTGAGTGGCTGTATGGATCATTGTGAACTTGTATCAGGGATTGTATAAGAGAGTAAATATGTGTTAGTATATGTTTGAATAAGTAAGGTGTGTATAACTGTATAGTTGAGGAAATGGAGGTGTGATTGATTCTTTGCATGACTGACTAGGTGTGTGAGTAACTCCATGGATGAGTGACAGTCTGTGAGTGTCTGTTTACACTGAGTGTATCTAAGGTTATATTAGAGTCTGAAGAGGTTCATCGTATTATCACATGAATGATGTCATCAGTGATGTGATCAGTAATGTCAAATGAGATGTCATCAGTGATGTCATCAGTGATGTCATTTGAGATGTCATCAGTGATGTCATCAGTGATGTCATTTGAGATGTCATCAGTGATGTCATCAGTGATGTCATTTGAGATGTCATCAGTAATGTCATTTGAGATGTCATCAGTGATGTCATCAGTGATGTCACTGACCATGTCATGAATGATGTAATATGTGACATGATCAGCAGTGGATTGCGGGTGCGAGATATATAGTTAATGCAACTAACTATATATGCAAATTTCAATGGTTTTGTGTGAGTAAAATAAGGTTTTGTAAATGCTAATTCCTAACTATATATTGTCTATAACCTATGGTTTTTTCAGTGAATATATATATATATACCAAAAACCTCTGTCTCCCTCGCGCTGTAGCCTTTCTCCTCAGCTGCGAACAGGAACAGGCACGAACCAAGGTAATGGATGCAAAATTATTTTATTTTCAGTGCTGTCGCCATAACGTTTCGGCTCCGTGGAGCCTTGATCACGTGACAGCGTGTCATAGTACTGAGTCCATTTTTAAAGTGCAAGTGTTACCATTTCATTGGGTTACATTCAGTAAACATAAAAGACAGATTAATTACAAACTTCTTTTAAATAAAAAAGTAAGAGTAAGTAAATCCAACCTATATACTGGTAAAATACCAAAGGTTATAAATAGTACTGCATATACTGACAAGCAATTCCTATTTACATCAATATCGTGCAAATTACGCAAGACATAACATTTGATGTCATTTATATATGTCATTCTGTCATGAACAAAACAATTATGGGTTAAATTCCTTTATATATTGTGCAATACTATACAAGGTTTGTTCTCTCGAGTAACCCCTAGAGTGCTACATACGTGTGAAGAATGAAGAAGTGCTATATGTGCAGTTAAAATAGCTGAATTAAAATCTGATTAATGTTATTTCATTAAGACCGACTGAGCCCACTCCTGTCTATCCAAGTTTATCTCACTTCCAGTCTATATATATATATTACCTACTGGCGGTCGCCAGTAGGTAGTTATAGTTAGGATTTTTTTCATTGCAAAATCTCAAAATTCTATTGTGAATAACTTTGGCGCCGGTTGACGAATCTGCCTGAAATTTTCCTCAAATTTGCCTCGCGGAGCTCCGGTCCTTCCCTGTAAGTTTTGGGGGGATTCGTCAAGCGGGGGCCGAGATAAAAGGGGGGTCCCAAAACGTGTTTTCCCCTTGTTAATTTCCATAGGGCGGTCGACCTCACTTTTAGCCCGAACGGCTGAATGGATTTCCACCAAACTTGGCAAAATTGTAGGGACTGGTAGCCCGATGTGCCTTTGCTATGTCTCAAGATATGTGCTTCAGTGGTTTTTATGAAAATTAACTTTGAAAAAATATATATTGGGCTACATTGGGCTATATATATGTTAGAGCCCAAATGTAGCCCAGTGTAGCCCAATGTAGCCCAATGTAGCCCAAAGATGGCCACCAGAGACAAAAAAAAACCAAATGTAGCCCAAATATCAGCCAGATGTAGCCCAACTATAGCCCAATGACAGAATGTTCCAGAGTGTTCTAAAGAACAACTAGAGCGCTAACAGTCTTACTTATGACAAAAGTATGGCACACCTGAAGTCATCTTGATTGGAATAAAGTGTTAACACTTAAAACATTCAATTTGCAAAGGAACAAAATGAGGGGGTTCATTTTGCCATAGAAATTATGATTAGTGCTGAAGAAAGAAAAATTAGGGCACATTTTGAGCGACTTCTCAAATCCTCTTATATTTCATTAAAAAAATTATGATATGCAGTCTCCCAAGATGGCCACCAGAGACAAAAGAGCCCAAATGTAGGCCAAATATCAGCCAGATGTAGCCCAACTATAGCCCAATGACAGAATGTCCCAGAGTGTTCTAAAGAACAACTAGAACGCTAACAGTCTTACTTATGACAAAAGTATGGCACACCTGAAGTCATCTTGATTGGAATAAAGTGGAAACACTTAATACATTTAATTTGAAAAGGAACAAAATGAGGGGTTTCATTTTGCCATAGAAATTTTATATATATATATATATATATATAGATATTCACTGAAAAAACCATAGGTTTCACACCAGTTATAGTTAGGAATTAGCATATAAAAAAACTATTATATTCACTGAAAAAACCATAGCTTTCACACCAGTTATAGTTAGCTGCAAATTTTACTGACATAAAACCATTGAAATTCCACGTTATAGTTAGTTGGACTCACTATAACTTGCGCGTGTAATGCACTGCTGATGACGTCACATATTACATCACTCATGACATGGTCAGTGACATCACTCATGACATCACTGATGACACCATCTTTGTGACAGAGTGACAGAGGGATCCGTGGAGGTGATATATATATCTATCTATATCACCTCCATGATATTTCTGGAAACTGATGCCGGTTTGCAATAAATATTGACCTTGCTGCAGAAGTCGGGTTGCCTGACATCGTGTGCGCCTTTACTTTGTGGACAACTCTTTGAGTGAATTATACCGGCCTGTCCTGGTCGGAAAGGCAGCACCACCAAAAAAATAGAAAAAACTGACTGCTGGGATCAGATACACGATTTTGATGTAGCAGGATGTCAGGCGTCGCATTTGAGAGCTGAGAACTAAATTGTTTCTAGGCGGAATCCCTCAGGGCAATATTTAAGCGTAAGGACTACAAGTCCCATCAGACCGTTGATATCGGGAGCCCACCAGGGGGTGTTTATATGGCCATGGGGGATGACACTCCTATGCATCTGCCAGTCACTGACTGACCCGTGTGCAAGGAGCAGGAGCTCTGAAACGCTTAGGGTCTTGAAGGAAATTTCTGGAAACTGATGCCCGTTTGCAATAAACATTGACCTTGCTGCAGAAGCCGGATTGCCTGACATTGTGTGCGCCTTTACTTTGTGGACAACTCTTTGAGTGAATTATACCGGCCTGTCCTTGTCGGAAAGGCAGCACCACAAAATATTAGAAAAAATGGACTGCTGGGATTGGATACACGATTTCATTGTAGCAGAATGTCAAGCTTCGCATTTCAACTGGCGAAGGGACTGGAGGCTCTATGGAGAGATGAGAACTAAATTGTTTCTAGGTGGAACCCATCAGGGTAATATTTTAGCGTAAGGACTTCAAGTCCCATCAGGTCGTTGATATCGGGAGCCCACCGGGGGTGTTTATATGGCCATGGGGTACGGCACTCCTATGCATCTGCCAGTCACTGACTGACCCGTAAGCAAGGAGCAGGAGCTCCAAAACGCGTAGGGTCTTGAAAGAAATTTCTGGAAACTGATGCCGGTTTGCAATAAATATTGACCTTGCTGCCGAAGCCTGGTTGCCTGACATCGTGTGCGCCTTTACCTTTTCATGACATGGTCAGTGACATCACTGATGAAATCACTGATGACATCTCAAATGACATCACTGATGACATCACTGATGACATCTCATTTGACATCACTGATGACATCATCCAGTGACTGTGTTTCTGTAAAGTTTAAATATGTTTTACATATTGAAGAATGAGTGGATGTATAAGTGTCTGGATGAAGGATTTAGTAGGTGCGTGACTGACTGTATGAGTGAGTGATTAAATGTGTCTTACTGAATGCATAGGTTAGTGACTAAACTGTGAATGTGTGCATCAGTATGTCTGTTGTTGTGTAAGCTGCTGCATGCGTTGATCAGTAGCTATATGAGCGGCTATATGGGTTATTGATTGGTTGCCCAAATATTTGTATGGGAGACTGAGTGTGTGTGGCTGGCTGGGAGGTGTGTGACTCTGTGAAGATCAATGTGTACTTGTATCAGTGATTGTATAAGAGAGTAAGTATGTGTTAGTATATGTTTGAATAAGTAAGGTGTTGTGTGTATAACTATATAGATGAGGAAATGGAAGTGTGATTGATTCTTTACATGACTGACTAGGTGTGTGAGTAACTCCATGGATGAGTGGCAGTGTGTGAGTGTCTGCATAGGTGTATGAGTGCATATGATAGTGTTGCATTGATGAGTGACTGTATGTATGAGTGATTGTATGGGTGAATGAGTGGATGTGTGTGTAGACCTAGGAATCAGTGAGTGCCTATGTAGTAACTGGTATTTGTGTGTCAATAGTTTCAAGAATGGTAGTCTGTATTTAACACTGGGTGTATCAAAGGTTATATTAGAGTGTGAGGAGGTGCATTGTATTATCACATCAATGATGTAATCAGTGATGTAATCAGTGATGTCAAATGAGATGTCATCAGTGATGTCATCAGTGATGTCATTTGAGATGTCATCAGTGATTTCATCAGTGATGTCACTGACCATGTCATGAATGATGTAATATGCGACATCATCAGCAGTGGATTGCGGGTGCGCCATATATAGTTAGTTCATCTAACTATATAGGAGCAATTTCAGTGGTTTTTTATATGTTAATTCCTAACTATATAAGGCCTGAAACCTATGGTTTTTTCAGTGAATTTTCAAGGTTTTTTAAATGCTAATTCCTAACTATATAAGGCCTAAAACCTATGGTTTTTTCAGTGAATTTGAAAGGTTTTTTAAATGTTAATTCCTAACTATATAAGGCCTAAAACCTATGGTTTTTTCAGTGAATTTCAAAGGTTTTTTAAATGCTAATTCCTAACTATATAAGGCCTGAAACCTATGTTTTTTTCAGTGAATTTACATGGTTTTTTAAATGCTAATCCCTAACTAAATAACGCCTGAAACCTATGGTCTTTTCAGTGAATTTGCAAGGTTTTTAAAATGCTAATTCTATTAGCGGATAACGTTTAAATATGTTAATATCCTTGTCGGACCACTTGAGCAGCCCTCGGGATCCAATTTTTGGACCGGCCCAGCCCTAGGGCACTCACTTTGCAGCGTGCCTGGAAACTCCGCTAGACCAGCTGGGCCACACAGTACTTTCCCGCACTCAAGATCGTGGACAAGTTGTCTTAGCAAATGAAAGTCTCAAATGCAAAGTAGGAATGGAATAATATTTGCCTTGTCTAATGTCCACGGTGCAATTTTCACACTTTGCGCCCACTTTCCAGTTTGCAAGGAGACATTTAAATGTGTTGCGAGTGCATGGTATTTGTTGGCCACTCGCTCCTCTCTGCAGATGTTAATTATTTTTAATTTGGCAGTTGTTCTCTGTGGGATACATGTTTAGTACCCATTGTTCGTCGCCATTTGAACGAAGCAGGCAGTTGTTCCCTGGTACTGACTGCTACTGCTCTAAAAAAGGAAGCTTTATTTTGCACCAAGTATTTGTCTTTTGGCCCCATCCATTCCAGGCGCAGATAACACAACAAAATGCAATACAATACAATTCTGCACCACTTTTTAAAATACTCACCAGCCTTCCATAATCTGTACTCAAGAGGGGAAGTTTTAGAAAGCAGAATTGTGGAATGTACGGCCTATTTAAAATAGCTATTCATGCGTTTGTAAACTCACCATCACACTTATTTTGGCACTAAGAACAGTTGTTTTTTGCACTTTCCTCACACGGCTCGTGCAGTGCATGCGTGAAAGCACACGTGAATGTATGGGAGCGCTGGGTTAAGAAGTCTCTTACATGGCCTAGCACGTGCTTTGCTCCAATATTTGCAGATCGGTAACCCCACCCCCAAAAAGCGATACCACAGATAATAAGTGGTTCCAACCGCCGCCCATGCGCTGCAGTCAGCACTACCCGGTAACCTCTGGTTTGCCTTCAAACGCAGAGCACCACAAAGGAGTTATCCCGAGTCCGCCTCCTTTCAGAAGCCGGCATCTTCCAACTCTGAGGAATTAAAACTCCCCAAGAAACTTCATCTCGCCGCGTCTTTGGCTGTGCTTCGGTAGAAACGATTAAACCTCGATTGTGGTGGGGAGGTGACCCGTGAAATCCGGGGGCAGGTCCCTCTTCAGAGCCAAAGCAGCATTATGCAAATATGGCGCGGTCACTAATTTACGAAAATGATCGGAGCACACAAGCACCGCGCGGCCGCCTCAATAATGGTGCCGCCCACCCCCCCCGAACCCCGCACCAACCTACCTACGCCACTGCTCTCCCAAGGCGTCTTCTCTTCTCCCGGGGCTCCCTCAGCACACGGGAGCCCCGCACCAGCCCACACTTCTCCTCAGGCCAGCATCACCCGGTCTCCCCATCGGCACGGGAGACCGGACATCAAAGGCTTCCCTTAGGCAGGGAGAAGCGGAAACCACGTCCTCCCGGAAAATGATCGGAGCACACAAGCACCGCGCGGCCGCCTCAATAATGGTGCCATCCACCCCCGCACCTCGCACCAACCTACCTACGCCACTGCTCTCCCAAGGCGTCTCCTCTTCTCCCGAGGCTCCCTCTGCACACGGGAGTCCCGCACCACCCCACACTTCTCCTCAGGCCAGCATCACCCGGTCTCCCCCTCGGCACGAGAGACCGGACATCGAAGGCTTCCCCCAGGCAGGGGGAAGCGGAAACCACGTCCTCCCGGCCCCGCCCACAACCAGGCGGCGGCCATCTTCAGGTGGCTCGGGCCGCGGCGGTAATCTCGGGGGGCAAAACGAGGAGTGGGCACCCTCGATAATAAAATAAAACGATGAAAATAAAAGAGAGAAGCCCCCCAAGGCCCCCCCCCCCCAATTTTTTTTCCCGAAAAATCGCGGGGTGCGCGCTTACAGATATATAATTGTTTTCTCTTTCAATTTTCTCAGGAACTACTGGAGGGATTTACACTATTTAACCAAAAGCGTGATCTGCGTACCAGACGCTACCATTTTGACAAGTTTGGTGTAATTCCCTTCAGCGATTCAAGCTGTAGCCGTGTCTAAAGGTCCTATGGAAATTAACATGGGGAAAACACGTTTTGGGACCCCCCTTTTTTCTCAGCCCCCACTTGACTAATCCCCCCCAAACTTTCAGGGAAGGAGAGGAGCGGAGCAAGCCATCTTCTTTGAGAAATTTGCGAAGATTCATCAACCAGCGCCAAAGTTATTCCCAATAGAATGTTGGGGATTTCCTATGGAAACTAGGTCTTAACTATATATACCTACTGACGACCGTCAGCAGGTAAAATATATATATGTCGCATTATAATATTACATACTATCCTAGATACATCTTTTTCTCTTGTGTGTATGAAACTATTCCTATTTAAAGCACTCTGTTACACTTTGAGACTTGTTAACGCTATATAAAACTGCTAATAAATAAATGGTCAAAAGGTCTACCATTCCTGCTGATTTGTGGTTAGAAGGAAGTGTTCCCCTTTCACTCCCACAGATCTGGCTAAAGGTTTGGCACAAGCATCATTTGAAGCGTCAAGGCTATTCACACCAATTCATTTGTAAACATTTTTAATTTGCATATAACACCAAAATATAGCACTGAACAATGGCATAAAAAGCTTTGCAGTTCTATAGCCATAACCATTCATAGCATTTTAGGGATGAAGCGAGAGAAAGACCGATATTTATATAGAGAAACAAAACCACTGAGAGAGATAGGCTAGAGGGTACGAAAGACAATTTAGACAGATAAAGGAGAGTGACATTGAAATATGGAGAAATAGGAAGAGAGAGAGAGAGAAAAAGACACCAGGGACCAGAAAAAGGGAAAAAGAAAGATAGAGCGAGAATGAGACATAGGGAAATACAGAGAAATACGGAGACATGGGCGGGATAGAGAAAGAAAAAAAGAGAAGTCAAGGTCAGAGAGACCACTAGAAAGAGAGAGAAAGTCAATGATAGACAGAGTGAGACAGTTGAAAAGAAAAACAAGCAGACAGAAAGACAGGGACAGAAAAAGGGATAGACAGGTAGACAGATAGTTATCTGTGCATGTCTCAGCCTGTGTCTAGCTATAAGTATCTGTAGTTGTATCTCTCTCTCGCCCTCTCTCCTACATCTGTCTCTCTTAGCTTGGCCTCACTCTCACTCTTTCTGTCGTTATTACTACCCTTTCCCCTCATTCTGCCCCATTGTTCTGTCTCTTTCAGTCTGTTTACATTGATGTGTCCTAGCATCACCACCCACTGCAAACCAAATCCAGCACTGGTAAAAGTACAAACAGGCCCCATATTGAGGAAGCCTGTGAGTATAATGATGCTTGCTGTCTGTGGGAGGTGGGGGGGGAGGGGTGCAAGGTTGTGTCTTGACCTCCGGTCTTGCTTTGAATACCGCCTCCTAGACCTGTGGCATACAAGGGAAATGCCAGAGTGATAAATTGGCCTGTCCAACTGGCCCTGTCTATCATCTGTGCCAAGGACACAAGTATGTCCTGGGCACGTTCATATCTGAGGGGACAGAAGTGAATTTTGGACACAGTCTGATGGCCCACATTTGAGTGAGAACATCACTCTCGACCAATACATAAATTCAATCACTGCCCTCTGACCCTGGCCTTTTACCAAACTTTCAAATGTCCTTATAAGCCATTGCACCTTCGGTCTTCTCAACCCAATCTCTTGCGAACATGGCTGTCATGTAAGCAAAACTTCTGCCTGCTACTTTAAAACTCCTTGCGCTGTATCATGGCCTGATGTTATATATAGTGATAGACACGGACAATCATCTGCAATCCTCCAGCAGTTTGGGCCTAATTTTATTACTGCCGCATACTCCTTCAGACGCTAGTCTATCAATGTCTGGCAGGAAGGATTAGCGTGCACTTGCCTCATCTTGAAATGATTTTTTTCTGTTGTGACCTTGATGAATACAAGAGCTGACCATTAGCCTGCGCAGCGAGTACGCAGGCCCACCAGGCTCCCCGGGGTCCTGACAAGCAGCTGTGAAAACAAACGACGGACTGCATCGCATTCAAAATCAACATGTATGCAACAATATCTGATGCACTCAGAAAGGAGATGTGTTACGCTGTCGGGAGGAGAGGGGAGGATTTATAGCATTCACGGAAGCACCTTCAGTACTGTGTACGACGGTGCTGGGTTACACCAGTAGAAGGCAAATTAAAAGAATTCCTGAAGCCTCAGAGTACCGAAGATCGTGACCCGTGCTGATCGCCTTAGCCGTATGTTTACTGTTCCCTACCATTACCACATGGATGGAAAACCTTCAACCCTTAGCTGTATTAAGAAAACACACAAATACCTGTCGTCTGTCCCTTTCATTTTAATGAAAAGGTAAATGCGTTAAAGCTCCACAGTTACTGTTCTTCCAGGTTGAGGAAATGATTGTGGCAGGAATACCGTTTCAAGTACCATTCCACTGTAAACGTTAAAGGTTTTTGACAATTCTGTGAAACAACTTTAAGAATAATATCAGTAGAATTATACATCGTTTTTCGAAAAAATAAAAAGCCGGAGTCGTTATCCAGTGACACAGTCCAAACCCCGGGCTCGGGAACGGCCAGCACCAAAGCGAAACTGCAGCTCAGCACTAGCAGGAATCGTAGCCAGTGGGACGCTGGAGCCAGGCGGGAGTTGGCAGCCAGCACTGAGCATATGTGGCTGCCACTACAGCAGTGACGCTAAGGCAGTATCTCTAAAGTCACACAGCGCGGCCGCCTCAATAATGGTGCCGCCCACCCCCCCGCACCCGACACCCCGCACCAACCTACCTACGCCACTGCTCTCCCAAGGCGTCTCCTCTTCTCCCGGGGCTCCCTCAGCACACGGGAGCCCCGTACCAGCCCACACTTCTCCTCAGGCCAGCATCACCCGGTCTCCCCCTCGGCACGGGAGACCGGACATCGAAGGCTTCCCCCAGGCAGGGGGAAGCGGAAACCACGTCCTCCCGGCCCCGCCCACAACCAGGCGGCGGCCATCTTCAGGCGGCTCGGGCCGCGGCGGTGATCTCGGGGGGGCAAAACGAGGGGTGGGCACCCTCGATAATAAAATAAAACAATGAAAATAAAAGAGAGAAGCCCCCCAAGGCCAATCCCCCTCAATTTCTTTTCCCGAAAAATCGCGGGGTGCGCGCTTACAAATATATAATTGTTTTCTCTTTTAATTTTCTCAGGAACCACTGTAGTGATTTACACTATTTTACCAAAAGCGTGATCTGCGTACCAGACGCTACCATTTTGACAAGTTTGGTGTAATTCTCTTCAGCGGTTCAAGCTGTAGCCGTGTCTAAAGGTCCTATGGAAATTAACATGGGGAAAACACGTTTTGGGACCCCCCTTTTTTCTCAGCCCCCACTTGACTAATCCCCCCCAAACTTTCAGGGAAGGAGAGGAGCGGAGCAAGCCATCTTCTTTGAGAAATTTGCGAAGATTCATCAACCAGCGCCAAAGTTATTCCCAATAGAATGTTGGGGATTTCCTATGGAAACTAGGTCCTAACTATATATACCTACTGACGACCGTCAGTAGGTAATATATATACATATATATATTCATCACCAAATGCCCTGAAGCTTCGTAGGACGCACACTGCAGCGGGCCCCCCTCTGGTTGCCGTTGACTGTTCACACTTGTATACAGATTTCAATTTGTTTTGCCTTACGCGTTTTGAGACCTCTCATCTCTCATCAGAGGCAGCTGGTTACACGCGAGTGGCGCATTACTCTTCTTTTATCGGGCACTTTCACAGTTCTGATTGGGTCTCCGCCCTGGGTAACAACAAGGTGCATGCTGGTACCACGAGTGCCGAAGAATAATAAAGCATCACGCTGTCTCCCTTTTGTAGGTGTCACTCGCATGTAAAAAATAACAGCATTTAATTTTCCTTGATAGGGTTCTGGATACGTGTGTGACATCCTGTAGTCTGGCTCGCTGCGCTGTATCACGCTGGAATAGTTTCCGACCACAGCCTATTTCACTTTCAAAGATGGTGCTGTCCTACCACGGCGGGGCCGCCGTGCGAATATAGTCATCACCAAATGCCCTGAAGCTTCGTAGGACGCACACTGCAGCGGGCCCCCCTTTGGTTGCCGTTGACTGTTCACACTTGTATACAGATTTCAATTTGTTTTGTTTTGCCTTGGGCGTTTCGAAACCTCTCGTCTCTCATCAGAGGCAGCTGGTTACACGCGAGTGGCGCATTACTCTTCTTTTATCGGGCACTTTCACAGTTCTGATTGGGTCTCCGCCCTGGGTAACAACAAGGTGCATGCTGGTACCACGAGTGCCGTAAAATAACAAAGCATCACGCTGTCTCCCTTTTGTAGGTGTCACTCGCATGTAAAAAATAACAGCATTTAATTTCCCTTGGTAGGGTTCTGGATACGTGTGTGAAATCCTGTAGTCTGGCTCGCTGCGCTGTTTCACGCTGGAATAGTTTCCGACCACAGCCTCTTTATGCTTTTTAATCCGTCATGCTCCCTGGTCTACTTTGAAGGAAGGAAGCCTGCTTTTTATATTTAGCGCGGAGCCATAACGCACAAGGGTGGCCTCTCCTTAAGCGTCTCGGGTACAATGGCACTTACCCAGACCGCCAGGTTTCCCCAGTGGCAACAGAGACTCTGCTTTCATGGAAAGTCCATGAACTCATGGAGCGACATCATTACTTCAGTGATGTCCCGGACCTGCAACCCACGGTGACGGCAAGGCGGGAGGTGCAGATGTAAAAGCCTCTCTTTTGTCGAGAAATACGTTGCAATCCTCAAAACCTGACTATGCTTCAAGCCAGCCTCAATTAGAGAGATGTAAAAATCTGGCTATCAGGATCGCTGACAGCAACACGGTGAAATAAACCAACTGCATATTGGGAGTTGCAGTCTCCACACACTGAACCTTTCCTAGCGACTCCTCCCCAATGAAGCCCATGTGTCCCAATTTCTACTTTAGATGGGCCAATATATGAATACCTTCAGGATTGCAGTGTCAGTAGCGAAATGAAAGTTACAGCATCTGAGGAAAGCGAAAGCTGAAACGCGTCATGCGAAAACCTTTCAATAAAGAAAATATGCTTTTATATATATATATATATATATATATATATATATATATATATATATATATTTATATATATATTTATATATATCAAAGCTTTAATTCCGGGTTGTGGGCTGAACGGCTGTGCACGGGGACTTTGGGACATAACAGGGGGAACGACTCCGCACTCAGAGATTCTGATTCCTGTCAAGTGAATTGTATTTGACTCTGCAATAAAAATTGTTTCAACAAAAAAAAAAAAAAATCAAAGCTTTAATTCCATCAAATGCAGGCTTCGTCGAACCTTTTCTCTTGTGACTCAGTAGAACCGAGTCACAAGAGGAAAGGTTAAAAATGAAAAAAAGGGGGCAAGGTAGAAACACCCTTACCCCTAGGCCTGCTCAGGAAATCCAACAGTGACCCCAAGGGGCCCAAAAAAGCATTTGTTAAAAAGATTTTGGTGGAATTCGCAAATCTGGCAGTTTTTTAAAAATAATGAAGCACGGGCTCCCGCGCTTTGTTTTCTAGAAGCTCCCTGGTGGGCCAGGTCCCGAGGGCAATGCACAATTATCATGTAGGGGCCCAAGGGGGCTCACAACCCTGGGGACCACCACCTCTTTGTTATTACTGTGTGTTGGGCACGCGGCCCCCAAAACCCCGGGGACCGCCACCTCCCGAGGCTTTTCCTAAAAAAAATGCGAACGGGGCTCCTGCAGCCCCACGCTGCCCCGGGGACCACAACCTCCCCAGGGGATTCCCTTATAATGTGGGACTTACTGGAGGTAATAGGAGGAGTAGTTGGCCCCCAAGGATGTTCTTGGGGGCCAACTACCTCTCCTGTTACTGCCCTTGCTCACTTTGCCACTGGATTTCAGCTAGCCTGGCTGATGATTGCTGTTAGCCCAAAACCGGTCTCAGGATGCTTGTTTCTGGTCTGGGGAAGACATGGCTTGGCAGTTTGGTCTGGACTGCTCCCATGAGGCACAGGGTCAAGACTGATTTGCATATAGCTGTGTCTGAACTGGGGTGGCGAAGTGAGCTAAAGAACGATGATGGATTCAACCCAGATCTGTGACTGGGTGTGAGTGTCTTAAAAAGTTTCAGTTCTATGTTCATCATCTCCTTGTGTTTGCTTTGTTCACTGTAAATTGGCAGGGAATGCCCAGACGTGGGTCCCTTGCTCACTTTGCCACTGGATTCAAGCTAGCCTGGCTGATGAGGGCTGTTAGCCCGAAACCAGTCCCAGGATGCTTGTTTCCGGTCCAGGGAAGACATGGCTTGGCAGTTCGGTCTGGACTGTTTCCATGAGACACAGGGTCAAGACTGATTTGCATATAGCTGTGTCTGAACTGGGGTGGCGAAGTGAGCTAAAGAACGATGATGGATTCAACCCAGAACTGTGAATGGGAAGAGGGTCTGAATATTTTCAGCGCTCCGTCCATCATCTCCTTGTGTTTGCTTTGTTCACCTCTAGTAAGTGCCACACAGTGGGATTGCTAAGAGGTCTTCGGAGGCCACGCACTCCCCTTTCTCCACCACACTGCAAACGCACCTCCTGATGCACTAAGGTTTGGGGGATGAAGTCCACTTTGCTCCTGAGGGATTTTGGGTGCCAAGAAGCTCTCCTGGTACCTCCTGTAAGTCCTACGCAGTGGAATTCCTGAGCACTGGTTGGAGGCCCACCCCCCTTTCTCCAATGTCCTGCAAACGTGACTACCAGTTACAGAAGCATTTTTAATGTAATACGTCTCACATTTGCAAGAGCTAGAGCTATTGACATTGTAAATGTAAAAGTTGTTATTGATGTTTTTGGAGTGGTGTGGATGTAGATTGTGTGTAGTGGAATTATATGGTATGTTGTGCAGTGAAATTATGTGGATAGAAAGTATGTGGTATTTTGTGTATAGGAATTATGTAAAGTGGGATTATGTGATATGGAGAGTAATTATGTGGTATGGTAGTCTGTGTTGTGGAGTGGTAACCTCAGGTTTAGACTTCCTCATTTCCATAGAAGCTAAACTATAAACTCAATGAGACAAAACAAGAAGGAACCACTGAGGAGCACTTCTGGACCTAGTCAGAGGTATGAGCAGGGCCACTGGAACTATGCAACGGTTTGACTGCACCGACTTTCGCACAATTATACATTTTCTGCATTTGCCACATAATCCATCATTTACTGCATAATATGCAGATTTGAACAAAACACTTTGTTTCTAGCTCAAACGTTACCAAAATTGAAGCAACAAGTGTTAGAGCGTGATGGAAGGGCCTTTGCAAACCTAGAATGGTCACCTGTTACTTATTGCTAAATGTGGGTGTTAAATTGGTACTAATTGTGTGCAAACCACTCTCTCTTCTTTCTGTGCCTCTCTTGCCTTTTACTGCATTTCTGTTGCTTCTTTCTGCACATTTCTTTCTTTTTCTGTACTTCTCTTGCCTCTTTTTGCACATCTCGTCCACTTTCTGCACCTCTCTTGCCTCTTTCTGCACCTCTGTTGCCTCTTTCTGTACCTCACTTGCTTCTTTCTGCACCTCTCTTGCATCTTTCTGCACCTCTGTTGCCTCTTTCTGCACCTCACTTGCTTCTTTCTGCACCTCTCTTTCCTCTTTCTGCATCCCTCTTGCCTCTTTATGCACCTCTCTTCCTTCTTTTTGCACTTCTTTTGTTTCTTTCTGCACTTCTCTTACTTCTTTCTGTACCCCTGATGCCTCTTTCTGCACTCGTCTTCCCTCTTTCTGCACCTCTCTTGTCTCTTTGTGTCCTCTCTTGCCTGTTTCTGCACCTCTCTTGCGTCTTTATGCATATCTCTTGCATGTTTCTTCACCTCTGTTGCTTCTATCTGCACTTCTCTTGCCTCTTTCTGTATTTCTGCTGCTTCTTTCTACACTCCTCTTGCCTCTCTACATTTCTGTTGCTTCTTTCGGCACTTCTCTTACCTCTTTCTGCAACCCTCTTGCCTCTTTCTGCACCTCTGTTGCTTCTTTCTGCATTTCTTTTGCTTCTTTCTGCACCTCTCTTGCTTGTTTCTACACCCATGTTGCCCCTTTCTGCACTCATCCTCATCTTCCCTCTTTGTGCACCTCTCTTGCCTATTTGTGCACCTCTTGTCATTTTCTGTACCTGTCTTGCCTCTTTCTACACTTCTGTTGCCTCTTTCTGCACCCCTGTTGTTTCTTTCAGCAATTCTCTTGCCTCTTCGTGTACTTATCTTGCCTGTTTCTGTACCTCTCTTACCTCTTTCTGCACCTCTCTTACCTCTTTCTGTACCTCACTTGCTTCTTTCTACACCCCTCATGCCTCTTTCTGCAGTTCTCTATTCGCTCTTTTTGTTCCTCTCTTGCCTCTTTCTACATCCTCGTTCCCTCCTTTCTGTACCTCTCCTGCCTTTTTTGCACCTCTCTTGCCTCTTTCTGCACTTCTCTTGCCTCTTTCTGCAGCTCTGTTGCTTCTTTCTGCACTTCTTTTGCTTCTTCCTGCACCTCTCTTACTTTTTTCTGCATCCCTCTTGCCTCTTACTGTACCCTTCTTCCCTCTTTCTGCACCTGCCTTGCCTCTTTCTGCACCTCCCTTGCCTCTTTCTGAAGTTCTCCTACCTCTTTCTGCACCTCTTTGGCTTCTTTCTGCACTTCTCGTGCCTCTTTCTGTATCCCTCTTGCCTCTTTCTTCACCTCTGTTGGTTCATTCTGCACTGCTCTTGCTTCTTTTTGTACCTCTCTTGCCTCTTTCTGTACCCCTCTTGCCTCTTTCTGTACCCCTCTTCCCTCTTTCTGTACCTCACTTGCTTCTTTCTACACCCCTCATGCCTCTTTCTGCAGTTCTCTATTCGCTCTTTCTGCACTTCTCTTGCCTCTTTCTGCAGCTCTGTTGCTTCTTTCTGCACTTCTTTTGCTTCTTTCCGCACCTCTCTTACTTTTTTCTGCATCCCTCTTGCCTCTTACTGTACCCTTCTTCCGTCTTTCTGCACCTCCCTTGCCTCTTTCTGAAGTTCTCCTACCTCTTTCTGCACCTCTTTGGCTTCTTTCTGCACTTCTCGTGCCCCTTTCTGTATCCCTCTTGCCTCTTTCTTCACCTCTGTTGGTTCATTCTGCACTGCTCTTGCTTCTTTTTGTACATCTCTTGCCTCTTTCTGTACCCGTCTTGCCTCTTTCTGTACCCCTCTTCCCTCTTTCTGTACCTCACTTGCTTCTTTCTACACCCCTCATGCCTCTTTCTGCAGTTCTGTATTCGCTCTTTCTGCACTTCTCTTGCCTCTTTCATCAGCTCTGTTGCTTCTGTCTGCACTTCTTTTGCTTTTTTCTGCACCTCTCTTACTTTTTTCTGCATCCCTCTTGCCTCTTACTGTACCCTTCTTCCCTCTTTCTGTACCTACCTTGCCTCTTTCTGCACCTCCCTTGCCTCTTTCTGAAGTTCTCCTACCTCTTTCTGCACCTCTTTGGCTTCTTTCTGCACTTCTCGTGCTTCTTTCTGTATCCCTTTTGCCTCTTTCTTCACCTCTGTTGGTTCATTCTGCACTGCTCTTGCTTCTTTTTGTACCTCTCTTGCCTCTTTCTGTACCCCTCTTGCCTTTTTCTGTACCCCTCTTCCCTCTTTCTGCACATCTCCTGCCTCCATCTGCACCCCTGTTCCCTTTCTGCACCTCTGTTGCCTGTTTCTGTAACTCTCTTGCCTCTTTCTGCAGTTATCTTGCCTCCTTCTTCACCCCTGTCACTTCATTCTGTACATCTCTTGCTTCTTTCTGTGCCTCTCTTGCTTCTTTCTGCACCCCTCTTGCTTCTTTCTGCATCCCTCTTGCCTTTTTATGTACCTCTCTTGCCTCTTTCTGAATCTCTCTTGCTTATTTCTGCACTTCTCTGCCTCTTTCTGCATCTGTGTTCCCTCTTTATGCAACTCTCTTGCCTCTTTCTGCACCTCTACTGCCACGTTGTGTACCCCATTTGCCTCTTTCTGCACTTCTCTTGCCTCTTTCTGTGCATTTCTTCCTCTTTCTGTACATGTCCTACATATGTAGGCATAGTTAGGAATTAGCATTTAAAAAACCTTAGAAATTCACTGCAAAAACCACAAGTTTCAGGGCTGTTATAGTTAGTAATTAGCATTTAAGAAACATTAGCAATTCACTGATAAAAACCACAGGTTTCAAGGATTTTATAGTTAGTCAGACATTTCACTCGTACAAAACCAGAGAAATTCAGCCGTTATAGTTAGCTGAGCTAGCTATAACTCGTGCCCCCGCAATGCACTGCTGATAACATCACATATTACATCACTCATGACAAAGTCAGTGACATCACTGATGACATCACTGATGACATCTCAAATGACATCACTGATGACATCATCCAGTGACTGAGTGTTCATTCCCCAACCAGCATGCTTCTGGTTGGGGAATGAATTCTACTTTACTCCTGAGGGTCTCAGGACTAATGTGAACTACTTCCTCCCACCAGTGGTGTGCCAGGAGGTGTGTTTGCAAAGTGGTGGAGAAAGGGGGCATGGTCACTGACAAGGGCAGAGGGGTAGTTGGCCCTTAAGGACCCTCTGGAGCCAAGGGGACTTTATCGCCCTACTAGTAGTGTGCCAGGAGGTGCGTTAGAACAGTGGTGGACAAAGGAGGGCTTGGTCTCTGAGAGCCTCTCAACAATCATGCTTTGTGAGACTTACTGGAGGTAACAGGAGGGGTAATTGGCCGAATATATACAACTGCACACACCTTCATCACTGTCCCGCCCCTGCACCCAGACTGCTGCACCCCATCCACTCCTGCCACCCAGAGGTGTCTACCCACCCCTGCGCACTCAGGCTGCTGCACCCCATCCACTTCCACCACCCAGAGGTGTCTGCCCGCCCCTGCGCACCCAGGCTGCTGCACACCATCCACTCCCACCACCCAGAGGTGACTGCCCGCCGCTGCGCAAACAAGCCTCTCTGCTCACCTTCCACCACCGGCGTGTATCCAAGAGCGCCCACCACGTGCCGAAACAACCTCCTCAGCTGTTGATGGATTCCGCGACCCCCAGCACATCCTGCTGCACCGGACCGAGGAGTCATGTCTATACAGCCAGCTGCCTTTGGTGTACACGCGGTCCAGCCAAGCTCACAATTCAAATCGGGTCTTGAGTGCCAGGATGGTGTATCGAGGCCACGCATCATCGCAGGCTGCACACCCGCTCAGCTCTGGTGGCACTAACTCAGTGGAACTCAAGTCATCGCCACGTGGCGGGAGGCCCATGTCGGGCAAAGGGCCTCGGATGCCACCAATACTGTGTACTTCAAGTCATGGGAGAGAATGGAAATGGCCTCTAGCATGTACACCTGGCCCTTTTTATTGGTAGGGTCACATGTTCTGGGGTGCCTGTGCTGCATGGGTGTGGTGTGGGTGTAAACCAGCCATGAAGGAGTGGCTGTGGCATGCTGACAACTAGACCTGTGATTAGCAGATCACTACAGGGAAGACCTGGGACATGTAGCGTTGTCGTTCCTAGCTGTAAGCATAAGGAGAGTGAGCTGGTCTGGCATATGCCATTCCTGCGTGAGGCTGTGAACAATGACTCTGGAGCTCTGGGCATGGTCCCATCCTGGGCTGTATGAGGAATCAACTGATGCAGGTGTCTCAGTTGTAGTGTTGCCACCACGCAGGCCGCAAGCGCCAATGTGTCACCCTGTGACCCAAGTCCCACAACATGGCCAACATGGAAGGTAGGGGGAATCACTGCTCTTACATTCGTCCATACTCCCACACATAAAAGATCGTGGACATGACATATTTGTGTGGATATGGATGTTTATTCTACATTCAGTGGAGTGTTGCAGCTGTAGCAATACAGGGCCATACAAAGCCCAAATTTCAGATTTTGGCACAAGGAGGGCAGCCAATTAGAGCCAAGCTCGTGCTCTGGGTTAGGATCTGCCAACATATGTACTTATCCAATCACTCCGTCAATCCCCAAGCACTTATAACTTGACTATACACTCTCCTTGCAGTATTCTAATCATCCAGTCTCCACCTATGTACTTATACAATGACCCAGACGAAATTACATAACCAAAGTCTTCCCCACTGCCAGAGGGAACATGGTTGCATGTGCTGTCCACAACACAATGTAATGTGGTAGGGCCCAGGGGCAGCATCATGCATACATAGTACGGGCACCTGTGCTCGGCTCCTTTTTATTACCAGGGTCACATGCCCAGTGACGTCTATGCTGGATGCGTGTGGGGTAAGTGTAAGCCAGCCCTCAGTTATTAACAGATCACACACAGAGATTCAATCATGAAGGATGTATGGCTTGTGCTGCACTAAGGTAGGGGCCCCAGATGGGAAATAATACACAAAAGATTCTATTGTAAAGGGTCCGTGACTTGTGGTGCACTGAGGTTGGGGCAGTAGATCTAAAATCATACACAAAACATTATATCATAAAGGGTCCATGAGTTGTGGTGCACTGAGGTAGGGGCATCAGAAGCATTCAGCATGTGCACAGCCAGCGATCATGCGTGGTCCGGGAGGGCCGCACTGGTAGCAATGTCTGTTGTCTACAGGACTGTGTCATCTGTAATCGCGACTCGATCTGAATTGTGAACCCTGCTGTCCTCAGTGTAGATCTAAGGCAATAGTCAGCACTGACATCGAAGAATGCTTTTTGTCACTTCCTCTTGACAAAATCCGAGGACATAGAGCACAATTCTCTCTGCAATTTATAAATCAAGACTGAATTCAAATTTTGAGCTCTGCTGACCGCAGTGTAGGCATATGGAACAAAAGACAATGGATGAAATATGCATGGCATACATTGTCGAAATATGTAGGTTTCAGGGATGTTATATTTAGTTGCCTACTGGACTCTGAAATTAATGAATCAAGACTGAATTTGAAATGTGAGCCCTGCTGACCGCAGTGTAGGCCGGAGGCAGCGGTCAAGAAGGGCCCACAGCCATGTGGCATTGACTGAAGCTGCACAGAGTTAGTGGCACCTGAAGGACTCAGCGGGTGTACAGCCAGTGATGATGCGTGGTCCAGGGGGCTGCACTGGTAGCAATGTCTATTGCCTACTGGACTGAATCATCTGCAATAGCGACTCTATCTGTATTATCAGCCCTGCTGACTGCAGTGTAGGCGGAGGCAGCGGTCAGCAAGGGACAACAGTCATGTGGTGTTCTCTTGAGCTGCACAGAGTTAGAGGCACCAGACTGCGATGATGCGTGATCCGGGCAGGCTGCACTGGGAGCAATGTCTGTTGCCTACTGGACTGTGTCATCTGCAATCGCGACTCGATCTGAATTGTGAGCCCTTCTGTCCGCAGTGTAGATGGAAGGCAGTAGTCAGCACAGACATCGAGGAATGCTTTTTGTCACTTCCTCTTGACAAAATCCGAGGACATGGAGTACAGTTCACTCTGCAATTAATAAATCAAAACTGTTACCACAGTAGGGGACTTGTGGACAAATACTGGTATGGTCCCTTTCTCGCAACTACAACAGCAGTATGACCTAGGTCCCAATGAGACATACCGATATATACAGATACGCCATGCATTGATGACAGCCATTGAACCGGGATCAAAGGTCCCCGAATCCTCCCTGTTGGAGGACCATTTGCTCACTGATTTTATGCAAACGGGTGCCACGTCCCTCACATATCGGAAATTGCTGAATAACCTGCCTGATCCACTAACCAAACTGAGAGAGAAATGGGAGGAAGAGTTGGGTGAAATGGATGAGACAGACTGGAACGCCGCACTAACATCCCCACTGGAGGCGGGCATCTCGGCCCACTTCCGGCTGGTACAATTTAAGATTCTACACAGAGTATATTATACCAGAACTACCTTATACAGACTGCGTAGGACTGACCATCCAAATTGTTTGCGGGGTTGTGGAGGGGAAGGGACACTGCTACACACACTCTGGGGTTACCCGATTATCAACGAATATTGGCGACACTTTATGTGGACCATTTCCCAAACTCTAGAAGTGTCGCTCACACCGGACCCGCGAGCATGCTTGCTGAATGTATGGGGGTAGAATGATTTGACACGTCAGGGACAACAGTGGGTAATAGTGGGAGTAATGTTAGCCAAGCGTGATATAGCGCAGAAATGGGGGGCGGCGGAAATACCGACTTTTGCACAATGGTGCAGAAACATGGGTAGACTGATGGTAACCGAGCGAGCGGTGTACAAGATAAGAGCTAACCCTCGCAAATGGAACAGCATATGGCTACCCTGGAACAGTTATCGGGGTGACCTGTGTAAACCTCTTCCAGAAGAGGACGATGATAGCTCTGGAGTTGAGGACGAGCTAGTTGACTGACTCCCCTAGAATACTGAGGGGAGACGGGAGGGGGTTCAGGTATACATGTGATTGCTAGTTTATATTACCCACAAAGGTAAGAGACAGAACAGTAGTCCGGGGAAACCCACTGATGTGAAAGGTCGAATATATATTAATATCTTTCTAGAATGTTCTTCAATCCTAATGAGTCTATAGTTGTGTTCAGATAAAAATAATAAAAAGTAAGACGTTTAATTTTCTTTAATTGTTACCGAACTGTCTTAAGTACATTGTCCATTATTGCTGCCGGACCGGAAGGTTGTCGGCTGAAGAGCTGTGTTATTATTATTATTATTATTATTAAAAGGCTCTTCTATAGCGCATGGCCACTCGGGAGCATCCCAGCGCTTAAGACTGACCAGACAGAGATGGATTAAAAATGCAGATCTGTATTATCTAGTTTTTGGAAACAAAAGAGTTTTTAACTTTTTCCGGAAGACAAGGAGGTTAGGCTCTTGGCGAAGAGGTGGAGGAAGAGCATTCCACAACCCAGCCGCATTGTGCGAGAACAGACGACCTCCCGTGCGGGCTCTGCTGATCCTAGGAGCTATCAGCAGGTTTTGTTGGTTCGAGCGAAGATTCCTGGTAGGTTTGTATGGTCTGATCATGTCATCTAGAATGGGGGGGCCACTCCCATAGAGTGTTTTATGGACCGTGCAGAGTGTCTTAAAATGGAATCGCTCCTTTATGGGGAGCCAGTGCAAGGTGCAGAGTGCGAGCCTGGCTGATGTACGATGGCTAGTGCCCGTGAGTAGCCGTGCTGCGGAATTCTGGACAACCTGAAGTTGCCGGATAACCGACACGGGGGCTCCAAGATAGAGCGCATTTCCATAATCCAGCCTGGATAAAACAAGGGACTGGACTATGGTTTTCTTTGCTGTTTCGGGTAGCTGAGGAAGGATTTTCCGAATTGTTTTCAGCAGTCCGAAGCAGGTGGCCACTGTCTTCCTTGCCTGGATCTTAAATGACAACTCTGTGTCCAACCAAAACCCGAGACTCTTTATCTCGGTCTTTGGAGTGGGTCCTGGGCCCATACAGGAGGGCCAATGTATCACGTTGTTAAATATGGCTCGTTTTCCTAGAAGCATCAGCTCCGTTTTTCCTCCATTCAATTTCAGGTGGGACAAGTCCATCCAGTTTGCTACTGCCTCCAGGCAACGGCAAAGCCTGGAGGGGGGGGATTCCACCTGATTGAGAGAGACAACTAGCTGGGTGTCGTCAGCATAGCTTACCAGTTGGATCCCAAAGGGAGCTACTACTTCCGCCAGGGGCGCCATATAAACATTAAACAGTGTGGGGCTAAGGGAGGAACCCTGTGGCACCCCACACTGTAATGGCATTGATGGGGAGCAGCTATTTTCTGAAAAGACCTTAAAAAATCTATCGCCAAGAAAGGACTCCAGCCACATGAGTGCCCTGCCTTTGACGCCCAGCTTTCTGAGACGAGACAGGAGGACACGGTGGTTCACCGTGTCGAAGGCGGCACTGAGGTCCAGGAGGATAATGGCCGCGCTGCCACCTGCGTCCAGAATCCTCCTGGAATCCTCTACCACCCTCAACAGTGCCGTCTCCGTTCCCTGTCCTCTCCGGAACCCGGTTTGGGTTGGATGGAGCAGGTTTACTAATGCCAGGGAGCAGGGAAATGGGACGATAATTGGAAAAGTCCTGGGTTACACCGAAGTTGAATTACTAAATGTATGACAAATGGTCTCCGGACATACAAAGATTGTAATGTACATTTGACAACTTCTAATAAAGTCTTACAAAAAACAAAAAAAAACAAAATCAAAAAACTGAATTTAAATTGTGAGTTCTGCTGTCCGCAGTGTAGACTGCCATTCAGTGTTCCTTTGGGCGTGCAAGAAGAATTTGGTCATTGTACTTAAGCTATAACTGATATAAAACCAGTTCTTGAAGCAAGGATACTAAAGGGAAATTATGTAGGTTTTAGGGACGTTATAGTTTGTTGCCAACTGGACTCTGAAATTAATGAATCAAGACTAAATTTTAGGGGTTTTAGGGGTGTTATAGTTAGCTGGACATTTCACTCGTACAAAACCATGACATTCCTCCGTTCTATATCTCGTGCGCCCGCAATCCACTGCTGATGATGGCACATCACTAATGACATCATCCTGTGAATGTGGTTTGGTTCGATAACTAAATAAGTATTATATATATAGAAATATGTATTGAAGAATGAGTGGAAGTTTTAGTGCCTGTATGAAGAATTTACTAGTAGTGTGATTGACTCATTTAAAGTGTCTCACTAAATATATGGGATGTGATTAAAGTGTGTGAATATCTGTATCAATCTGTGTCTTATTGTGTAAACTACTGCATAAGTTGGTTACTACCTATGTGAAACTCTATTTTAGTTTTTAATTAGTTTAGTGTCTATTTGTATGGGAGAGTGAATGTGTGTGTGGTTGGGTGGAAGGTGCGTGACTGTCCAAAGATGCATAAATAGTTGATTTAGTAGGTATATGACATTAAGACTGCATGTGGAAACAGTTGTTTTGGTGAGTGAATATCTTTATGGGTGAGATGATGAGTAAATATATTTCTGAATGATACATGTCCAATAAAGTAGAAATCTAAAAGGCAGTGTATGTGACAGTTCTTGTATTTAAATAAGTATACATAAGACCCAGTGATTGTATAAGTGACGGCATAGAAAACTGTATACTTATAATATTGATTTTATAACACACTAAGCATGACTTTCTATGTATATGAATAAAGTACTGTTTATATAAGTGTGTAGCTGAGTAAATGTAAGGACTTACATGGGGGGACTTACCAGAGGCGAATAACTTTTACCTGAAAGACAAGGTCCACAAGAGCGTTGCTGTGTTGCTGCTGGAGGCGGAGCCCTTGTGGGTGTACCGCGCCGGTCTCCCTTCGCCGCTGTGCTTGTAACAGCTGCTGAGAAGGGGGGACCGAGAGGGTTGTAGAACTACCCTTCCCAGCTGCCCTGTGACCAGGAAGAGGAGGCGGGACCCGAGAGCGCGCTGCAGGCGCATAAAACCGACTAGCCCCACCCGCGTCGCGGGAGCACCGGGCGAAGCCCGGGCAAAGGGCGGGCCCTCTACGGCCCTCAGAGGCCAGAAGAGGCCGGGCTGGGCCACCCCCCTAAAGTCGCACACCGCATTTGGTATATCAGGCTTTCATCTGGACTTACTCGTATTAGTCAAATCCACTCTCGCACTTGGTGTTGCAGACTATGAGGAAGACCGCCAAGAAGCCCAAGATGCCTACTCTAAGATCAAGCACAAAAGCCAAAACGGACCCGCCCCCGCCCCTGCCAACTCTAATAGCCATCGACAAAATGCTTAAACAAACCATAGGGGCGGTATCTAATGCCATCACAAATACAGAAAGAAGAATGTCCCTACCACCCGTGACAATCATCCAGGAAACCCAGGAATCCCTTATCAACTTATCTGAGGCCTCCCGAGAGCTGGCAGAGGAACTTGATACTAGCCTGCCCCTCTCCCCTTCTTCTTTCGTCGACCTCCCTTGTGCCCAGGCGCCTGCCGAAATTAGTAGCGAGAGATCTGGCGCACAAACAAACAACTATAATAATAACCCTTATAGTACAGAGAAAATCTTGCACAAGGAAGGCCCCAAACGCGGGGGAAAAAAAGGATCATCAAAAACTAGAAACCACAACCTGGTAACGCCTATAAACCCATCCACACCGGGAATACCCTGTTGGATCACCAATATGGTGGCTGACCTCAAAACGGACCTGGAGCATTCCATTACCGTGCTGCTAAAACCCCTTATAGCCAAAATAGACAGATTAACATCACTCATTAATAACAGGGGGAACGGCCCAAAAATCCATCTAGCGCAAGAAGGTGGCCCAATAAAACAGAATGATGCCATATCCAAAAGCCTAACCAAAGACAAGGTCTCTACAATACCTGACGTGGCAGCAAAGATCTCCAACAGAGTCACACAAAAAAGCTTCAAAGATACGCAAAAGGCTGCTACCACACCGAACACAGGTAAAAGCAATAAACAAATATCCACTGAAAATAATAAATTACCCCCGGGACCCTCCCAAACACTGGAAGGAAACAATGTTCAAACCCCCAAAGCGAATCCAAAGATTAATCCGACTCCCTCTACAACAACTACCAAAGAAAACAAAACAGCTACTCGCTTCAGGACAATTAACCTTCTGCCTGAGGCATTGCCCTTTGTAGTTGTTTTAACAGGAGTCCCTCCTCTAAGGGAGGGCCAACGGGAATCACAAGTAGAACTGAAAAACAAATGTGCACAGTGGTTACAAATACATAGACCCCTACCCCCTAATATTTATGGGGAAATCCTATCTGTAAGGAGGGGGGAGTGGATTGGCAAAGGCACCAAGACCATAGCAGGGGACATAATCACGGTAAACTTTAGAGATATGGCAGCAGTTAATTTCATCTGTAATGCCCCCCGAGCTATACCCGCTCACAAATTCACCCGGTACATCTATCTTACTTTTATCCCTTCGCGTTTCAAAGACCCAGGCAGAGCAACAGACCACCGCCGACCAGTATACCCCACATGGGCCCTCAATATGGACCACCCCAATGGCAAAGACCAAACTTTGTCATGCCAAATTATGACTCTTCCCTAATGCAGTATGCACACTGGAACAGGTTCAGCACACTCGAAGAGGTTGACTGACAGGGACGGGACAACCAATCCCCTAAGATCGCAAGGTGGAAGGAGGTAAGCCCACCATCGACAGGAAGGAGAAAGGGGGCAGGCAACGGATCAGAACTTGTGCCCGGTAAAGGAGGCAGTATTAAACCACCGAACACAAGGCGGGGAATAGGAGAGTGGACAAATCCCCCAAAACATAGGACAATCAACAAACAGAGCAGATCAGCTGCCTTCAGCAGATTAGCTGCTCCCAGTAGTATACATCTCAGCCCTGTCATCTCAACGGAAGCGGGAAAACATGTAATGCTTCCATTAGGAGTCCCAAAAGGAACCCCAAAGGAAATGACCCAAGTAAACTTACTAGTTGTATCCTGGAATATCGCAGGATTAGCGGCCAAATTTGAATCGCAGGAATAGCTTAGCTACATAAACAAATTCCATATTATATGCCTGCAAGAAACCTGGGCTATCAAACTAAATGATTATAGCTTGGAAGGCTACAAAAGTTTCTCTGTTCCAGCTAAAAAAGTAACTTCCGGGAGAGCCAGTGGGGGACTCGCTATATATGTCAACCTAGACATTAAGGGCACCTGGTCCAACATCAAATGGGCCTCACATAATCTTCAAGTTCTAAGGTTCACCTCACCAAGATTAACCTTTTTCCTAGTTAACTGGTACAATGCTCCTGCAACGACGGAGAAGGGAATAGCTGTAAATGAACTGGAAGAATGTCTAAGAAATTTGAACCTTTTAAATAAGACACCAAACCTCCCAAGTTTAATATTAATGGGAGATTTTAACTGCCATCTATGTGATAAATTAAAACCCTTCAACAAAGACTGGTCAAGATGCACTTTAATGAAAGGCCCACATTTTGCACATTCAAAAGAGGGATGGGATTTAGAGAGACTAACGAAAAGGCATAACCTAACTCAAACTCTAGACCTTGTGGTACTGGGTGAAAAAGGAGAACTGACCCCAACATACAAAGGAAGAGGTTGCCACTCCTACATTGACTTTATTCTAGTCTCCCCCATTCTAAAAAGAAACATCAGCAACACTATAATCGAGGCCAGCAGCTTTAGTGATCACAACCCGGTCATTATCACAATGGAAGGTTTTGATTTTAACTCGTGCCCAAAGAGATCTGACATCATGGAAAAAGCAGTGGACCAGGGAAGAAGAATTAAATGGGCCAAAATTGATGGGGACAGATTTTACAAAAAATTATTAACAGAGGCCTCAGTTGCAATAGATAAATGCCTGGACCCAAGTGTGTGTGGTGCTCGGGTGGTCAGGGCATTCGAAGAAATTGCGCATAACGTAAACAACTCCCTAAAGACCACTGGGCCTAATAAAACGTCCTCAAATCCCCGCTGGTTTGATTCGAACTGCACCAAGGCGCTCAAAAAATTGAAGGACAGCCTCCACTCTAAACCAAGGGACAAGATCATGGTGGCACAGAACAGAGCTGAATATAAAAAAGCTATGAAGAAACGTAAGCAAAGTCTACAAAACCAGGCCTGGGAGGACCTAAGGGACGCTGCCGAAAGGAAGGATTCTGCAAGTTTCTGGAAAGTGATTAACTCCCCATGTTTCCAGGACCAAGGGGCACCAAAAATTATGAACATCATCTTGCCGGAACAATGGCAGAATCACTTCCAGAGTCTATATAACCACTCAAGTCACCTAACCCTGGAGGATGCACCTAGGGATCATCAGCCGGCCAAGTTGGACTTCTCCCTGAAAGAAGTCGAAATGGGAATAACTGGGCTCAGTAAAAACAAGGCTCCGGGCCCGGACGGAATTCCACCAGACCTATTCCTAAGTAGACCCGACCTGTGGGCACCGTTGCTCACCAGGGTATTAAACGAGGCAGTGGTGGCAGGACTGCCTCAATCCTGGTCAACGGCGACCATAGTTCCAATCTAAAAGAAAGGGAACCGTGATGACCCCCAATGCTACCGACCCATTTCGCTCATAGATGTGGCAGCAAAGGTACTAGGGCGAGTCATCCTACAGCGATTGCAAGACTGGGCCGAGGAGCATCAAGTCCTCTCGGAAATGCAATACGGCTTCAGGAAAGGTAGATCTACCACCGATCAATGCCTAAACTTATACCTCCTGATAGCCAAATACACCATCGCCGGGAAGGGGTCCATTCATATGGGGTTTATGGACCTTTCAGCGGCTTTCGACCGTGTAAACAGGAGAAAGCTCTGGACCATGCTATTAGAATTAGGAGTGGATCAACCGCTAGTCGACACCCTGCAAAATCTCCACCGGAACACCACTGCAAGTGTGAGGTACAACCAAGAGGGTAAAAAGACCGACCCCTTCCCTTGCACGAGTGGAGTAAGGCAGGGATGTATCCTCGCGCCCTTTCTTTTTTCCATCTATATCAACTCGCTGGAAAAAGACCTCCTTAAACTCAAGGTGGACTCACCCCAAATCGGTCATCGTGCTGTACCTGTACTACTCTACGCCGATGACGCGGTTTTGCTTGCCAGAACCCCCCTAGGATTGCAAAAACTGATTGATGGGTTCGTCATGTTCATGGACAAACTGGACCTGGCAACTAACCTGGAAAAATCTTACATCATGTCATCAGGGCAACCAACAAAAGGGTCATTCACCTATCATATCGGGTCACATAAAATAGACCAGGTCAAGACCTTTTCATACCTGGGGGTACTATTTGACCATCACCTCACTTTTAAACCCCTGGTAGAAAAGCATTCTATGAAACTGGCAGCCTCAGTAGGAGCCATCATGGGGTACGGGCAAAGACTAGGAAAATGGTCTACGGAACAAATATTGAACTTGTATAGGTCAATCTGCTGTGCGAAAGTATCCTATGGTGCAGAAGTGTGGGGCTTCCTGGATAATAAAGTACAGCAGATCCAGACAGGAGAAAATAAATTCTTGAGGAGAATTCTGAAAGTCCCCCAGAGTGTATCGGCCCACATCATCCATGAAGAAGTAGGAGAAACCTATACAGAAGACAGGATTAAAATTAAACCTCTCCTGGCATGGGTCAAAGTATGGACCAATCCAGAGGCGGCCCTAACAAGACAAATCATAGGGGACTGCCTCAAAAGAGACAAAGGTCAAACTATCCCCTGGCTGAAATACGTCAAGAAATCTCTAGTAGAAATTGATTGCACTAACCTCTTTACATCCCCAGACTCCATAACACCCGAGAGCAAGACCCTGGTTAAAAAACTCTTCTCAGCACAGCTTAAGTCGTCAAGGGCAGAAAAAGAAAACCATAAACCCACTAACCTTTTTTATAATGAACTTACAGCGAAGCATGGCATGGAACCTTATTTGAGGGTCATGTTCAACGCTCAGGATCGCTTCGTCATGACACGCTTCAGACTCAACATGCTCCACCACCTCCTTGCGGTCCCGGCTGGGTTTACTCACACACTGGAGGAGAAGGGTACCTGCGGCTGCGACCACAGGTCTCCGCAGGATACCCTTCACTTTGTTTTACTGTGCCCATTTTATACTATGCCAAGACGCAAGTTCCTGGTGGGGATCCTGAAAGACCTAAAGTTTAAACATGCAAGATTGGCCCTGAGGTTCTTACAGGAAGCGGAGGATGCTCACACCCTTTTTTGTACCATAAACTTTATTCGAATGGCAATAAGACTGAGGAATACTAGAGAAATTGGCCCCTAACATCACTCGTCCCCTTGAACATTTAAATTTATGATCCCCTTGTCTTTTTAGAGTGTCAGATAATTTTAAACATTTATACCTTTTTATGGAAAATTATTGACGTTTTTAAATATTTTGTGTGTACTTTGTATTTGTGCTTTTATGGTGTCTTTTTAAGAACCGAATAAAGATTACAAATTGAATTGAAAGTATAATCAATTGTTTGCATAAGTGAGAAGGATGGCTGCATAACTGAATAGGATGTGTGCTGGTGTGTAATGTCAATATAGGTGTATAAGTATATTTAATAATGTTCTGTTGATCTTTGTCAGCATGTATCTGTGAATCTATAGGTAAGTGTTTAGATGTGTGTGTAGATCTATAAATCAGTGAGTGGGTTTTTTGAAAGTTGTATTGGTATGTGATTGTTTTAAATATGGTACTCTATATTGTATAGTGAGTGATGAAAGGTTATACTAGTGTATGATGAGGTGTATCAGATTGTCACATGGATGATGTCATCAGTGATGTCATTTGAGATGTCATCAGTGATGTCATCAGTGATGTCACTGACCATGTCATGAATAATGACATCATCAGCAGTAGAAATCGGGCTCGCAAGTTATAGTTAGTACAACTAACTATAATGGAGGAATTTCAATGGTTTTGTACGAGGGAAATGTCCAGCTAACTATAACACCCCTAAAACCTATGTTTTTTTCAGTGAATTTTTAAGGTTTTTTAAATGCTAATTCCTAACTATAACATGTCTGAAATCTATGGTTTTTTCAGTGAATTTCAAAGGTTTTTTAAATGCTAATTCCTAACTATAGCATCTCTGAAACCTATGTTTTTTCAGTGAATTTCAAAGGTTTTTTCAATCACAATTTTTAAATGTATTTATTGTTATATTTATTTTTTTTATACTGATTTACTAAATTTCTTTAATCTATTTATTTTTAGATATTTTTCAAATAGCATTACATTTTTTATATAAATTGAAAAAAAATGTTTTTTAAAAATAATGAAATTCTATTTATTTTATTTTATATTTTTTAAATATATTTATAATATAATCTTAATTGTTTTTTTTACTTCATAATTTTTGGGGAGTCGCGCACCTAAAGCGCACCTTCCTCGTTTACTGCCTGGAACATAGCCGCCATTTTAGGATTACTGTGCAGGACCCGCATAGGGTGTGCGATGGGTGCGTATTTCCCTACGCGATGGCTATGCGGCCCATACGCGACTTCAAGCGCATACCCGACATGTACGTATTATGCTACGCGACGCTCCAGCGTTTCCGCATGACGTCATATACGTTTTCAACGAGGTGGGTGTAAAAATAATATACTTTTAGTTTTAATAAACTTATATTACATTTAAATGCAATTTCACTAAGTCGCGTTGGGTGCGTGCTGCCTCTGTGCACCCTACGTGGACCCTATGTGACCAGAAAAAAAGAGATTTGATTGGTTCATAACACTTCCTATTTGAAGTATTGAAGGACCCCACCCATTTCAATCACTCTTCTTAGACCTTCCTTGAGAAGAAGACCTGTGCTGAGAAGAACTTCATTTTTTTCGGATTGCAGACCTGGTTTTGCTATAATTTAAAAAAATGGCTTCACAACAACAAGAACAATCTTCAGAATCCGAACACTCCAATGAAGAGAGATTTGTTCCAGAACCACCACGTCCCCAAAAGTATGTCTCTATTGTCTGGAAATGTTTTACCTATCCAGAGGGACTTAAAAAAGTTAACGCCACAAAGGTAACTTCCAAAATTTGCAAAGCAGTTTTATCTCGTGGAGACCCCAACAAAAAATATTTTTGTGGCATAGCAAGCATGCTCAAATACCTGCAATGTTTGCATCCAGTAAATCTAGCCAAATAGGAATGCAGAAGACAGCAGGAGAGTCTACCACCACCACTGCAAGTTCCAAGCACTTCTGGGGCGTCTACTTCAAGCTCCAATTTGGACATACGTCCCCAGCTGGCTAACGCAAGAATTCACTGCGTGAAATGCAACAGATTGCTATGCTATGGTGAGCAGTCTGTTGATTTAGTTTGCAGGACACTCGATAACCATCAATGCTAGATTTTTTTTTCCCCCATAGTTCATGCTTTTGTTTGTCCCGTTGACTTTTTGTTCCTTTTTTAAAAAAAACTAAAAAAAGCAAAAAATCGTTCAAAAAATCAAATAAAAAATTATAAAACTACGACAACAAAAAAAGTTCTATTCAGAATTAACTACTCTGGTTAAAAAAGAGCTAAATTTGTATGCTAGGGTGTGAAAGTTTTGAATGAATGTATGTGCAGTGCATAATTGACTGAAAGAATGCATTTGTGGAGTATGGTGAATGTATAAGTGCAGAACTATAAGGACATGCTGCAGCATGACAATGTAAGCTCTTTAGCTACAGCGTGTTTGGTACTTCCAAAGCACATGGATGCAACATATGTCCATAAATACGTTGCAAGTCTATGCTTCCCTCTGTACTGCTGCTTAAACTGCAGCCATGTGGTGTGACAGGCACCCTTTCACCATGGTACAAGGATATCTGTGTCACGTGGAGTTTGTTTTTGTGCAAAAAGACACACCTTCCTGCACAAAATCAGCGAACACATTTATGCTGTGCATTGTAGCATATATTGAAAGAGAAAAAATGAGGAGAAATGAAAAGAATTCTCCTTGTTGTGCCTTGCTACATCAATTGGAGGATGGTGCAGCATTAACACACATGTCCAGATTTATATTTTCTGATAAATCTGGTGATGTGTCTTGTTCCATGAGAAACACCTTTAGAACGCCCTTTCAACGCAAAGTGGTGTGTATGATGAGGTCGTATTTACATGGAGAAGAAAAGGTACACCGAGTGCCTTTTCCTCTCCTTGTAAATATGAAAGAGTGTTTTGCGCTATCACGATGTTACAAAAAGTGACATATTGTTGGCACAGGATGCTTTTTACACATATCTGGTGGGTTAGTTGACCCCCAGTGACACTCAGTATTCATGTTAACTTTATCCTGTAACGCCCACAGAGCATCTTTCCACACATATCTACTCTGTCCATCTCCCCTTTCTTCACCTGTGTGCAAACACAGGCCATTGTGCATTTTTTTTAAAACAATTTTTTTATTGACAGATCTTATAACAGTCGCAGAGCTCTGTAACCCAGAGGGATCTGCACTTCAAAGGCATACATATACATCACCATGTCTGTCTTTTAATAATAGTCAGGCGTAGCCAGTAAAAATGAAAACCATGGAAACACCCCACCTTCCTGCCCCCATCCCCCCCAACTCCCCCTACCCCCCCCAGATCCCTCCCCCCACGCACAGTTAGGAAGTCTCCTGCAAACAATGCACACACGACTTGTACCCTAGTGCACTCAAACATCAAATATTGGGTCTTGCTCTGGCGGAGGCTCGAGCCATAGGCCTCTAAAATCAGCCCAGCGCTTCCAAATCTTAAAATGCTTACGCCGACATCCCCGGGCTATAAGTACAGGCTTCTCCATCCCTATACAAAAGTCCAGGCCCCTCTTCTATGCCACCACCGACGGGGCCCTCGAGTTCTTCCATGCCCTGGCTATGTCCCTTTTGGCCACCGTGAGCCCCAGCAGCAGTAGATGTCGCTTGTAGGTGTTGCCCCCCACTCCCTCCATTACATGTAGCAAAACTAATTGCGGGGTCCTTGGGAGCACCCATCCCAGGGCCTCATCAAGACTACTCCATATCCCAGTCCAGAACCTGCTCAAGTGGCCACAGCTACACACCGTGTGTAGGAATGTACCAATTTCCTGCCCACACCTAGTACAATCCGGAGATGCAATGAGGCCCGCCTGCCAGAGTCTACGCCTGGTAAAATACACCCTATGAAGGTAGTTAAATTGGATGAGCCTGAGGAGGACAGATATAGCAGCACTTCCTCCTCCAGCATCCCTATGTCCTCCTCCCATTTCTCCCTCAATTTTTGTAGCGTGGAGGAGCAGTGCATGATCAGAGCCTGATAGATGCGTGATATTTTCTTAGTCTCTATGTCACCCATGAACACACGGGCTTCCAGTGTACTATACTCCGGGACCGCGGTCAACCCCTCCAGATAGGGTCAGGGCATGGCGGAACTGCAGGTATTTGAAGAATTGGGTGCGGGGCATGTTGTATTCTATGCTTAGTTCCTGAAAAGATTTAAGGGACATCCCTGACATGACATCACCTAATTTGGATATTCCAATGTCGTCCCTCCCCGTGAAACCCCACAAAGTGGCTAGGCCCGTCAGACGACCATTACATCAGAGGGGAGACTCCTCGGTCAGAGTCTGCCACCACCCCATGCGTCGCAATGCCTGTCTCCAGACGTCAAACACCACCTGCGTGGCTCGTGGTAATGCCCTACGCCTCTGCGCCTTATAAAGAATGGTGTGTATTGTGTGTGGTTCCATCAGAAACCACTCCAGGGCATAGGCCGGATCCCCCCGATCCCCATATCACCAGTTATTTAGGGCAAGGAGATGTGAAGCTTGGTAATAAGAGAGGACATCCGAGGTCGCCAGACCACCACCGTATGTAGACCGAAAACATGTACGCAGCGCCACCCTGATCGAGCCGCCCGCCCACAAGAAGTGAGTCAACACTGAATCTACCTGTTTGAACCACTGAGGAGAGACCGGGTACGGGTGATTTTGTAGTTGGTAAAGCAGCCGAGGTAAAGCCACCATTTTAAATATGGCCGACCTCCCGATGTTGGTCAAGGGCATGTGGGACCATGTTTTAACATTCTCACGTGTCCGGTCCCGGACCGGTGCCAGATTTCGCTCCCATGCCATTGTGGGGATCTCTGTTATGAACACTCCCAGATATTTAATGCTCCCGGCCGCCAATTGTAGCTTCGAGGCCCAGTCCCCAACTTCCGGGCCGTCTCCCAGCACCCAGAGCGTTGCTTTGCGGGGATTCATATATAGTCCAGTAGCCTCGCCAAATACCTGCAGGATGTGCAGGATGCGGGGCCCCGACCTGTTAATGTTCGTTAAATAAAATAAGACGTCGTCTGCATACAACGCTATTCTATCTAACGGGCCGTGCTCCCATTCGATTCCCTTCACCTGAGCGTCCGCACGTACCCATGCTGCTAATGGCTCCATCGCCAGAGAAAATAAATATGGCGAGAGGGGGCAGCCCTGCCTGGTGCCCCTCCCGATGGCAAAATAGGCAGACAAGACCCCTGCTATCCTGACCGAAGCCGTCAGTTCAGTGTATAATAGTTTCACATAAGACACGAAATGGGGGCCTAGGTTCAGCCCGGGCAGGAGCGAGAACAAGTACGTCCAACTCACTGAATCGAACGCCCTATCCATGTCAGCTAAAAAGAAGGCAGCCTGCATACCCGTCAATCTCACCGCTGCCAGCGCCACCTGAGCCCTCCTGATATTATGACGTGTCACCCTTTGGGGCATGAAACCGGCCTGGTCCGGGTGTATTAGGTCTGCAATATATGGTAACAATCGATTTGTCAGCGCTTGGCCAACACCATGGCTTCCACATTTAATTAAGAGATTGGGCGGTACGACGCATAGTGCTCCGGTGGTCGGCCCGGTTTGTGGAACACCACCAACTCGGCATGCCTCCAGACCAAGGGCAAGCATCCTCGCTCCCTAGCCTCTTCTACCACCACTCTATAACGGGCCCCGAGTCGCAGATGATTTTTTTTTTAAATTCGCTAGGAAAGCCATTCGGGCCTGGGGCCTTGCCTGTATTCAATTCCCCATGAGCAGTACCAAGCTCCTTTTCCGTCAATGGGAGTTCAAGACGGTCCCGAATGTCGTCCGACACCGCCCACGGCGATAGATCCGCGATAAACTTATCTATCAGCTCCGCCATCAGGCTTTCTTTCGGGGCGTAGAAATCAGCATAATAAGCTACAAAACCATCTGCGAGCTCCCTGTGGTCTGTGACAAGGGTACCCGTAGCATCCTAAATCTTTGGGAGAATCTGGATAGATGTTTTGACACAGCCTATGAAACATCGTCCCTGATTTATCTCCCCATTGGTAAACCCTGCTGCGAGTCGCCAAACACAACTGTCGCGCCTCATCTAGCAATAGAGAGGCATAGGACTGCTGCGCCAGTAATATCTGCCCAACTAGCGGACCCGCACCCTCCGTGCCACCGCGGTGCTCCAGCTCCCTGATCTCTGCCTCTGCCCGGTCAATGTCCACCCTGCGCCTTCTGCTGGCCGCTGCACACCATGCTATATCTATTCCTCATAGTGTGGGCTTCATGGCCTTCCAGAGCGTCAGCCTATCTGCCACCGTCCCTGCATTATCAGAGAAATAGTGTGCAATCGCTTCAGTCATGTGTTTTTCATAGTCTACAGACTGCAAGTGCCACACCGAGAGACGCCAACGGAATGGCTGCCTCCTCCGATCCAGACTGATATCCACCATCGTCGGGGAGTGATCTGACAATCCGCGCGGCAATATGGCAGCCGCAACTACCCTACCTATTGCCACCCCGGGGACAAAGACATAATCCAGCCTGGAAAAGGACCCATGCACTGCAGAAAGGAAGGTTTATTCTCGCCGAATACCATGCATGTGTCTCCAGGTGTCTATCCAGTTGAGAGTCCTAACCATGTCACTCAGTTTGGAAGAACTGGCTGCCGTGCCCCCTCCCCCAGGTCGGCATCTATCTCGGGCAGGATCCATAACATCATTCCAGTCTCCACCCACCACTGCGAGGACGTCGGGGATGTCCGCCCAAAGTGTAAAGATCTTCTCAATGAGGGGCCACTGAAGCGGGGGCGGGGCATACACACATCCCAGCACAATGGGTATCTCCCCCAACTTACCATGAATAAATAGATAGCGGCCTTGTGGATCTATCCAATGAGTGGAATGAACATAGTGGACCCTACGATGAATGAGGATAGCCACCCCTCTAGAACCTTTGGTAAATCCTGCGTGAAACACCTGCTGGTATCCAAAGCGCTGAAGGCACAATGTTTTATTGCCCAGGAGATGCGTCTCTTGCAGGAGCACTATATCTGCCCCGCCCTTTTAACCTGCCTCAAAACTGCCCCTCGCTTTACTTTATCAAGCACTCCCCTCACATTCCAGCTGAGGACCTTAAAAGGGCCCCCTGGCTCGCTGGCCCTACCATCTGGACACAACATCAGAGTCCTCCTGGATCAAAGAGCCATCTTGCGCGCCCTGAGGTTGCTCACTCCGCTGCCATTGTTGCGCCCTCCCACCTGTGCGTCCCCATCCCCAACCAAACCATGAACTCCCCCCTGCCCCCATCCCCCTCCCCATCCCACCCCATACTTCAAAAAAACATGAATTACCTGTCGCAGTGCAGCTAGGCCTCCACCCCCAACATGAGGCCAGGAACCCTCCACACCAATGGATCCCCAGAAAACTTCCCTAACCTTCGTCAGTCTGTAACCACCAGCCCACAACTAGGGGGACCCCCCCGCCCATTGTACAGCCCTCCCCCCACCAAAGCTGTCCCTAAGTCACCAGCCATAATCTTAGGACACTTCAGGTTCACTCCATTCCCACTCATTCCGAGGCCTATGAAGCCCAAGGGCGGGATATTCCAGCGCAAACAGCAGCTAGAATATATCAACAGCATGTCCCACAAATTCCTCATGGGCCCTTTTTCTGGGTTCCAGCATCCGCCTTTTCTTTGTCTAGAACATCGCCTGATGTAGACCGCCGCCTGGACCTGGACCTCCAGTTATCTTTTGTCCACGCCCCCCGGGAAGATTGCGCCTGCAACCCACTGCTAGAGGAGTCAGAGTTCAGTCCCGGTGGCGTATGTACTCTCACTGGCACAGTTTCGTCTGTCCATTTGAACACCTCTTCAGGGCACTCGAAGAATTGAGTGCGGGATTGGTACACTACTCTAAGTCGAGCCGGGTATAGCAGGGCATACGGTATTTTTAAATCTCGCAGCCGGGCCTTTGCCGCTGTGAAAGACTGTTGTTGCTGTTTTACGATGCGGGTATAGTCTGGAAAGATCATGATACGATGATTATCATATAGCAATGGCTCCTTCGCTCTGGTTTGCTGCAGGATGATATCCCTATCATGATAGTTCAGTAATTTGGCAATCACTGGCCGCGGCCGTGCCCCCGCCGGAGGCTTTCGCATTAATGCCCGATGCGCTCGTTCAATGACAAAACCTTGTGACAGGGAGTCGGGGGGGAGCCAGCTCCCGAGCCACTGCGTCAGAAAGCCCTCCATGTTGCCCTTTTCGCAACCCTCTGGCAGGCCAACAAAACGGAGGTTGTTGTGCCTGGCGCGCCCCTCCGTATCTTCCACACGGAGCGCCAGGCCTTTTTGAGCTGCTTCCATATTGGCCACCTTGCGCTTGAGAGTCGCGATATCATCCTCCATCCCGGAGATGCGTGTCTCTGCCTCCCTTATACGAGAGATGGCATTCCTTAGGTCCTGGAGCAATAACATAACATCGGACCCCACCGCCCCGATCTTCGCCTCTAATGCATCCCTTGACTGCGTTATGGCTGCCATGAGGGCCGCATTGTCAGGCCCGCATCATGATGTCTGCCCATGGCCCCGGCTCCTCCACTGGGCCCAGTAAATTTGTCAATCGGGCCTTGCTTAGGGGGACCACCCCCTCCTGCACCACGCGTCATGGCGCACAGAGTGTCACCTACCAAAGCCCCACGAGCACCAGCCTCCAGAGAGTGTCCAAAATCGCCGTCCAGAAACACGCCGCGACCCGACCTTGCCACTGATGCACCCCTCCAGTGTCACCTCCACTATCCTGGACGCCCAGCAGCAACACCCGCACCCTCAACTAATAGTTCATGGTGGCCACCGGTCAGACCACTCCAACTCACGGGCAGGGCTCCCCCTGATCACCACCACCGGGACCCCACACTCCTCCTTACTGTCCGCCCGCGCCGGGCCCGCTACTGTCGGTGCCAGTCCTCAGCAAAGCTTAGCCGCCGGTTCTACTCTCAGGGCAGCCCCTCCAAAGAAGTTCCCACCTGCAGCGTCCGGGCCGCGCCACCACTCCGTCCCCACAGCCTGCTCCTGGTCGTTGGGCCACACACGCCGGTCCTCCAGTCAGCCCAGAACCGCAGCCGGTCCAACCAAGGCCGGACGGGCTACCACCTCCACGTCGCTGCAACAGGGGCCCAAGCCTCACTTTCACACCACCAATAACACCCGTTGCAGCCGCCACTGGGGCCCCTGTGCACATTGGGTCTCAGTCTCACCCAATTTGGTGGGCTCCACTGCTTCTGGTCACCATCCTGGGCCCTCAGACTCTCAAGTACCTCAGGGACCGCTAGCTGGGCCCTCCACGTGTGTCCAGGGTGTGAGAGCTACATTCTGCCACCGACCATCAGACCAAGGGGGGGCATATAACTGTAGCTGTCCAGTGCCACTCCGTGGGGCCCCCCCACCTATTGCCGGAGGGGCGCCTCGCCCCAGCCTGCCTTCAACTGCCACTGGTCCCACTGCTGCCTCTGTCACTTCACTGTGAGGCGTCCGGGCCGCATCCACATACCCAGGGGCACACTCCAAAGTTGAGGCCCCGGCTTCACCTCCCGCACTAGGCCTCACCGTCACCACCAGGCACCAGTCCGGTCATGTAGCTGCTCCTCCTGATAGCCAGCGCCTTCCCAAGTCTCAACCAAGGCCCCCGGCCCTCTCCGCCACCGCTCCGGGGGAGGCACCACTCCACTCCGCCGCCTCGGCTGCCGCCAACGCGGGACCTCCCGAAACTCAAGGTCCCCGGCGTCACACCACAATGCAGGCCTCAAGTCCCCAGGCCTCACGCACTAATATCCAGCCCCACACCGCTGCCAAAACCACGCGTGGGGCTTCGCTGCGGCGTCCGACAATGGATTCACTCCTTCGTGTCGTCGCTAGGTGAGGGGAGACAGGATTATAGGTCAGATGTTCGGTGCGGCAGGATGGAGCTCTTCTAAGCTGCGCCCGCCAGGCTCGGCTCCTAGGCCACGCCCCCCCATTGTGCATTTTTAATACTTAGTTAAACTTACCTTCACAGTAATAGAAATAAAAAATGCTACACATTATTTTTCAGTTTTTTATAATCTAAATTTGTGAAAATTTGATATTTTAGAAATAGGATCTGTGAAAGTGAAGAAAAAATACAGTTATAATATATAATATTATATTTTTTACAATACAGCATAATTTTAACATTTTACAAATTATTTTCTTTGCTTTTTTGCTGTTCTCAGAATATATTGAATTTCACTAGAAACAGTGATTTCAATCGTACTCATCACATAACAGCGGGCAAAAAAAACAATCAATAAGATTGTTTAAAAAACTACATCCTCAATAACATACCATATAATCACACATATATATAATGCTTACTCCTAAGCAAATGTTCTAACTTAAATTTATATACATTGTAAATGTTGTTGTTTAAAAATATACGCTGAGAGAATGTGCAAGAAAAAGTCCTTAATTCAAATATATACTTTTCCTCTAGGCCAAATACTATTCTTGAAATCCTTTATATTGAAATTATCTAATAGTAATCATGTTAATACATATTAATAAATTCCTCAGAGGCCGAATTATGTTCCTAAAACTTTGACTTTAAAAATATTAGGTAGGACTTTGGTAATTCGCTTGGCAAAAGTTGTTTAAAAACCAACTGAGCATCAATACAATATGTCCAGCCTTTATCACATTTTAAATAGGCAGTGTAATGTCCACATATTGTGGAAGGACCATCATGGAAAATTATTGCTACTGCTACAAAAGTCCGTCCTGATATTGATAGTTGACTTGCTACAAAATGTTTTATTAAAGTGTCCAATTTTCTTCCATCAGCTGTACAATGTTGCATCATTAAAATTATATATTGTCCATATCTTTGTAAAAATAATGTTGATTACATTTCTGATTTGCATTGGCCACACGCATGTTTTGATTTGCTGCTTTAACTAGTTTATGAAAGACACTGATTTACAGTCTGGTAATGTCAAATATATAAATCTTTGAGTGTCTATGTTAGTGCTACATGTAAACATACAATTTTCACAATGCTGTTCCCATTTATAACAAAGGCCACAAAGATTTTCAATTTCTATGCCTTCATTTTCCAATATGGTAAGCATATACATTAGAAATTCCTGAGCATATTGTTGGATATTCTGCTTAAATTGTGTAGAACCAGAACATACATCCAAAAGATTACGAATATCACAAACGCTTCATATTTTACTTTTATCAGTTCTCAATTTTTCATAAACACAATGCAAAAAGAAACAAAATATTTTTTCCCGATTCTCCATAATTTGCTGTTGCAAACCTTCTAGAAAAAAAAACAACATTGACCACTACATTAGCATAGCAGTTGACACCCGAACTATTTTCAAACTGATAACCAACAATCTCTTCAACAGTGTCCTTTTTCTTTTTGCTTGCAATGATAACATTATCTTGTTTTTTTCCTTCTCTATACCTTCACTACAGATATTCTCGTACCTTCTTTTTCGACCTACTACACCCTTTTCAAATACAGCATATTGACCTAAATTGGGAGCATACACTCTTCTTAACCTATTATACTCTTTTACACAGTTTGCATCTGCAGTAACCTTTGTGTCATCAAAATCAATCAAAAACAAACCAGATAAAGTTCTGACTTGCGACAAAGCAACATATGCCATACCGTCTTTAAGTAAGGTACTTCCAATGTTCACCAAAGCACTGTCTACACTTAAACCTTGAGATTTATGAATAGTCACTGCATCCGCGAGAGAAACTGGAAACGGTTTTCTACAGACATATAAATATTTAACAAGCAAAAAACGAACTGAACAACGACCAATTTGTTTCACTTCTTTAATCTGATCAAATTGAATTTTAAAAAATTCAATACCATTTTTATTCAGATAAGTAACAAAATCCACAACTTTGCCTATTGCTCCATTAACTAAACCTTTTTCTACATCCAAATTACGCCTACGGCTGTGATTCCTTGAGACATGCACTGACTTTACGCCGCCCAGCCTCTGGGATGTGGGCCCATATGGCTGTGTTTTACTCTGAACATTGCATGTAACTACTCTTCAGCCCTCGGTCTATCTGAGAGGCGACGAAGTCCTGTGCCTTCTCTGTTTCCAAAATAAAAATATTTAAAAAATATATATATATATATATATGCTTTGAATAAAAATTATTGTATTGAATTTTGATCAAATCAGAATAACATACCATGAAGCAAGATAGTGCAGCATGCTGAGGTCATCACTTTTCACTTATCACACATATAAAATCAGGACTACCACCACATATAACATCCTCAAGGTGTGTATATCTCTTACACTTTCACAAACAATATTGCACACAGAGTCCCCTCCTGGCTCTGTATTGTGTTTATTACAATATTTTCTAGGCATCCTTTGTGTCATCAAAGCTGTCCATTCATTCTCCCTAAATCTTTGCAACTAGTTCAGGGCATTCTCTGTTTTTATATGAATTATTTTGAAGTTCATCAGACTTTCTACACTAATACTCCATTAAATCATCGTGGCTGTTTCCAAAAGTCAGTACAAGGAAGAGCTTGTCACAAGATGCGACCACCAAATTCGGTGCTTCTAGCCATGAAAACTCTCCAGAGATACAAGCATTGGCTTACGCCTTAGTCATTGAGTGGAGAACAGTAGGTGGATTCAGCACAAGTAATACGGCCCCAAGCCCATTTCCATCTGGCATAGCAAAAATAACTTTAAGGAGATAAAAAATATTTTTAGTGACCAAGAAGAAGCTTGAATTAGGAGCCTTCCATGGTGCCTGCCTGCCTGTTACATTATATGAATGACAGAGGTTAAGTCAGGTACTCCTACCTGGCACCCAGCTGCTTTGATCAGTATGTACCAGGATTTGCATTATTACCCCCATTCTTTTGGCTAGAGTCTTCATCAGGACATTGGTCTCTATGTTGAGTTCTGATGTAGTTTTGGAGTTATCTTGAGTCACATTTATTCATTTCCTGCTTGTGGTAGAGTTGTGAAAGCATTGTTAACTTATTTTACAACATGCATGACGTTGGTAACTTGAAGGACAAAAAAGACAATAATAAGGTTTTGAATAACTGAGGCATTGTAGACCTCTCAGTGTACTAGGATCTGTCTTGAACAATTTGGGAATAAATTGCACCATGAACATTTAATTTTTGTATTCATTTTCCAATGCAAAATTCACGTAAGTATGTGCTTTTCTATACCAGGTGCGGTTCCAGACCTGATTTGATTTTTCTGGTTTCCAAGACCAGAAATTACATAACCAAATGCCATTGTAACTAGTTTGTGCTTTTTTACAATCATACATGCATTTCTAGTTCTATAACTATTTAAAATATAGAATTCAGGCAATAATAAACAAAAAGCAAAATAATCAGAATGAGAAAGTGTAAAACGATAGATGTCTCATTGGCCTCATCTCCTAAGCAGGAACGCTGACACTCCTTCGACTGACTCTTTCTGTTTGTGTACTTAAAAGGAGGTATATGTTTGATCAATTGGAATAATGCCTTTCCTTTATTGTTTTTAAAATTGAATGTACTTTATTAAGGCATTTAAACAAAGGTACATAAAGTATAGCATACATCAATGAAAGCATATCTTATTACAAGAAACATATACACTTTTACATATTGAAAAATAAAATGTTTTAGAAGAACTGATAGAAGAGGAGGTAAAAAAGAGAACAACAGAAACCAGAAACAGGCAATACATTAACGGAATTCACCTAAAAAAGACCTGTCCAATCCATGCCATTTAGTGTCCAATGCCCAATGTCCCCTGCTGAGAAGACTCATTGTTATGTGTCTGTGCGCAATTAAGTGTGAATGGAGACAGTTATAGTGGCCATAGTCTACCGGGACGCACACCATTGCATGATTGTGGAAACCCAGATAGACAACAATATGGAGACATTAACATATGTGTTCTGATTACTGAATGTACTACCCACTTCCTGCTTGTTTTTCACCCACCTCTCCATAAGAACATATCCATTTTTTTTTTATTTGGACCAACCCGGTCTCGGGTCATTTAAAACATTTTTTTCACAACGGTGTTTTGTGAACAGCAAGAGATTCCTTTTCCCTATTGATTTGAACTTTGAAAAGAACTTTGTATTGGATGATAACGAGAAGGATTTCTTCCCATGTCATATGTTTAAAGTATTATTGACACCATCATTTTTTGTATGTATGTTTGTTTGAATGGTTTTGGATGATTGATTGGCCAAGAGTGTTTGAATTGTCAAATTGTCAAATTGTCAAAGTGTATATTTGTTGTGTTAACTTTTTTGTATAGATTATGTATATAAATATTTTTGTATTTCCATGCACGAAATAAGTTTGTGTTTAAAAATTGAAGAATTGAAAAAGAAGTATTAAAAAACTCATATGTTGCAATTCATAAAGCAGGTGTTTATGTTACATTCATAACAACCATTTTTTTTCTTCAGATTGGTATCTTATAATAGAGGTTCTCAGCACTGGCAATTGTGTTGTTTGATTACATAGTCTACCGGGAGGCACACCATTGCATGATTGTGGAAACCCAGATAGACAACAATATGGAGACATTAACATATGTGTTCTGATTACTGAATGTACTACCCACTTTCTGCTTGATTTTCACCCACCTCTCCATAAGAACATATCCATTTTGTTTTGTTTTTATTTGTAACTATGATAGGTTTTACCTTCAATGCAGGAAGTTGGTTATTCTTGGGGATTTTAATGTACACATTGAATATTAAGTAGACCTACTACTGAGCCACTCAAAAAGATTCTTCTGTAAAGGAGTTCCTTTTTAAAGCGTACAACTCACGAGGGAGATCATCTTGGAACTGAAGCAGGAGCTGTATGGGCAGAGTCAGGGCCAGTTCTGGGTGAGAAGGTATGTCATGAGTTTCTTGCGAAATTTAAGAACTCTGATGTGCAGGGGCAGGTCATTCCAAGGTTTAGGAGTGTGGTAGGAGAAGCTTTGATTGCCAGATCTGATTCTGCATATGTGGAGTGTGTGCAAATAGGAACCCGCTTGAGGGTAAGTGGCTAGTAGGTTTCTGGAAGGCTATGTGTAGTCCAGGTATTTGGGGCCAATGTTGTTTAAGGCTTTGTATGTGTGCTTGAGGAGTCTGAGTAGTGCTCATTTGTGGATTGGGAACCAGTGAAGCTCTTTGAGGTGTGGGGTGATGTGAGTGTGGGGTGGGGTGGGAGAGTGATGGTGAGGGTAAGCCTGCCACTGAGTTTTGTATGGTATGGAGTCTGCTGGTCAGCATTGATTACGACACAGAAAGCCTTGCTGTATTCCAGCTTGTGGATGATGAAGGCTTGGATGACAGTTCTGCAAGTGTGTGTAGGGAGCCATTTCAAGATCTTCTTTAGTATATTGAGTGGTTGGAAGCAGGAGATAGATATTGCTTTCGTTTGGTCAGTCATGGTGAGTTGATTGTCAGTTACTACTTAGAGGTTCTTTGTAGGTTGCCAGGAGGGGTGCGGTCTAAATTTGGTAGGCTACCGGGTGGAGTCTCAGAGCGAAGTGTCTTTTGCTTAAGATTATTGCTTCTGCCTTATCTGTGTCAAGCTTGAAGCAGTTGGTTTCATCCATTGGCGACAAGGTCATGCAAGATACAAAATTGGTCCCGGTCTTTGGTATCTGTTGAAGAGGAACCTCCTGAGGCTTGAGCCGGGAGCAGAGCGGAAACGCTTTTTTTAAAACTGTAATTGTTGTGTGTTTTTTAAAATACTTGCTGCACTTACCGTCTGAGCACTCAGCACTGCCACGAACCACCGGAGGTCAGCTGAATAATACGCTGCCACCGGCGAGTGTTTGTTTACCTTCCTGCCGCCATTACTAGGACACAGGCCACGCCCACCGGTTAGGCCACGCCTCCTCCCTCGCCACTCGGTACAAAAGCGCGCTGAATTCTAGCACTGCCCATTGTTATTGAGGAACCTCCTGAGGCTTGAGCCGGGAGCAGAGCGGAAACGCTATTTTTAAAACTGTAATTGTTGTGTGTTTTTTAAAATACTTGCTGCACTCACCGTCTGAGCACTCAGCACTGCCACGTTCCCCCGGAGGTCAGCTGAATAATACGCTGCCACCGGCGAGTGTTTGTTTACCTTCCTGCCGCCACTGGTTAGGCCACGCCCCCCTTCCTCAATCTGCCTCCTATAAGTATGTGTTTATACAGGAAGCGCAGCAGACGAGCGCAGCGGGCTCAACGAATGCGCGCCGAAGGCGCGCATAAGGCAAGCTCGTCTGCGCTCGTCCGCGCCGAGTCCGGGCCAGGGGGCATACCCCTTACATCTCAGGCCAAACAGACCAAAGCCTACAACGCAGACGCTCTTCACGGCATGAGGCCCGTGGGACACGATTGTGTAAGGTACTGTCTCGACACAATGTCCCTTCCAGCCACCTGTCCAAAATGTAACACCCCTCTCATCACATGGCAGACCAAACCCGTGAAGCAGGAATACTGCATGCTCCTACTAAACTGCAGATCCCTACCTAAACATAAGGTGGAAATTTCCCTCCTACTGGAGGAACGCAGGCCGGACGCAGTGTTTCTTACGGAAACATGGTTAACGTCTGACTCCGACCCTGATGTGGTAGCATCCCTCCCCTCTGGTTATCAAATCACTCGTCAGGATCGTCCAGACGGCAGAGGGGGAGGACTAGCAATCATATTCAAAGATCAATATCGCTGCAGACTCACCTTGGAAAATATCCCAGATTGTGAAAGCATAGCTTTCTCGCTGGAGTTTTCCCCCAACCACTGCTTCTCGGGCACATTGATATATAGCCCACCTGGCCCCCCCAAACAATTTCATAACTGCCTACCAGGAATAGGGGCGCCACGCATCAGCACTGCCGCCAACTTCACCGTGTTAGGCGACCTTAATTTTCACTTTGATTCTCTGTCGGATCCCACGGCTACTACATTAGCCGATGACCTGGCCGCACTACAACTCATCCAACGAGTAAATACTTCAACTCATGTGAAAGGACACCTCTTAGATCCAGTCTTTAGTAACTGTGCGGATCTTGTAGTTGAGTCCCCACTCCCTCTCCCCTGGACTGACCATTTTTTGGTGCCCTTCACCTGGTCCACCCAGAAACCCATTCCGGTAACACCTATGACAAGACATGCTAGATCTTGGGCACGGATACAAGTGGACGAATGGACAAATAAACTAATGGAAGAACTTCCCCCTAATAACGAAGATCCATGTCTGGCAAACCAGGATTACGAAAATTGGATCCTGCACTCCCTCGAAACTATCCTCCCTTTTAAGAAAACTACGGTTAAACGCTCCCACAAAACAGCACCATGGTATTCGGAAGCCCTCAGGAACAAAAAGCTCCAATGCCGAAAAATAGAAAGAAAATGGCGCTCAGACTATTCCACGGAGGAAAAAATTCGATATCGGGAAGAAATAAAAGCATATAAAGAGGAAATAAAAGCTGCTCAAGCAGCATACTTCTCTGACAAGATCCTAGCTTCAAAATCTAAATCCAGGGAAATCTTCCAAACTTTGCAAAAACTGACAAAACCACCCACCCCTAGTGTATATGAGGAAAAATCTGTCTCCCAATGCAACGACCTGGCGGAATTTTTCTCGGCCAAAGTAAATAAAATATACACTTCCTTCCCTCTCAGCACTACTCCTCCGATAGTTCAGGATACCATCAGGGGGTCAGACCTTGGGCTAGCCTCTTCACCCACACTTGACCACTTTCCCTGCATGGATCTGGAAGTGGTAGAATCCATGGCTCGGAAAGTAAAATCCGGTTCTCCAACCGACCCGGCACCTCCAGAGGCCATGTTACTCGCATCTCAGATGGTCCTACCTATCATCAAGAACCTTCTGAATGCCTCCATTCCTTCTGGTATTGTCCCTCCTGCCTGGAAACAGGCAATGGTCCGAGCACTGATAAAAAAGCCAAACCTAGACCCATCGGACTTTGCCAACTATCGTCCGATTTCACTGCTTCCCTGGGTGAGTAAAATCGCGGAGAAGTTCATCAATCTCCAGATGGTTAGCTTTCTTGAAGAGAACCAGCTGTTAGACTCCACCCAGACAGGGTTCAGGCCTAAGCAAGGAACAGAGTCCGCCCTCCTAATGGTCATTGAGGAGTCCAGGAAAATTCTTGATCAAGGAGGATCAGTGGCAGTGATCCTCCTTGATCTCAGTGCGGCGTTCGACACGGTCAGTCATAACACCTTACTGAACCGCCTATCGAGCGTCGGCATTGTGGACAAGGCCTGGCTCTGGTTAAAATCCTTCCTAAGTAACAGGTCGTTCCAGGTGTTTGACGGACAGACAGTCTCCTCCAGCATACCCCTGAAGTGTGGAGTCCCCCAGGGCTCCTCTTTAAGCCCCGCGCTTTTTAATATCTACATGAGGCCACTGGCTGAGGTAGTTCGTCCGTATGGAGTTAAGATCATTTCCTATGCGGACGATACACAGCTGGTGGTCTCATTAGCGCAGGAGGCTCAACATCCACTCTCAGGTGGTCTAACAAAATGCTTGGAGGAGGTGAAGGCCTGGATGACTCTGTCATCACTAAAGCTCAACGGTGACAAAACGGAGCTTATGCTCCTGGGCCCGGCTGATCCGACCTTCTTCAACTAATTATGGCCCACCTGTCTCGGCCCCCCCCGGCTCCGAAAGAAAACATCAAAAGCCTAGGGGTATGGCTGGACAGGAATCTCTCCCTTAACACTCAGGCCACAAAACTTTCCGCCACCTGCTTTGGACTACTCAGGACATTGAAGAAAGTTCTCCCTTTGCTCCCAATGGAGGCAAAGCAAACAGTCATACAGGGCATAATACAGTCACGATTGGACTCTAACAACACCCTCTACCTGGGTGCCCCAGAGTACACATTGAAGAGACTACAACTGGTACAAAACTGTGCTGCCCGTACTCTACTGCAAATCCCTCGCAGAACCTCAGTCAGTGAGGCGCTGACCAGCCTACACTGGCTTCCAGTGCGTAAGAGAGTCACTTTCAAAGCAATGTGTATTGCCAACCAGGCCTTCTGGGACTCGGGCCCCAAATCATGCGTAGCCTAGTTAGTCAATATCGTCCAGGCAGAGACTTGCGCTCTAGCCAGGCCTTTATGGCAACAGTCCCCAGAATTAAAAGGACAAGAGCAGGCGGAAGGATGTTCACCTTCAACGCCTCTAAGATCTGGAACGCCCTTCCTTTTCATTTGAGATCAAACCCTGACCTTGCCTCCTTCCGCAAACAATTAAAAACACATCTGCTCAAATCTCCTTAACAATTCAACTCCACCCCCCTTCTCCCAGTCTGCTAACCTCATTCATACTTCCATCTGGTTCCTCTAGCGCTTGGACGCCTCAGGGCAGCAATTCGCGCTCTAAAAATCCATTTTCATTCATTCATTCATTCATTCATTCATTCATTCATTCATTCATTCAGGGAGAGTGTGAGCTTGGTGGTATCAGGGTCGAATCCTAGAGAAGTTCATCAACATCGAGTTGATGAATTACTTGGACTCTAATGAGCTCTTGGATCAGTCACAAAATGGTTTCCGTGCCAATTACAGCACCAAATCCGCACTTATTGCTGCCACTGAGCACATCCGCATGCAGGTCGATCAGGGTGGGTCTGTAGTGCTGATCATGCTTGATCTATCGGCGGCTTTTGACACTGTCTCTCCCACTCGAATGGTTCAACGTCTGAAAGAGATGGGAATCTCGGGTAAGGCCCTGCAGGTCCTCCACTCCTTCCTGAGAGAGAGAACTAATGGTGTTAGTTGTGGGGGGTTCAGATATAAGGCTTTTAGCCTACCATGTGGTGTGCCCCAGGGCTCATCCCTGAGCCTCACCTTCTTTAATGTGTATGTGGCCCTGCTGGCCAAGCTGGTCAGATCCTTTGGATTTCACGTGCTCTCCTATGATGATAATACGCAGATCATTGTTTCCTTCTCTCATGATTTGCAGTCGGTCGCCAGGAAATTTAACCAGTGCATGGCCAGTATTATCAGATGGATGCAAAATAACTCCCTCAAGATCAATGCAGAAAAATTCGAGCTCCTAGCTTTTGGTCCCCAGATTTCAATTTGGTCAAATGCCTAGTGGCTGGGAGCTTGTGGTCCCCTTCCTGTTCCCGCCAAGACAGTCAAAAACTTGAGGGTTGTTTTTGATGTGGGCCTGACTTTTGAGGCTCCGGTCAGTCGCATTGTCAGTACTTGCTCCTATATTCTGAAGACTCTCAGAAAGGTGCTCCCGTATAATCCCTCAGCACTCCAGCGGCCCACAGTCATTGCACTGTTTACCACCCGGCTTGACTACTGTAATGCTTTGTATTTGAATACTAGTATGGCCTCCCTAAACAGGCTTCAGGTCATACAAAACGCTGCTGCCTGGCTGATCCTTAATATCCCGAAAAGGCATTCAACAAAGGAGGGGCTTCCTTATTAGGAAGCAAATCTTTTTCAAAACGTTGTGTACGGTTCAAAAGGCCCTGCATAATATAGGTTCGCAACAGCTGAAAACCATGTTTAAATGGTACACGCCTGGGAGGACTTTGCGACCTTCATCCCAGAGAAGCAGCAACTCCTTCTCTGTAGCGGTGGCCAAACTTTGGAATACTCTACCCTCCTCGATCTCCCAGATGGAACCCCTTCCAGTGTTCAAAAAACTTCTGAAGACCTGGCTTTTCTCAGTTTAGTCAGCAGCCTCTCATACTCCTCTCCACTTCCTGCCCGTTCAGCGCCTTGGCATCCTAGGGTTTTAGTGTGCTTTATAAATCCCTATCCTATCCTATCCTATCCTATCATATCCTATCCTATCCTATCCTAGAATAAGGTATTGATTCCATAGACATGGATGATGCTGATGAGTGGGGTCATGTAGGTGTTAAACAGGGTGGGCTGAGCAAGGATCCTTGTGGAACTCTGCTGATGAGTTTGACAGTGTCGGAGGTGAAGGGGGCCAGGCCGCCCGACTGGAGGCAGCCTGTCAATAAGGAACAAAGCCAGTGAATTGCAGGTCCCTTAATGCAGGCTTTGTGCAGTCATTGGATAAGGATGCAGTGGGAGATTGAGTTGAAGGCTGTGAATTGGTCTAGTAAGATGAGGGCCGCAGTGTCAACTCTGATAACAATCATCCAGATAATATCCATGAGGAACTGAGGACACCTGTTGGACCAGTTTCTACCTAATAGGTCACATAAAAGGGATAGCGTTAGATCCATAAGCATGTCGTTTATAGAGAACTTGAATGAAATAATGTTTGCTGGGTAGCAACAAGAAAGCCAATGGTGCCTATCATTTGATGAATGTGATCTCAACCCTTACAAATAACAAATAAAGCATTGTAAAAGGTAAATCTTTCAAGCTAAAGCTAATTATCTTAGGGGACACATTAAGGTTTTTGCTAATCCCTCTGAAGATCTTTTTAGATCACTTCACTCTTTTACCTCTTTTCACTGCTTTTCTTCACAGACTCTAGCTGAATCGTAATTTTGTGAGGCAGTGGCCTTACATTTTGTAACTAAAAGACAAAATATTTATAGGGTATTATGAATTTTCAATCCTTGAACATTGAAACTTAACCCACTCTAAGATGCTTGTGAGTGATGATCTGGGGGCTAACTTTATTATTCTGGTCCAGGAGGAGATTGAAGCCTTGGTTTAAATGACCAAATCAGTTTCCCCAAATTAACTTGTCCTCCCAATCCTGTCACACTGCAGTAATAGTCACAATAAGGAAAATAATAATATTGTCTCTTTAAACTGGAATGGTTCCAAAGGAATGTAAAAGGGGGACTGTAAAGCCCCTTCTAAAGTGGAACAATTTGGATGGCAGCAGTGTAGAAAATTATCAGCCGATTACTCTATTGCATTTTCTGAGCAAAATAACTGAGAAGGTTATTAATAAACAACGTTCTGATTATCTAGCTATCAATAAACATTTACGTCATTAGCAACTAGGCTTAAGAGCAGGCAGAGCCACAGAAATTACTCTGAGCTTTGCCATTGAACAAATCAGTGGGCATATTTGCTCATCTTTCACGCAACGCAGGACAACAAGCAAAGTTGCTGCACTGCGTTTCATGAAGGGGACAGAGTAGACATGCCCCATATTTACAAAGATATGGAGCAGTTCATCTCTCTCCTTGCACTGGCGCACTGTGCGATGTCTAGCACCAACGCAGGCACCCTTGCGGTGTTAGAGCCACAAACGGGATTGTTTATGTGCAGGAAGAGACACCTTCCTGCACAAAAGCAATCCTTAGAGGCATTTTCCTCTTTCTGTGTGTTCAACACACATAGAAAGAGGAAATAGGAAATACCTTGGAGATATAATGAGATTTCTCATTGTTATGCTTCACTGGGGAAGGCATAGCATTTTGGCACATTTCCAGGTTTACTAGCTTTAGTAAATCTAGGAATGCACCCCAAACATTAAGAGTGGATTCATTGGAACACCCATGCTCCACCCTTGGAACACCTCTCAAGTTGAAATGTAACGTAGCACAGCACAAGCAACTGCTCTGCATTATAATGTTTTACAAAGCCATGCAAGGCATTGCAAATTGCCCCATGCATGGCTTTTTAAATGTCACTGAAGCCTTTACTTTGTCCATGCATCCTGACCAGGTCTATTATCAATTAAGGAGACGTGGCAGCTCTGTTGCTGCTTGACTTATCTACAGCTTTCGAGATGGTGGACCATGACAACTGATTACACATGAATGGGAAATTGAGGAATAAAAGGGAAAGGCATGGCTTGCATCATTTCTTAAAGACCATATTTAAGTAGTGGCTTTACTCCCTTACTGCTCGCAAGCGCAACATATTTCCTGTGGGGCAACTCAGGGTTTGACTCTGTCACCCTTTCTTTCTAACATTTGTTTTTAAAGAATGTATGACGTTACAACGCATACATTCACAACGCATACCATTACAACAAAACTTCTACAACGCAGGATCCATTACAACGCAGTATCCATTACAACGCATGCCATTACAATGCATGCCATTACAACGCAGATGCTATTACAACACATGCCATTACAACGTAAGTATGGGTAAGTATTTTTTTTTTATTATTGGGAATGTAATAGTAGTGTAAATGTTGGATAGTGTAGGGGTTAAAATTACTATTCTAACTCCATGGGGGTGTAATAGTAGGGTAAGTGTTGGATAGTGTAGGGGTTAAAATTACTATTCTAACTCCAGGTGGTGTAATAGTAGGGTAAGTGTTGGATAGTGTAGGGGTTAAAATCAAATTAAATACTTACCCATACTTACGTTGTAATGGCATGTGTTGTAATAGCATCTGCGTTGTAATGGCATGAGTTGTAATGGCATGCGTTGTAATGGATCCTTCGTTGTAAACGTTCTGTTGTAATGGTAGTGCGTTGTGATAGTTGCGTTGTAATGGCTGTTTCCCGTTTTTAAACCCTGATTGCCCTAATCAAAGCCCACAGTTGTGCTATGTTCTCATATACATAGAATACCACAAATCACCAGGCCAGATGACATTCTCCGGGTTCAGATATGCAAATGCCAAAATGTCTCCTATCAAAATCTGGAAATCACAGCATTGCTTCTAGCTGAACTCAAGTATTGGTGGTGGGGGGAGGGAGGGGGTCCAAAGACCTCTAACCTACTGAACTACTGTCAAAGTATGTAAAACCTTTGTGGACTTGCAATTATCCATGCTCTCTCAGATAAAAGCATTTGCCTCCTCATGCTTTTATCAGCTACATTCTTTGAAGAAAGATTTTAAGATTTGTACGGGATCATCTGCATAGGCAGCGGGTGCATTTTGTGTGTTATCGAGAATCAATTATTCTAATCTGCCATATGACAGACTTCTGGGGCAGCCTTAATCCAACTGCAACAAAGTCAAAGATGCACAGTACGAGGGCGTCTTGGATACATCACTGCAGAGCACAGGAGCTTCTACGGGCTCCTGATAATGCAGAGTAATATTTACCAGGTCCTATGCCTCAGGCATAACATCCTTATGGACTGGAAAAATCTCATTTGGCTGCTTTTTCCCCTTATACATCCCAACCAGGAGTATTCACTCTGAAAGAGCTGTGCTTTTCTCGACTGATTGTGAAGCTCAAGGGCAGGATGGCGTCAGATCACTTGGGGTCCACTGCCCCAGTTTTAGAATACTGTGCCCACAAGTCTGAAAGGTATTCCTTCGCATGTTAGTTTCAGGAAGGCTCTTAAAACGTGTATTTTTATGCAAATTTTGCTTGGCAAGTTTGTCAGTAACTCAGAGACATTGTTAAGGCTTTGAGTGCCAAGATGCCCTTGAGTGGGTGAAGCATTTTGCGCTTTATAAGTTGAATTTTCAATTCAGTTTTTATATCCAGTGTTCCGCGATGAAAGCTCTGGGTGCTTGGCATAGTCTCATATTCAGGTCACCTAAAACATGGAAGTGGAGAAGATAAGACACTGCTTCTGCTGAGGGTGCCTCATTGCTTTTTGGACAGTCATGCCTGCCAGGATTTTCTCCATCTCTCTGTGTCTCCAACTCTGAAGGAACTGTACTGGTACACATCCTGCTGGAAAACTCCCAGGTGCATTTAGTCCTGGCATGGAGTATCACTACAGACAGAGGATTACTACTGCAACGGAAGGGGTGTTCTGACACAATGCCAGCACTAGGGTTTTTCTAAATCAACATGCTAATGCACCATTTCATTTTTTCTCATATTTACACGCTGATTATTAGTCACAATTGCCTTAATTTCCTCTCACTTATTGGAATGTATTTGTTGAAAATACAGCACATGTTACATCGTGGACGAAGTGACCATATTCTATATATCCTCAGATTTATCAAATTAAAGTTATACCGACTCTGTAGAACAACCGCAGAACAACCTTTAGGCTGTGAAACAATTTCACAATAATTGCTCACTGTTCCTTACCTTAGAAGATGCTCAGTGGAAACGCTGTTGTCTTATTTGTTGCCAATTCCAAAGAAAGAGGATGACCGGGTTTGGTTTTTCACAACACCGTACAGCAATATAAAATTGCTTTCTGGATGAATTCAGACCTAAATCTGACAATCTATAGATTTCTGCAGTAAGCCACCTATCTTTAGTCTATCCTGCTGGTCTTCTTCGCACCAAGATACCATTTTTGGCGTTAATGAACTTATCTCTTATACTATAATTTATTTCACCAGCAGGGCTGGGTGAAGTACGCAATCTAACACTTTGCAAAATGTGTGTACCTTGCACAAAATGGAATGGGGTGAATGATATCTGAGAAAGGATTTAATGGGATCATTTTTGGGACAATTCTCCTGGTGAAGGTAGATTTTGCTGGGTTTACCCTGGGAAAATAAAATAATTGTACAACTCTCTCAACCCGTTTTTATTAAAAAATGTCACCAAATCTCTAACTTTCAGAGGGTTGGCTAATTTAACAGTCATTGGCAAGGCAATAGGTTCTCAACTGTGAAACCTATTCAACTTTAAAAATAATTGTTTTATTAGCTAGCCAGTGGGGAAGGGTGAGCATTCGTGGTGGCCATATTTGAATTGGTTTGGTTAAACTTTACAAATGCACTCAAATTTGTCCACCAAGGATGGGGGCACATCCAAAGTGGCACTCTTTAAATGCAGTTGTTAAATTTGAACAGACAGAAGTAGTGTGGCTCACTGGTTAGAGGCGGCAGACCCGAGAGCAGAGGACGGCCCGGGACCAGGGTTCGATTCCCGGCGCGGCAGGTTTCTGGACCAGGGTCAGCGGACTCGATAATTCTCTCGCCTCGGTGCCCACGTGCCCACTCTGATCAGCGATCGGCAACTCTAGGCATTAGCTTGCCTCATCTTCACTAACGGCCCCACCAGACCGCCGGGGATGCCTGGTCTCACCCTGGAGATACCCATTAAGGGACCATCTCTCAGGGAAGCCAGGAAGGGTTTCGCAGCGGTCGAAGCGCCTTGGGACCCTACGGGTAAGTAGTGCGCTATATAAATGCCTATACATTCACATTCACACCCATTCAGAGATGTCCAGGGTTGACGTGTGCAAATCTACGGCGCATTCCATTTGCAGTAGTTGAGCAAATGTATTTTCAGATGGCCGCAGCTGTTGTGCACTCTTGTTTAATTAAAGCAAACAAATTGCTTTGTGGCTGCTGTGCTTATATGCACATGCACACGCATAGATGGCCATCTTGAAATCGATAACAACAAATTTTTAGTTGGACGTCCACCAATAGAAAGGTGGGCACAAAAAAGGTAAAAAAAATAGTGAGAGAGGTCAGGAATGGGATAACAATGGGAAAGGAAAGGGAGCAACAAAAGAGCAGGTGTAGGGCAGAGGAGAAATAAAAAACTGTGGAATGGAGAGTGTGTGGGAGTAGCAATGAATGAGGTCAGAGAGTAACATAGCGATCGAGGGGGTGCGGCAAAGTGAAGGGGAAAGAGGAGTATGCAATGAAACACATACAATCTCACAGACTGCTTAAAAGAAAAGAAAGAAAAGGGTAGTTTCCTTAATCCAAGTAAGTAATTTCAGCAGTGAAAGGATACAAAAATCACAATACTTTGATACTAAAATGCTCCTGGATGGAAAAAGTACATGAATATGCAGAGAAGGCACTGAATCAAGAAGAGACAACTGGGATAGATAACAAAGTCATCCAATCATGAGCAAGGGGCTAACCCAAAGGCCACTCTTTGTATACTGGAAACAATAGGTATGGCCAACAGTCAGCTCAAGCGATCTGTGAGCAAGACCTAAAAATAACTATGAAGAAGAAGCCGGAAAAGGTTCACAACTTCGCTCACCTTTGGATGAGTACTGGATTCTAGGAAAAATATGAATCTAAAATAGCACACTGAGACATTTATCTGTCCGCAATGCTGCTGGCATGTGCCTACGACTGCCACAAGGGTTACAGAATATGTGCTGCTAAATTTGCACAGACAGTCCAATGCAAATCACGCTCAGCCCCTGCTTTTGCTCCTGCCAGTATATGCCAATTTCAAATTACATTGCTAATTGTGACTAATCAGATGCTGCCCAATTTAATAGATAATAATAGATAAGCTAATTATTTTGTGTGAGATAGCATGTTGGCACCCCAGAGTACCCGCCCAATTCAAGGTGCCGTGTTCCGTAAAAACATTCCTCAAGAAGAGAAATAATATGCCACGCGGTACCTAGCACAGATATTTTTTCCTAGAAGTCTAGCCCATTGGCACAAATATCCCACCAGGCAGAACACATATTCCACTTGATCCTTTTTCTCACCATAAAGTGAAGAGGGATTGCTTTCTTCAGTCACTTCCACTCAGGCATTATTAATAGCAAGGAGAAATGGTGTCTGCCTAGGTGGGTGAATTAACGAGGGTCACATGTTATAGTTACGCATAATATACTTGATAAAATAGATAGCAATCTTAAATTGTTAGGCTCAAATATCTAGCCTGAACTTTCAATCACCCGAAGCAAACAATATGGTTTCACCTACTGTAGACTTTCAACTCCTTTAAATCAAATAATTTAGCATTCATAATTTTACCATGCGCTCTAAATATGCAAATGTTTTAATTTGTCAAAGTTTACTTTGTTATTTTTCCTTTCACTTGCTCTCAACTGGGTAGCCAGTCATTATGCTTAGTCTGGTGGTATAGGAAAATTACCTGAGCATAATTAGGTACACTTACCACATGAAGCCCATTTTTGCTTCAAAAACATTTTATTTAGCATTTTTAAGAAAAACAGGTGCGGTTGTACAGCAATCTTGAGATCACATGATATGAGCATTCCAACATAATATGCTTCAGGCATTCTTGGCTGCTCTAGCAGTTGTCACGTTATATTATGTTTTCACAAAATTCTCCCCGAATGAAACAACTCGGCTGGGTTGTTGCATGGGCTTTGTCATGGAGAGTACCATGTGTGTGTCAGTATTTCAGAAAGTAACGATTTGCCTAACTTAGGAGCCCATTAGGATCGCGGACGGACTTGCGTCCGTCCGCGACCCCAGAGTAGGAGGGAACCTCCGCATGGCCTCCGGAGTTCCCTCCTGTGCAATTAGGATGTGACCGCCACCATGGCGGTCACATCCTCTATTTTCAACATTGCGGCGGGTGCGGCTTCAAGCTGCACCCACCGCAATGTTAAAAATGCATACATTGCATTTGTATTCAGAAAGCGGCAGGCACCGTGCGGTGCCTGCCGATTACTGCATACAAATGCAGGGGGGTACCATAGGTACCCACCCATGTGCACCCCCCACCCCCCTTCACCAGGGGCCCTGCAACCGGCCCCTGCAGTGAAGTTCCACATGCTTTTCCACGGCGGAAAACACGCCGCGGAAAAGCATGTTTTGTAACCCATCCTAATATGGCTGGCGGTGTCTGAGAGACACCGCCACCATATTAGAGCTTTTCCGCTGTGGTTGTAAGCCAACCGCGGCGGAAAAGCAGCGGACTGAAACCAGGACCCACCAGCCATCCTAATGTGGCGGTGGGTCTTTGGTGGGTCCGCAGCGGAGTTTCCGCATCCTCTGGGCCGGCGGTGGCTTCAGCCGGCCCAGAGGATGCGAAAAATCCGCTATCCTAATAAGCCCCTTAATCTGAAATTCTTGGGGGAGTCCGGAGCAGTGGTGTGTAGGGCATCACATTTGGGAGCGTTGCTTGCGCCAACATATGCAGGATAGGGCAAAACAATTGAAAAGCTGCAATGCTAGCACCCTGGGGGTATGAAGCATGTGAATTCCAGTCTAAAGAGGTAGTCGTTCAGCAGTTTCCACCTGCCTGTGAATTTCTTTTCCAAGTAGAAAATGTTGTGAGTTATTTGTTCCATGGTGAGGATAAGCCAGATTCTATTGAACCAAAGGGCAACTGTGGACAGTGCCCTCTTTTTCCAGTGTAGGGCAATATGCTGTTTGGCCGCTCCTGCCATATGCCTAATTAGGGCCCAGTCTGCTGTGGATTTACCAACCATAGTGTCAGATCTCCTTAGTATTAAGGTGCCAGGATCCACCAAGATTGGATATCCCAGTGCCCCAGGATTTCCTTTCAGATTTCTGTATCTCTAGACAAGACCACCAAATGTGTATGTGTTTGAGGTGCCTGTCCACTACACCAACATGTGCAGAGGTATAAAGAAACATGCACTTGAGTGTATGCATGTTAGACACCATTGTTACACCTCTGTGAGGGATTCTGTGGAGCTTTTTCCCGCCATTATTTATTCCCTTGCTTTTCAGAGATAATAGCTCCACGTTCCCATCTGTGCTGAAAGTGGAGTTTGCAGGACAGTTTGTATTTTGGACAGCTTGGCATGTTCTAGATATGAGACCCTTGGAGCCCTTAAAGTTACAGACTAGCTTTTGAAGGAAGGGATGGCTCTAGGGGTTGCAGTTGCAATCGGCAGGTAGTGTGCCCAGTATTGCAGCTGGAAATATTGGAGGTGGCCGCTACAGAAACATTGTTTATATCATTCATAGGACTTTCTTGCACTACCCTGGAACAGACCAGTTAGGACCCTGAATTTTCCACCGTCCACTCTCAGAAAGACATGGATGCTATTGCTGGGATGAAGTCTGAGTTAAGAGGAATGGGAGTGCTGGCAGAGGGAACGTAGTGAGCCGTCTCCTGGATGCCAGTTGATCCCAAATCTCAAGGACTGTTCTTGTTGAGGTAGCAAGATATGCCCTTCTGGGTCAGTGCTGACTTGCAAGCCAGGACTGATCCAAGAGTGGTTGGCTGTTACAGTCCTATCCTTGTGGATCCATTTTTTTTCACTTTCCCTCACCACCCATTCACAAACATAAAGTAGGTGTGCCATCCAATAGAAGCCTACTATGTTGGGGCACACCAAACCCCCATTGCTCTGGGCTCAAGAGTGTGGCTGGGATGCATGTCTTCTTACTACCCCAAACAAATGCAGTTAATTCATTTTGAAGGGAGCATATATCACTGATACAGATAGACTTTGGGTGGGATTGGAACAGGGTGAAAGTTAATTTTATTTTACATTAATTCTCCCCAGCCAGAACCTGTAAAAGGGGCGCCAGTGCCAGAGGTCTTCTAGGACTTCTCTACGAAGCTCAGGATGGTTAGCTTTGGTCTATGTTACAGCAAACACATGATTGACGGAATGCTGAAAATGCAAACATTCTCCCCCAGTCAAAAGATCTGGGTTAAAACCATCGTTCTTTTGCCCATTACGCCACCACAGTTTGGACCCAGCCATATGCAAATCAATCTTTACCCTGTGCCCTATGGGAACAGTCCAGACCCAACTGCCTGGCCATGTCCTCCCTGAACCAGAAACAAGCATCCTGGGACCGGTTTCAGGGTATGTCACCCTTCTTCAGCCAGGTTAGCTTGAATCCAGTGGCACAGTGAGCAAGGGACCCACGTCTGGGCATACCCATCCTACTTAGGGCAAAAAGTGTTACAAAAAACAAATGATGGACGGAATGCTGACACTGCAAACATTCTCCCCAGTCAAAAGATCTGGGTTAAATCCATCGTTATTTTCCCCACTACGCCAGCCCAGTTTGGACCCAGCCATATGCAAATCAGTCTTGACCCTGTGCCCCATGGTCTATGTGTCATGATATTAGGGCTTAGGTATTTAAAAGAGTGGGAGGACCAGTCAAATTGAGTGAAGCTTTGAAGCTTGGGCACCTCTGAGGTTTGGATTGTGAGGTTCAATATGTGAGATTTTTGCTTATTGACCTTGAAGCCTGTGACCAGCTCAAAGCGACTGAGTAGGTCTACAACTTCAGCGAGGTACAACAATGGGTTGGTCAAGGTGAGGAGCACATCATCAACAAACAGACAGGCCTTGTTTGATTCCCCCACACAAAGAATCAAACAAGGCGTCCCTTTTTGCTGATGACTTGCTACTTTCGCTGACCTTCCCATCTGATTCCCTCCCCGAAGTCGCGCATGAGGCCCTAATCTGCATAGCCACAGGTACAATAGCAAGAGAAAAGAGAATAGGGGAAAGTGAACATCCCTGCCTGGTTCCCGGATAACAACAGGAAGGTGAGGGAGCACTGGGCACTACCCCAACCTATGAGGTGGGGGTTTATAACCTGCAAAGATCCCACCTTTATTTTCTGGCACAGTTGGAGTTTGTCCGGAACAGCACTCAAAAAGGACCAGCTGGGCTGGTTGAATGCTTTTTCAGCATCAAGTGAGAGGATGACAGCTGGGATCTTTCTTTTCTGAGTATTGTCGACTAGTAGCGCAAGTCTCCTCACGTCCTGCTAGTTGCAGATGAACCTGACTTGTTCAGGGTCAATCAGCCAGGGAAGAAGGGGTTGCAGGAACACTGCTAAGATTTTCGTGACATGCTTTGCATCCACTTTAAGCATGGAGAAGGGTGCAATGTGTGAGGCCCTTGCCTGACTCGGGGATTGGTGCAATTTCAGTGTCTTACACAGAGGAGTCAGGACTTATAGAGTCTTGAATGAGTTGAATAGGGTAAACATATGATCACTCAAGAGGGGAAGAAACTTTAGAATTATTCCAATGTGAAGTCACCTGGGCCAGGCACTTACCTCGGCAGCATGCCTTTCAAGGCTTATCTTAGTTCTGATCTTGTTGGCTCCAGGTTAGATTACTGCAACTCTCTATACATGGAGTCCAACAAGGGCCTCATACATCGGCTGCAAATCGTGCAGAATGCTGCTGCACGTTTCGTCTTAGCCCTTCCTAAGACATCATCTGCCACCACCGCGAGGAGAGATCTCCACTGGTTGCCTGTCCAGCACAGAATCTACTTTAAAATTTTGTGCTTGACATACAGAGCTCTCGAGGATGGATCTAAAGGCGCTAATAGCTCCCTACTTACCCGCTACCATCCCACAAGGTGCCTTTGCTCTGCGGGACTACTCCAGCTTGTTGTCCCTCGTTTCAGGCTTACCAGATGGGGAGCTAGGGCTTTTTCCGTTGCTGCCCCTCAGCTCTGGAACACCGTGCCAATGGAGATTAAAACTCTACCTTCTCTGGACCTGTTCAAAAAGGCCTTAAAACGTGGTGCTTTTCAAGAGCCTATTTAGGATGAACTGCTGGGTCTTTGATATGAGCTGGTTTTTGAATTAGGCGCCTTGACGCCCACTGGGCTAAGTTTGCGCACGACAAGACGCCTTTCATTCATTCATTCAGATGCCTATTGGGGCCTCAACAGTTTCCCTCTGGTCTGGGTAGAAGGCCATCCAGGCGCGGTTATTTAGATTCATATTGGATAGGCATTCATTTCCCTGGCTATGTAGTGATTAAAAAGAAGTAGCTAAAGGCTTCTTGTTTATCTTGTTCCTTGTTGCATTGAGCCATCCTCGTTCTTTATTTTTTTCGAAGTCTGTTTTGGCCCTTTGGTAGGTGGATTTTCCTTAAGAATAGAGTTTCTACCATGTCACCTTTGTCATAGAAGGGTTGCTCCACTTTAACCTGAGACCTCTCTGCTTGGTTTAGTCTCTGCTCATTCAGTTGGCCCCTGAGGATTGTCAACTGCCTTTGGGGTTTCCTAAATGAGGTTTGTTTGTCTTTTCATTCCAGAGATCTAATCTCTTCTGAGAGCTTATTATTGAGCAGCCTGATCTTGTTGGCTTGGTCCTTCTCAATAGGTCTCATTGCACCACAGATTGTTGATTTGAATGCACCCTAAATCATGTGGAGAGGCAGGTCTGGGAGTGAGTTAAAGAGCCAAGTATTGCTAAATTGTTGCCTCTATAGAGGACATATTTGGTAGGTCTCTTAGAGTATTTAGTTCCATTTGCCATTTGTAGTCTCCGGAGCAGCATCCCCTCTAGGACAGCTCTAAGTAGGTGTGATTTGAAATGAGTATGTCTTATACAAGTGCAGATTCAAGACAGTGTAACAAGGAGTGGGTGATGAAAACATAGATTATGTGGCAGTATGTAGTGTGATCGTGGGATTAGAAAGAATAGTCCTTCATGTCAAGGCTTAGGTAATGCCATGCATCTATGAATCCCAGTTCAGTAATATCCTTATTGAGGTGTGCTGACATCGCTCCTGTGCTCGAATAGACATTTCTCTTTCTGTCCGTGTTAGGGTCCCAGCCTAGGTTAAAGTCACTGCCTACTGTTATGCCTACTGTTATGCCCACCCTGGTGTCACGCAGCAGCTTTTTTAATGTCTTGTGCAGGAAGGAGTCTTGCCCAGTATTTGAGGCATAAATGTTTAAGGGTGTTTTCGGGGACTTTGGAACTGTAGTTGAAGATTAATATAGGGCCCCTCTTTGTGTCTATTGATACCATTGTTGTTCTTACCTATGTGTGCTTTGCATGAGATGGCAAATCTGTCAATTTTACCCTTGGCTAAGGCCCAGAATTGGCAGGGGTTTTGTACGTGTGCATTCATGTTGGTCCCTTTCAAGTAGGTAAGTTTCTCGTAAAAATATTATGTAGGGTTCCCTAATTGAAAGACAGCTACATATCTGACATATCTTATTCAGTGAGTTCATGTCCCTCACATTTAAGGAGATGAGTTCAACCATTAGAAAGTCTTGATGTGTGAAAACGCTCTTGACCCACTTGGGAGTCTGGTCTGAAATTGGCTCCTGTGTATGCCCTCCCCATCTATTGAAGAAAGAAATTTAAAAGGGACAACAAGGCCAACTCAGGTATCCTGGCTTGACAGTTTGTCCTGGACTGTTCCATTGAGAAACAGGGTCCAGATTAATTTGCATGTGGCTGGGTCTGAACTGGGGTGGTGAAGTGAGCTAAAGAACGATGATGGATTCAACCCAGATCTGAGACTTTGGGTGAGTGTCTAAAAGGTTTCAGTGCTCCATCCATCATCTCCTTGTGTTTGCTTTGTTCGCCCTAAGTTGGCAGCAGGCTATGCCCAGACGTGGGTCCCTTGCTCACTTTGTCACTGGATTCAAGCTAGCCTGGCTGATGAGGGGTGCTACCCCGAAACCGCTGCCAGGATGCTTGTTTACGGTCCAGGGAAGACCTGGCTTGGCAGTTCAGTCTGGACTGTTCACATGAGGAACAGGGTCAATACTGATTTGCATATGACTGGGTCTGAACTGGGGTGGCGAAGTGAGCTAAAGAACGATGATGGGCTCAACCCATATCTGTGACTGGGGGTGAGTGTCTAAAAAGTTTCAGCGCTCCATCATCATCTCCTTGTGTTTGCAACCCAATTAATCTTATCTATTACACTCTGGTTTGAGGTATTTGTAACCTCTTACGAAGAAGGTTCCTTGGTGTACAGGGGCATAATGAAGTGCCCCTATACACAAGTACAAGCCAGACCTGCATCTGGCTTGTACTCCTAGTGGTGAACAGGAGTAGAGCTAGAGGGCGCTCTTTCAGGTCTTTGGCCCCAGCCCTTTGAAACACTATTCCTCTTTTGCCACGCAGCACACACGATCATCTGGCATTTAAAAAATGCATCAAAACCTGGCTGTTCTCATCCATCTAGTGCATGCTATGTATGTTTGCTGCGCCCGTGTACCCCAGTCTTCAGCATTTGACCATACCGGGCTGTCTTTCATCCAGCTAGTTTCTCTTTTCTTGGTCTCCCGTTCGCAAGCGCTGGGATGCCCCAATGCTGGGGTAGCTATGCGCTATATAAGTACAGCTAACATAACATAACATAACTTACTTAATTTTTAAAAGTAGGGTTCCACTTGCAGCACTAGCAAAGGTATTTCAGGACCCCAGGACATCGCAAAACCCCAGGACAACCATGAAATTGAGCAGTTAAGTACCTCAAAAAGTTGTGACTGGCATCTTATACTATCATATAGGCACCCGACCCGGCCCGCCTGGCCCCACCTGGCACAACCTGGCCCATGCTGAGTCAAGCACGGTTGCACAACTCTCAAAAGAGTGAAGATCCCAAACTCTGTGACAGCAGCTTTGAAGCAGGGCCCCCACTGATTTTGGTTGTGATGGGGGCCCAAAGTAGATTCTACAGGTCCTAGCCCAGGCCTGTGATGGATGCACCACCCACACGGGACCCCTGGCAGGAGCCAGCCTTTTGGAGATTAGGCCTACAGGAAGTGCACCAGGTGCACCATTGGAGGTAGGTCACCAGGGCACTAAGACTTCATGGGCCATTGGACAATTCTAGCAACTGACAGCTGGTCAATTCCCATAGACCCAGCTACCCTCTTCCCACATTCTCATGTGCTAACCCAGAACATACTGGCCCCAGTGTTCTGTAAGCTCTAAAAAGCAGTGGAGCTGGCCTTCCTACAGACTTATCTGAGGCTGGGCCCATGTCAGTTATAGTCTTGGCAAGGGTCCCAATGTAGACATCAGGCCTTGGCTCTGACTTGTGAAGGGTGCAACAAAGTAGCCAGGCTCCTTGGGGGGCTCCAGTGATAAGGCCTGCTACACCCGCACTCGAACCATATCATTCTGTCTCAACTGCTCAAATGCTGGAAGGGGAAAAATAGCCAGGACACCGGGGGATCGAGCAAAAAGCCTTATACAGAGGATTATGTTAAATGTGTTTGTCTTGTGCTGCCACCTCTCACACCGATTAACAGTCCATTACAATAATTGAGACGTGACAGCACCACCGATTGAATGATCACCTGACAAGTGGGAGCATCGAAAAACCCCAAGATGGGTTTCAGACCCCGTAGGTGGCCAAAGCATGTACCAGCCACTTTTTTTGTGTGGAGTTCAGAGGAGAGGGAGTTGTCCATCAGAACCTATAGATTCTTACCTGCACTTTTTGGTTGGGGAGGGGTGCCCAGAGCAGCAGGCTACCACTGGTGGTCCCATTTATAGGTGTCTTGGCCTACCAGGAGCACCTCCGTTTTTGAGGAGTTATGTTGAAGATAATTATCTGCCATCCAGTTGGAGATGACCAAGACATCTTCACGGAATTTCAGTTGGTCTTGGGCTAGATTGCTGGTGAAAGTAAATATCATCTGCGTATCATCCGCTTAAGATATCATATTGATCTGCCGGGCTTTGGCCAAAAGGACTAGGGGACAGACATGCACATTAAATAACGTGGGGCTCAGTGCAGAGCCCTGAGCGACACCACAGCTAAGGGGATAAGTATTGGACAGATAGGGAGGGGCGTGTAGCTGGAAGGAGCGATTGGATAGAGGGATCTCCCCTATGTTGGCTTTGTAGACTGTCAGGTAAAGGGTACCCAGTATTTAAAAGTGCAACATGTAAGAATGTAAGGTTGGTATATTCCTATAGCTACTAGACCTCAAATGCTATTTACACTATATATAGCTGCAGCCATTCCTATGAGATGGAATAGGCTGCGGAGTTCATTTAACCACTATTTTTAATATTTATTCAAATTTAGTGGTGAAGTTGGACTTTGGATAAATATATTGGAAAATAAAAGTTCAATTTTGCATGCCTGAAATTCAGGAAGGCTAATTATCATTAGCCTGCCTGCGGCTGCCATCACTGTTTGTGTTTTCTCCTTGCTGAGGTTTGAAAACTGTTCTCAGAAAAGAAACAATGTCTTGGGGCTGTTGTTAGGAGCACATGGGTGAGAGGTAAGTTACTCATCTTCTTGCAGGAACGACATGTGGGAACGGTTCAGGAACTTCATTAGCTTGAAAAGAACCATAGTGAAATCTACCAATTCACAGTTAACTGTATAATGAGACATGAGGAAGAGGGGTGGTTTGATCACAGGGTCAAATGTATCCAGCCTGGCTCTATTCTAATGGGAGGTGTAGCTGGTTCCCAAAAGGGTCTGTTGTGGTTGAGTCGGAGGGGACTGCTCAGTGTCCTAGACACACCGATTGGAAGACCACCCTCCTCTGTCAGGGGCAGAAACGTTTAGCTATCTTGATTTTCCCTGAGAATGGTGCACTGTGGGATAGTTTGCAGTAGGGCACACAGGATGTTCTGAAAAAGGGGTTATGTTTGCCCTTGAAAACTTTTTTTCCCATTGATTAGGAAGTGACTAGGAGTCGCTCCCACACACTGGCTAGTGATTTCTACAAAAGTGTCACCTCGCTTCCAGCTCATAAGAACACATCTGGACCTGTGGAAGAACAGAAGAGGGCTGCACCTGCTGTCTGTTATCTGTGTAGAGACCTGAAAGGTTAGACCTCTTCTCACTTGTATCTAGGACTAAGAAATTAATTCCAAGGGACATCAAAAGCTGCAAGATGCCATTTTCCTGGGGTGACCGGCCAACCAGTCGCAATTGGACATGGATTGGACCCTCCTATTGGCTTCTGTTTGAATGAGTCCTGTTCTCTAAGAGCTGTCCCTGTGGTTTTGTAAGCCTTAGATGTGACAAGAAGAGCTACTCTAGAAAGTTAGAAAAAGTTGGATTTTGAAAAATGTTAGACCTGTAACTTTGCCATGACCTTCGCAGACTCAGCCTGCAGCTGGAGATTTTGAGCTCCAAAAATGAGATTAAGGGCCTGATTACAAGTTTGGCGGATGGGATATTCCGTCACTCATTGTGACTGATATCCCATCTGCTGTATTACAAGTTTCAAAGGATATAACAGAATTGTAATTTGGCAGACAGGATATTCGTCACATTTGTGATGTAGTATCCCATTCTCCAAACTCATACACAGGCCCTAAGCCTCAAGGTAGAAACCTTAACTGGGTGAAGGAACAACATGTATCTGGCTGATGAGAGGACTTTATTGTGCGTGAAATTTGGATTATCCCGCTAAGAGCTTTTCCTGCCAAAACAAACTGGTTCAGTGGAACAACAGGCAATTGGTATTTGGTTTGAATGGCCCTTGACAGTTACAGCCTTCATCCTTGTATCTGACCTCTGCTCCATCTTGGCTGGCCCAAAATTGCACCAAGGTCCCAGTTAACCACAAAAGCAAATTTGTATTGCCACTTTGCTCTTTTTGGTGCTTTTTACCCTAAAGCTTTAAAAGTTCCTATCTCACATTCCTTAAGTGAATTTGAATCATTGTTGTGTCATTGTCATATGTCTTATTAATATTTTTGGATTAAAAAAATCTGTTGTGGATCTTTTATTGTCACATTTTTGATAGGTTAATCCTCTCACTCTCTGTGCTATAGCTATCCGGGGTTGAGACCAGGTTTATTTTATTGAACTTTTATGATTTTGGACTTATTAATTGGGAAGGACTTACATCCTCTCCAAATAATAACTTATTTTTTTGTAAGCGACCACAGATGCTTAAGCGGGCATTCTGTAATATGGATCACATCAGCACAAGCACAATGGACACTTGCTCATTTGGAGGGGGTTGTGGCCTGAGGCGAATGAGGAAATCCTTTGCCTTTGAGCCAGCACCCTATTTCAAATGTCGGTACAATGGCAAAGAAAACACCAAGAGGAGCACTGATTTTGCACCACAGTGAAATGGCACACAGACAGTATGCCCACGAGGACCCCTTTGTGAGGTGAGATTGGGATCCTAGGTATTCTCCTGGCTCCCCATTCTCTCTTTTGGCTCCCCATTCACTAAAGCTCCCACATGTAGGGGGACATTGCTTGCCTTTGAAGTGAAGGCTGGGTTGCCATCTGCAGTGAAAGTCAAACAGCTAGTCTGCCTTTCACTAATGTGCTGTTCAGAGTGCAGGTAACAGTTTGTATCTGAGCAGTGAAATCAGTGTATTAGGCTAATTATCCCTGTCTGTGTCCAGCTCACCCAGTTAAAAGTGTGCCACAGTGTAGAGTAGGATAACGTTCCTTATTTGAATTGTAACCCCTGCTTTTTGTTGCTGCAAGAGTGGAGAGTGCCTCATTCGGAGATAATGTTTTGCTGAGAACAACAGTCCATTCCTAGGCACCCAGTGAAGGCTACTTTAAGTCTACGGCTGACTTTTATTCACATGCTTCGCCTACCCACTAGAGAGAAAGCCTCAGCATTCACAATTGATGACCTCTGTCATCATATGACTTCTTTGCCTTGATAAGGTAAAGACTATTTGCAACGAGTTCCTTTCATCCCAATCACACTTGTCCCTCTGTGGTCCCTGGCTACATCAAGTTTGTGATTGGGGCTGGTTGGATTGAGGGAATATCGGCCGAGGAGAAGCACAATTAACCCGACAAGGTGGATTAAAAAAAATTGCGCAAAACTACAATATCCAGTCTTAATGACAGTGGATGTGTTTTGCGATTAATAGCAGGAAAAAATGAGGTACCACCATGTATGTGAATCTGAAGCTACACATAATCAAGCAACTCCTAAACCAGATGGCAGGATGTCAAGTATAAATGTTTATTTTGGGGGCGTGGCCAGGCAGCCGACCGCGATGGCTGCGCTGCGCTGAAGCTCCCACGGAACAACCCAGACCCTACCTAATCCTGTGTCCCATCCATGAATATTTAACAGCAAATTGTGCGTCCCAATTGGGGAAAGACTGGTGCCTGCAGTGGTGCGACCCATCGGCATTGCCCTGTGTACGAGCATCGAGGTCTGGGGACGTCCGGTGTCGGAGCTGTGTGTGCATGGCCAGGAACAAGATCCAAAAGGACATTAAATTCTACAAAGTAGAAAAAACTTATCCCTACCTCAACGAAGAATTTTACAACATCCCTTATAACCCCCCGAGAACCAAAAACTGGGGACGATTCAGAAACGCCCAACGGGTTACTTTCTTGAACTCATCTAACACATCAGCCAAAGAATCTGACCCAGACGAGGGCTCTAGTCATCCTCGACTACCCAACAGGCCACCGCCATTACTCCCCCAGGATTTTTTAGATAGGGGACGAGGACGCGGCCAACCGCCTCCACGACAAAGAAGAACTCGCCAATACCAACCCCAAATTCCAGGAGACAGACAAACCCGCAACAGGTACTATCAATGGGGCCCACATCAATAACATCTACACCCATTGCCACCATAGGGGCCAATATGACACCGACATCGAACGCACATGAACTTGTTCCAATCTTTAACCTATCAAATCATACTATGACCCCAGAGGAAACACACATCCTCTCTCGAGGACTTAGCTTTGTCCCCACGGAAAGAACCAACTTTCTGGAACTACAATCCAGTCTCCTCAAATTCTTTAGACGTATCCGTCTTAAGCAATTTTTCCAGGACTCGGAATCTGACGAGCCACTCATCCAACGATTCCATCCACCCTCTTCTTTCAACCCTCCCTCGAACAGTATGCCACCAGAAATCCTGGCATTCGAACGATTAGTTCCAAGAGACATTGCTACGCTTCAAACACAACCACAATTCGTCCCATATAACATCTCATTGTCTGAGAAACGGGCCCTTCTAGATCTCAAAGACAATAAAAACCTCATTATAAAACCAGCTGATAAGGGCGGTGGAATTGTGATTTTACAAGCTGACAAGTATGATCTGGAGGTTAAACCCCAACTGTGTAATGCTGAACACTACCGCCCCCTCAAAAAAGACCCTTTACCTGAAATTAAAGAAAAAATCAGAGTACTCACTGAGGAAGCCAGAATGATGGATATCTTGAGCCAAAAGGAATTCCTTTTTCTCAACAACTAATACCCAATAACCCCTGTCATATACGTCCTTCCTAAAATCCATAAGGACCAGAACAATCCCCCGGGCAGACCGATCGTATCTGGCTGTGGATCTATTCTAGAACCACTAGGAAAATATCTTGATGCGATCCTGAAGGAATTTGTACCACTAACAGATACATTCATCAGAGATACCACACATCTGATCAATATTATCGATGACCTAGATTACAACGAAGAATGTGATCTGATGGTAGGATTGGATATCAAATCGTTGTATACCAATATTCCTCATCAAGAAGGCTTAAGTGTCATTGAAACCCTGCTTCACACCAGACCATTGCCCACCAGAATTCCCACATAATTCATCATGAACTTACTCCGTATTGCTCTACAAAGACACTTTTTACTTACAGATCAAAGGAGTCTCAATGGGCGCTTGCTTTGCCCCCAATTTTGCAATACTATACGTGCACCATCTGGAAAAAATTATTTTCCTCCAGCCCACTAATCCTTTCTACAGTAATATTCGTCTTTGGCGTCGCTACATCGACGATATTCTGTTGCTTTGGACTGGTACAAGAGAGCATCTGCAAATCTTTATGGACTGGCTAAATCAATCTCAAGATCATTTACGTTTCACCAGTGAGTGTAAAACTAATGACCTACCTTTCCTAGATGTGACTATCCGCGCCGAAGAAGGCAAACTGGGAACCCGTCTTTTCCGAAAAAGCACTGAAAGAAATACCTTGTTGCAGTACACCAGCTACCACCCGAGAGGACTCAGGGATGGTCTGCCCTACGGGCAATTTTTACGACTCAGGCGCAACTGCAAATGGCGCCATGATTATTTTAGCGAAGCAGATGTCCTGACCCAGAAGCTCCTCACACGCGGATACCCGAAAAAACTCATCACTCGGGCACGCAAGAGAGCGTGGTATTGCCACAGAGAACACCTCCTCGAGCCTCAGACTAAACAACCTCTGAAGAGAATCCCCTTCGTCTCAAAATTTTCCCCAAACAGCAATGAGGTAGCCAAAATAATTAAAAGAAACTGGTCCATCTTACGCCCATTCGCCCCCTTCAAGGATGAGCCTCTGCTCTCCTACCAAAGGGGTGACAACCTCTCTACACATCTAGTACGAGCCATCACCTGGCCTGAGAAAAAACCTGAACAAAATAGCATTACTGCTGCATGGGGACTGCCCCCGATTCTTGGACATTATAAATGCCAAAATTGCTCTGTATGTGAACTTACTGTGAACACCAAGACATTCCAATACAAAGGAAAGGTATAGACCCTTAAGAGTCACACCAACTGCAGATCATCTAACGTAATTTACGCAATTGAATGCCCGTGTGGCCTCATGTACATCGGTCAAACCACCCAAATGATCAAAAACAGAATCATACAGCACAAGAGCCGCATAAACTGTGAAGTGACTACATCACCCATGGTCCCGCATTTTTTGCTATTCAATCACAAAGACACAGACTTGAAATGGCAGGTCATTGAACAGATCTCCTTACCAACCAGAGGGGGCAACATTCAAGCACTGCTCAATAAAAGCGAAAGCAAATGGATTACTCTTTGTGACTCAGTGAACCAGGGGCTGAACACTATTGACGAATGGAACAGTACCGTTATGATATGACCTCTCCTTGCTGCATGCTGTCTCCCCTGTACTACTGACAAGCAGCTCATTGGCCTAAATAATCCACTCTTTAGGCCATTACTATTGTTCAGTACTGGATGATTGTATTCAATTTTTAATAACATCTGTAGAACCTTGACTCGATAACTATCCACCTTTCTATAGTGCCTCTTACCTTTCATGTCATAATGTTAAATTGGAACGTCCACAACTGTACACACTTATCTTGGTCTATTACACGAATGTTGATTTAATACTACTGTATACATCTAGGACCTTTGTACATAAACACGCTGTCACCCCTAAATGCCTACTCGAATAACGCCACATTATTGGCTGCATTACAATGCTGTCACTTGCCTTGGAAAAATCGGGCTTTTTCCCAATCGAATTTTTTCCCCTGGCAATTTGCCCAAATGTTCCCTCCCAGCCATACCGTTATATTCCCACACATTCATAAGTTGTTTAAATCCACGCCCTGGTTGCTAGACGCAACCCAGCCCATATATTACATCCCCTACTACATCCCTCCCAACTCTGCTCCACTACAAAAACTAAACCCAAACCCCCCCAGGCCCACACTTTCAGGATAGGTCACCTAAATGTCAGATCTATGCATAAACATCACTCTGAAATCTACGACCTCTTAACTGACCACTCTCTTGATGCCCTGTTCATGACTGAGACATGGCTCCTTGACGATATGGACTCGGTCTGCAACCTGACGACTCCTACGGGATATACCATACATACGGTGAACAGGAGCACGAGAGGGGGGGTTAGCACTCATAATCAAATCTCATCTTGATTGCCAATTAATCAAAGTGGATATTAAGGGCAGCGAAAGCGCTCACTTCTCGTTCAAAGCTAACCCACAGTTCTGCGCTACTGGCCTTCTGATCTATAGACCCCCTGGAGCAGACGCCCCCTTTATTAATTCACTCCTACAGTATCTGGGCACTAACATTATCAAAACGGCTAACTTTACGATCATAGGTGATCTCAATTTACATCTTGACAGGGACACCGAGCCCAAAGTTGCCACCTTTCTAGCAGATCTGGCGGCCTTCCAACTTAATCAACTTGTAAGTGGCCCCATCCATAGAGCGGGACACCTCCTTGATCCCATCTTTTCCAACATCACAAGTGGATCCGCAGGCCTGCCTATCCCCATGACCTGGACAGATCACCATCTAGTAACACTGTCCATCTCCTGCAACTTGAGCCCTGCAGCGGTGCCTGCTCCATTAGTTCAGAAACGGCCATGGAGAAAACTCCGCCTTGAAGACTTACACAATCTCCTGGCAATAAATCCCCCACCCCCAAGTGAAGACCTGGACGTAGGATATGACCAGTTTTGCCTCTGGATCACCCAGGCACTTGATACCCTGATCCCTGCTAGATGGACCAAGGCCCGCACCCACACTGCTAGTCCCTGGTACAACTCTGAATTAGCAACTCTGAAAAGGGAATGCAAAAAGGCGGAGAGGGGTTGGAGGAAAAACTACGATGCCAACCTCAAACAGGATTATGTCCTGCTCCAAAAAACTTATCACCGTAAGGTTTGCAGAACAAGAGCGGCATATTATGCCAATGAAATCAGCAACAGCTCTAATACTTCGAAATCTGTATTTAAAATTCTGAAAGACCTCACTGCAAAAAAAAACGTCAATACTATTACCACTTCTCCTGACCTCTGCAATAACATGGCTAATTTTTTCACTAATAAAATCAAGAAAATCTATGACACCTTCCCTAAACGCCCGCAGTCATCGGCCATTTGTGACCCTACCAGGCCCTCTCTCTCCTCCCTTCCTACACTTGAGCGAGAGAGTTTTCTAAAAAGCTGCAGAAAGATTAAATCTGGCTCCCCGGCAGATCCCCTAAAACCGGATACTTTCTGTGAAGCCCACGAACTTATCACAGAACACATCCGAGACATCATCAACTTGTCTCTTTCCACCGCCAGAGTTCCTTCCAAATGGAAGCAGGCTTGGGTTTCCCCCATCTTAAAAAAACCCACCTTAGACCCTTCGCTTCCTGAGAACTTCAGGCCCATCTCCTTGCTTCCCTGGCCTGCCAAAATCATCGAGGCACATGTCAACAACATTCTGTCCGACTTCCTCCTTACCAACAACACTCTGGATGACTCCCAACACGGGTTTAGAGCTGGTCACAGCACCGAGACAGCCTTGCTCAGTGTTTCAGAGGACCTCCGTACCATTCTTGACACCGGCGGAACGGCAGCACTGGTCCTGTTGGACCTCAGTGCTGCCTTCGATACGGTGTCACACGAGGTCCTCTTGACGAGATTGGAGGAAATTGGAGTTACAGGGACAGCCTTGGGATGGTTTAGAGACTTCCTTTCCAACAGGTCTTTCAGAGTCTCTACCCCCCCTTACATCTCTAAGGAGCATAACATTCGACAGGGAGTGCCGCAGGGCTCCTCCCTGAGCCCCACCCTGTTCAATGTCTATGTCCGCCCTCTGGCGGAGGTGGCTAGAAGAAACGGACTTGCACTGGTATCCTATGCAGATGATACCCAGTTGGTGGTGGCTCTTAATGACAACAGTGGTCTGGAGGCTCATCATTTCAAACAGACACTCACTGACATCACCAACTGGATGACGGCGAATTTCCTTCAATTAAACGCCGGGAAAACAGAGATATTGCTCCTGGGGAAAAACACCTCGTCCTGGGGAGACAACTGGTGGCCTGATGTCCTAGGCCCACCTCCTAAGCCTAAGGAATGCGTCAAAAATCTGGGAGTCTGGGTGGACTCTGCTCTAAAGTTCACGCACCACACTAAAAAAGTGGCTGCCATGTGCTTTGGCATTTTACGTAACATCAGACCCATTTTGAAGTTCTTTGACTGCCGCACTCGCCAGCTAATTGTTCAGGCGACCATCCTTTCTAGACTGGACTATGCCAGCTCTCTTTTATTGGGGGCTAATCTGGCTGAAACCACCAGATTGTAGAGAGTCCAGAATGCGGCAGCCAGGGCTCTGGTAGGTCTCCCTCGCCATTCTTCGGTATCCGGAGCCTTGAAAAAACTGCATTGGCTCCTGGTGGGAAAAGGGATCCAGTTTAAGGCACTGTGCTTAGCCTTTAAAATTCTTAAAACCGCCTCTCCCCCAATGCTGCGTCCCCTCCTGTCAGAGTACATTCCTAGGAGATCGCTCCGCTCAGAGGGACAACATCTTGCGATCATCCCTCGCACTAGACTGGCCAGAGTAGGCGGCCGATCCTTTAGCTTTCTGGCTGCCAAGTTATGGAATAGTCTGCCCGAAGCTATTCGCGGTATACAGGACCTTTTAGCCTTCAGAAAGGCCGTCAAAACTCATCTCTTTCAATAACCTTTTCACTTTTCTGCGCCTCCAACTCCCTGCAATCAGTCTGCTCGCAGCGCCGGGACGCCCCTTTTACTGGGGCAGCCGCGCGCTATACAAATCACCATAACATAACATAACATAACAAACATAATGACGCCGCGCGTCATCCTTCTCTGTGGACCTATCCGCGCTTTCCTAACACCAGTGGGCGGTTCCTCCTGCCGGCTCCAATCCTTACATACATACTATGAGTGAACAACTGATCACCATAGCGACCGAGTGCTGCCATTCATTGTATTGCCTGAATTGAAGACGGTAAGACGCTACAGCGGCCTCTCCATGTTGCTTGATTTCGACGTGTTACCCCGTAGGCATTTCCCTGACCCAAGTTTTCTGTCCCCACAGATTCATCCGTCCTACGTTTGATTCCCACAACAGCTTGAAGGTAAGACGCTGAAGTTCTTTCAGCGCTTTTCATTTTGGTTTTTCTAGTCTAGCCCTGAGATCGTTGCTCCAACCCCCACCCTTCTTTCTTTTTATCAGATTATTGATCCCCTCTACGCCGAAGTGGACGTTTTCACGCCACCTAAATGGCCTTTGTCCTGCCTGGACTACTCGCTACCACAGGAATCTACTGGTGAGTAGTGCTCTTGCCCACCTCACCTAGACTCATTCCCCTAAGTCGTTCCTTATGTCTGACATATATACACAATTAATTTCAGTTCTCCACGTGCGACCCGGATCAGGACCACTACTGGCTTGACTTCAACTGAACCCTCTCCTACTGGTCAAACACTTACTGAACCACGGTAAGAAACACCACCCCCCTCCCCTCCCCCCAACAAGCGACCTTAACCCAGTTCCTTTCCCTCATCCTTATTTCCTTTCCCTCCCATACAGCACTGCACCCAGCCCACCATGTCCTGAAGATGATCCTCAGTTATACGGATCGAAGCACCGTCGACTAAACAGCTAGACTCTAGGCGCCCCTTCACAGTGGTTCTCCCTACGAATATTGAACTAAGACACCATTACTGAATTGGAAACCATTGTGTTTTTTCACTGTATATATTTGCACCTTGCACCTTGCGCCGTTCACGCTGTACCCTTTGTCACTTGCGCTGCCGTAGTGTCACAACTCACTGCACTCGTGCACCTTGTACAACCCTTCGGGCTGATATTTGTTATTTGTTATTTGTTTAATTGTTCACACAGTGCTGTAACCATTTGTATTTATCTGTCCCCCTTTCTTACTTAATTTTTTGAATTATAAAATGATGCTTTTCAGCACGACTATGAACAAAATAACTGACTCCTTGATCTCTTTAGGATAATACTGTATAGATATCCTTACTATGTAGTGTTTACTAATCTGTTCAATTATACCCTTTGGGATATTGTTCTGTATACACTGGCCAGGAACTAGGCCACGTCGGAAGCCCCTCCAGCCTCAGAGACACAGCGCCACTGCCATACAAGGACTTCCTTTGGCGTATCCCAGTGGTGTTGAAGTGAGTGGTTCCTGGTGTTAAGCCCCCCTGGTGGTCCTTTGTCCCCGACTGCTGTTGTGTGCGCCGGCCCGCATAGCACCTGGAGGCCTTGCAGTGACAGGGGCTGCGGGAGAGCCTGGGGGCCAGCCACCCGGCTGGACGGGCCGGTTAGAGGGGGCCTCGGTGACGCTCCCTTACACTGCTCAGAGGAAGATAAGCAGCTTCACGCTGCAGTGACAGCTGCGCATCAGATCAATTTAACAAGGCAGTCAAACTAAATAAACTGGATGAAGCAGCACTGTTTTGCTGATTCATCACTCCCCGCCATTGGGATTAATCTTTGCTTATCTGGAGGTGTATGAGTGGAAACATCCGAAGTGTAGCACCCAATAGGTTTGGTGCGGTCAAAAACAAATAAAGCAACAAAAGCATAGGAAAACACCCCAGCCGCCATTTTGAATAGTGCACAGCTGAACCTGTGTGATGGTGAGGCCATTTGGGTCATGTGCCCATGTGGGGGATTGTTTTTTGCTGGCTCCTTTTGGTTGGCCCTCTGCTCAGAGAAGATCTGACCTCCCACCAGGCTGGCAGGATAAGTAATGGGGCGTAAGGTCCCGAAGCAAAGATTGCTGCAGTTTGGAAAAACGGTGGAGCAGCCAGTGAACCCTGAAAATAACATGGCAAGGGTGGATCAGAGGAGTATGGCACTGTTGACGCTCTAACAAGAGCTGGCAAGGTACTACAAGAAATGAGGGCCGGATTTAGAGCGCTGGATGGACGATTTGATACCCTAGACAAAAGACTAGACATCATGGGAGCCTAGCTTGAAGTCCACGGCAAACGCCTAGATAACGCGTATGGCAGAATATCGGACTTGGAAGATGGGGCTGCATAGTCTACGAAGCGTCACGACCGAATGGAGAAGATCCTGAAAGACGTGGCCATAAAGAATGAGGATTTGGAGGCTCGTTGCAGGCAAAATAACATAAGCATCCTAGGGGGTCCAGAGTCAACCAATAAAGGACGCATGGATCTATTTGTAGAAACTCTGCTCATGGACATTTTTGGTAAGGAGGCCTTCACTACAAATTTTCTGGTAGAACGTGCACACCGTTCACTTGGCCCACAACCTAACCCACCCGGGCCCATCATTGCTCGCCTCCTAAATTTTCGGGACAGAGACACTGCACTGAGATTGGCTAGAGAACAAGGCTCTATATCTTGGCAGGGCTCTAAGCTGTCCCTTTTTCTTGACTTCACTGCTATGGTGCAAGAAGTGAGGTGTAAATACACCAATGTTAAGGCAACGCTGTGTTCTCTGGGCCTCAGGTATGGTATGATTTACCCTGCCCGCCTCCGGGTCGACGCTAGGAACGACGGACACAGGAATAACGGTAAGTTCAGAGTTTACCCCTCACACAGGCCAGTGTGGAACTTTTCTCCACTGAGTGATTTTGTGCTGTTTATGTTAAATGTAAGGCTGAGGTTTAGGTGAATCACTACATTAAGACGCATGAGTTGTCTTGTCAATTATTGCGAATGTAGGCTTCTGGCGTGACGTTGCCACACCCCAAGTGTTATCTACATATGGTTTGTTTCAAAGCTGTAATGTATCTTCCCTTGTTATTTTGTGCTGTTTACATCATGCATGTGCTAGAGTTTTTAAAGGGGATATTCCCTATGATGGGGTGCATAGGGATGGGTGGTGGGTGGAAGAGGGGAACATTTGAGGGGAATGGTTGCATATATTTCTGTCACTGATAATATACTGTTACATATTGTGTACTAAACTTGTCGCGCTTTCACAGACTGTGCATTATGATCTGAATGTCAATGTCGGTAGGTTAGCTACTATTTTGGATGTTAATTTGGTCACCTGGAACTTTCGTGGCCTTAACAATGCCAGGAAAGGAAAACATGTATTACATTACCTGCAGAGGCACACGGTTGACATAGCGTTTCTGCAAGAAACACATATATCTCAATCTTCAACTGCTACATTTGGCTCTAGCTGGGGCCTGCATCTCTATTTTGCCAACTACAGCCCATATGCTAGGGGGGCAGTCATAATGACAGGCAAACGCTTGCCTTTCCAACTTTCTAAAGTGCTTAACGACAGAGAGGGACGATACACATTGATGGTTGAGAACTTAATGCGGTATGGTATTGCTTTGGTTTGCGTATGCACCAAATATTGACCATCCTGACTTTTTCCATGATTTATATGTGCAGCTTTTGCAAGTAGGTGTAGACTACATATGCATAGGAGGAGATTTGATCCTGCGTGAGACAGCTCACCTGACTCGCCAGATACCAAACCCTGTGCACGTCGTGCGCTGCTAGATCTCTGTGATTCGGTGGACCTGATAGATGTATGGCACCAGCGCAAACCGGAAGACCACACATATACACACTACTCAGCCCAGTATAATACCTGGACAAGGTTGGACGTCTGGCTTGTTTCCCCATACCTGGAGACTTGGTATAGGTCGTCCCTTCACCTCCCTATGACGTACTCGGACCATTCTCCTGTAGTATTGCTAATACACGTCCCTAGACCTGAGGGCTGTGAGATGCAGTGGAGATTTCCCGGACAGGCACTGAATGATGCGGTGTTTAACACAGAACTGTGAGAGGCAATAGAGACATACTTTGAAATCAATAACGGCTCTGTCAGCACATGGGCAACACTGTGGGCGGCCTTTAAGGCCTATATGTGTGGGGTTTGCATCTCCAAACACGCTGAGGTGTTAAAAGCACTGAGGGGCACCATATCTCATATTGAACAACAATTGAGTACTTTAGACAGGGAGCAAATTGAGCGGCCTGATTCATCTATGCTTGGTCAGAGACTGACGTTATTGACGGAATTCAGGGAGGCTGCTGAGCGGGAAACTCATTTCCTTGTCAAATATGCTATAGCGAGACGCTATGGAGAGGGTGACAGACCTGGTTGCAGAATAGCTCAATTGTTAAGACCCTGGACTGGAAGATCTTACATCACATGCATCCGTACGGATGCCGGTCGGACACTTACTGACACCTCTGAAATTCGTGAAGAATTATAAAAATATTATTCAGTATTATATTCCATGCGGGTGACGCATAGTGATGAGGACCGCAGAGCATATCTCGATGAGATCGCTATGGTGTGGCTTGAAAAATGTATGCAACAGTTTCTGGCCGAACCCTTTTCCAAGGAGGAAATAATCAGTGCCATAGACGGCATGAATGGTTTATCTGCTGCTGGTCTGGATGGTTTTACTGGCATATTCTATAAAACATACAAGGAGTTGCTTGCCCCATACCTTCTTGAGATGTACAACGAGGCACTAGAGAATAAGATACTGCCCCCCACACTACGCAACGCAATAATAATTTTTCTCTCAAAACCCGGGAAAGGCCCATTATTAGGCTGTTCTTACTGGCCATTATCGCTTTTAAACTTAGATTATCAAATCCTGGGTAAAATGACTGCTCTGAGGCTTGCACTATTGCTTGACCACATTATATCTCCAGCCCAGTCAGGCTTTTTCTCGTAGCTTATTCGCAGTAATTCATAGGATTTCCACAGAAGTGCCGCTGCGGTCCTACTAGACACAGAAAAAGCCTTTGACTCCCTGGAGTGGCCTTTCTTCTTGGCGGTGATGAGGAAGTTGGGAATCCCCAAGAGTTTTATTGACCTCACTGCTTTGCTTTACACTGCTCCCTCCGCTAGACTTCACCTGAATGGCACATTGTCCTCCTCGTTTGCTCCCACGCGAGGCACCAGGCACGGGTGCCCTCTGTCTCAGCTGCTTTTCATATTGGCTCTCGACCCTTTGGTTAGACACTTTGAAGAGAAACACCTACACAGGGGCCTCCAGTTTAAACAGGCCCGCTTTTAATATCGTTATACGCGGACGAGGATGTACCATGTTACAACGCATACCATTACAACTACCTACTATTACAACGCGACCATTACAACGCATACCATTACAACGCATAGCGCTTAGAGGTGCTGGATAGTGGTAAGTATAATTTACTATTCCAACTCCAGTCCCCGTGGACACTAGGGAAGGTGTTGGATAGTAAATTATACTTATTCCCTATCCTAGAGCTCCCCCCAGCGCAATGCGTTGTAATGGTATGCGTTGTAAAAGTTGCGTTGTAATAGTAGGTAGTTGTAAAAGATGCGTTGTAACAGGTGTATACCCGCGGACGATATTATATTGTATATTCGAAACCCCCAAGTAAATCTGGACCTGCTCATTAGGGAGATAACACAATTCAGGGGGTTCTCTGGGTTAGGATTCAACTGGAACAAATCTGAAATTTTCCCTCTGACGACAGGCACAGAGCGATGGGACTGTGACTTCCCTCTAGCGTGGTGCGAGGAGACAGCCAGATATTTGGGGATCCAGATTCACAGGTACACTGAACAGATCATTTTGCGGAATTATAGTCCAGCATTGCATAATTTAGAACAGCAAGTTGAACGCTGGCTGAAGCTTCCGCTCTCATTGGCTTGCAGAATCGCACTAATTAAAATTATTGAGCTCCCAAAGTTCCTGTATTTGTTCCATAATATCCCCATTCCACTCCCTAACAGGTTTTTGCCACTCTCAGAATGCATCTCATCAGACTGGCCTAGGTAGACCCAGAGTAAGCTGGGATACAATGACTTTGCCATATGAGAGAGGGGGGTTTGGGGCCCTAAATTTTCAACGTTATTATCTCGCGGCACAGTGCAGCTTCTGAAGAGCTATTTTTAGGTTAGTATCACAGATGACACACTTGGAAATAGATCCCACACCCGAAGTTAAGCTTCTGGGATACGTTTATAACATGCTAAAGGAGTTGCGTAGATTTATCGCTGTAGCCCTCCTGTTAGCGAAGCGGGAAATTGCACTCAAATGGGGTTGCAGGACCTCCCCTACTGTAAATGCTTGGCTATCCAGCCTTACTTTTTGTACCATAATCAGTGAACTCTATGCCATGACGCAACCCCTAACCTCCCGGCCAACGGATATTTGGGGGCCATTTAAAGAATATTTACTTGGCATGGGATCACCATCCTCCACACAACCGCCTGCAGGTATAGTCCAGACTGGGGTGAGCTGATTTGTATCCGCTCAATTCAGCTGCGTTACAGATAATCATACAATTGTGGTGGGTGCTAAAGTTGTACATATAAAATGGCTGTGCATCAGGGTCTGACCAAGGGAATGTCATAAAATATTTTGTAGACACTACCCTACTCGAATGTGCGATATGTGACTGTGCACGAAATATCTGTATAAGCTGCTTTTGCTGACTTGATTTGTAATGATGGTAAACTGCTACGCAAATGTTTTTACAATGAAAGAAAATGATTTAATTTTTTTTTAAAGTATAAATAGTTGTTTAAATATTTGGATGTTGAAGTAGGGGGAAACTGAGGGGCTTATTTACAAGCCCATTGCGCCTCTGGTGCGTCACTTTTTTTGACGCACCTGCATGGCTTTTTATGGACTTGTAAATATGGCCCTCTTTCAAGCATTACTATGCGTGAAAGGGGTAATCCATGGGTGTTGCTGTTGGTGTTCTCATGCAACATACATGAAAACTGACGCATTACCCGATTTACAAGGTTTTGTAAACCTGGGAATGCACCAGATTCCTACGCCTCCCCAGGGGATGCTTAAGGGAGGCGCAACGAGGAGAAACACCTTTATTTCTCCTCGCTTTTCGTTTTTCTATGTGTGCTGCATTCTGCAGCACGCATAGAAAGAGGAAAACACCTCTCGTGATTGTTTTTGTGCTGTAAAGGTGCACAAAAACAATCACCCCTACAATGCAGACACCCTTGCACCATGGTGCAGGGGTGACTGCGTTGGCACATTCCGCCCACTGTGGGCCAGTGCAGGGGAAAAGGACTGGAATGAGCTGTATCTTGTAAATACAGCACATTCCTGCCCTTTTCTTTGATTGCACGGCAGGGCAGCAGGAAGACTTGCTGTGCTGTCGTGGGTCAAACTATTTCAAATGAGGCCCTGAGAGGTGGGTGCAAAGTGGCAAGACTCCAACCTTTAGGTTATTTTTAAATATTGGGTTGGGGTATGGAAGAGTGGCAGGGTGCCTGGTATATTTTGTGTATTTGGGAGGAACATTACCTACTAGAGTCGTGTAGGAGGATGATGGGATACCAGAAATATACTGCTTATCTGAGGGGAAGGAACATACTAACTAGGGTAGTGGGGATCATGGCAGACACAAGGCGAATGTTATTTGTAAAGTACAGTTAGGGAGAGCGACTCTGAGGTGAGACCATGTCGTGCAGAGCTGCCCCATGTCTTTAAAGGCTACTTCAGGAGGGAAGTGTATCAAGGTTCATCACAAAAAAGGGGGGTCAGAAGTCGCATTTTGGACCATGCTTTGTGAGCACCCCATTCTCCCACAGCAGCATTTATAGATCTTCAATGTAAAGAAAGCCCGCTGGCTTAATAAATGTTGAGGCAGCTTGCATGACTGTAGCACTAGATAGTACAATAAAGCAGATCTGTTGTGTTTACACTATCCCTTGAGAATGTTTCTACATTCTTTAAGTCAGGTGCTTATGGCAGAAGGCAACAATGGAAAACACAGCGACTAGCCCCTGCATCAGGTTTATGACCCAGGCCTTACCACAGCTCCTTGCAGGCCTGGGAGTGACCACAGGAGACACATGAGGGGGTGATACTGAGTCAGGGTCCAACAGTGAGAGCCAAGGTGAGCTGGGGGACTGTGTCCACTTCCATCCTGTGATCAACTAGCCACCCTCTAAGCAGTTTCCTTCCCTCTCTCTGTTGTGCTCTCTTTGTCTCCACACTTTTCTCTGTATGCCCCTATCATTTTCTCTCTCTTTGGCTCACTCTCAGTCCCTCTCTTTTTTTGCCTTACTTTTCTCCCCTATCACAGGACAATAGATTTCTGTGCTAGAGTTGCAAGTGATGTTACAAAGGTAAGACGGGTAAGTAGGCATACACCTTGAATTTAGAACCTGCTGCACCTCAACTATGCCAGTGTTTCTCTATCTGTCCGTGGATTCGGGTAGCACATTTTCCGCGCTCAAGCCACCCTTCCTACACTACCTCTTCGAATAGACCTAGTAAAAAACAAAGGCTTTGAACTTACTTTTAAAATCACAGTTGTTACTGAGCGTATGGATGGGGTTGCAGACAACAACAAGGGGAAGCCAGTGCAACACTCAACAATCAATCACTGATTAAACCGCCTAGACTAACGTGGAAACTCTGGTGAATTTGTATCCAGGCAGGCAACTGATTCAGTGCCTGTTCAAGAACAGAAAGTAACAATGCTAATGCTCCTCTTTTCGAGTGCTAAAAAGCTGAAAATGCTGTTGAGCAGCTTGCTTCCAGAGACAGTATGCAGCGCACTCATTAACAAAGGCTCTGCAAAGCCCATACCGACACATTCCTGTCGCCCACAGAGAACTTCTTTAGAGCCCTGCTTAGTGAAATCCCTCCTGGGGCTTCAGGTGTGCAGTCACCTTTGCACTTTTCTCTCGAGTGACAGTTCAGCGTTCTCTCTCCCTTCAGGTAAGAGCAGGGGAAAGTGTTTGCTAATGGAAAGGGAATAAACAGAAGTCAACGTTTGGGCAAAGTAAGATTTCACATTTTTCTGCGATGAGGGTAATGGTCAAAGGGCAGCCGCCGTTTCCCTTCCCATGAGTGTCACCTGCATCACCAACAGGTGCCGAGGCCTGGAATCCCCATCTGCAGCTACAACACACAGCCCCTTTGGGCTTGGAGCAGAGCCAGCAGCATCTGCTACAAAGCAAACACCAGAAAATAGAGACGGGTGAATGCCATTCTTTAGAATTCTTCTTGTTTAAGTGCTGGTATTTTTCTACTTTCTTAAGAGTCATGCAGGAACTGTTACAGTTCTTCGAGACCAAACTATGAATGCTGGCTTGCAATGCGACAGGTAGTGCAAGCTTCTTCTATGCGCCTTACTCAATTTACCTTACAGTGTGGGGTTGTAGGCCGAAGAGATGTTGACTGGGAACCACCTACAGGTTTAGAAGGTGGCTTAAGAGTTATTATAGAATTCCCATTAAACTTACAAACGATTCACTGGTTGCCCCTCATACTTGAGAATGATAAACACACTGGTTAGCACACCTATGTTCTTTTATGTCTTGCCCAATAAATGCGCACATCAGGGAGGCAAACGTGATCTGTTTAGTGTTTATGTCTCCACATATTGAGCCACAGGGGTATTTAGACCCTCCTCAAGTGTCGCTAATCAGGAAAAAGGTGAGCGTATTTTCAATATTGTACTCTTAGCTTCTTTTTCTACTACTGAGAAGTTGTTCCAGGCCTGAGAATCCTGAATAATTGAAATCCTGCCACCAGATCTGACTATTCTAAAGACGGAGGGGCTTATTTATGAGAGGGCTGTGTCACGTTTGCACCATGCAACGTGGTACATTCGTGACGCAAATCTCTATGTCAGTTTTTCAAAGTACTGCAAGGCCACTTTTTGTGGTTTTGAGTGGCTTCAAAAATTTGGAGTAACACAGCGCTATGCAAATCCCAGCATTGCATTACCGTGCCCGGGGTAGTCGTACCATGGGCATTGTGTGGGTGTTCTGGGTTCCCACGCAACTCCCATGGATTTTGAGGCATCCCCAGATTTATGTGCCAAAATCTTAAACCTTGAGAGTGGAGGTGTAACAAGGAGAAATATCTCTATTTCTCCTCATTTCCTACTGTTTCTATGTGCGCTGCATTCTGCAGCATGCAGAGAAAGAGGAATATGCCTCCCAGGATTGTTTATGCGCAGGAAGGTGTCCCTTCCAGCACAAAAACAATCCTGCATGCAACACAGGCACCCTGGCACTATGGTGCAAGGGTGCCTGCATTAGCTCTAGGCTGCCCAAAGGGAACAGCACATGGGTAAGGACAGGAAGGTTAAAGAACAAGAAGAGCTGGAGGGTCTGTGAAGCAAAATGCTAAGTCTACAAGGTCCTCACTGAGAGCTACACATTTGGATTGCACTGAACCAGACCAAGTGGTCACTAGACACTAGGTGTATAGTAGATATCCTATCAGCCCACCCACTTGGCGGAGCCTCGTCATGTAGGACGTCTAGAACCAAGTTGGTGTATCCAAGCCTAGATGAATTGGCTAGACATCACACAATTATGGTTCATACGATAGAAGTGTCCACGCCACTGGGCGGTACTGGTACAGTGCAGTGCAAAGAAAAAAAGTGAGTGAGTGATGTTAAAATGACGGTCGAGGCAAAAGAAAAACTTTTTATTATTATTCACCTGGACGTCAGATTAAAAAGAGATGCAAGACAGTGTGACAAAATCACTGTCTACTTTGCTGTATGGTTAAATAGCCTATTTAACCATACAGCAAAGTAGACAGTGAAATAGCCTATTTAACCATACAGCAAAGTAGACAGTGATTTTGTCACACTGTCTTGCATCTCTTTTTAATCTGACGTCCAGGTGAATAATAATAAAAAGTTTTTCTTTTGCCTCGACCGTCATTTTAACATCACTCACTCACTTTTTTTCTTTGCACTGCACTGTGCCAGTACCGCCCAGTGGCGTGGACACTTCTATCGTATGAACCATAATTGTGTGATGTCTAGCCAATTCATCTAGGCTTGGATACACCAACTTGGTTCTAGACGTCCTACATGACGAGGCTCCGCCAAGTGGGTGGGCTGATAGGATATCTACTATACACCTAGGGGTCCATTAGGATAGCGGGCGGTGGCACTACCGAAACGATGGCGGGGCGGAAAAACAGCTTTTTCCGCCCGCTAGCAGTGGAAATCACGTCCGCCACATTAGGATATGTAAACACAGGTCATTTCCCGTCCGCCGCGGAGCGCCTCGCTCCGCCATCAAGGTGCGCCCGCCACCGCGGCGGCTGCAGCCAATCGAGACCCTCCGCCGCGGTCGATGACGTCCGCCCCGCTCGACATATTAGGATGGGCCAAACAAGCTGACGCACCGCACCGGAGACACCGCACAGCTCTAGCAGGCGGAAAGTCTACAGCGGAGCACGCACGCCGAGATCCGACATGAACCCCATGGACCCAGCCCTCCACATGCATCCGGTCATGTACCTGCTGCAACACTATCGCCAGATGGGCCGCCGCGGACGCCGCCGCAGGTACGTCACTACACATATACACCACACAACACACATGCCGACACAGGTCCCAAGCACAACACTGGCATCCTGCTGGGGGGCACAACACATCCACATGGGCACCCACACATCACCCACCTCAGAACAAGGCACCCCACGGCATCCGGAACACACAACGTCGGCCAACCTGCAGCAACGTCACGGTCACGGACACGTCACCGCCGCGGTCAACACATGCGCACAATGCAGAAGGCAGGGCAACAGCAAGGCATGGACACATTCCAAACATCACAGCGACACACCACCCCGACCAACACTGCACACCACCCGAAGTAGTCACAGGCAAGGTGCCAATCCCGTGCACCCCCTTGCACATCAACAAGCACTGTAACAACAAGCACAATACACACACACTGCGACACACAACCAGGGACAAAGGCACAGCAGGATTGCCTGACAACGGACACACAACACCAGTGCACTCCCCACAGCCCACACAATTGTATACAAACATCCACACAGGGCAAGACAAAACATACAACAGGCATACAACTCCTGCCTGACACATGTGTGTCTCACACCATACAGGGGCACACATACATACACTACAAACTAACACCCTTCACACTGCACACCTCTGCCACACACATGCCATGTAAGCCATGCCACCAGGACCAAGGGCCAACACAAGACGACCATACACATACACGCCAGGGCACACAGAATGGGAAACACACACCTCATCACATCATAAACATCTACTACACCACAGCACAGCTGCACACCCTGTGCTGCCAGTGTCCCCCAAGGTGACCTGTGAACAGTGTATGCAGCAATAGCAATTCACCCACACGAAAACTGCATGGCCTGCCAAATAACCATCACAGAGTACAACATCAGCAGGGCCACAATGGACTGAAGAACCTGTCCCCCTGTCTAAAAATCATATGGCCACATACAACCTTGCAACGGTGATGTACAAAATAGACCATGGAACTCAGTCAAACAAGAAAATGACTTTAATCAGTAAGGAGACAGAGAAAACACACCATAATGTACTGTATTTATTCACATATTGCACAGATGTAGCTACACAACATAAGTAGACAACAGCAACTCTCAAAATCATGTGCAAATGCCATAGACTATGCACTGGTGAATCACAATCGGGAAGTGCAAAGTCCTTGGCAGGGCAGGGTACAGCACATCAGAGCAACAGGCCCAGAGTCCTTGGCAGGGGAGAGCACATCAGAGCAACAGGCCCAGAGTCCTTGGCAGGGGAGAGCACATCAGAGCAACAGGCCCAGTGTCCTTGGCAGGGCAGGGTACAGCACATCAGAGCAACAGGCCCAGAGTCCTTGGCAGGGCAGGGTACAGCACATCAGAGCAACAGGCCCAGAGTCCCTGGCAGGGGAGAGCACATCAGAGCAACAGGCCCAGAGTCCCTGGCAGGGGAGAGCACATCAGAGCAACAGGCCCAGAGTCCTTGGCAGGGGAGAGCACATCAGAGCAACAGGCCCAGTGTCCTTGGCAGGGCAGGGTACAGCACATCAGAGCAACAGGCCCAGAGTCCTTGGCAGGGCAGGGTACAGCACATCAGAGCAACAGGCCCAGAGTCCCTGGCAGGGGAGAGCACATCAGAGCAACAGGCCCAGAGTCCCTGGCAGGGGAGAGCACATCAGAGCAACAGGCCCAGAGTCCTTGGCAGGGCAGGGTACAGCACATCAGAGCAACAGGCCCAGAGTCCTTGGCAGGGGAGAGCACATCAGAGCAACAGGCCCAGTGTCCTTGGCAGGGCAGGGTACAGCACATCAGAGCAACAGGCCCAGAGTCCTTGGCAGGGGAGAGCACATCAGAGCAACAGGCCCAGTGTCCTTGGCAGGGCAGGGTACAGCACATCAGAGCAACAGGCCCAGAGTCCTTGGCAGGGCAGGGTACAGCACATCAGAGCAACAGGCCCAGAGTCCCTGGCAGGGGAGAGCACATCAGAGCAACAGGCCCAGAGTCCCTGGCAGGGGAGAGCACATCAGAGCAACAGGCCCAGAGTCCCTGGCAGGGGAGAGCACATCAGAGCAACAGGCCCAGAGTCCTTGGCAGGGGAGAGCACATCAGAGCAACAGGCCCAGAGTCCTTGGCAGGGGAGAGCACATCAGAGCAACAGGCCCAGTGTCCTTGGCAGGGCAGGGTACAGCACATCAGAGCAACAGGCCCAGGAACACACCCACATCGCTAACAATGGTGTACTGTAGCACACCTATGTGTGGCACAGGCGTCTGAGGGTGTTGACAACTCACTCCTGGCTGTCATGTGGAGTGGAACCTAGCTGTGTGTCAGGGACTGCAGGTCGACTTGACTGGTGTGACAGAGGGACATGTGGTGTGGCTATAACAGAGGGCCTGCAAGGTGGAGGGCTGTGCGGACCAGGTGGCACCGTGGCACGTGGAGGTGGAGTCATGCACGCCCTTGACACAGTGTGGGTGGGAGAGGTTGGAGGGGTGCCCTTCCACTTCTTTGGAATATGAATTTGCTTCCCTGTCATGGGGTTGATGGGAAGAGGCGTTGACACCACCTGCACACCCCCCAACTGTTCCACTTCAGGGGCAGACACTGCCACTCCCTCTGGAGAAGTGCTTGATCCTGCAGTACGCTTGTGCTGGCTACGCCCCCGGACCACTTTAGCCTCTCTGGAAGGTGTACCCCCCACAGTGACCACCTTCCCACTTACCCCAGGGATGGCCACTACACTGCCCTCCTGTCCCTTCTTGCCAGGGATGGCCACTACACTGCCCTCCTGTCCCTTCTTGCCAGGGATGGCCACTACACTGCCCTCCTGTCCCTTCTTGCCAGGGATGGCCACTACACTGCCCTCCTGTCCCTTCTTGCCAGGGATGGCCACTACACTGCCCTCCTGTCCCTTCTTGCCAGGGATGGCCACTACAATGCCCTCCTGTCCCTTCTTGCCAGGGATGGCCACTACACTGCCCTCCTGTCCCTTCTTGCCAGGGACGGCCACTACAATGCCCTCCTGTCCCTTCTTGCCAGGGATGGGCACTACACTGCCCTTCTTTGCCACAATGACTGGGCTGGTCACAACAGGGCTTCCCTCCACCTGCCTCGATGTACTTTGTTCTGGGGTTGATGTGGTAGGTGGGTGTGTCCCTGTGTTCACCCCAGGTGTAGTCATGACATCCCACACATCCTCTGTGGGCATAGCAGAGTCAATATCTGGTGATGGCTCAGCAGCATGTGAGCCTGATGTCTGACACAATGTTGTTCTGGCCTTGCTCTTCTGTGACTCCACCTGGTCTGTGCATATTGGGGGGTCCCTGCCCTTCTTTGGGGATGGAGTCTGTGGACGGGATTGTTTGCTTTGGGTCTGAGCTGTGCTCCTAGTGTTGTAACATTTACTTGATGTATGTCCCAAGTGCTCACTGTCATCTGATGTGGCCACTGACTGGGTGGACGTCACAGGCACCTGAGCTGCAAAGGGGGCATGTTGGAGGGCTGACGTCACTGTACCTGACAATGACAGGAGTGTACGATGTAGGCCACCCACGTCAGAGTGGATGCCCTCCATGAATGCCAGAACCTGCCCTATTTTGTAATCGTGGGCACTGAAGGCATTCAGCAGGGCGGTCTGGCCCACGCAAAGTTGCCGCAGGAGCTCTACGCACTCTGCACTGAGGGCAGCAGGGGGGACAGGTGCAGGTGCTGCGGTGCCATGTGTGAATGTCACACGTCCCCTCTTAGTGACACGGATACGGCCAGCCCCAGAGGAAGTGGATGGGAGGGTGGGCAGTGGCCGTTGGTAGTCAGATGCAGCAGCAGAGTCCCCATCCCCTGTGGCTGCTAACAGGGACTCATCCCCCCTGCCATCAGATGAAGTGGTACTCTGTGTCTCAGCCACAGATTCCTCATGCATACTCCTGTCACCCTCAGTAGCGCTGGTGTGGTCAGTGTCACTTTGCTCCGTCTCACCCTGCTCTGCTGCCGCTGTCGTGCTGGTCTCCCCACCACTTTCAGGATCATGTTCCGCCGTGGTGTCTTCCGAATCTGCATTAGTGACAGAAACATGGTTGTATAAGTGTCATAGTCTGGTCACACGATATCAGAGCAATGCAGCACATGAGAGGCCTAGAGCTACATGGTAACCACCACACCCTCAAATCATTGTGCTGCTACACACCAGTTACACCACAACTGAGCCTGTCATGCGGACAAACAGGCAGGAGTGGACCAATGTCGATGACACACAGCACTACACCCTGCCCATGGATGGTGTTCCCCTAGCCCACATGGACCTGCCCCACGGACATGATGTAGCCACAACTAACATCACCACTTCCAGAGCCTAAAGGGATCCAGAGGGGAATACACACACCTGTTTTGTCTACACATGCCACATTGTCAAATAGGCCATTACAATCACCATGTGCCAATGTGGGTTCACATTGTTGTCAGATGTGTGGGCCACTACCATGCAGGTGCATGCAAAGTAGACTGACATGGTGTAACACTCATTAAGTGGACACAGCTGTACAGCATAATAGGGACTACACCCACCATCACAAAGAAGAGTGACCATGTGGACAACAAAATATATGTCAAGGACTGAAAACTGCAGCCAGGAGCTGCAGAGTAAGGCCATGGTGGGCCAATGCCTCATACAGACACACATCACAGTTGCCACTCACATCACATATCACAGCATGGCAGCACACGCACATCACATGTGTCACCGCAGACACAGGCACTCTACACATGCATCCACTCCCAGACAAACTCTCCCTCCCCGGATACTCACCATCGCTGTCTTGCTGCTGAAGCCCCTTCAGACGTGCATCCAGGTCTGGATAGGTCACTGCCAGTATGCGTGCCATCAGCGGAGTCATGGTGCGGCGTGCCACACGCCCTGTGCGTGGTACCATCCCCAACTTCATCTCTGCCACTTGCTTAGCCAGCCGGCTGATGTCGTCCCACCTCTTGTGACAGTGTGTGTGTCGTCTGTTTGATACCCCCAGGGCTCGCACCTTTGCTGCTATGGCCCTCCAGACAGCCTTACGGTGGTGTACTTTGAGCTGCAGGTATGAGAGTAAAGAAGGACTAATGAACATTTACACATTGTCATATGTCAGCATCTATCAGTACAGCAGCCAGACACTGAATCAGGACGCACAGTGACCCCCCTCCCTCCAGAACTGGGGGTACCCTCACAAGGCCACTCTGCATGGCATAAACATTAGTGAATGCATGCACACATTGAGCTTCGTAGTCTCCATGATTATCACACTGAAGAATGATGATTCAACACAAATGCATCGACAGCACTGTGTAAATCATAAATTGTACAGGGCATTGATGTGGCATATCCACTAATCAGTGTGCAGCAACTGTAGCATGTAAGTTGGCTGATGGACAAACTTTGGAAGGGCAGCCACTGAACCTACTCTGTGGGGCACACTGACTATGACTACAGGGGCACCCTGAAATTACATCACAAGCGGACACTGTCCAACCAGCTACAAGGCAAACAACCGTTGGTCATGTCTGCCCCAAAAAGTAGCACATCCCACTCACACATACAAGTATTGGCCTAGGACAGAGTCATAATGCAAAACACACACTCCCACCACCTGCAAACATCTTGTCTGTCAGTGTTTGTCAGCACCACACATCCAAAATAACATACAGCTGCATCATGAATACACGTCTGACACCACCCTGCCCTACTGCTCCCTACATGGTGACTTACCACGACATTGGGGCCACCAAACAGCCGTGGGTACTGTGCCAGCACCTCGTTCACAAGGACATCCAGCTCCTCACTCGTGAATGGACTGGCACGGATCTTATCTGTTCTTGACATCCCTGTGGATATGGCAGACCTGTGGCGGAAGTGAGTTGTGAGGTGTCCCAGACAGCAGGCTCTGTGAGCAGCAGGAGAGGGTCCCAGGCAGCAGCAGGAGAGGGTCCCAGGCAGCAGCAGGAGAGGGTCCCAGGCAGCAGCAGGAGAGGGTCCCAGGCAGCAGCAGGAGAGGGTCCCAGGCAGCAGCAGGAGAGGGTCTCAGGCAGCAGGCTCTGTGAGCAGTGGGAATGTGTGGCTCACTCCCACAGATTTATAGGCCCATGGGGTCGTTAGGAAGCTGATAAGGTGCTACAATTGGTTGTCTGGGTCAGCCTTATTCATAAGCATCCAATGACCGGCTCCGCGGCGGCGGCGCGCCGCTTCCGCATTATTCAAATCTGCATCATGCCACATTGAACGCCCATGCCATTGGCTGTATGCAATGCACCATGGCGGTGACGCACCGCGGGTGTCCGGGGTGCGCTACCGCGATGGTGCATCATTCAAAAGCATCCAATGACCGGCTCCGCGGCGGCGGCGCGCCGCTTCCGCATTATTCAAATCTGCATCATGCCACATTGAACGCCCATGCCATTGGCTGTATGCAATGCACCATGGCGGTGACGCACCGCGGGTGTCCGGGGTGCGCTACCGCGATGGTGCATCATTCAAAAGCATCCAATGACCGGCTCCGCGGCGGCGGCGCGCCGCTTCCGCATTATTCAAATCTGCATCATGCCACATTGAATGCCCATGCCATTGGCTGTATGCAATGCACCATGGCGGTGACGCACCGCGGGTGTCCGGGGTGCGCTACCGCGATGGTGCATCATTCAAAAGCATCCAATGACTGGCTCCGCGGCGGCGGCGCGCCGCTTCCGCATTATTCAAATCTGCATCATGCCACATTGAACGCCCATGCCATTGGCTGTATGCAATGCACCATGGCGGTGACGCACCGCGGGTGTCCGGGGTGCGCTACCGCGATGGTGCATCATTCAAAAGCATCCAATGACCGGCTCCGCGGCGGCGGCGCGCCGCTTCCGCATTATTCAAATCTGCATCATGCCACATTGAACGCCCATGCCATTGGCTGTATGCAATGCACCATGGCGGTGACGCACCGCGGGTGTCCGGGGTGCGCTACCGCGATGGTGCATCATTCAAAAGCATCCAATGACCGGCTCTGCGGCGGCGGCGCGCCGCTTCCGCATTATTCAAATCTGCATCATGCCACATTGAACGCCCATGCCATTGGCTGTATGCAATGCACCATGGCGGTGACGCTCCGCCGGGGACCGGCGGTAGGTACCGCGACTGATGCGGCGGAGCCTAGCCAGCGGCATGGACACCAGTCCATGTGCCAATGGCTACCTTGGCTGGGTAGATGGTGGTGCTGGGGTCACACCGCCAGGGACTGGCGCTAGGTTCTGGCATTTTCGTACACATTGCTGTGTATGTCAATCATGGACAATGTATAAGTGCCATGCAGCTACATGGTGTAGGGCACATCATTGTACACACGATGCCACAGAGCCATTGCATCCACAGGAGGACGCACGTTCAGTCTGAGCCACTTTAGTATGTGTTTGTGCCATTTTAGTAAGGCTTTTGATGGGTGCTGATAATTGACAGACGTCAGGTGCTCTACATAGATGTAGTGATGTTTAATGTGTTGTTGGTCAGTGCAGACCTTGACCAGGCTGGTGGCACTGCATTGTATCGTACCTGACTTGTGCATTCAGAACTGATCATGCACACAACCAGAAGTGTCCCTGCTATTGTGATCATTGTGTTGATGAATGCTTCCACAATGTACATGATGCATTGAGGTCTGGCAGGTACGGCAGATGGGTATGACAGACATGTTAAGTCACATTAGATTTGTGGCTCTTGTAGCTCCATGTCTGCGCATGTCACTCGTTTAATCATTGTATCCACATTATTGTCACTTGGGTATTGTCACTGGAGAGGCCTGCCCTCTGTGTGTAGCTATTGGGCAGCCATGTAACCAGATGTGCCATGCAGCTTTCTGGCCATTGTTTTTTACCCATTACATCAATGATGTTTTGTGCTATGGCCATCTCATGATGCTTGTCATTGACCTATTGTTTTTAATCCTAAACTAGGAGGAGGCCAGATCTCCTACGTCAGGTGATTGTGCTTGAGGACATGGAGAATGAGGCAATCATCAGGAAATTCCGGTTGGACAGACCGACATTGAAGATCTTGTGTGATCTATTGGAGCCCCACCTGCAGCCTCGCCGTCACTATCCTACGGCATTCACACCCGCCCACAAGGTAATGGCAGCACTACACTTCTTTGCGACTGGTTCCTTCCAGGAGACCGTGGCTAACGCTGGGGGAATGTCGCAGCCCATGTTCAGCATGGTGCTGAGGGATGTACTCGAGGCCATGATGATCTATCGGAATCGCTACATCCATTTCCCCCGGGGACGTGAATTGGCTGCCGTTAAGGGGGACTTCTATCCACTTGGGCACATCCCACATGTAGTCGGTGCGATAGATTGCACCCATGTGGCTCTGGTGGCACCGCAGGCGACGGAGCACATTTTTCGAAACCGGAAACACTACCACTCCATGAATGTGCAGGTGGTGTGCCTTGCAGACATGACAATTTCACATGTGTGTGCTAAGTATCCCGGTTCGGCACATGACTCTTTCATCATGAGGAACAGCATGGTGCCACGGATGATGGAGAATCTGCATCCCGAACGTGCCTGGATTGTGGGTGAGTTACACAACTGCTATCGCGTGCTGTGTGTCACTGCCTTTACTGTGGCCGTACAACATTGCAATGTGTATTTTTTTTTCCACAGGGGACTCGGCTTATCCCAGTAGGCCATGGCTGTTGAGCCTACTCCGTAATCCCCAGACACCTGCAGAGATCCGCTACAATGAGGCCCATGGCAGGACACGACGGGTAATTGAACGTACTTTTGGGCTGCTGAAGGCAAGGTTCCGGTGCCTTGACAGGACTGGAGGCGCACTTGCATACTCGCCTGGGAAGGTGTGCAAGATCGTTGTGGCATGCTGTATGCTACACAACCTGGCCATCCACAAGGGGGTCCCCCTGCTCCTGGATGACGGTGAGGAACCAAGGCCACAACCTGCTCAGGGACCTGAATCCAGTGATGAGGAGAGTGGAGAGGAGGAAGGAGTTGACCAACGGCAGCAGCTAATCCAACGCTACTTCACTTGAAGGTGTGTGACGAGTTACAACGTCTACATAGTCTAGTGTCTTAGCTTATCTTATGAATGGTTATGCGCAGATGTTCCCAATAGCCACATGTTCTGTCACCTATGTATGGGATTGTTGGAATGGACGTTACGTCCGGAGATGTATTATGGACGGCATTACAGCATTTCAGATAGACACTGTGTAGGGTACCTGTGATAATTAGGATATTTGTGGATCAGTGATCTGTGTGTGTTGCCACGATGAGACCAGTGACTGTAGTTCTGTTGTGTCTCCCTAGGTTCTCCAGCGTGTTCCTGCCCTGCATACTGTACATCATGTTTACATATCATGGACATAATCATCATTGTAAATTATGCACTAAAGAATTCACTACACAAAATCTGGATTGTAAGGTATTTTATTTACGGGGTGGACATGTGAATTGTGCGTGAATATTTACAGGAAGGTGGGGAATGAGCAGTGAGTTGACAGTCATGGTCGCTGAGATGCAAGAGTAGACACCACATGAATGTGGTGACCCAGTCCAACAGACAGGTGCCATTGCCAAGGCAATGTGGGGAAAGATAGTCCAAAAGAGTCAATGCAGTTGGGGAGAGGGTTGTCTTCAAGGCTGGCTCCGTGACTGGCGTGTGGCAGGTGCTTGGCTTCCAGAGACTCCCAGGCTCTTCTTTGGACGTCCCCTAGATCTTTTTGGCGGTGGGGGGCCTGCTGAATGGCCAGCGGCGTCAGAGGACTCGCCCCTCTCTGTTGGCGCAGGGGAGGATGGTGGACTGGCATCCTGCTGCACAACAGGAGGGGATGTCGGTGATGGTTGGGACACAGGCCTGTCCCTCTGCAACGCCACTTGCTGGCCCATGAGGTCCACCATCTGTCCCATGTGGTTATTGATGGACCTCATCAGCAGGATGAGCTCCCTGAAAAATTCCTCCGACCGGCCACTTTGTCCCTGGACCTCTTGATAGGCATCCACAACTCTGGTGAAGTGGTCCAGGGATGGTGTCCACTCCGCCCGAGGTCTGGTGTTGGCCCTGGCCCTCCCACCTGCTCTGCTGCCACGAACCTCTTCCCTCGCCACTGGTGCGCCACGCACTGGCTCCCTGCCCTCCACAGTTGTTTGTGTGGGCTGGTCATCCCTAGGGACAGGGAGGGTGCGGGAGGTGGTACTGGTGGTCGTGGTGGTGTTGGTGGCAGTGGCTGCGGTGGTGGTTGCGGTGGAGGCAGAGGCTGTGACAGCAGGGGTCTGCTGCGTTGTCGTTGCAGCAGAGGTGGTGGTGGGGAGGATGGGGGCCTGGGACCTCTGGGTGTGTGGAACACCGGATGTGCCGGGCTGGAGCTCATCGTCCATACTGTCCTGGGAGTCTGCATCTGTGAGTCCATGTGCCGGAGGTGGAGACTGGCTCTGCGGGTCGTTGGTGTTGTCCCCAGCAGTGAGTTCTTCATCACCTGTGGAGTAGATGGGGAGTGGTCAGTGTTTGTGTCATCTGTGTATCATCAGCTGTCTGTACACTAGTGCATTGTGCTGTCATCAGTTGTACAAATCATGGCAACATCGTGTTACATTACATAGTGGATAGTTAGATCATGGTGTCCTAAAGGTTGATTGTCTATGCATTTTGTACAATAGTAAATAGATTAATACACACACACTTCATGAAGATAAACGGTAGTTACATACCTGTAAGGTGAGCGTGCAGGGTATAATGGCTGACACTTTCTCCTGGGTGGGGCAGGCCTCCATGCTGCTGGGCTGTGGGACAAGGGGCATGCTGGGAGTAGTGAGACAGGCCTCCCTCCCTCCCTCCCTCGCACCCACAAACACCCTCCAAGTGCAGATGGCTACCAACCTGTAAGTTTGTTTGTTAAACAGTGCAATGGCTGACACTTTCTCCTGGGTGGGGCAGGCCTCCATGATGCTGGGCTGTGGGACAAGGGGCATGCTGGGAGTAGTGAGACAGGCCTCCCTCCCTCCCTCCCTCGCACCCACAAACACCCTCCAAGTGCAGATGGCTACCAACCTGTAAGTTTGTTTGTTAAACAGTGCAATGGCTGACACTTTCTCCTGGGTGGGGCAGGCCTCCATGATGCTGGGCTGTGGGACAGGGGGCATGCTGGGAGTAGTGGTACAGGCCTCACCCCCACAAACACCCTCCAAGTGCAGATGGCTACCTACCTGTAAGTTTGTTTGTTAAACAGTGCAATGGCTGACACTTTCTCCTGGGTGGGGCAGGCCTCCATGCTGCTGGGCTGTGGGACAAGGGGCATGCTGGGAGTAGTGAGACAGGCCTCCCTCCCTCCCTCCCTCGCACCCACAAACACCCTCCAAGTGCAGATGGCTACCAACCTGTAAGTTTGTTTGTTAAACAGTGCAATGGCTGACACTTTCTCCTGGGTGGGGCAGGCCTCCATGATGCTGGGCTGTGGGACAGGGGCTATGGTGGGAGTTGTTGTACTGACATTCCGGCCCCATACAGGCCTCCTCAGCAGAATGGCTGGCTACATCTTGTTTAGGGATGGACAGTGTATTGGTGGTTGGGTATTGCAAGGAGGTAAAAGTCAATGTGGTTGTCTGTACTTACCAGCCTCCGCTCCCCCGGCTACTCCTGTGTAACTCTCAGGTAGCAGGATACCAAGCACCTTCTCCTCCCATGGTGTGAATGTCTTCATTGGGAGGGGAGGGCCACTGCCAGTCAAGTTTGCCACAGTCCAGTTCTTGCTCCTCTTCTCCTTGACAACCCTCTTGAGATCATGCCACCGCTTCATGATCTCCTTCTTGGATCTTGGGGTGGCCCCAACTGCATTCACCCTTTGGACAATCCTTTCCCACATTTGTGTCCTGGTGGCTAATGGTGTCTGTTGGACTAGGTTCCCAAATAGTTGTGGTTCTACTCTCACAGTCTCGTTGACCATGACTGTCAACTCACTCTCTGTGAATTTGGGCATTTTTTGTGAGGTCATGGTGTGGGGGTGTTGAGGTGTTTGTGGGTGCAGGGGTGTGTGGGTGCAAGGGTGTGGTGATGAGGTGTGTTCTGTGCTGGGGGTTTGATTGTGATGGTGTGATGGTGGTGTTGATGGTGGTGGTGGGTGTTGTGTGCGATTTTGCCTCTCTCAGATGTGGTGTGTGGCCTTCTGTTCTGGGAAGATGCAAAGGATTGTGGTGAGTGGAGGGTGTGGATTTGTACTCAGCTGTGTGGGTGTGTCCAATTGGATAGTGGTTGTCAGGTGTGTAGTGGGTGTGGTTATGTAGTATTGTGTATTTCTTTGCCATTTCTGTATCTGTGTGTTGTATGTATTTGTTGCTGGGCTACTTTGTTTATGCAGTATTTTGCATCGCTGCGGTGCTTTGACATCGACCGCGATGGATTTCGTGTTCGTCCGCTGCGGTGACTTTGCTGGTGCTTGTCCGTCATTTCTCCCATGCAATCCTGCCTTCGACCGCGGCGGTCGGTGCCTGCCGGTCCGCCCGCGCCACCCTCGGGGATATCGTAATTTCCTGTGCGGTGTCTCCGCTTTCCCTGTGGGCGGTGTTGTATTTCCAGCTGCTTTTCCGACCGCCGCGGTCGGAGTTTTGTCATCACCGCACACGTCGGGCGGTTTCATTTTCACCGCTACCGCCGCGGTCGGTCTCTAGTGGCGGTCGATCCTAATTTGTCTGCCGGTTGCACCGCCTCCATGGCGGGCGGTTGTTTCCCGCATCCATGGCGGGCGGGGTGGTTTTCCGCCCGCTATCCTAATGGGGCCCCTAGTGTCTAGTGACCACTTGGTCTGGTTCAGTGCAATCCAAATGTGTAGCTCTCAGTGAGGACCTTGTAGACTTAGCATTTTGCTTCACAGACCCTCCAGCTCTTCTTGTTCTTTATAGTTCCAATAGGGGTTCTTCGAGTCTGGACGGTCTATAAATATATTCCCCTTGACCCTCCTTTAATAGTTGTTTTTAAGGACAGGAAGGTGCCATCTTGCTCTAAATATGGCACATTCCTGCCCTTTCTCTGCCATGCAGTGCAGCGCAATAAGGTGACTTGCTGCGCTACACTGTGTGATTTTCTCATAAATGAGACCCGTAAAGTTGAAAGGTTTATGGCATTTAGAGATGGGTGAGCCAATGAAAGCTCGAGCTAAGCTCTAGCCAGAGGTTTGGGTTTTGTTGGAACCTCAAGTCCAAAATGAGCCGAGCTTTCACAGTAGGACATGTGGCTATTGGCTAAAAATGCTGACAATGCAACATGGTGAACCAGATTCAAATCCAGCCTTGGCTCTGGCAAATCTTAAAACGGAAGATAATATATCAAATTTGAGTAAGCACAATGGAGGACTCAGTGGAGACTGGTGGCAGGACTTCCTTTGGCAATTCATGAACAGACCTAGCTTAAACTGAACAATTATGGTATGTTACAGGAAATGGTCTACATTTCAAGCACCTTTTAATTAGGTTTAATTGGGTGAATTGTTAATAGGAGGAGTTTGTTTACATGATCAAGCGAAAACACAAAGATTTTCATAATGCACATTTTTGCTCACAGGAAAGAGATGTCCCCTTGGTACATATGTTGATTGCAATTCTATATAAACGTTTTCATAAGTTCCTGCTAATTTTTATTTTGAGCAACATATGGCTGCTCTGCGTTTCTCATTGGGAGCCTTGAGACTGCAGAATTATTTCACATTTTGCTGCTGCTTACTACACTAAACTTGCAGTCACACGATTTCAAAAGAGTGCGATTTTACATCCTCATTGCTGAGCGACATTTAACTGACCGGCATTGTTGTGTTACACTACAACTGCCAATAACAAATACAACTAATTACTGTGTTCAAAATGATTATTGTTAAAAGGGTCCACTTGAGCCTGGCAGCATTCTCCTACCTCCTACCCCCCACCCGAACCCAACCTATTCCATGGTTACCTGTTCTACTATACCACTCACCCAAACCCCAATACCCTCTGTGCCCTGGCAGCTCTTGCCTTCCCCCTACCCAAACCACAACGATTCCATCTTTCAACTGGTTATCCTACCACCCACCATATGCTCAACACTCCTGTGCCCAAGCACCTCTCTCAATCCCTGACTACCCAATCCCTAGCTGCCCTATCCTACTGCTCCCCATAACCTCAAAAACGTTTGTGCCTGTGTCCCTAAAATACTAGGAGCCTGTGCCTTGTTCTTGAAGGGAGGCTCTCCATCCCCCGTTATCTCGAAATCTCATGCTGCGCTCCTCACCATATTCTGGATGGAAGACTTGGGAGTGTCAGGCGGAAGGAGGAGGTTGATCAAATAGGTGAGTGAGAGCTGCTTCTTCCTCAGGCAGGCAAGTGGCACATTTGAGAGCATGGAATGCCCACCCTTCCATGGTCAGTAGAGCTGCCCCATCACCAAATTTCCCTTGGCCATCTGCTGTCTGAATGACTGTATGGAGGAAGTGAGTGGTTTCACTGCTCGGTCCCCCCTTCCATGCATCTGGCACCTCTGGTGGTTGCTGGTTACTGAGGCATGACTGGTGGAAGTGCCCTCCTCTCCACCAGAATCATCCTGCATGGTTTCCCCTGCAAGTAGAAGATCTTCATTACTATTTGGCTATTGTACAGAGATAAACCACATCCAGAGTGACATTTTGCATTGGAGTTTGAATTAATAAATGAGCATTGTGCATTGGTGGACCATCATGGTAAGAGAGTCCATTAATTTAAAACTAACAATTAATTAACTTAGAAAAGTAAATGTACAATGAAGAGTGTAAAACAAAGCTAAACTGACATATATTTGAAATGTGCTGTTTCACAATAGACAGTCATAGTTCTCCGTGTAGGCCATAGAAAGGCTATGAAGCAGGCTTTTTTTTAACTAGACGTAAAATGTATATTGCTGAAACGTGCATAACATGATTTAGGAGCTTGACCTTAAGATGAGACGCCTAGAAATTTTGCATAACTGCAGAATATTCAGGTTTAACAAATGTGTTACTTTATAAGCAACATCTTATGCTTGAATGTCATGAACTTATATTTTTAAATGTTTCATATAACGTTGAATAGAAAAACTTAAGCATCTTAAACAATAATGTTTGATTCGTGTTATAAAGAATGCATTACCTAACAGTGATTTTGCCTTTTAGTTAGTAGTTCATTGTTCTTGCAGTGAAACAAGTTAAGATGTAGGAGGTCAATTGGTGTTTATGGCCTATGGGAACCAAGGCTTGTGTTTCCAGAATCTAACTACGCAAGACTGTTTGTAGCTAACCTTGTGATAAAAAGTATGAGCCATATGTATTTCCATGAGAATCGAGGAGCTGAACCTGCTTATGGAAGAACCCTGCTGCCCTATTGTTTGTGAAGAAAGGAGCCTGTTCCAATGTTTTCAACATGTTTTCTTGACTTTTACATTAGTGTGTCTTCCTGGGGAGTGTGTGTGATTCTTTTGAGGATTGCCCGAGACCCAGACCCTTGTTGGGTGTGGCTACTGCTGCTACTGTTTATTTTGCCTCTCTGCATCACTTTGCTATTTGACTTGACAGATTTGGGACAGCAATTGTATGCTGATTTAATTGGATTTATTGAGACTAGCCTACGTTTTATGAACTACTCTTAATGGGGAGTTCTGCTACATTATTTGACTTTGAAACTCTATGTTCTTTTGATTTCACTCTCTTCCTTGAATTCGAACACTTCATGGGTTCTTGAAATCTTAAGCTCTGACCCTGATCTATAGAATAGGGAACCTATTCCTTTATGGAACACGCATAACTCAATTTATATTTTGATTCTTAATTTTAACTATTTTTCTCTGATGAGATTTCTGTAAACTTATTTGATTTATGGGCTAACTGAAATAAAGACAAAAATAAAGAAAATAACTTTACTAGTCTCTTCTTGAGAAATAAAGCTTTGAAAATACAACTCTCATCATTGACTGAACTTAACTCTTGATGAAATTTAACATTGAGATGTCTATTTTGCTCCTTGACTCCTAATACAAAAGTCCAAGCTCACTGAGAAGAAGAAGGAATTAGCATGGAAAACAGGGCTTAACCCTTCAAGATGGTAAATTGAGTCTGCTTTTAAGCGATTTTAGGGTCCAGTCTGTGCTATTGATGGTATCACCGGGAATGATGCCCAGGTCTAATCACAAGTTTACTCCCATTCAAATATTAACTACAGTTAGCTAAAGGTCAGTCATGACTATGGTGTTCAAAAAAACAATGGCTGGCTACTTGTACACCAGCACTGCTTTACTCACATTTGTTCTCACATCCTGTCCCGTTAATGTGACATCAGACACAGTCCAAAATCAACTCAATGCAACGCAGTTGCATACACAAGAACAGTTTCATGCTGAGAAAATCTTTAATTTCATAAATTACATCTACACATTTATTCCAGCTGACAAGGTACATCGTTGACCTCAGGAGGTGTACACTTGTCTCTGGAATATTCTTTCCCTTTCTTTTTCCCCCCAAACAGTTCAAACACCTTCCCCCGTGCAGAGCTGTAGCCCTATTCAAACATATTTCTTCCTTTGTAATCCACTTGATCCCCTCGTCACATGCATACTTACTTATTACAGCTCACCCTTGGTGTGCTGAGCAGTGTTTGCTAATGTACATACATGTACGATGATTCAAAAATGCAGATTAAACCTAATAATAAGGTAGCTTTGAACCAAATAGCACACTCACAGTTCTGCTCATATTTCACATTTCATCATCATCATTGATAACTTTATTACGATCACAATGGGCCATAAAAGTACATGTAAAATCACAAGGTAAAACATTAAAATCCATATTAAAATTACAAAGACATTTCATATATATATACACAAACAATTCTTCAAAAGGCATCAAAAGACGCTCCTGGCTAAAAATAGAATTAAACCAACTGGATAGTTATCAAGATGAATCATGCCTATCTTAAAAGCCTAAAATCTGGAATCAAATCGTTATAAAAGTTCTACGCTTAATCCACATGCAATGCAGAAATCGGGAGACAGCAAAGACAACCGGTGGATGGGTGTTGTATCTAAGTACTCTGAGCGTATGCTCATGTATTCGAAATCCCAGATTCCTGCAGATGGGTTTAATCCACCTGTTGCGGGACAACGCATATGCCGGACAAAAGAAAATTACATGGCTTACATTTTCTAACGGGTGTTCGCAAGCCGGACACTCTGTGCATTCATTTACATCCCATTTGTTGGTAAACGACCTTAGTGGTAAACTACCCATTCTTAGTTGTAAGTACAGCTTCCTAGCTTGAGCAGGGTAGATCATATCTAGGAACTCCTCCTTCTTATATTCTGTTTTTACGTCGAGGAATTCACTGGTCATTCTCCCTACTGTTGTACTAGCATGCAGGGCCAACAAATTATTAGACCTAAACCTTTTTACTAGGTCAGTTCTAGAATAGGCCAGGGAAGATGACTCAGGGGATTCCCATAGCCCAGGGACATCAAGTCGTGCACACAAATCTTTAATATGCAATAGCCAATTAATTTTCCTTGACCTCAATGCCACCCATACCTCCTGGAACTCGGCACGATACGGTGCAAGCTCTGGGACAGACCATAGTCTTCGCCAATATGTAATGGGCCTCAGGGCAACCTCCTCTTCCATGGGGAATAACCCCAGGCCAAATCTTAATGGGGTACTGGTGGGAAAGGCAAAAAGCTCTCTCATAAATGTGTGTTAGACCTTTGCTAAACTTTTTGGTCGACAGTGTCCCCATAATTCAGCCCCATATAATGCGGCTGCTCTAGCTTGTACCCTGTATATTTCGATAACAGGGGCAGCCGGCTTGAATGGAGATGTTATGTGCTTTTTGGATAACCCACCCACAGTCTGTGTTAGTCTCAATGAGGATTTCATTATTTGTGCATCCCATCCCAGATTTTCCTCGAGAGTGATTCCTAAATAGTCAAACGTCTTGACTCTCTCGAGTGGTGTTCCATTGAGGGCAGGGTTTGGTCTTGTTTGCCTAGGGGGATTAAAAATCATGAATTTTGTTTTAGCCAGATTGATTTCCAATCCACTTAAGGCACAAAAATCTGCAAATCCATCAAGGATATGCTGGATGCCAGTAGCTGTTCGAGACAGCAGCAGAGTGTCGTCTGCAAACATTAAAGTGGGCACTCTTCCTGTGGCTAATCTTGGGGCATCTGTATCTTTTTTGGCTAGAAGGTGTTTAATGAGCCCATTTATGTACAGACAAAAGAGGGTACGGGCCAGTACACACCCCTGACATACCCCTCTATCTACAGGAAATAGTCCTGACAGTTCTCCCCCTTTTCCGCATCTAACCTGGGCGTAATTTCCAGTGTGAAGCCTGATCAGTACTCCCAGGAGATAGTGCGGCACACCGAGGTCATGGAGAACTCTCCACAGCTTGATCCTGGGTACCAGATCAAACGCGGCCCGTAGGTCCACGAAAATGAGGTAGAGGCTGCCACCCTCCACCCTCACAGTTTTCCAGAAAAGGACCTGCAGGCGGATGATCTGGTCAATGGTTGAGATACCAGATCTGAAACCCGCTTGCAAATTACTTAAGATCTGGTTATCCTCTTCCCATAGCTGGATCCTATCCAGGAGTATCCTTCCAAATACCTTCTGAGGGATATCTATCAGGCTGATGGGCCTGTAATTTGAGGGTTGCAGGGGACAGCCTTTTTTGAAGATGGGAACTATCTCAGCCCCCCTCCAAGTTTCGGGCGGATCTATGCCTGTTAGTATCGTATTAAACAGTCCCCGGGGATTTTATCAAGCCCCGGGTCTTTGTTGGGTAGTAGCTTGTTGATGGCAATATCTACTTCCCGAGTCGAAATCTCCAGAGCCCCCTCCCAGTTGGTACTTATGGAGGAGGGTCAGGGTCTCCAAATCAGAATCATCATTGCTTTGCCTAGCATAGAGACCGCCAAAATGTTCTTCCCATACTATTGGGGCTATATTTGGACTTATAACGTTCCTGTCAACCCTGCCCTCATTGCTAACAATTGCTCAGAAAGATTTGAGATATCTGCGTTGTAGTGCCTCCCTCAAATCTTCCCATTGTTCCATCTCCCAGCGCTTTCTTTCCCTTTCTATAACCTGCTTGTACAGCACCCTTAGGGCCTTGATGCGTAATTTGTCTTTTTCTTTAATGGCATTAATCAACTCTCCTTTCAGTTTGCGGCATTCAGTAGTATACCACGAGTGACTCTTGCCCACTTTTTCCCTAGTTGTCTGGGGTGGGAAAAAGACCTCCAACATTATTGAGGCTAGCTGTTTGTGAATTTCGATGGGTCTACTATTTTTCCCAACAACTGCCCCCTCAGAGGCCGCCTCTGCCATATCACTAAGGAGGGGCAACACTTGGAGGTAGATTTGGGACTGCTGTTCAGAGGAGCCCATGATAGAAGGCCATTTTACTCTCCTCCTGTTGTTGTGCAGGAGAAAAGGCTGTGAAGGGGATTCAGCTCTGGGATACTGTTTCTCAGTCCCCAGCTCCCTGGCTTCAGGGACATTACCAGGGCATTGTGGTCGCTGTCCGACTGAAAATGGATCTTAAAGTCCTGGACCTTGTCCCACGATCTGGATTCGATCAAAATGTAATCGATGATCGAAGATTGGCCAACTTTGTTGAACGTCACATTACCAGGCCTATCCCATTTTAATCGGCAATTACAGGGTCTTACTGATAGAGCCAATGTAAGGGACGTAATTTGGAGTACCAAAGGTGCCCATGCTTTTACTATAGGAATTGATGGTTCCGGTATATTCCAGTATTGGTTTTCTTCATCAGGGTCCTCACCACCTGGGCTACTGAGGGGTTCAAATTGACAGTTGAAATCCCCTCCAATAATTATACCAACCTCGGGGTCAAGTGCCCTGACAAATCCCCTCAATTTATCAATGACCAAGGACTCCTGGCCACTCTGTGTTGGCCTAGAATAGATGTTAATTAAGGCTAGGTGCTTATTCCCTGGAAGTGTTAGCAAGACACATGAGATGTCTGGGGAGTTGATTGACACCAGTTTCGCCGTAACGCCCAGGTGAGTGGCTACCCACGTACTAAGCCCTCCTGACGGTCTGCCTCTACCCCCTTTTGTTGCCGGGACATTGAATGTTGCAAACCCACTCCGCTGGTATTCGTCCATGGCCCACGTCTACTGCATAAGGCAGATATTGTGTTTGTCCATGAACAGACCCCAGTCTTCTGATGTAAGTTTATTTTTCAGGCCTGCAACATTCCACGAAAGTATGTTGATACTCCGGTATTCTTTCTTTTGTTTTAGGCTACTATTTACACCCTGGGCCCGTGATCTAGAAAGACACTCGCCCGGCTGTGTCAAACCCTCCCTTTCGCTCATGGAGCAGTCTCCCCTTCTCCCTGTGTCTCTAGCCTTAATGCATCCGCTTTCCATATCACATCCTATCCCACTCAGTGAGTGCCTTCTGGTATGACGTTTTCTGTCCCCCACCGTGTCTTCCTCTGCCACAATTCCTGATACAAAAAGGAGGTGCTTCATTTCACTAAAGATTGCGTTTGTTGCCTGCAAGTTCTCGCATTCGTTTTTGCAGCAAGAGGGCTTTCTTGATTCCTTTAGTCAGTCTACAGCTTCCAGAATATTGTATCTGTTATGGTGATAGAACATGTCAAGTGACATTGGGCTATTTAAAGGGCCATTCCTATTATTGTTACCTGGGATACAGCTGCCTTCCTGGTAATCAACACCCCTCCGGGTATTCCCCTCCCACTTATGCTCAGAGTGGTTATTGCTGTATGTACCCGGGTAGAAATAGGTTAGTGGCAGTGTTTTAATAGGCGTGTCTGGACTACCAGACTCCAAGTTGCAAATATACCTAACTGTCCAGTTATTCCTGAAATTAATCACAATGCAGTCCCCTTCTATGTTCTTCTCTCTGGCTCCCACCCAATCTACTCGTCTAGCAAATAAGATATCACTAGCTCTCCCGATCGGCAGGGGTCTATAGCGGTTCAGCCAGTAAATACATTTATTTTTGAGGTCCCTCTAATTCTCGACCTTTCCCGGGCTCAGTGAAGGTACTCCCACAAGAACCACTACATAGGGAACTGACTCCGGGGGCAAGGCTAGGTGGGGCAACTCCGGCCTGCCAGGGCCCAGAGGTCCCGCCCCCTTGCCCAAATTCACTGCCTGTTTGTGACCTTGTCCATGGCTACTACCTCCTGTTGCCCCCACTACCCCCCATATTCCTTGTGTTAACTAGGGGGCTTTGTGGTACTGTTGCTAGCTGGGTAGATTGGTGTATATCTACTGTGGCACTTTGGGCAGGTGGCACACTCTCTATGGTTGTAACTACTGGGGTTATAGTTTGAGTGCCTGTCTGACATGGGCCTGCTGTTTTTGTACCATTACCGACCATTTCCATGGGGACCCTAACCGTCCCTTCCGCTGTCAGTGTACAGAGTGATTCAAGGTAGGACAGTCTTTTCTCGATGGAGTCCAGGCTTTTGTGGATCGGGAGACAAGACTCTATAAATATCCGTTCTATTTTGGCCCAGAAGTCCCCTCCTCTCTCTGATGGCGATGATGTTTCGTCGACTTCAATAAGTGACTTATCTGCTCCAGAGTGCTGACCCTCTAACTCAGCCAGAGGAGGTTCTTGCTCCTTGGTAAAACGTTTTTGCCTTTTAGTGTTCTTGTTTATTAGGGCAGCACCCCCACACTTCCTTTTAACTGCTTGGTCCAGTGTTTTACATGACACCCCTGGGTTGGTATCCAAGGCCAATTGGGTAGACTGGCCAGATCTAGTGGGTCGTGAATTTTGGGGGGTGTTACTAGAACAGCCTCTGACATAGCCCTGTTCCTTGGTGGACTGTGCAGCATCACCACTACCTCTTTCGAGCTGTTAGCCTCCCCCGCCAGTCTAGCCGGCACCGTATTATGTCCTAGCGGTGCAACCGGTAATAACAATGACGGTGGGAGTGTAGGATCAGGTACTGGGGATAGGGCTGTAGCTATTGGTCCCAGTGAAGACCGCTTGTCAAGAATTTGGTCCATAGATAGTCTTTTCTCCGTAAGTTCAATCTCCCTTTGTAGGGCAGACGATGCCCGAATTAGAAACTGATCTATGGTCCCCACAACACTTCCTGTAATGGACTTCCTCCCCTTCCCTGCTCCAATTACAGCCATACCCTCGTGACTAAAAGCGTAATTATCTCAGTGCACTGACCTTTCCGGGGAAATCCTTAGCAAGGGTCAAAGAGGGGCGCCCGTCCCGTCCTTGTTCGGCCTCGGACGGCCGTAGACGGCCCGCCCTTTGCCCGGCTTAGCCCGGCGTCGCCCACGTGCGTCCCGCGGTGCGGAAATGGCTGCTGGTAATATCCTAATATCCGGTAGGAGAAGGGCGGGGCTGGCTAGAGCTGCTGGATCCTGGTACTGTGAGTCCCTCGCACTATTTCTCCCACAGCCCTGCCTCCGTGATCAGAGGTCCCTCGCTCCCTCGGGCTGTTCAGGGGTCCAGTGCTGTGCTTTACCGGCAGGTAAATTGTCCGGTGCTGTGTTGTGCGCTGCGTAATTTTATAGAAGTTCCTCCTGTAGTTGGTGGCAGACACAGGGGGGCTACGGCTCGGCTAGCCAGTAGTATAAATAAATTATGGCCGCTGCCCGCTCCGGTCAACAAGTGCGCACCTCTGCTCTCTCGTCACATTTCCAAAATTCCAATTGTCTGATATTGGCTTGCAAAATTTCTGTGTGAGAAAAGGTTGGAAAATGTATGTTACACTTCATTCCCACATTATGGAATAAGCATCAGAGGTCCGCTCCTGGACCAGAGCATGTGGATAGTCCCCTGTGAAGTGTTAGCACATGACCCTTGACTGAATTGCCGTACCCGCAATGGGCCCATTGTGATATTGCAGTCATATAGTGTGTGAATGTGTATATATGTCATGCACTTACCTAGCTTAGTTTTCCTCAGCCAGCGATGCCTTCAAGTTCCATAATGAACCTGACTGTCTGTAGTATACCCAAGTGGCCAGGTTCTTATGTCGCTGACATTCCACAAGTAAGGTTTGAGGGCATCATTGACATTACCAGTTGCCTGCTCACAGAGCTTTGCATTGCACATGGAATGCAACAAGGTGTAGGTTTTCATCATATGATGTCTGAAGAGTGTGACTTCGTATTTTTACCACCTCCTCAGTGACTTCTTATTTCATCACCACCTCCTCAGAAAGAACCTCAGGCTCCCTTTCTAAAAATCACATTTGCCCTCCTGTAGGGGGCATAGTGTGAGGATTAACCAGTACTGTGACAAAGTCGGTGCTTGCAGAAGGAAGATGGTAATTATTGCTGTGTGTTGCTGCACCATGCAATGAAAATAAAGAAAAATGGCTGCCTTGTTGGTGATAGAATTTGTGCTCAGGAAAATGCCATAGAGATTGCATGGAGAGACCTGCGGTCTCCTCCCGGTTCACGCAAGTCTAGTATTCAGCTGGCAAACTTTTAAAAGACGTGCATGATTTGGCTTATGCAATGCACTGCCACACAACCAATTATCATAGGTACTTATTTAGCATGCACTGGTGTTTCAAAGGCATATGAAATTAGTGAATCTGATAATTCTGCATGCAGTAATTCCAACACAAGACCAGCATTTGCCACATGCGAGCTGGGCCTTCACCCAGGGTGCCAAACTTCAGAGGGGTGCACCAAGCTATCTGCATTAAGGTCATGTATGTAGTAGGCTCCCTCTGACCTAGCTCCAGTGATTATGCTGATCATGCTGTAGGCACTGGTATTTAATACTCCGTCAACACCCTTCGTCCCCTACCATCTCACTCTCACCCTCTCCATCCTGCAAATGCACACCCTATTAATCACACCTCTCCCTCCAATGACCCTCCTTCCTCTCCTAGCATCCAGGCCCTCACCAACAACATGAAAGAGTAGAGCTGAGGGTGATTAAGTTAAGTTGGTGGGATGTAAACAGCCAGGGAATGACCTGTGAACACAAAAGAGACACCCTGTTCCCTTTGTTTACTCGCTTAGCAGGATCACAAATTAAAATGAGTGTTGAAACTTTTCAAGCACTCACCGCCAGTCACAGATCTGGGTTTAATCCATCGTTATGTTGCTTACTATGTCACCCCTGTTTGTACCCAGCCATATGTAAATCAGTCTTGACCCTGCTCCCCATGGAAAAAGTTCAGCTCGAGCTGCCAGGCCAGGTTCTCTCTGGACCGCAAAAAAGCATCCTTGGACCAGTTTCGGGGTGTCATCGCTCATCAGCCAGGTTAGCTTGAATCCAGTGGTGCAGTGAGCAAGGGACCTACATCTTGACATACCCTTAGCCACTTAGGGCGCACATTGCAATAGCGATAGATTAAACCCATATTTGTCACTGGGGGGTGAGTGTTTGAAAAGTTTCAACACTATGTCCATCATTTTATTTTGTGATGTTGCTTGGTTTACTTACCAGCAACTACAACAGTGCCACATTTGCTTCTGCCCAGGGCACTATCTGAGCAAAGGCCGTCTCTGACTGTGGAAAGCAAGGTATGACAATCACATGTGGGACATGCGGATGCAGGATATTGGTATTACCCCATGAAATTTCTGCATACCTGGTGCTGTCAGCCTAAGAATATGAGAACATACCTGCAATGGCTCTTGAAAGCAAGCATAGGAGAGCACACTTTCAGCTATAGCTAGCTATATTTTAGTTATGTCTTTCAGCTGTACCTCTGCTGTTTTGAATTTGTGCCTGCGTGTCCCGATGTCCACCTGCCTGCGTTGTTCTTCCTGCCACTGCACTGCATTAAGTCAGCACACCCTGTGATTCCACCCACCGCCCACTGTTAACAAAACAAAGGATATGAGCTGCAGTATAAAGTCTTGACCTATATATAATTTAATTGCTGGTTAGGTTATACGAGAATCTTTTGCTGGTTGTACATTTAAGATTTTATTGTAGGTAAAACAAACATTTTAGCTGTTAAGATTGTTTGTGTTGTTTTATGATTATTTACATTAAAGGAGACATGAGTAATTAGTACAGATAAAGTGGAAAGGAATGTTATGGGCTAGGCTGCTTATGTTGCAATGATTAGCACAGCATACTGTACTGACAGTGGTGCCAGCAGTTGTCTAACTGACAGTGCATGACTGCTGTTTTCTCCCAGTATGTGATTGCATGCTCTAAATGGTCAATTTCATGATTGTTTGGGTGTATTGCAAGGTCATCTGGTTTCCAATCCACAATCTAAGAGTGACCGTTCCCCTCTTGATGGGTTGCCATGTGATCAAGACGCACTAAAAGGAAATACACTTCTGCTTCCCTTGTAAAGTTTGGAGCTGACTTTGAATTTGGAACGTTCAGTGAACAGAGCTCAACTGGTAGTGTAATTGACATAACATGACTCCTTTAACTTATCCAGGATTCACCTTTACTTGGAAGAATTTGAAGCATCTGTGTAAAGGAAGGATGGAACCAGAAACAGACACTTTTTCTGTCACCCCAGGTTGGCTGTGGTATATACTCCATGACTACATAAGCTGCTGCATCCTGGAAAAGAGAGAAGAGTTATACCTTGTGCTAGAATCCAGTGATACTGTCTTTTACTCTGAGGAGAATGAGGATACCAAGCCTGCATTACCAGAGGCCGGTCTCCACTGTCCACCCCATCAGTGATTTCAGTCAGAAGTGTTGAGTGACCCTGTCAGCCCGCATGCCTCTGCAATCAGTGGTTGTCTCTCCAGTGGGCCCTATCCAAGCATACATTTCATAGTTGAGTTTACTCAGTTCTCAGACCTTGGGAAGACATACTGTTATGTCTTCCCAAGGTCTGAGAACTAGGTCAACGCAACTATGAAATTTATGCTTAGAAAACCAGGTACTGGTTAAAGCCATAAAAAATATTAAAATATTGCAACTCTAACAAACTTCTTGTACAGAGTTTCTGAGACACAGACTGTTACAGAGTCACCGCTGGACGTTATCAGAGAAAGATAAAAGATAATTGAATCGCGTACTACATATGTGTTAACATAAATTAAGTTTAATCTTCTTTTATTAAAGTAACAAAACTGCCTGGACATTCTTGTTATTGTAAATGACAAGTGAAATGACTCCATGAATGCCCTGTATGCGAACTGATTATGAATCACAAAGCCAGCATTTCTCAAAAGCATTTCCTTTTCGACTGCAAAATCCATAATTGCGGTATACAAATGTTACTATGCGAGTCGGAAATGTCTTTTCGAGTTTACTTTGCCACTCATCGCAAATCTAAAAGTGGAGAGGGCCTGAAAGGGGCATTCTCCTCCACTTTCTGATGATGTAATGACAAGTATCAATGGTTTCCTAGGCCAATTATGGTTGCAAACTATTGATGAGGTATGGCTTCTAAAAATAAACTTCAGAATATCATTTGGTCTTAACATTGAGGTCAAAATAGCTGGAGTGCCAAAATATCAAGATTTTAAATATTGAGAGTAAGATTTTTTTGACAATAATATTGATATTTAAAACATTGTTTATTAAACTACTGTATACTGATTTCGTGGTTTATAATGTGTTTATATTTCTTATAAATTAATATAGAAATAAAGTTTAAATTGTTGTTTTTAATATTTTTTAATGTGTTATGTATTTTTGGTTGTGAGCTTTATTGAGGGATTGGACGAGTACTGTTTAAAACAAAATATATCTAGGGGTCGATTCTGATTCGGGGAAAAAAACGTCCGTACGATTTGTATCCGGAGCCCTCTCCGTACGAATCGTACCCGTCCATCCGAGTCGCGTACTACGATCCGTATTCCGTGAATCCGTCCTAATCGTCGCGATCCGTATGTATTGCAAGGCTGAAACCGTGTACCGTACGACTCGTACACATGCCGTACGACCCGACGAGTACGATCCGGACCGGGGTATGAGGACGCGATTCGTACGGTCCACGTCAGGTAAGGGCGAGTCATAGGGAAAAGCACACAAACACATACACACCGTACGGTCCGTACACCCCATGATCGCAGGGGTACGGTGCGTACCCCTGCGATCATGGGGTGTACGCACCGTACCCCATGTACGATGGGTGTACCCATCGTACATGGGGTACGGTGCGTACACCCATCGTACCTGGGGTACAGTGCGTACACCCCATGATCACAGGGGTACGCACCGTACCCCTGCGATCATGGGGGTACGCATCGTACCCCCGTACCCAGAGTTCGCGCAAACTCTGCTTTTACGGCTGTTTTCAGCTCCCGTAGAAAAAGGGTTGTACGGTGCGTACCCGACACGTATCGTACTTGCTGGGTCGTAAAAACCAGCCGTGAACCGTACAGATGTCGCGTACAGTGGGTTCCGAGGGAGAATCGTACGGAGATTAGAGTCGTACGGTCTCTGTATGACTCGTATACAGAGTACGGCTCCTGGTACGAATCGTACTCCGTCGTACGTACGGGGGACGTTGCAGGGTACGATTCGTACGGGAAAATGCTCCAAATGGCTATTCGGAGCGGTTTTTCCCGAACCGGAATCAGCCCCCTAATGTTTTCCATTTATGATAATTCTTTTAAATTGTATTATTTTCTTGTTTAATTCTTTTTCCTTTATTCTTTAAATGTCTGTGATTTTTCTAATGAGTTGTTGGATTTTTTAGGATTAGATGGGTAATGGTTTTTAAAAGATCTTTTTTTAAAGTATTTTTAACTATGTTATTGACTTGAATTCTTCTTATTATTTAATTTATGGTTTCAGAATAATTTTAACTAAATATAAAAATATGATTTGTTGGTGAATTGGTGTGGGTATGAGGAAGATTAATTAGTATAAATAATATGAGACTTTTATATACTTTAATATTACTCATTATTTAAATATGTATGTATTTTAATTAGTTATTAAAATATTGGGGTTCAGAAATATTTCATTTTGTTTGCCTTAATTCTTTTTTTATTTTCAATTTTTAAAAACGAAATATCATATGTTCCCTGTAATAATAGTTTTTGCAAAAGATAAACAATTGCTAATATAGTAATTGCAATGTATTTCTAAGTTTATTTAATGTAATTTGTATAGTGTATAATAGTTAACATTTAAATTTCAACAACAGTTTTTCAATTTATTATACTGGCAGCAAATCCGATTTTAATGTAGAGATGTGTTTGAAGATAGATCATCGGTTATGACCTCCCCAGTTATATGCATTCCCCCAATGTTCGTTTGCTGATGTTAGAATTGCAATTCTCATGTGCCAGAATATTCACCTTTAACCAAATTTTAGTAGTAGGGCTTGAGGTACAATAGCAAATCTGCCCAGTAGACTGGAGTTAGAATAGTAAATCTGCCCAATTATATACAGTTTCTCCAAAGTTCTTATGACTGAAGTTTGACGAGTAAATGCGCTCTCAGTATATAATGTTTCCTTGATTGTGGGACTGAAGTTAGAATATTTATTCTGACCTTTCAATTATATATACTTTCCTCAATGTTAGTTTTACTGGAGTCAGAATAGTCATACAAACCCCCTTAATATTTATTCACTTTACTCAATATTAGCACAACTGGATACAGAATAGTAAATCAGAAATCCCCAATCCCTTATTATATGCACTTCCCCTGATGTTTTTGGGACTGATGTTAAATCTGCTTTTTAAGGAACAATGGTTCAGTTTTTAGGCCTAATTAGGTCCTGGAGAAAAGGGTTTAGGTAGCGAGTATTTAATAAACGCTGGGGAGCAAAAGCTGTAGGTATAAGTAGAATTTTTTTTTATTTCAATCTTTTCTTTTTTATAGAGTATACATAAATATTTATACTGTATTTCAGGTGCTCAGGTGAATAGTACGGTGCAGGACGTGACAAAAGTGATCAAAGTGAACGAACTGTCACACAACAACAACAAGGTTAAAAAACAACAACAATTATATACAATAGAATGAGTAAAAATCCTTGGGTATGTCGACGGCGTTTCGATCTATATAGCTTTAGATCATCATGTTAAATCTGGCCCTGTCTCAATTATATGCAGGTCCCGCAACTTTAGTTGTACTGGAGATAAACCAGTAATTCTTTCCCCTCTCCTAATAATATATGCACACTCCTGAATGTTAGAGGGACTGGAGTTAGAATGGTACATCTGCCACCCAATCTCAATTATATGTACGTTCCCCAATGTTTCTAGGACTAGAGTTAAAATAGTAAATCCGGCCCCCTCGCTCCTCCTTTTAGATATGTTCTTACCTCATTGTTTGTAGGGCTGAAGTTAGAATATTAAATCAGACCCCCTCAATTATAGGCATGTTTCCCAAAGTAATTGCACTGGAGGTATAATATAGCCTTATAGCCCGCCATAGTGGGCTAAACTGGTTATTAAAGACCCACTGCAGCGTTAAGGGCCCGAGCTGAAGGTGAGGGACTTTAACAAGGCAGCAGGACTTTAATAGCCGGTATAGCCCAGCTATGAATGGCTATAAGGCTATTTGAACATTCTTCCACTAGAGGGCAGAAGGCTCTAACAAATTAAACAAAGGCTTTAGGGAGCGCAAGGGGATTGAAACTCCCTCTGGCTCCCTGAAGCCTTTATTCACAGCCAGAGCTGCGTCCACTTTAAATTAAATATTTGAATGTGTGTATGGTTTTAATTACAAAAGTATATTCTTTACTTTTGTTTTTTCTTTTTCATTATTGCCATTTGTAATGCTTTCTAGATGTTTGTTAATTTATTAAATAGTTGAATGAATATAGAGTATGTGCCCTGAGACACATACGTTTAATTTAAAATGCTATATTTATTAACTAGTATATGTTTCCATGTTTCTTGCTAAGTTTGTTTTCAAGTTGTCATTTCTTATTAAAAGATATAATTATCTATGATATTTTTATAATTATGTTAAGTTATTTGTATAGTGTATCCAAAGAAAGTTGTGCTAATTAAAAATACACCCCTTTGAAAATATTTATTTTGTTGATATTTTCATTATTATGAAATACATATCTTACATTGAAATAACTTTAATGACAATTTTAAATTTCTTACTTTTAAGATTATTTTAGCAATATTTTGCAGCACCATATATTTGTAATATATATTTTTTCTTAAGTCTAATATGATTTTACAAATACTATATTATTGTAGTAGATGTTTTGGTAGTAGATATGTTATAATTTCTATATTATTTACAGTCAATATTTTAGTATTACATAATTTGATCACTTTTATTTTAAGTATAAAAAGTCAATATTTTGGTAAGAGATTTTCAGGGCTACAGATCAGACACCAACTTGATAAAGCAGGTAGTAAGGATGTGCAAAATGGAAGCTGCCCATGATGCGTAGCTTCCATTTCAGAGTGACAGCTGCTGGTATCAAGGGGAGGAGACAGTGGCTGGTGGTCTCTGCAGGCGCCTTCCAATGTCCCCTTGCAGCATTTTATGTCTCCTGAAACCTACATGCTTAGACTACTGCTGCTGCTGTATGGATTTATTGAGCGCTGGAGTGCTGTTGTCCAGCTCCCCATGTATGCGCTCTGACCCCTGAATCCAGTAGAATTGGTTAATCCCTGATTTGTAACTTTAAGTTACCTATAGGTCCTTAGTATATGGGACTCTTGGTCACAAGGGCCTGAAAGTGCAATTTCAAAACTACAAATCTAAGTGTCAATGCGTGTTTCTTGTGTCACAAGATTCACATTCACATCCGCACTCTCTTTGTTTTCATTTACAGGTGAACGAGTTGTTTAATAAACTTCTTTACCCAGTTGTTTGTCTGTTCATTTCATTTAATTCTCATGAAATTTTCATTTTTCATTTTTCATTTTTCTTATTACTTCAGTAATTCAATGATTATCATCAATTCATACATTGCCCGATGCATTTCGAGCTACACAGCTCTTCCTCAGGGGAATTTATATCTGAAACAAATACATTCCTTTACTAATGGTGTACCGGACTTGTTTAAGACAAGCAATTCATATCAATAGTCAAACGCTCAAACAGTTAATTCAAGTGATCTAGTTGCAAATAAAATCATGTTCCTCACGTTCCCCGGCGTGCAATACCTTAAACTAGTGTGTCACCTTATGTCCCAGTATTTAAAAAATCGGTGCGTGTTCGTATAAAGAAACTTCCATATAACTGACCTGTACCCTTGTGGTTTGTAACCTGGTCTGTGTGCTGTAACAAAAGATTAACAGGCTTGTAATCAAGCTGGAATAAATTCATTGAGTGAAATTGCAGGCGTGTTTCTCCCACCCCTGGGGGGTTCTATCCTTCTCTTACCGTATGCGTAGTTCGTATGGTTTCCCAATGATAGCCCGTCGGCGTGCGCCGCTCTTTCTACGTGAGGTCTATGATTTTTATGCCGGTCACGTGGGACGGGTAAAATTGCTTTGTTGACTTCCGCGGCGTGTGACGTAATGCGTCGGCGTGTGTCGCTCTGTCCATTCTATGTCTATGGTTTGGTGCGCCGGTCACGTGGGACGGGTTGTAAACATTGTGTACTACCTATTTGCCGGCGCGTATAACGTATAACGTTATATTTAGCTAAATAATGTGTGTGTATAGTGTAACCTACAATGATAGGTGTGAAATCTAGTGGTGAACAGGGAAACTAAAAGAATAAAAGTAAATGATAAAAGGTGTGGTGCAAACCTCCAATATTGTACATTCATGGTGCAAGGGAACGTGATACAAAAAAATACATACATATCCAACCTTAGTGTATACATGTTATATACAATGGTACATATTGTGTACAGTAAACATGTCTGTACATGTCAAATTTGATCATACTGAGTGCAGAGCACCCTATGTAGTCATTATTATCGGATGGTGCTACAGGAAGCAACTGAGTTCAATCCTTTCATTTAACCCTTTTGGGTGGAGGGTGCACAGAAAATTGATCCAAAATGTTTCTCTCCGTAGCAGATAATGGTTCGTGTCTCTTCCTGGCAAATTCTCAACTTTTTCTAGGATGCAAAATTTGAGTTGTGATGGATTATGTTTGGCCTCGTTAAAGTGCACCGCTACTGTAGATTTTTGATTTTTCAGCCTGATGTTACTCTTGTGTTCGACCACTCTGGTTTTTATTTTCCTCTGAGTTTTTCCCACGTATGATAGGCCACACGGGCATTTCAACAAATATATCACGTTGCTTGTATCACATGTGCCTGATACTTTGAGTGTGATTGGTGTACCTTTTGTGGGGTGATTGATCACGTTCCCCTTGATTATAGCTGAACAGTTTCCACAGTTGTGGCAAGGAACAGTTCCTTTGTGTGCATCTGTTACTTTGTGTTGTGTTGTTTTGATTAATTCCTTCAGATTTTTTGTCCTCTCATATGCAAATATCGGTAGTTTGCTGAACAATCCTTTGAAGTCTTCCTCCAGGGCCAGTAATGGCCAGTGTTTCATTATAGTTTTTTTGATGGAAAAACTTCTAGTTGAGAACTTCGAGACAAATACTGTTCTTTGTTCTTCTGGTTTTACTTGTGTGGATAACAGATGCTGTCTCTGTAGTTTGTCTGCTCTTTCAGCAGCTGCTTCCAGGATGCACCATGAATGTACAATATTGGAGGTTTGCACCACACCTTTTATCATTTACTTTTATTCTTTTAGTTTCCCTGTTCACCACTAGATTTCACACCTATCATTGTAGGTTACACTATACACACACATTATTTAGCTAAATATAACGTTATACGTTATACGCGCCGGCAAATAGGTAGTACACAATGTTTACAACCCGTACCACGTGACCGGCGCACCAAACCATAGACATAGAATGGACAGAGCGACACACGCCGACGCATTACGTCACACGCCGCGGAAGTCAACAAAGCAATTTTACCCGTCCCACGTGACCGGCATAAAAATCATAGACATCGCGTAGAAAGAGCGACGCACGCCGACGGGCTATCATTGGGAAACCATACGAACTACGCATACGGTAAGAGAAGGATAGAACCCCCCAGGGGTGGGAGAAACACGCCTGCAATTTCACTCAATGAATTTATTCCAGCTTGATTACAAGCCTGTTAATCTTTTGTTACAGCACACAGACCAGGTTACAAACCACAAGGGTACAGGTCAGTTATATGGAAGTTTCTTTATACGAACACGCACCGATTTTTTAAATACTGGGACATAAGGTGACACACTAGTTTAAGGTATTGCACGCCGGGGAACGTGAGGAACATGATTTTATTTGCAACTAGATCACTTGAATTAACTGTTTGAGCGTTTGACTATTGATATGAATTGCTTGTCTTAAACAATTCCGGTACACCATTAGTAAAGGAATGTATTTGTTTCAGATATAAAGTCCCCTGAGGAAGAGCTGTGTAGCTCGAAATGCATCGGGCAATGTATGAATTGATGATAATCATTGAATTACTGAAGTAATAAGAAAAATGAAAACTGAAAATTTCATGAGAATTAAATGAAATGAACAGACAAACAACTGGGTAAAGAAGTTTATTAAACAACTCGTTCACCTGTAAATGAAAACAAAGAGAGTGCGGATGTGAATGTGAATCTTGTGACACAAGAAACACGCATTGACACTTATATTTTGACCCTGAGACTCAGAAGGGTACTCACATCACGCACCAACTACACTCCAGAAATCTGGTTAGAAAAAGTACACCGTCAAAAAAAATAATCGAGTGCGGAGTCAAAGTTCCATTTGGTCGTAACAAAAACTACAAATCTGACATGGCAAAGTAACTCCTTTGAAATGAATTGTTATACAGTGCGTTCAATAAACATGATTCAAACAGAATAAACACAGTCAACTGTGAGTGTGTGCTGCTCTGCAAACTTTTTGCTAGGCATAACTCTTCCTTGTTTGTACCTATAAGTCACCGCTTGTGTAGGCCCTAAATGACGATAGGGCAGGTTGTATGGTATTTGAAGAGTAGGACATGTCCTGGCAGTGAAAAATCTCCAAAGTCGTTTTTTACTGTGGCAAGGCTGTCTGAACCATAGAAAAGCACTGGGTTACATTATAACACTATATAATTTTTGAAGGGCTCAAATTAATAGAAATATAAACTCCAATGGAGAAATTGGATTTTAAAGTACTATTTTGAAAATGCCACTTTTAGAAAGTTGCAAAAAGAACAATTGATGGACAGAATGCAGAACAATGTCATACATTCACTCCAGTACAGAGCTCTGGGCCAAAATCCATCGTTTTTTTGCTCACCATGCCATTCCACTGTGAACCCAGCCATATGCAAATCAGTCTTGGCCCTGCACCCAATGGGAACAGTCCATCCCAAATGGCCAAGCCAGGTCCTACCTGGACTGGAAACTAGCATCCTAGGACCGGTTTCGGGGTTTAACTCATCATCAGCCAGGATAGCTTGACTCCAGTGGCATGGAGAGCTCGAGACCCATGTCTGGGCATACCCGTCCCACTCTGAGTGACAAATGCAAAAAGAACAATTGTCATCCTAGTGAATTGCCATTTTCTGCCTAAAACCTCTAATAGCTCTTTCATACATAATACCCTATTGTCACCTGGCGGCCTATTGAGAGTTGTTAATTGCTCTCAAGAAAGGGAATAAAAAGGCCTTGGCTGGGAGGAGGTGTGACCTCCTCTTGACAGGATGACCTGAAGCATGTGCCCACCAACTGTACAATCTTCAAAGGGGCAGCCCCTGCCACTGGCGGCTGTAACTCATGCCTAGCCATTCCCCTTCCATTGCCAGAGTAGCCAGAGTGACCCCAATCCGAGTGGGCGGAAAACCTGTGTTAGAACTGGTTTTGCTATGGGAGTTCATCATTTCCCTAGAAACATCTTAGGGGGTGTGTTCAGAGCTCTGACCCACGGAAGAAAGATTCTGTCATATTGGACTCTGGGTTTTGGAAGAGCAGGGCATTGAGGGATTTTTATTGGCCCACTTCCAAGAAATGATGACAAAGTGTGTAGGGAATAGTTTCCCTATTGGTTAATGAGTCACAACTACCGACAAGCTAGAGCCAGGCATAAAAGTAGCACCCCTGGGGACCTTCTTCAGAACACCACTGCAGAAAGAAGTCTACACCAATGTAACCTGTGGAGAGAAACCTGAAGGGCAGGATCTGCTCCCACTTTTACAAATCATGAAATGTGGTCTCCAATGGCTAGTTGGCTAGGCACATGTTAGGCTCCAGGATACACAAAAGCTGCAAAAAGTACTCTGCTAAATCCAGCTGACCAGTTCCAATTGAATTTGCCCTGGACCCTGCAGGTGGCTTCTGGAGGATTGAGTCTTAGGCCCCAAGTGGTGTCCAAATGTGCCTGTACCCTTGGCGGGGAAAAACCCTGCTCCATTTTTTCTTTGCTCCGCGTAGCACGGAGTGTTGAAAACTCTGCAAAATCCACAAAGGGAATAGAATTCACTGCCCAGGCCTAGAAATGAGTTCTTCACATGCCATACTCTTATCACAGAATCATTCTTCACCACTGATGTATAAGGGGTGGCATTCTGCATTTATCTGTATGCTTCTTTACCTCTCAACAATGGAAGATTTTATTTTTGGTTGCCAAGAAACAAAGCACTGCGTAAAATCGCTCTCCATTGGAAAGTGCACGAGCTTTGCTGAAACCAAAGCACAGACCAGCAGCAGTAGTATTTTCTCTTGCACACCTTGAATCCGTCCCCTCTTTTATGTTATGTGTTTGAAGAATCTCTGACAAAATACCGATTACAAAAATATCTACATACAAAAATATCGCAACAACAATATCGATTACAAAAATAGCGACATGCTATCTCTAACAAAGTAAGTACAAAAATATAGAAAAAAATATCGATGTCAAAATATTGTTATTAAAAAAACATTGTTTTTTTAATTTAAAAAATATGTAATATAAATAAAATAATACTTATAAAAGTAATAAACGTAGTTAAAATATGTTATAATATTTAAAATTAATAAACAATACATAATGTATTTAAAAATAATTATTAATTATATAAATATAAAACATAGTATATACTTCCTTGATACTAACTTTTAAAAATAATTTTAATAACTTATAAATAAATAAAAATATTAAAAATTACAAATAAATGTACACACATAACATATAAATACAAATAAAAATTAATAAAAATGTAAAACAAATTAAAAAAGAGTAAGTAAATGTTGGATAGCGTAGGGGTAAAAATGAGTATTCCCACTCCAGAGAGAGCTACAGTAGGGAAAGTGTTGGATAGCGTAGGGGTCAAAATTACTATTCCAACTCCAGAGAGTGCAACAGTAGGGAAAGTGTTGGATAGCATAGGAGTAAAAATTACTATTCCCACTCCAGAGAGTGCAACAGTAGGAAAAGTGTTGGATAGCGTAGGGGTAAAAATTACTATTCCCACTCCAGAGAGTTCAACAGTAGGGGACGTGTTGGACAGCGTAGGAGTAAAAATTACTATTCCCACTCCAGAGAGTGCAACAGTAGGGAAAGTGTTGGATAGCGTAGGGTTAAAAATTACTATTCCCACTCCAGAGAGTGCAACAGTAGGGAAAGTGTGGGATAGCGTTTGAGTAAAAATTAAAACTCAATATTTTGTCTGCCTACTGTGTTTGAACAGTACCAAATGTCAAGATGTAGGTGGCACTAATCCAACTTGACTGCCATTGCCTTTATGCAGTAAGAAATTCTGTTCCTTTTCGAGAACAAATTTGGGGTGAAGACTGTTGTGGTAGGAATTGCCAAGCATTCAAGCAAATCATCTTTTAGGGATCTTGAGATCATCCTGCTAGCCTTTTCCTTTTGGAGGCCCAATCTCTAGGTGCTGTTTAAAAATACTCCGGCCAGATTTGCTAAGCATTTGTGCCAATGCAAAGTAGTGCATAGTATTTACTAGTCAATGTAAAAGGTGATCTTTGCTGGAAAGGTGTCATTTTCTCAGAGCAAAACCTGATTGCATCTCTTTGTATTAAAGGGGGTAGAGGGACCGATCTGCACAAACACACTTAGGTTCTGATGCAAAGTCTGATCTTCTAAGATAGCCAGACTGTGCTTGGCATCAAAAAATAGCACCGACTTCAAGGAGGCGTAAACAAGGTGAACTACCAATTGCACAGTACATCTCCAATGCATAGTATCCTTCTGAGCAGTGGTATCTGGTGAGTCTTGAAAGTAGTGGGGCTAAAACAGACATCTCGTAATTGTGTTGAGGCACAAAATAAGCACGCCCAACTCCCTCATGGCATCTTGGCGGGGGTATTCTTACAACATATTTTTAAATACGCCCAAATTGAGCAAAGCCCACACAACGGGTGTAGCCCCGCAATCACACTATCCAAGCTTTCCTTACAAAGAACAGGTACCCTGTAACAGCACACTGAAAGCTTCCCCCAAATACGAAACGCACAGTTGGCAATAGTACCATAAAGTACTGGTTCCATAGGTACAAAGTTCTGATTGCTCCTCTCAATGCTTTTATCATTGAAGTGTGCTCTGCTGTTACCAAAGATCAACCTTCCCTTTGTGACGGAAACCTGCATTTTGCTTGGCCTGCACCTGTTCTTCGAGAGATCCTTGCCACTATGTTAACATGCGTCAGGGGTAGTAAGTGCTATATAAGTTCAATTACAATACAATTGTTGTGCTTTACCTGTCGTGAGGAACGTTTGTACCCAGACCTGGTACAAGTAAATAGCTGAAAATTAATTAGACAAGGCCTGCAGTAGGGATTAAATCGTCATGTAAACTTGTTGAAATTCAGAAAAGTAAAAGGCACCATGCTGCAACATTTACAAAAGAAAGAAATACAAAATGAATCTAGGGTAGTAAAAAACAGATTAGTGTCCAATTGCATGGTAATATTTTTTAATTATCTGTGCGTGTGTCGAGTCAGTCACCAGTCACTCTGAGTCAGCATGTCAATGGGCCTTGGCAGGAGAGAATGGTCAACGTGGAGGCACTGGGTTAGGTTGGCAGGTGATGGACACACAGCAGTAGACAAGGTAGAGTGCATGCTTCTAGGTCTGAAGCTGATGTTGAGGGAGCATCTGAATGTCTCTGCTCCAACCCTCTTTCCGGACTTGCTGTAGCAGGCACCGGGCATTTCCCCGGTGGGCCGTAGGGGTGGGAGCCAGTTTTGTGCCCGTATGGGCCAGTGTTTTGCCTTTCGGGCCGGTTTTCTCACTGGGGGCACTCCCCCTGCCCCCACTCCACCCCCGGGCCGGTCGAGCAGCAATCTGCCTGGGCTGGTTGCTGTTCCCAGTCGGCCCTGGTGGCAATCATCAAGAGCAGGGTCAGGCCAGTCTTGCTCTCAGAATCTATGGCTAGTGCTGGCACGCATCAGGCAGAAAGGTGACCAGATACTCACGGAATATAGTTCAGTTTAAATGTAGCCTGGCAACTGTACCTGGTCACAGCAAGCCACCTTGTGTCACACAAGGTGCCAGGTCACATAGTTTCCATTTCCAGCTCATCTCCTCCCTAAATGAGCACTGATCATGAGAATCCCACTCTTTTCCAACTCATCACTGGTGGGGTGGGGTGGGTCAGTGCTCCTTTTTGATCCCACCGTACTCGTGATGAGCGGGGAAAGGTGAACCCTCACTTACTGACACACACAGCCTCAGGAACCACAAGGCAGAAGCCTAACACACCCAGGCTGTGTCCATTAGCGAGACTGTGCTACGTCATAGGAGGGTGTGGCCCTGCCCTGTCACAGGTCAAAGAGACCAGCAAAATATGCAACAGAGACATATGCGCTTGAGTGTATGTGCCTGTAAAAAGTGCCCCTTTCACTGCCTGATCCTCTGAGTGATCACCTAGGAGGCAGGGGATCACTGACATAATATCGATGTCATAAATATCGATGTAGCAAAATATCGAGTAAAAAATATAGAATACCAAAATATCGACTTCCTATCTCCAAACAGGTAAGTACAAAAATATCGAATCAAAAATATAGTTAGTCAAAATATCGAATTTTTTAAATATCTTAAAAGTAATGTAAAAGTAATGAAATAATAAATATAATTAACTTAAACATACTTGAAATACTTAAATAACCTTAAAATTAATAAATAATTAATTTAAGTTAAAAATAAATAAACATACAATTAAAGTTTTTAACACACATATATATATATCTATGAACATAATATTAATAAAAAATATACTATATTTTTACCATAGGATAGCAGGAGGGTAACATTTACTATTACCACTCCAGTTAGTGCATCAGTAGAGAAAGCGTTGGATAGCGGGAGGGTAAAAATTACTATTCCCACTCCAGTAAATGCAACAGTAGAGAAAGCGTTGGATAGCGTGAGGGGAAACATTACTATTCCCACTCCAGAGTGTAATAGTAGAGAAAGCGTTGGATAGCGGGCGAGTTAAAATTACTATTCACCCTCCAAAGAGTGCAACAGTAGGGAATGTGTTGGATAGGGTAGGGGTAGAAATTACTATTCACAATCCAGTGAGTGCAACAGTAGGGAAAGTGTTGGATAGCGTAGGGGTAAAAATTACAATTCCCACTCCAAAAAGTGCAACAGTAGAGAAAGCGTTGGATAGCGGGAGGGTAAGAATTACTATTCCCACTCCAGAGAGTGCAACAGTAGAGAAAGCGTTGGATAGCAGGATAGTTAAAATTACTATTCCCACTCCAAAGATTGCAACAGTAGGGAAACCATTGGATAGCGTAGGGGTAAAAATTACTATTCCCACTCCAGAAAGTGAAACAGTAGGGAAAGTGTTGGATAGCGGGAGGGTTAAAATTACTATTCCCACTCCAGAGAGTGCAACAGTAGGGAAAGCGTTGGATAGCGTAGGGGTAAAAATTACTATTCCCACTCCAAAGAGTGCAACAGTAGAGAAAGCGTTGGATAGTGGGAGGGTAAAAATTACTATTCCCACTCCAGAGAGTGCAACAGTAGGGAAAGCGTTGGATAGCGGGAGGGTTAAAATAACTATTCCCACTATAGAGAGTGCAACAGTAGGGAAAGTGTTGGATAGCGGGCGAGTTAAAATTGCTATTCACAATCCAGTGAGTGCAACAGTAGGGAAAGCGTTGGATAGCGTAGGGGTAAAAATTCCTATTCCCACTCCAGTGAGTGCAACTGTAGGGAAAGCGTTGGATAGCGTAGGGGTAAAAATTACTATTCCCACTCCAAAGAGTGCAACAGTAGAGAAAGCGTTGGATAGTGGGAGGGTAAAAATTACTATTCCCACTCCAGAGAGTGCAACAGTAGGGAAAGCGTTGGATAGCGGGAGGGTTAAAATAACTATTCCCACTACAGAGAGTGCAACAGTAGGGAAAGTGTTGGATAGCGGGCGAGTTAAAATTGCTATTCACAATCCAGTGAGTGCAACAGTAGGGAAAGCGTTGGATAGCGTAGGGGTAAAAATTCCTATTCCCACTCCAGTGAGTGCAACTGTAGGGAAAGCATTGGATAGCGTAGGGGTAAAAATTACTATTCCCACTCCAAAGAGTGCAACAGTAGAGAAAGCGTTGGATAGTGGGAGGGTAAAAATTACTATTCCCACTCCAGAGAGTGCAACAGTAGGGAAAGCGTTGGATAGCGGGAGGGTTAAAATAACTATTCCCACTACAGAGAGTGCAACAGTAGGGAAAGTGTTGGATAGCGGGCGAGTTAAAATTGCTATTCACAATCCAGTGAGTGCAACAGTAGGGAAAGCGTTGGATAGCGTAGGGGTAAAAATTCCTATTCCCACTCCAGTGAGTGCAACTGTAGGGAAAGCATTGGATAGCGTAGGGGTAAAAATTACTATTCCCACTCCAAAGAGTGCAACAGTAGAGAAAGCGTTGGATAGTGGGAGGGTAAAAATTACTATTCCCACTCCAGAGAGTGCAACAGTAGGGAAAGCGTTGGATAGCGGGAGGGTTAAAATAACTATTCCCACTACAGAGAGTGCAACAGTAGGGAAAGTGTTGGATAGCGGGCGAGTTAAAATTGCTATTCACAATCCAGTGAGTGCAACAGTAGGGAAAGCGTTGGATAGCGTAGGGGTAAAAATTCCTATTCCCACTGCACTGAGTGCAACTGTAGGGAAAGCGTTGGATAGTGTAGGGGTAAAAATTACTATTCCCACTCCAGAGAGTGCAACAGTAGGGAAAGCGTTGGATAGCGTAGTTATAAAATTTACTATTCCCACACCAGTGAGTGAAACAGTAGGGAAAGCATTGGATAGCGGGAGGATAAAAATTACTATTCCCACTCCAGAGAGTGCAACAGTAGGGAAAAGGTTGGATAGCGGGAGGGTTAAAATTACTATTCTCACTCCAGTGAGTGCAACAGTAGGGAAAGCGTTGGATAGCGTAGGGGTAAAAATTACTATTCACACTCCAGAGAGTGCAACAGTAGGGAAAGTAAATACTTCATATATGAATACAAAGAAATTAAATATTAATACCAAATACAAAATAATTAAAAGTAATTAACAATTTTATATAATATAATAATGAATCAATTAAAAATACAAATAAAAAATAATTATTACAAATAATTACCTAATAATACAAATTATTTACCAATTAACAATTAATTAATTAACAATTAAAAAATAATTAAAAATTACAACAAAACAAAACCAATAAATAAATTAAAATATATAATAAATTACAATTAAATTACTTCCCACCCTATTCCCCTGCAAACCCACAACCCGCAACAGAAAATAAATTTAATAAAATTAACATAATTAACAATTAATCAACTAATTAAAATAAATTACCAATTATATTTTATTAAATTACCAATTTCATATTTTAATATCAATTAATTCAAAATAAATACCAATAAATAAATTAAAATATTTAATTAATTATAATTATATTACTTCCCACCCTATTCCCCTATAAACCCATAACCCGCTACAGAAAATACATTAATAAAATTAATATAATTATCAATTAATCTATTAAATAAAATCAATTACCAATTATATTTTAAATAATTACCAATTAAAAATGTAAATATCAATTATTCAAAATAAATACCAATAAATAAATAATTTTTTAAAATAAGTATAATTAAATTACCTCCCACCCTATTCTCCTATAAACCCACAACCCGCTACAGAAAATACATTAATAAAATTAACATAATTACCAATTAATCAACTAATTAAAATTATCAATTATATTTTAATTAATTACCAATTATTATTTAACAATTAATTAAAAATAAATACCAATAAATAAATTAACATATTTAATTAATTATAATTAAATTACTTCCCACCCTATTCCCCTATAAACCCACAACCCGCTACAGAATTATATTACGCAAAAATTAAATACCATAAAATTAATTAATTAAAATAAATTATAAAATAAATATGCACTTTTCACACATATACTGACATAAAAATACTTTAAAAAATAGAATACTATTAAAAAATTCATATTAACTTACTTACCTCAAATTCGAAATTTTTGTTGTCTATATTCTGTCCATTCTATATTTTTGTTGTCTATATTCTGTCCATTCGATATTTTGTCCATTCTATATTTTTAACTCGATATTAATGTAACTCGACATTAAAAATTCGATCTTTTGAGTGTATACCGAGGCAGGGATCAGAATAATATCTTTACAAAAAGATAGGATTCAGGAAATGGGAGGCAGAGCCCTGACGCCCCTAATAGTGAGCTGCCACTGCTGCTGCGTGAGTATAGATACAGGAATGTGTGCTAAAAAGGTATGATTCCAGTACAGTCATGCACTAGACAATCCACACTCACCTCTGCCCCACGGTGTAAGGCTGTGCATCTTGCAAGTCAGTCTTCTTTGGGCATCAAGGCAGGCTAATCTTCTTAGATAGGGCTTTGCTCAGTGTTTCCACCTTGTGCAATGCAGAGCACCAAATCTGTTTGCAGCACTGTGTAGCATGAAAAATTCATAAATCTACGCCTTGATATACACAGTAAACCGGATCATGGAATAAGGTTATAATTAATGCTCTAGCTTTATATAGTGTTAATGTGTAAATACTCCAAAATAACCACACTATAATACAAAGAATGATGTAATAATGAAATTGAACATGTTTGCAGCACACAACATCACTTAACCAACTTTGGTGGGGTAGAGTGGTAGGATGTGTGGTGTCTTATTTTTATAGGGGAGGGTGTTGACGAGGGTAATGGAGCAGGTTGGCAGGACACCAGGTTTTCTTTTCTTTCTGCCGAAGAGGAAGGGTGGCCAGATGGTGGTGGGGGAAACCAAGTATATTGGCAGAAAAACAAGTATATTTCTTTTTTTAACATATGGGATGGGGTGGTTTGCCAAGAGAGAGGAGCAAGGGTAAGAAAACTGATTCCTCTCACATCTTCTATTTGATCGGCTTACAGGTTGACAAGAGTGTGTATGCACAACACAGTTGTCTACCTCGTTACATAGGAAACTCAAGTTTCACGACTGGCGTTTATGATGTTACTTGGAACCACTCGGTGGAAAATCGCTGGTAATGACAGCTACCAATCTAGAATTCTGTATGATTTTTTTTTTTTAGGTGTTTTGTCAAATAGCCAAAACAATTTCTGTATGTTTTTTTGAAAGATTCGAAACATGAAAGAGGCTAAAGTCCTCCCATGAAGGTATTAAAAGCTACGAAAGGCAAAATTCCCTTTAAGCCTCCTTGCAGCCTGACTTTATTTGACTTGGAATGCAATTTTTGACAGAGTCTTCAAGACACGCTGAGGGCCTGAGGCTTTCACAGCCTCATTTGAGCTCCAGACAACAGATCAATATGGGTAAACACAACAGACAAAAAAAAGCGTGGTTAGTTTGGAAAAGGTGTTATCATGTTCTTAAATTCTCTTTTAATTTTCATTTTTATAAACTTGACAAGCTGATTAGCTGCCCCTGCAGAAAATATCTAGGGTGCAAAGCAGAATCACCTGGCACTCTGCTGCACTGGGGCACAGAAAATGAAAAGTGCGCTTAGATGAGCCGACCACGGTCCGCGTCATTTAGAAGATTATTAAGAATCCAAGTGTCAAAGCAGACAATCAGAAATTCCGTTCCAAATCCATTCGCCCCTGGGCCTCTAATGATAGCCATTTATCCTATTACATTTAATTGAGACAGAACATACCATTAACAAATTGATAGGTATTTATGCTTTGAACTCTTTTGGACACCCTGCCAAATTTCCTGATGGGCTGCGAAAAGGCCCCTGTTACGCGCGACATGCATGTAACCCGTGAAAATGATAGGGCAGTCTTGAAAGTTAATTCGAGCCGTCGTTTGTCATCGCACCCGCAGGTGTGACCCAGTTCCTAAAGTATAACGCACGATGAAAGTAAGTGGCTGGCTCGCGCGCCTGCTGCCAGACGTAATGCGCATTCTGCCGGTGTCACTCGAGGAGCGCGCCATAAATTTTGCTAATGGTGTGAAGTCTTGAAATGTACGGTCTGTCCATGCTGAGGTCAAGTGAAACTGCTTCACAGCTTAATTTTAGCCCTGTTGCCAGCCCTTCAGTCAATCTCGCAAGTGTAAGAGGCCTTTATTTCTCAGTGTCCTTTTTAGAGGGCTCAGCCTCAAAGCCCATCGAATGGAAACACATTTTCTTTCAGTTAATTGTTCTATAGAGTACCCCATACAAATGACCATTTAGGGCGCACACTCCGCAAACTCAATTGGGACTTAAATAATACATAGGTGTTATTACTCCTCGAATCAATAATGTCTGCTTTGTCGACCTTGAAGGGATGGAAAATGGACTCAACCAGAATGGGATTCGGAAGGGTAACACGCGGTCCCATGTGAGGTTATCTGCTACATTAAATTCTTAAGTTCAAGATTAATTTTGTAGTTATTAATATTAGAATTCTGTTTTAACGCCGTGATTTAATTAATATTTAATTAATTAACATTCAAGATTTTGTTCAAGAGTCTTCCCATTCTAAGTAGTGAGTCCCGTCGACTAGTGGTTCAATCCATCATTTTAAGTCGATTGGATTACTGTAACTCTCCAGTTGGTCTCACCCGTTTACCTCCTTCAGAGACTTAAACACACCCAGAATTCAACTTCTTGATTGGCGTAATGTACTCCCGCTGCAGCCCCCCCCCTCCCTCTGCCTCTCTTATATCCTTACAATGGCTTCTGATTTCTAAAAGAAATATTTTCAAATCCACGTGTATTACTTGCTTTACACGCCTTTCATCATCTAAACCATGTCTACTTAGGGCAGAAATTGATTCACTAACAATCAAGCCGGCTGCTGAGATCTGCTTCTGCCTGTGTTGTGTTCTCAAGTTCTGTCACTTTCATTTTGTGGGGCGATCCATTGCTTTTCTGACAGCTCAGTACTGGAATCAGCTTCCTGCTCAGCTGAGGCTCTATGAGCAGCTCCTTCCTTGCAGTAAAATCACTGCATAATCCTGTCTTGTCCCTAGTCCAGGTTCGCTCAGCACCAGGACAACATCATTTAGGCATTTGCACACCCTACAAGCCACAAATCAATGAATTTACCAATCATTTCATTTCATAAGGCTTTATTCGGAACAAAAAACATGTCCATAAAAGCACACAAATAATAGATAAAATTACAATTACAATACAGTTATATTTACAATTAGACAGCCAATGGTTCAAAAGAAACATAATATACAGGCGGGGAGAGAATAAATATTTAAAAACACATACTTTTCCTGACATTAATCGCTTTAAGCAGAAAAGTAGCAGTAAAAAAGCAAACATCAGGATGGAGCAGGTTAAAAAGCAATTTCATACACTCATGAACTGTTCTAACACCAAATTTGACAAAAATAGGTTTTAAAAAAGCTTTACGGAAGTTCCCATACAATTGACACAACAAAAGAAAGTGCATTGTGCTTTGTGCAGAGGTATTGTCACACGGGCAAGGACCATTAGGGTGCTTATTCAGGGAAGGGAAAGCAACCAGGTTATGCACAGTCCCCATCCTTAATCTTGTTAACACAAACTGATGAGAAACTCTGGTGACTTCGGTCAAATATCGTTGGTATCCAGCTATTTCTTTCATACTACTGTAAAACACACGAGTGGAGGAGTTGCCTTCATTACAGATCCGTTTCTCAGACTTACAATTCAAAAAGATATTCTTCATATCAGACTTTGATATATCTGAGGCCCCATATCTATCGGTGTTTATATGAAGGCCGTAAAACTCCTCAAAACTGTTAGTGATATATTTAATCCAAGGAATCTTTAACTGATTATCAACCGTGAGACAATCGTTAATAATGGCTCTATTTAAGGATGTCTCTTCTTTCAGCCAGATGAAACGCCATAACAGTAGTGGTCTCAGGAGAATCAGATCTTTTAAATGTTGGATTCCAAGTTCTCTGTGGACTAATTCATTAGAGGCAGAATTAGGCAGACACAAAAGGCTTTTTAAAAAGACATTTTCCCCCACCTGGAGGCTCCCAACCGATGTCAGACCCCAAACCCCTGCCCAATAGAGGGCAATGGAGAGACATCTGGACTGAAAGATCTTAAGCATGTCTCTTATTCGTTTGTCCCCTAATTTGGTTGCAAAAGTAAACACCCCGTTGGCACTCCTCATGATCTTAGCCCTAACATTCTTATACTCACTGGCCCAACTGCCATTCTTGGAGAATGTAATGCCAAGATAGCAAAAGTTGTCAACTTTTTGGACCCTTTGTCCTTCTATAAAATACGAATTGGGCTTGCTCAGCCCCGGCGCACACTCCATAATATAGGTTTTAGATTTATTAATCACAAGTTTTCTACTCTTGATAAACTGTGAAAACCCATGCATCAGGCGATGGAGGCCTATCGGGGTCCTAGACAGTAGCACGGCATCGTCCGCATAGAGTAATACAGGGACATTGAAATCATTAACTCTCGGAGCGTCTGCCACTACTGTCTGCAAAACGGTGTCCACTTCATTAATGAAAAGTGTAAAAAGCAAGGGGGCGAGGACACACCCCTGCCTTATACCCCTCCCGATCTTAAATTTGGTGGTACACTCCCCATTAGAACCATATTGAACGCAGGTACTTAATTTCTCATAGAGTCGGGCCAAAAATAAGACAATAACCTCAGGGGCTCCCATCTCAATCAATTTTGCCCAGAGACCATGTCAAACGCACTGCTCAAATCTGCAAAGCAGAGATAGATGGAGCCCTTCTTGGCCTGGATATATTTCCCGATCAAAAGTTCGAGATTTAAACATTGCTCGATCGTCCCACGCCCTTTTCTAAAACGATACTGGCAGTTTGCCAGGATACCGTTGGATTCTGCCCATTCTTCCAATCTAACCAAAAGTACCCGACTCATGATTTTCACTGAGGAATCCATTAAGGAAATGGGGCGGTAGTTTTTCACATCTCCCCGATCGCCTTTCTTGAATATAGGTATAATGATTGATTCCTCCCACATAGGGGGAATCTCATGGCAGACAGCTGCATTAAAGACTTTTACCAACATTGGTCCCCATACCTCGGGGGCCATCTTGTAAACATCGATGGGCACCCCATCGGGACCCTGAGCCTTTCCCCCTTTACTTGCGCTGATGCTATCTAAAACCTCAGTCAGGGTAATATCCAAAGGGACAATGGGCCAACAGTCCTTACGATTACCCAAGGCTTTGTCTGAGTCAAAAATACTAGAGAAACGAGATATCCATGTTTCCATATTAACCTTAGATGTTAGTTCTGGTATATTCTCATCTTTAAGAATCGGGCAATTAACAGTAGCCCAAAATAATGTACAATTATTCAACTCAGCAGCCTGTGTCAATTTATCCCAGGCCTCATGCTGTAACCCCGTTTTCCTTCGCTTAACTGTTGTCTTATAGTTTATTCTGAGCTGAGACACCTGGCTCCTGGCTCTGGGTTTAGCTGCCAGTGCCTCTTTGAGCTCTTTTAGCGCAATAGTACATGCATGGTCGAACCATCCCCTCCGTTGGTCGGACTTACACCCAGCTATTTTAGTAAACCTTTTGTCAATGATGGAGTTAATTCTGATAAAATAACCAATAATATCGACACTGACGTTAGCATGCTCAAGGATCGCAGTGATTTCTGATAAGCAGCTATTAATAATAAGATCAGACGTCATTTCAGCTTTATCCCCATTCCACCTCAACCTAGTACCGTTAGTTCTATGTGGTTCGATGTTAATGATAACACCAGAATCAGGTGCAGGTTTATCTTTCCAGAGAGTGGCCTCTATAGTAACACAGTTATGGTCGCTAAGCATGATATCCACGACCCTAGGGGCCAAACTCCAGGGGATAAGATTGGATGACATACAAATAAAATCAGTAACAGTATTTGCCCCTCTGCCAGAAAAAGTGGGGATACTTTCACCTAGATCGCTCTTCTCATTCACTAATATTTCCATATCATGAGCTGCTAGGAAATTATTCAGAGATTCCCCGTACTTGTTATGAGGAAAATGAAGTTCAGCATCCCCAAAACGATTGGTGACCACACACGTACTTTGGTGGGAGAGGGGACAGACTGCAATATTAAAATCCCCCGCAAAAAATTAATTCAAAAGTAACATTTGAACCCGCAATGATATCAACCAGGGCGCTCTCTAAAGCGTTAATCACCAGATGCCTGGTGCTGTCAAAAATATTATTATAAAAATTAATTAAAAGGATGTTTCTACCTTCTTCCTGCGACAACCATAAAATCTGAGAATGAGCCCCCACTAATACATGTTTTTTACAATTCTGGGGATTTTAACAGAGATCAAAACCAAAAGCCCTCCCTTGGCTCTACCAGATGTTGATGCCGTAGCGGGTAATTGGTAAGAAACAAAACCGTTATAACCGGGAACATTTTTACACCAAGTTTCCTGGAGGCAGATGATATCAAAAAGATCTTTAAATTCTGACCACCCCAGGCAATCGTCTTTGGACGCTAAACCCGCAACATTCCAACTAGCAATGAAACAGCTCGGCAACCCAGGGGGTATTTGCAAACTTTCAACAGGGGTAATAATGGTTGGATTACTACAAAGACTGTCCGGTGAATCATTGAGATTAAGGAGGGTTACTCTCTGCCTATCTACTATAAGCGGACCCCCAACACACCCATCATATTCACCCGCAAAGCTATATGTCATACGACAATCAGGGTGCTCACTAACGTTAACCGAAAGCCCTGTATTATTTCCATCTGACTCTCCTCCACAAAATACAGTTTCTATTTCGGGCAGGGAGAAGGCCTGGTCAGATCTGCTTCTGCCTGTGTTGTGTTCCCAAGTTCTGTCACTTTCATTTTGTGGGGCAATCCATTGCGTTTTTGACAGCTCAGTACTGGAATCAGCTTCCTGCTCAGCTGAGGCTCTATGAGCAGCTCCTTCCTTGCAGTAAAATCACTGCATAATCCTGTCTTGTCCCTAGTCCAGGTTCGCTCAGCACCAGGACAATATTTAGGCATTTGCACACTCTACAAGCCACAAATCAATGAATTTACCAATCAATTAGGTTGTTCATTTTGTTTTAGTCGAATTTTAAATTATCTTTTTATTGTTGATGCTTGTAAGGGAATACCCACATTCACACTATTTAATTACGAGGAAGATACTCATGTATAACTTTGGGGCCCGACTGGGGAACCAAAAGCTTCCCTCGCAAAAATGCTCAAACCAACCCACTTTCTTTTCACCTCTTCATGCTTTGTATCTCTTTCCAGACACCCATTCCCTCTTTCTCCTTTTCTCCTTTCTCTCGTCTTCATCTCTGGTCACTTAATTTCTCTCTTCTCCTTCCCCCTCTCTCTCTCGACTCCCTCTGTGCTTGCCTGCTACAATTACGCTCGAGGAGCTGGGGTACGTGACAGAAGTGCTAGGAGTGACCCTGAGTTTTCAAATCCGGCCTTCAATGACTCCGGTCCATTGAGAAAATGCCCCATGAACTAAAAGGCCTGTCCGTCCCTGCCGATTTCTTGTCCCTAAGATTCCCTTTTCTTCCTTTCCAGAACTTAACACTTACCCATTGCCCTTTAACTAACTTGTTCTGTAACTAATTTCTTTCTACTGGTTTCTTTTGTATTATTGTTGGGGCAGGAATGTGTAGCAATGAGGTCCAAACAGCTAAGTTCAAGATCTTTTACTGTAGTAAGTTACAAGTAGATATGTTCCAGTGAAGCAGGTAGTTAAGTTCTGTAGAGCAGCCCCACCAGGAGCAGCCTGCATGCTGCTCAGCCCATTCTCAACTGTCAGGCTTCACCTCACAGGCACCCAACATTCCAATATGCATCATCATTCCAACATTCCATACAGCACACAGTACATTCAGACTGGTTGAGCATGAGGGAAAATGGCAGAACATTAACATGAGCAGGATACTACAGAAGCCCCCTGCATGGTGATTTAGAATGAATTTTGGGGGAACAAAATTTGCACCTCTACCTAATTCATACTCAATCAATCAATCAATCCTAGCATTTATATAGCGCACTACTCACCCGGAGGGTCTCAAGGCGCTTGGGGAGGGGGGGGGGGGGGGGTCCGCTACTGCTCGAACAGCCAGGTCTTGAGCTGCTTCCTGAAGGCGAGGTGGTCTTGGGTCAGGCGGAGGTGGGTCGGGAGGGAGTTCCAGGTCTTGGCGGCCAGGTGGGAGAAGGATCTTCCTCCTGTTGTGGCTCTTCGGATGTGGGGGACGGCGGCGAGGGCGTGGCTGGTCGATCGAAGGTGGCGTGTGGGAGCGTAGAAGTTGAGGCGGCTGTTGAGGTAACTCGGGCCTTGGTTGTGCAGGGCTTTGTGTGCGTGGGTGAGGAGGCGGAAGGTGATTCTCTTGTTGACCGGGAGCCAGTGCAGGTCTCTCAGGTGTCTGGAGATGTGGCTTCGTCTGGGGATGTCGAGGATGAGTCTTGCTGAGGCGTTCTGGATTCGCTGGAGTCTCCTCTGGAGCTTGGCGGTGGTTCCGGCGTAGAGGGCGTTGCCGTAGTCCAGATGGCTGGTGACGAGGGCCTGGGTGACCGTCTTCCTGGTCTCGGTGGGGATCCACCGGAAGATCTTACGTAGCATGCGCAGGATGTTGAAACAAGACGAGGAGACGGCGTTGACTTGTCTGATCATGGAGAGGGAGGAGTCCAGGATGAAGCCCAGGTTGCGTGCGTGGTCTGTTGGTTTGGGTGCGGAGCCCAGGGCGGGTGGCCACCAGGAGTCGTCCCAGGCGGAGGGCGAGGAGCCCAGGATGAGAACTTCCGTCTTGTCTGAGTTCAGTTTCAGGTGGCTGGTCATCATCCATTCGGCTACGTGTTTCATCCCTTCGTGTAGGTCGGCTCTGGCGGTGGCGGAGTCGTTGGTCAGGGAGAGGATCAGCTGTGTGTCGTCGGCGTAGGAGATGATGTTGAGGTTGTGTTGGCGTGCGATGGCCGCAAGGGGGCTCATGTAGACATTGAAGAGGGCGGGGCGGAGCGAGGAGCCTTGAGGAACGCCGCAGATGACTTCGGTGGCCTCTGACCTGAACGGGGGTAGGCGGACTCTCTGTGTTCTTCCAGCGAGGAAGGAGATGATCCATTCCAGTGCCTTCTCCTGGATTCCGACGTTCCTGAGGCGTTGCACTAGGGTGCGGTGGCAGACAGTGTCGAATGCCGCGGAGAGGTCTAGGAGGATGAGGGCCGCTGTTTCTCCGTTGTCAAGCAGGGCACGGATGTCATCGGTGGCAGCGATGAGGGCGGTCTCGGTGCTGTGGTTGGCCCTGAAGCCCGACTGTGAGGGGTCGAGGGATCCATTCGTCTCGAGGAAGGCGGCCAGCTGCTTGTTGACTGTCTTCTCAATGACTTTGGCTGGAAACGGGAGGAGCGAGATGGGGCAGTAGTTCTTGAGTTCGGTGGGGTCTGCTGTTGGTTTCTTTAGTAGAGCGCTGAGTTCGGCGTGCTTCCAGCTCTCAGGGAAGGTTGCGGTGTTGAAGGAGGCGTTGATGATGTCCCGTAGCTGGGGTGCGATGGCGGCGTCGGCTTTGTTGAAGACGTGGTGAGGGCAGGGGTCGGTTGGAGATCCGGAGTGGATGGAGTCCATTGTGGGGATGGTGTCTTCGGTGTTGATTGGGGTCCAGGCGCTGAGGGTGGTGGTGGGGGGCGTTGGTGCGGTCGTGGGGAGCGTTGGTTGTGTGCTGAAGCTGTTGTGTATGTCAGCGATCTTGTTGTGGAAGTAGGAGGCGAGGGAGTTGCAGAGGTCTTGTGATGGGGTGATGTCGTTGATTCCGGCGTTGGGGTTGGAGAGCTCTTTCACGATGTTGAAGAGTTCCTTGCTGTTGTGTGCGTTGTTGTCCAGTCTTTCCTTGAATGCTGTTTTCTTGGTGGCACGAATCAGTTGATGGTGTTTTCGAGTGGCGAGCTTGAGGGTGGTCATGTTGTCCGGTGTTGAGTCTCTTCTCCATGCTTTCTCGAGAGCTCAGCAGTTCTTCTTGGAGCTCTTGAGTTCGTCGGTGAACCAGGATGCTTTCTTGCTGCCGGGTCTGCTGGGCGGGGTCCTCAGTGGGGCGAGGTCGTCTGCGCAGTTGCTGATCCACTTCGTGAGGTTGTCGGCGGCCTGGCTGGGGTTCGCGGAGCTGGCGGGAGGGTGCTGGTTCAGGGCTGCGGTGAGCTGGTCGGCCGTGATCTTGTTCCAGCTTATTCGTGCAACCTGTTGCTGGTGGTGGTGGATCGTGGTCCTTCTGAAGCTGAAGTGGACGCAGCTGTGGTCCGTCCAGTGGAGTCCGGTGGCGTGGCTGAAGGCGATGTCTTTGCTGGATGAGAAGACGGCATCGAGTGTGTGTCCGGCGAGGTGGGTGGGGGTGGTCACCAGCTGCTTGAGTCCGAGGTTGGTGAGGTTGTCAAGCAGGGTGGTGGTATTGCGGTCATTGTTGTTCTCCAGGTGGAAGTTGAGGTCCCCGAGGAGGATGTAGTCAGCGGAGGGGAGGGCGTGCGGGCTGATGAAGTCGGCGATGTCTTCGCTGAATTGTGTGCGGGGTCCCGGGGGACGGTAGATCAGGGTGCCTCTGAGGGTGGTCTTGGGGTCGGTGTGGATCTGGAAGTGCAGGTGTTCGGCGGTTGTCAGGGTGTCGTCGGTGTTGGTCGTGATGCGGATGGTGTTCCTGTGGATGATGGCGATGCCTCCTCCCGTCTGGTTGACGCGGTCCCTCCGGGTGATCTTGTATCCATCCGGGATGGCGATGGCGATGTCGGGCGCCTAGGAGGCGTTCATCCAGGTTTCCGTGAGGAAGGCAACGTCTGGAGATGTGGTGTCGAGGAGGTTCCAGAGTTGAACGGCGTGTCTGTGGATGGAGCAGGTGTTGAGCAGGATGCACTTCAGGTGGTTGCTGCTGGTGTTCGGCTTTGTGGGTGCTGGTGTAGTGCAGGTCCGGATGCATGTGAACTTGCAGGCGTGGCAGCTGAAGGGTCCGTGGGTGCGTCTCGGAGTGGCTCGGTAGCATCCCGGGGCTCGGCCGGTGTTGAGTGCGTTGAGGGTGGCGGCGTTGTACGTCCGGCGGGAGGGGTGGCCTCTGCGGGGGCCAGGGGTCCTGGTACTGGGCGCGGTCCAGGAGCGGACGGGCATAGACGGGCTTACCTTTGGCGCACCTTCGGCGCTCAATCGGTGCTCCCGCTGCGCGCGTCCGCTGCGCGGTCGCTTTGGGGACGTCATAAGAAGGGAGCCGGTCGGGAGGGTCTGCGGGGAGCGGGAGCGAGAGCCAATCGGCTGGCGGGGGGCGGGGTCGCGGGCTAGGGCGGCGGGAAAAGCTGGAGCGGGCTTGGCGGCCCTCAGGTGGCTGGGGCTGCGGGAGGCTGGTGTGGGCTCGGCGGCCCTCGGGTGGCTGGGGCTGCGGGAGCAGGCACAGGCACAGGAGCGTGGGGGTGACCAGGCCGGAAGGCACAGTGGTCACTCCCTGGTTCTGGTCAGGCTCCCCTTAAGAAGGGAGCCGGTCGGGAGGGTCTGCGGGGAGGCGGGAGCGAGAGCCAATCGGCTGGCGGGGGGGCGGGGCCGTGGGCTAGTGCGGCGGGAAAAGCTGGAGCGTGCTTGGCGGCCCTCGGGTGGCTGGGGCTGCGGGAGGCTGGTGTGGGCTCGGCGGCCCTCGGGTGGCTGGGGCTGCGGGAGCAGGCACAGGCACAGGAGTGTGGGGGTGACCAGGCCGGAAGGCGCAGTGGTCACTCCCTGGTTCTGGTCAGGCTCCTCTTAAGAAGGGAGCCGGTCGGGAGGGTCTGTGGGGAGGCGGGAGCGAGAGCCAATCGGCTGGCGGGGGGGCGGGGCCGCGGGCAAGGGCGGCGAGTAAAGCTGGAGCGGGCTTGGCGGCCCTCGGGTGGCTGGGGCTGCGGGAGGCTGGTGTGGGCTCGGCGGCCCTCGGGTGGCTGGGGCTGCGGGAGCAGGCACAGGCACAGGAGTGTGGGGGTGACCAGGCCGGAAGGCGCAGTGGTCACTCCCTGGTTCTGGTCAGGCTCCCCTTAAGAAGGGAGCCGGTCGGGAGGGTCTGTGGGGAGGCGGGAGCGAGAGCCAATCGGCTGGCGGGGGGGCCGGGCCGCGGGCTAGGGCGGCGGGAAAAGCTGGAGCGGGCTTGGCGGCCCTCGGGTGGCTGGGGCTGCGGGAGGCTGGTGTGGGCTCGGCGGCCCTCGGGTGGCTGGGGCTGCGGGAGCAGGCACAGGCACAGGAGCGTGGGGGTTACCAGGCCGGAAGGCGCAGTGACTACTGTCAACACCCTGCAGTGCATGGTGACTACCTGTGCTCAATAACCTGCTGGTGTAAGCAGAAACAATTCCCAACAGGTATCATGTAAAGACAGTTTCAATAATGTATGCAATATGCATTACAAAGAAGGAAGAAACAAGGAGTCATTTGAATTTTTTGAAAAAGGCAGTATTATTCACCAAGAAGCAAAGGGAATGGTCTTTCACATGACAATACAGTTAAAACAGCACGGTACAGAGCAGATCATGTGACAACCCAGTGGCACTTGGTGCAAGGCGCTATATACAATTGGTGATAGTGAAGGTGCAAGTGCTAAAGTGAACAGCGTGATCGACGCATGAACTAAAGTATTTACATCAAATAATGGCTCCAAAAAAAACAAGTTGTAATCACTTAAAACAAAATTATTTGTACAGGAGCACAGAACGTGATATGCGTCGTATGATTCAAGCTGTAAAGTCGACGGCGTTTCGATCCCCTTTAGTCGGGATCGTCATCAGGACAGGGTTGTCGATGGAATCAGTGCTGTGGGCAAGAGAAGGGCAATTTGAGCGGAGGGCCGAGGACTGGGACATGGAGAGGGGTGGGTAAGTGAGTGGGTTTAGTGGTCAGGTGTAAGTATCAGAACAGTGAAAGTCTAGATGTGGATGTGGCGTGATGGGGTGGGGGCCGGAGCGGAGAGTAGTAGGAGTGTTGATTGGGGGTGACTAAGGTGAGTGTCAACGTCAAGAGATATAGTTGGACAATTGGAATAATATAATTAGCAATAATTGTGTGAGGTTGAGTCAAGAGGTCGATTAACTAGTGCAAGGTAAGAAGTGAGTGGTGAGGGAGTGCAGAGGTGATGGGGAAGGGGAAAAAACTTACAGTGATATCCAGGCAGGAAGCGAGGATAGCTGAAGTCCGAGCGGTCGCTCAAGGGTCGAAAGCTGCGGGGAGCAAGGGGTAGGGAATTACGAAAAACTGACCAACTTCAGGATGTAGGCTAGATGGAAAACCACGATTAGTGGAGTTACCTGATCGTTGATTGTATCTGATCAGCGGGCGGGACTTGCTGCGCCTACGGGAAGGAAAAGTACTGGGAGTAAGAGAGAGCCGTTGGCGTGAGAAACCTTTAAGTAATCTCATACTCCGATCGCACCGAGTGTGCGGGAACTGGGCTTACCAGAATGATTCAGGGCGGCGGAAGGCTATTGGGGCTCTTCTGGTGGGGGGCTGCGAGCAGTTAATGCTGGAGCTAACTGAGCAGGTATGGAGCCTGCATATAAATGAGGAAGTCAAAGGCTGGGGGCGGAGTACGGTCAGCGCGGGAGGCGGGGTAGGGGGCGTGTCGCGATGTTACCGAGGTAACATTGGCAAACAGGAAGTGGCGAAGTAGAAGAAAGAGACTCAGGGTGTGTCGGATTGTTGTCAAGACAACACTGACATACAGGACGCAAATGAAGGCGTGATAGAAGGGGAGGTCTGCTCGGGTCGGGAAGTTAGGTCGGGAAGCGAGGCGGGGTTGTGCAAGCTGTAATGATATAGGACACAGACACAGTACAAAGTATACAGTACATCAATTATACATTTCAGAGTATAAAAAGTGAGAGGAGGGATGTATGTACAAGTAATTAGTGTCCAGTTGGATAATTGGTCAGAAATCAGTGGGTTATATAACATCATGATAGGGAAAACATTGGACATTCCAGGTAGTCGGAGTCCAACAGAACACACGGTTTAAAACCAGAGAGTTACGTACATGACAGTAGTCTATTTGGGTGGACAGTGGAGTTAAACGGTGATAGTATGTGTCCATTCATCAAGAGTGTTTAACCCATGGTTGACCGAGTCAACTCGTGCAATCCATTTACTCTATAGCTCCATAGCTCTATTGAGTAGAGTGGACATGTTCCCCCCTCTGATGAGTAGTGTGGGTTTTTCAATGACCATCCACCTCAGATCTGTGTCAGCAGCACAATCCGACACACCCTGAGTCTCTTTCTTCTACTTCGCCACTTCCTGTTTGCCAATGTTACCTCGGTAACATCGCGACACGCCCCCTACCCCGCCTCCCGCACTGACCGTACTCCGCCCCCAGACTTTGACTTCCTCATTTATATGCAGGCTCCATACCTGCTCAGTTAGCTCCAGCATTAACTGCTCGCAGCCGCCCACCAGAAGAGCCCCAATAGCCTTCCGCCGCCCTGATTCATTCAGGTAAGCCCAGTTCCCGCACACTCGGTGCGATCGGAGTATGAGATTGCTTAAAGGTTTCTCACGCCACCGGCTCTCTCTTACTCCCAGTACTTTTCCTTCCCGTAGGCGCAGCAAGTCCCGCCCGCTGATCAGATACAATCAACGATCAGGTAACTCCACTAATCGTGGTTTTCCATCTAGCCTACATCCTGAACTTGGTCAGTTTTTCGTAATTCCCTACCCCTTGCTCCCCGCAGCTTTCGACCCTTGAGCGACCGCTCGGACTTCAGCTATCCTCCCTTTCTTGCCTGGATATCACTGTAAGTTTTTTCCCCTTCCCCATCACCTCTGCACTCCCTCACCACTCACTTCTTACCTTGCACTAGTTAATCGACCTCTTGACTCAACCTCACACTATTATTGCTAATTATATTATTCCAATTGTCCAACTATATCTCTTGACGTTGACACTCACCTTAGTCACCCCCAATCAACACTCCTACTACTCCCCGCTCCGTCCCCCACCCCCATCACGCCACATCCACATCTAGACTTTCACTGTTCTGATACTTACACCTGACCACTAAACCCACTCACTTACCCACCCCTCTCCATGTCCCAGTCCTCGGTCCTCCGCTCAAATTGCCCTTCTCTTGCCCACAGCACTGATTCCATCGACAACCCTGTCCTGATGACGATCCCGACTAAAGGGGATCGAAACGCCGTCGACTTTACAGCATGAATCATACGACGCATATCACGTTCTGCGCTCCTGTACAAATAATTTTGTTTTAAGTGATTACAACTTGTTTTTTTTTTAGCCATTATTTGATGTAAATACTTTAGTTCATGCGTCGATCACGCTGTTCACTTTAGCACTTGCACCTTCACTATCACCAATTGTATATAGCACCTTGCACCAAGTGCCACTGGGTTGTCACATGATCTGCTCTGTACAGTGCTGTTTTAACTGTATTGTCATGTGAAAGACCATTCCCTTTGCTTCTTGGTGAATAATACTGCCTTTTTCAAAAAATTCAAATGACTCCTTGTTTCTTCCTTCTTTGTCATGCATATTGCATACATTATTGAAACTGTCTTTACATGATACCTGTTGGGAATTGTTTCTGCTTACACGACACACCCATCCCAACGAGGTTTATGGGTCTTCTCCTGTTGTTCTTACACAATAACCTGCTGGAGCATACCCCAAGCTCCGTACACCATATGCAGCATAGGGTTGGGCTCAGGAGCTGCACCCAACACCCTGCTTTGGCTGTGTGCAGCAGGAGGTTGAGCACTCACCCCCCACCAAGCACAGCTGACTATGTCATGTAACAATATTAGGTGTAGGCAAACCTACTGGCTTTGTCAAAGTGTCAAAATATAAAAAGCAGCAGGCCTATTGGCTTTATCAAGGGGCCAGCACATCAACATACATAAAACAGACTTAGTGGCTTCATCAAAAAATCACTAATCACTATAATCAATGTGTATTTTATAAATTCAAACATTGCAATGTTTAATATTAGTGATTGTCACAAGATATTTTCAATAAAGTAGTATTTAAAACATATTAAACATGTCTCTGAGTCTTTTTTGAACATTTTTCAGACCACAAAGTGCAGCCATAGAACCAACCACACCATAGAGTTATAGTTAGCTTAGTGCATGAGTTCTAGTTACGTGAGATAACTAGAACTGGTGAATTTCATTAGTTTTCGACATATAGAACATTTGTTGTCACTGACATGCTCACCATATATCTGGATATCCATACAGGTCAGTATGAAGCCTCACAGCCTGCAGTGTTGGTGCCTTGCGCCAGTTCCAATAACCACCCAGCAACGTCAAACCAAATTAACCCCTCTCGTTTCAGAGGAAGAACCATACTGGTACTTGGAGATTTGCATAATATAGTGTTTAATCCAACATCTCAACATATGCTTTTGTCAAAATGCTTCACCTCCCATGAATACATATAAGCAACTTAATAGTTACGGTAAACGTGAACAAAGACTCTTCCCTAGTGCAGAGTATCAATATATATTTCATTGAATCAGTTACAATTCCATTTACAATTGTTATAATTGATTTTCACAATATTATTTTCTTTTTTCAATAATTTTCATTGTACTTCAAAAAACGTAATCTAACAATTGTTAATCCGTTTATGCCACATCGCTTTCCCTACAACATTTACTTTGGTGACTGCAATTATCTCATTGTTTCCCTAGGTCCTGGAGACAATGTGCATGCACATCTAATACCATAGTAAATGATTTCCGACAAAGCTGCGTAAGTGGGCTAGCATATTAATGTACATTCTATCATCTATATTCACTTCATGTCATCAAATATGATCATTTTTTCCAACAACATTCTTAATTTTTTCATCATATTCCCCAACTTCATATGACAATTAAGGAGTCTTACTATGTTTTATAACTCATACTATAGGACACCTTCTCTGTTAATAACAATCACAGCATTGTTATACTGTACCTATGAGTTTGTGAACATGATAAATAGTTGAGTAATCATCCCCCATCGGGCTTAATCATTTCTAATAAGGTCACTTCTCTTTTATTTACGACGTTCAACTACTTAATACAGGCATTAGAAATAATCGTTGAGCTATGGAGAAATACCTATGAGAAGAAAAGCCGAAAAATGGGGAAAAGATAAAACAATATAAAGAGGAAGAAAGAAATGTATGCAATTTCGGAAGAGTGATATCTACTCAAACCTCTCCGTCTTAAAGTTCCAAGGGTATAGGTTATGGTTTATCAATACTACCCCCATAAGAGCTTATGCATGCAAAATAGACTTGTGTACCATATTACAAACATATTCCAGACATCTATTTTCATAGTCTTGGGGCTATCCCAGTTTTCAGTTTCCATTTTCTAAGCACCCCAACTGTGAACGTTAACCAATTCTCCAAAGTGTACCGATAATTCCCCATCTATGTTTAATCTCAGAGGGTGTTTGGTGCCTACCTGGATGATGTAATATGATTCCAGATATCTCTGTCCCCTCCAGGATTGGATGATTCCACCCTGTCAATGGTAAACAACAATAGTTGGTCTGGATCACTTTCATGTCTTTTTTTGAAATGTCAAGCTACTTGGTATATCACATCTTTCTGTATGGTGGCCTTGCGATCATCTAAGTCCATTTTCCTGCCTGGAAAAATGGTGCTTTCAATGTAGTTCATGCAATATGTGCATTCCAACATATATACATAAAAATTAGACACACTTGCCATTCATTTTTTAATGCATCATGTTCTACCAAAGCATGTGTTGTAATAGTCCACATGTTTGCTAACTCTGCAGTTCTTGCAGTTGTCACACTCGAAAAACTCCTGTTTCCTTTATGGTGCACTTTCCTCTCTTCTGGAATCCAAATTATTATGACAAGAATGTACTTCAAAGACCTGGCTCAACCATAGGTAACATTTAGATGTGGAAACATGTCACTACCAATAATCTTACCTGACATGATCAAAACCCAATGCTTAGCTAAGATTTTCTGGATTTCCTTGGAATTACAATTGTATGTGGTAACAAATCTGATTGCCTGAGGATTATTGCCTCTATGGGTGTTATTATAAATCAGTTTTTGTCTGTTTGTAGTTCTACCTTGGTGATTGCACCCTGATAACTTTAAATGAGTAACCTCTCTCTCTATAAACCTCTTCACCATTATCTTCTCCTTCAATTGATATACTTCTGGGGTTGCACAATTCCGTTTTGCTCTCTATATGGTATGCTACTCTTCAGTCTTGGTGGATGAAAACTGTCTGCATGAAGAAGCTGTTCCCAGCTGTTTCCTTACAGAACAGGCTAGTATTTAACATCTCTCATTCCACCTCAACATCTAAGTCTAAATTATTGATGGACCTGCTATTTAGGCAACTGGTGAAGCTTGAGTTCAATTCAAAGGTATCCAATGAATTGTTAAGCGACCACCTATTGTCCATCCAAAAGAAGGAACAACTATATAATGTCTCTAGAGTAACAGATGACTCATGTACTGATCATTCACCTCATCCCATGCAACTTGGTACTCCCACCAGCCCATGAATACATTTGTGCAACTGGGGGCAAAGCAGGAGTCCATTGCTGTACCTGAGACTGGTCTATAGTACACATCGTCAAACAAAAATATATTATGATTCAGTGCAAATGTAGTCATTTGCAACAGCATATTTGAATGATCACACAATCGTAATGGTCTTTTCCTTAAAAATAATTTACATGCATTTATGCCATCCTGATGACAGATGCACATTTACAATGATTGCACATTAAGTGTTATGAGTAAGTAGGGATGTTTCCAATGTAATTTTGCTATTGTTCTCATGAAATTTGTGCTGTCCTGATATTATGATCTCAAGTATGGCACACATAGAAACAGGAAGCATTGTTTTTACAGTTTTATATAGCGCAAACTAGACTCAAAGGTTTTGGGGCACTTGACATGAGCACCAGTTACATTACACACAGACACATTTATATTTTGTAGGCACAGGCAGATTACGTGATTTATCCAGAATCAAATGACGTTGAGCCAATGCTGATCCTCAAACCTGGTTCCCCAGTTCCAAAGACAGCATCTCTGACCATTACACCACATTCTCTCCCTGACACACTGTATCTAGGTGCCCCACAGGCCACCGTTCAGAAATGACAAGTAATCCAGAACTGTGCGGCCCTCCTTCTCCTCGAGATTCCACGGAGACAGTCGGCAAGACCAGTCCTAAGGAAGCTGCACTGGCTGCCGATTCAGTCCAGAGTTAGCTTCAAGGCCATGTGCCTGGCCCATGGTTCTATTTGGAAAAGTGGCCTGCCATCACTCAGCCCTTCGTTACTGCCTACCATCCATCTAGGAATCTTCATTCCAGCACGGCCTTCCTCGCAACTACGAGGAAGATCCACAGATCCAGATGGGGTGGCCGCTCCTTCTCCTGGAATGCCTCTATGCTTTGGAACTCATTGCCTCCCGCTCTCCGCAGGGAACCCAACCTCCAGATCTTTCGTCGTCTCCTGAAAACTCATCTTTTTATTAACCCCTTCTAACCGGTCTTACTCTGCCCCCAGTCTGTCCGTCCATAGCGCTACGAGGCCTCAGGGTAGCATGCGCTTTACAAAATCCCTCCATTCATTCATTCATTCATTCATTCATTCATTCATTCATTCATTCATTCATTCATTCACTGATAGAAATGAAGTAGGCTACTCTTCGAGGACACTATTGACCTACCTGGGGGGTTTGTCAAGTCCTTATGTACCTTGGTGAGCATGTAAAAACAGGATACTGTTGGTTTGCCAAAAATCCATGTTCTTCTAAATCAATAACAGCCCTATCCAACCAGTCTTGTAGGAAATTGAAAATACATTGTAATTCATTTCCTATAAAGTTGGATATCTGCCATTTCATAGCATCTAATATCTGAGCGCTCTGGTAATGCCTCTCACCTGTACAGGTTGATGTCTCAAAGTACCACATTGCGCCTCTTGTTGGAGAGTTGATGACAATATTGTGGGCATTTGAAAATGGATGAATCATCTCTTGGTATTGTGTGATTTGATTATGTTGCCTCCTTTCGGATCACCTACTACACCTCTCTAGTTTCTGTAAGTCCTTAATGACTAATTCATTGAACCTATCAATATTGTCCTACATTAATGTAGGGTTGGCCTGTGATTTTAATCTGAAACCACTTTTACTGCAGGCATTGATTTTGTATCCCAGCCTCACTAGAGCTTCTCTGTCAGTTAATGTTTCATGTCCATTGACAATCAATCAATCAATCAATCAATCAGAACACTTGTATAGCGTGCTACTCACCCGGAAGGGTCTCAAGGCACTTGGGGGAGGGGGGCCGCTACTGCTCGAACAGCCAGGTCTTGAGTTGTCTCCTGAAGGTGAGGTGGCCCTGGGTCAGTCGAAGGTGGAGGGGGAGGGAGTTCCAAGTCTTGGCCGCCAGGTAGGAGAAGGATCTGCCTCAGGCAGTGGCTCTTCGGATGCGTGGTACGGCGGCGAGGGCGAGGCTGGCGGACCGTAGCTGGCGGGTGGGCGTGTGGAAGGTCAGGCGGTCGTTGAGGTACTTGGGGCCCAGGTTGTGGAGAGACTTGTGTGCGTGGGTGAGGAGCCTGAACGTGATCCTCTTGTTGACGGGGAGCCAGTGCAGGTTCCTCAGGTGGCCAGAGATGTGGCTGCGTCGAGGGATGTCCAGGATGAGTCGGGCGGAGGCGTTCTGGATGCGTTGTAGTCTTTTCTGTAGCTTGGCTGTGGTTCCGGCGTAGAGGGTGTTTCCGTAGTCCAGCCGGCTGGTGACAAGGGCCTGGGTGATCGTCTTCCTGGTTTCGATCGGGATCCATTGGAAGATCTTGCAGAGCATGCAGAGGGTGTGAAAGCATGAAGAGGAGACGGCGTTGACTTGTCTGGTCATCGAGAGGGAGGAGTCCAGGATGAAGCCCAGGTTGCGTGCGTGGTCTGTCGGCTTTGGGGCGGTGCCCAGGGCTGGGGGCCACCAGGAGTCGTCCCAGGCAGAGGGTGATGGTCCAAGGATGAGGACTTCCGTCTTGTCTGAGCTCAGTTTCAGGCGGCTGTTCTTCATCCACTCGGGGACGTCTTTCATCCCTTCGTGGAGGCTGGTTCTGGTGGTGTCGGGGTCTCTGGTGAGGGAGAGGATCTGCTGGGTGTCGTCGGCATAGGAGATGATGTTGAGGTTGTGGTGGCGTGCGATGGCTGCGAGAGGTCTCATGTAGACGTTGAAGAGGGTGGGGCTGAGTGATGATCCTTGCAGGACGCCGCAGATGACTTCGGTGGCCTCGGAACGAAACGGGGGGAGGCGGACTCTCTGTGTTCTTCCAGCGAGGAACGAGGTGATCCACTTCAGTGCCTTCTCTTGGATGCCGGTGTTACTGAGGCGTTGGACTAGGGTGCGGTGGCAGACAGTGTCGAACGCGACGGAGAGGTCCAGGAGGATGAGTGCCGCTGTTTCCCTGTTGTCGAGAAGGGCTCGGATGTCATCGGTGGCTGCGATGAGGGCGGTCTCGGTGCAGCTAATGTTTCTAGTGTTGCTGGGACTCCAGCATCTCGAGTGCGTAATACTATGCCCCCCCCTCTCTCTGACATAAAGGACTAGGCTTTCGAGGTGATAACATATACACAACCCAAAATTCCGTTCCTATGGAAAAGTGGTCCTAACTATAACTACTTTGTGGCAAACATCACTTGGCAATATATATATGTGTGTGTGTATGTGTGTGTGTATATATATATATATATATATATATATATATATATATATATATATATATATATATATATATAAAATTAACACTCCTGACCGCGTTCGAAGCGGTAACACAGCAGGCGCCGACCTCTTCTCATTTACGCTGATTAGGCTCTGAAGTAAAACGCCGTCACACCATCAGTGATATAAGCAGTGGAAAATTTATTGCAGCAAGTGCAGAGCAAATGCTCTCCTCAACGCGTTTTGCTCCCCAGGCGGAGCTTGGTCACATGAGTATAGGGAACAATATTAACATTTAAAAGTTATTATACATATGTATATACACATACACACAGATATATACACACATATATATATATATATATATATATATATATATATATATATATATATGTATTAAGTATTACAAGTAAAATATGAACCTTCATTTATTACAACTCATTAACCAAAGACACAATATTATAATTACATATGAAAAGAGAGATGTTTATTTTTATTTTCCCAAATAGTATTATTATAAATGTAATTAATATAATTTTTTAATTTGATGAGTTAATGTAGTGTATCTCTTTACATTTACGTCTATAGTTCTATGTTAATAATAATTGTTTCAAGTTACTTTACATCTTTATTTCACGTTAAAATATTTGTATTCTATTTTAAAATAATTATTACACTTTATTAATTTTCCTTATACTTTAACAATTAACATAGGGAGCTCTCTGCCTAGTGGTGGAGGCCCCTGCTTACATGTAAAAAGTTAGGCATAATCTTGTTCTAACAGGCTCCGCACTCTGGGGTCTATTCACAAAGGTAAATTTACATGTATAGATTTACTTATGTTTAATTTTACTACTGCACCCAGTATTTACTTCGCTTTTTATTGTTATTCACCATGTCTGAGTGTAAATTTACAACTAGGTGCAAACGTACTTGTTTCCACCCTCTCAAAACAGTGGTGGAACCTGTAAGGACAGGCTTTATAAGTGTAAAGTTAGTACCAGTAAATTTTGACATGTAGGTGAGCTCTCAGTCTCTTCCTGGGGCCTAGATCTTCCTATAGTAAAGTATAGGGAACAATATTAACATTTAATAATTATTATACATATGTATATACACTAAGTATGGGCGAATTTTGCGAATCTGGCGTTCGCGAATTTAGCGGATTTGCGAACTCGCAATCCGCAAAATCCGCGAATTCCCGCGAATTTGCGGATTTTTTATTTTTTTTGTGTTCGCAAGTGTTTCTGCCAGTTTGCGAGGATTTGGTACTAGTTCGCAATTGCGAACTTACTTGTCGGCTCGCAACGGTCGCGACTATGTTGTTTCTACGCCTGGTTCATCATCACAGCCTCCCAGCACCCTCTGTTTCACCACTGCCACCCTCTCTTTGACCCATGCCACCCTCTGTTACATCAATGCCACCCTCTGGTTCATCATCACTGTAGAAGATGGGGGGGAAAAGCAAGCCCACCTGCCCTGCTTGAACTGACATGAATTAATTTGGGGTTAGTTTATTAACAACACCTGCCCTGCCCCAACTGACAATAATGAATTAGGGGCTAATTATTGTGTCACTGAATTTGAAGTTCCAGCCTGGCACCTGCTTGTCTGCTCCCTTAGCTGTAAATCAGGACCTTTGTGGCATACAGTTAAGGTCAGAGCAGGGTCACACAATAGTTGCAAGCAGGCAACCGAATTCTGGAGGGCCCCCGCAGGAAGCACTACAGGGAATCGTTACAAATCATGAGGTTGACCTTTCGCACCTGCTCATTGCTTTTGCAAAAATCGTTTTTCGTTTTTTTCGCGCTATTCGTGAGGCGCGGGGTCGTGCGAAACCGACCGCGGAAGCCGCCAATTCGTGCGAATGAGCTTTATATTTTTTTTGCGGCTTGTTGTTTCGCGAGTTTTTTTGCAGTATTCGCGAGCCACTTGCAGCGCAACACGCAAATTTACCCCAAGGTCGAGTACGGGCGCGGCCATTTTGTTTGCGTGACGTATTTCCGTTTCCGCCCGCTATGTATAATCTCGCGAAGTAAGCGCATTGCGAGTACAAGTTCGCACGAGATCACAAGGAAAATCTCGTGCGAACTTACTTTCGCGCTCGTGAACGGGCGGCCATCTTGTTTTTCATTCATTTCCTGTGTCTGGGCATGGTGTTTAATCCTCTTGCTATCTTTGCCATCCTTTGCTTGTTTTCAGTTTTTTTTTAACGATTTTGCTTCTTATCTATCCCTCTCTTTTCCTAGCTGTATATTTTTGTCTTTTCTGCAATTTTTCTTTACTTTTAAACTACTTTTTTTAACTCTTTTCTTTTCTTCTTCCCTATCCTATTCCTTCTTAATTTTCTACTTCCTACCTTACCTGCCCAGACCATGGTGAAGCCAGGCGCCGTGAAGCTGCCCAGGCACTTGAGGGCCGCAGCGGCGGCGGGGAGGAGGAGTCCTGGACCCCGTGCCAGGACAGCATGCGGTCGATTGAGGGGGGAGCAGGAGACGCGACGGGAGATCTTCAGCCCGGAGGAAGTGGGCGCGCTGGTCTACTTCGTCCAGCGCCGCCTGCCCAGGACCATCGCGGGAGGCGGCAGGATCGCGGCCGGCGGCTACAACATCCGGGAGCGCCGGAAGCGGTGGGAGAAGGTGTGCTGGGCCATGTCCCACCTCTACGGGGTCCAGCACACCTACAGCCAGGCCACCCACCGCTGGACGGACCTCCTGGACCGGGAGCGCGACCTGCTGGACCAGCTCGGCTTGGAGATCCCCGGGCTTGGTGAGTAGTAGTAGCTATTTCATCACTCACTACTATGTTTTCTCCTGCTCTGTGTTGTTGTATTGCAAATATTTGTTTTTTACATGGAGCAAGCCAATAATGCCGCTGATGACGATTACATTGTAGTTAAATTATATTTCAAAATCTTCTGTGCATTTCAGGTGCACTGCTCTCCTTCTCAGTGGCGTTGCTACTATGCTTATTTGTTTTCTATTTTGTGGTCTCATTGGCCTGAGTAACTATTATGTATGAGTGTACTTTACAGAACTGCGTAATGCTAGACACTAGGGGGCAGATTAGATTTACAAGCCCCTTGCGCCACGTTTACGTTGCCTTGCGTGACGCAACAGCGGCGTAAACGTGGCGCATCCCTGCGAGTCATTTACAGCGTGACGCATCTAGGGAGATGCGTCACGTTATAAAGCCATGGGCCTGCACCACAATGGGTGCGTTCCTAGTACGCAGGGTGGGCGGTCCGGCGGCCGTGCGCCTCGCAAAAGTGCCTGCGTGAAATCTACAAGATTTAACGGAGGCACTTCTGCGACGTTGCTACGTCAATTCAATTCCTTATGCCTGCTTAAAGCAGGCGTAAGGACTGACACAGCATCTTAAGTATTGGGTGGCCCTGAGCATTACTGGAGTTGCATTGCGTTGGTGACGTGACTCCAGCGATGCGCCGCTCTTACGTGACGAGATGCATCACGCAAGTGCCTACCCTTGCGCCAGGGCGCGCTGCATTGTAAATGAGGCGCATCTGCCGTGTCGCAAGGGTAGTTTTGCGTGACGCATTTGATCTGGCGCATCTCTGGAGATGCGCCAGAACGCGTAAGTAAGTATGCCCCTAAGGGGCAGAATTGCAATTACCGTCGCATCCCTGCAAAGTAGCAGGGATGCGCCATTAATTGTGCGGCCCGCTCCCACCACCAAACATGGTGCGCCGTATTTGCAATGCGGCCCACCATGGGCCCAAAACGTCACCGAAGCTTTACTGCTAGAGTTGCGTCGCAACGATGGCGCAGCTCCAGCAATGCTCTGGCTTACCCTATCTCCCCAATGCTGGGTCAAGCCGTACGTCTGCTTCAAGCAGGTGCAGGGTTTGTGTGACGTATCATTGTACTAAAGGTGACTGATTGAAATTTTGTAGATTTCCCTCAGCCACTTTTAGGATGTGTTCCAGCGCAGGAATGCCCTCCCTTGTGCCGGAACGCCCCCTGATGGCGCAGGGCTTTATAACGGGATGCATCTCCCAAATGCGTCACGTTGTTATAATATTATACGCCGCACCATGGCGCCTCTTTTGTTTAGCTGCTGCGTCACAAAAGTCACGCAAGAACGGAGCAAAAGAGCCGCAAGGGGCTTAAATCTGCCCCTTCCTTTGTACCCCTGACAATAAGAAAAATAGTGGCGGTGGATTGATAGTTTGACTATTTAAATGACTGGTTATGTAGCAGGCAACTGTTAGTGTTGTCACTGATCTGACTGAAATCACAATGGAGTTTGTCTGTCACTTTGTGTCTTGCCTGCGGACTGCTGCCTGCCAGTCCTAGGTGAACCTTTCAGTACTTTGTTTAGTGAGTTACGTGACTTTCGAAGTCGCAGGTCCGCAAATCAATGAAAACTAACCCTAATCAATATAATTTCGTGGAAATATTTTGTTATTGTTGTTTTGAAATGTTTGATTTGGTTGACATTGACAAGCAACAATCATCCATGTTTTCTGTTCTTTCTTTCATGTTGTACGTCAGCTCCCTCCAGGGGCAAGGGGAGGACACAGGAGCAGCAGGCGGCGGATGCTGTTGAACAGGGCCAGGATCGGGCAGGCGAGGGCTCCTTTGCTGGCCCCAGTAAGTTTTCATTTTAGACTAGTACCTATTTTTCGTAGCTTTCCTCATTTGATTTTTTCAAAATCGTCTTTGATCTTCTTGTAGACTGTATCTAAATTCTTATCCTGCCTCTACTATGACTCCCTGTGGTAATACTAGATTATTCTTATTAGTCTGTCTGTGTAGCTAACTAAGATTGCACAGTTGGCGAAACTCCCATTCTAGTCAGCAATAGCTCTATCAGCTTAGTGCAGTGCAGTCCTCTGGGATTGTCCATAATGTCTTTTGAAGTGTTCTATCTGCTTTGAAAATTCCCAACTATAAAATGTGAATGACCACCAAGAAAGAATAAGATACTGCCTTTTGGTTTGGATAGGAGGATAATCCATACCACTACTGTTGAGGGGACAATTCTTCTGCAGAAACAACTATGGACAATAAATAGTGCATTGCTTATCAATTATAATAGGCGCTGTTAGAGTTTCCACATACATCTGTGATAACAGACTTTGAACCCCCAATGTCCTTACTGAGTGACTACATAGTGTGGCACAGTCATTTACCTCCCGAATTCATCCATGATTGATCCCCAATGATGATTATCCAACGTAGCTCAAGAGTACGGAGTCAGAGTCAAGAAGTGTCAGAGGCACGAACTCATGCTTGCAAAAATTGCAAAACCTTTCGCTCAGTCACTCTAGTCTGGACCAAAAAACACAGAGTCTATTTAAGTTTAAAAGCTTTATTAAAAGTAAACACATTTATTAAAATGAAGTCATAATAAAAAAACTACACATTTAACTGAGACTGGAAAAGTGGTTAGTGCTGACGATTAATTGAAGACATTTCTTGTGGTCGAGCCGAGCTCTCACCTTGTTTCAACTTGATCTTGTTGTTAGAAGTCCATCTTCTGTCTGTGTGGAGAAAAATGGTGCGTGTTAAAAAGCCAGCCTTCATCAGTTGTGCCAAAAAGTGCAGCAAGACAACACCCTTCCCTGGAAAAAGGGACATTTTTTTTTAATTTAGAGTACACAGTCACAAATTACATTGTTTTCACATGTCTTCATTCCTAGACCAAATACTAGTGAGTGGTTTATTCTAACATTCTTAAATGTACTTTGTAGGTGGAACATCTGGTGGCGGGGCCGACGCGGAAGTGGTGGTGCTCGACACGGAGGCGGAGGGCAATTCCTCAGGGGAGAATGCGGCGGTTCCAGTGCCGGCTGTGAGAGTTCAGACGGTGGTGGTGGCGGGCAGAGGTAAGCTCTTATATATTCCTTACTTATTGAGATTGAAGACGTGGCTGGGAAGGAAAGAATATGAGATGCATGGCTGGGTGAATGATGAAGCAATAATTGGTGGAAGGACAGCAGCCTGGGTGGGTGACACAGAAACTGTATGTGTCCATAATATACCTGGATCATGCTACTATCTGACTCTTAGATAGCATATGTGTATCTAGAGCAGGGGTACTCATAGTACGGCCCACGGGCCGGTGGCGGCCCGGCAAGCCTTCTTTGGCGGTGCGCAGACCTTGCAGACAATCACTGCTCCCCCGGCCCCCACAGAGCAGAAGCTTTGTTGTATTTCACCTGTTAGCGCCCCTGCATCTCCACTCTGACAATCACTGCTCCCCCGGCCCCCACAGAGCAGAGTGGAGATGCAGGGCCACAAAGAGGTGAAATAGAACAAAGCCTCTGCTCTGTGGGGCCGGGCAAGCAGTGATTGTCAGGGTGGAGATGCAGGGGCGCTACAACAAACAAAGCCTCAATAATATGTTAATGGTCTTTTAAAGACCTGTTAAGTACTTTGGTGTGGCTGTCTGTGTGTGCGCGTTGAGGAAGCTGTCTCAGCCCGGGCTGAAGGCTGACACAGACAGACACACACACAGTGAGATGACAGAGGGGGAGGGAGAGGGAGGGCAGGAGGGAGAGAGAGATGGAGAGGGAGGGCAGGAGGGAGAGCAGGAGGGAGAGAGATGTATGTAAATGCTGGGTCTGGTGGCTCAGTGGATGAAGGCATCTGCTGCAGGGACCTGTGTGCAACCTCATGGTCACAAGTTTTCGTTTTGCTTTAGCCCCGCCCCCTCTGACTCCGCCCCCACCAGTGCGGCCCTCGGCCACAAACTACACTGTAAATTTAGCCCCTGAGAGAAAGTTTTTGAGTACCCATGATCTAGAGAGAGTAGACGGTCAGTGGATGAACTAAGTGTAACTTTGAAAAGCATGTAACACAGCACCCGCACGTCCGTTCCAGTGTAGGAAAGGCAAGGAAAAGAAGTTGTAATTTTGTCCAAATACTACCATCAATAGTAGCAGTAGTTTGTATTGCAAGCACAGCATAGATCCGGTTATTACGGTGGCCACTCCCTACCTCTCTTAATAAGTTTAGTAGTACTCAGTCATTCATATGTGGATGTATCACTGGTCACTCAATAAAAAGCAAAGCACCTAAAGTCATCCCATATGTAAGCAAAAACATTCCATGTGAAGTGATAGATAATCAGATTATTTATCGTCTTCATTTTTCCATTTCTAGTACTCATTTGCACTGTAGGGTGAAAGTTAAATTAATTAAGCAGTAGCCCTTGTAACAGAGTATTCTCAGTGCCACCTGTAATAGAAAAGTAAGAGCTTTACCACCTGCATGTACTGGACCGGTACAGTAACGCAAGTCTAGGTCACTCATCATGGCATGCGTCTCTTTTTCTCGGGTGCAAGTTCACTTCGCTGGCATTATGCCGGCTTGCAGAAGATAACGTACCAATTTTCCTAAACAAGAGACAAGAATAAGAATAAGACTTGTGTACTTTCATAGTCGACTCCAATGGAAGTCCATAGTGCTCGTAGAATTTGTTCCTTAAACTCCCACTAATGTTAGAGCAAGGATGAAGAAGTGGGAGGTTAGATAGATACTGGCCTCAATAGTTATGTAATGCGCTTGCAAGTTGCTAGTTGTACTGCAACACAAATTTCTGCTGAATGATTGAGTTAATCTTAAAGAGCATTGGTTACAGACTATGTCTTTCTTTCTTCATATAGATGCTCCTTCCAAACAAACAAGGAGGAAGGAGCTGGCTAGAGCGGCCCGGCAACGGAGGATCGCTGCCACTGTTGCAGAATATCGGAGGCTGGTGGCCCTGGAGGACAACGAAAGTGTGCAGTCGACCACAACAACAACGTCGTCTGCATCGGCCTCCGTGCCCCCACGGGCTGCCACCCAGCACAGTGCTCCAGCCAGACTGAGCCGGGCTGCCAAAGCCAAACGCCACCGCCGAGCAGCAAGGACAACAGCTGCCTTTCACAGCCATCGTAACTGCAAGGCACGCCCGCGCCGCAGTACCCTGAGGGTGTCCCACCACTTCACAAACGTGTTGGAGGGGCTCCGCGTAGAGCACGCCTTGCTCCGCCAGGAGTATGATGCCCTGGCCCAAAAAGTAAACAGCATTCACCCATAGTGTCCCTTGCCCCTTTTTTAGAGACTTTTGGGGGGTGGGAATCGGGAGTTGGGTTTGGGACTTTTAAAGGACAACCGTTGGGGTTAGGGAGGGTCTTGCGGGAGATTATTTTGTTAGGGATATAAATATACTTTTTCAAACTTTATCTGAGCATACCTGTTTTTTACTGCTTGCCTGGTGGGTGGGGGTTTAACAGTAACTTTGTTTTCCTGAAAGTTTAGTTCCATTTTCTTCCTTTAAGTGTAAATGCCCAAATGTTTTCAACACTAAGTGCCTCTCACAGAGTAAGTGAAGTGAATTCAAGAGTCCTAGGACTTTAGTAGTACTACCGTCAGTCTCTCGTCTCTCCTAATACTCCATTGTACTCCCTCCCACCAAACGCTTATCTTACCTGTAATTTGTGTTTTAAAGTAGGGCCAGACCCAGGGCTGGCTCCATGGGAAACAGCGAATAAGGTTGGCGATCCTGGGCGGATAAAATTTCCTCATAGCGGTGGTACTAGTGGTGTGACACAGTGGCAGTTGCATGCCTATGAAAAAAAAGAAAATGAAATATGGTTTGTCCTCCTGAGCAATACAACGGTACAATAGAGAATATAGCAGGTGACAGTACACTAGAACAGTGCCACATTGTAGCCTAACAAATGGTAAAGTATAACTACTAATTCGGTTGAAGTTCTTTGACATTAGCCATGGGTCTTTGTCAAGCAGAGTAAGAATATATCCTCGGATTTCTTCACCAGCCTGTTGCTATCACCTTATCCTCCCCAGCAAGTGTGTGGATGTATTGCTGTAATTTAGTCACACATCAATCAAAACCACACAGCCCGGGGGAAGAGGGTTAGGGTTTGAAAAATGGATGGGTACGGGGGTTTTTGGGAAAGGTTTTGGGAGACAAGAAAAAATAGCACAGCATGGACAAACAATTGTGAACATAAACAAATCTTTGGGTACAAACCTATCCATCAATCTTTGAAAGTGCATGCACTACTGCATGCATGTCAGTGAAAAGTAAGTAGTACTTTCGACAACTGTGGGAGAAAGAATGCGACAGTACAGGGCGTGTGTGGAATTATTGATAACTATATTCAACATAAGGTCTCTGTTGCCAGATACCTGAGAGCCTTGCTGGTCACTATAAATCCATTCACAACACTCAATGGGGTTGGTCTGGAAGGTGTAGTAGATAGAAAAGGAGAAATTGCTCTTTTTCTAGGTGTCCCCTCACTCACCAGGGTTGCCCCTTGGTGACATGCTTCATCATTGGGGCCTTCCCAGTCCTCTACGGGCTGGGGCGTGCTGCGACTTGCGAATTACATAGGAGCACTTACAAATGACTATGTGTGGTGCAGATGTGATAGTGGAGTGGACTAAGTGATGTGTTAAAGGATCAATTTAGAAGCAGAGAGAGATCCAAGAAATGCAGTCACAGTCCTAGAAAAACACAATGGATACTGTATCTGTATGTTGTTGTAGTTGTCCTGTTGAATTTGGTAAGTAAGTTGCATGCAGAAAAAAATCCTCTTATTAGCGGCACTCCTCCATTCCATCTGACGCTTCGTCCATCAATGTTGGTAACCAGAAGACACCCTGTCCACTCCCTGCCTGGCGGATGCTGAATTGCGGCTCGCTAATGTGAAGCCTGACTCCATCCTTTTTTCCCCATTGAACAGACTGAAACCCGGCCTGTAATTATTCAACGAAAAACAGGAAGTGATATAATATTACAACACCACTGATAAATAAATATAAGGTATGTAGGCTGTGGAGTGCAAAAACTCACACTTTGATTTTCCTAGTAGACAGTACAATCTTTTTGACAGTGCGTACTCTGTCTGAGTCACCTTTTGAAGGATAAATAAGTATGGGCAAATTAATGTAGCGGATCTTTCCCCTCAAGCTAGGTGTACTGTAAACTGTGTTTTAGAACAAAATTAGATCTTCCCAGCAGTGCTCCCACCCAGACACTTACTAAAGCCAGTTGCAAAAATGTAGAAGACCCCCAATCAAATCGCAAAAAACGAGGCCTAGCAGAAAACTGGTGACAAAACGTACTTTGAAAGTAAAAGTAGGCCCAAATACCCCCTTACCCACCGTGGATTGCATTCAAACCACTTGCAAGCAACCAAGCAAAAGTATCCATAGCCAGCATCGCTCCAAGACTCGAAAACCCCCCCACCCAAACACATGCAATCGAAGTACGGCTAACCCTAACAAACCCTAAGTTAAGAATAGTGGCAAAGGCTTTCTTTAACTATGCCAAATCCCCCCTTTCCCACCATGGATTTTCTTCAAATGACTTGCAACCAAAATTACACATTCTCACGAGTGCTCTAAGACCCCAGAACTCAGTTGCAAAAATGTAGAACACCCTGAAACACATGCAATCCTGCTGCTAGGGCTAACAAACCCTAAGTTACAAAAAGTGCCAAAAGGCTTTTCGGCGTGGATTTTGTCCCAACCACTTCCACCCGGTATTAGACGTTCCCAGGAATGGCCCAAGACCCGCCAACCCACCCGCCAAAAAGTATAACACCCCCCAAACAGGCCAAAAGCAACATCTCCTAATATTTCTCGGCCTTCGGTCCAAACGCGCTGCGTAGCTAGGCCATAAGTCCGGTTTGCCACCACGGATTTCCTGAAAAGCAAATGCAATCAAGATTAGAGTGTCCCAGCAGTGCTCACGGACCCCGAAACTCACCCACAAACAGACGGAACCCCCCCTAAGAGCACCTCAAAGGCAAGCAAGTCATCAAAAACACAAAAGAATTTCCGCCTGGGATTTGGTCCAAACCACTTTTATCCGGTATTAGAGGTTCCCAGCAATGGCCCCAGAGCCGTCAACCCAGGAGAAAACGAGTAGAAGACCCCCAAACAGCCAAAGAGCAAAAGTACAAAAATGGGGACTTAGTCATTTTTTTCCAAATTTCCCAAATCACTCCGCGCGCTCTGCAGCTAGGCCCTAACTCCCCTCTGCTACCATGGATTTGCTTCAAACCTCTTACAAAGTAAAGTATCCATAGCCAGCAGTGCTCCCAGACCCTGAAACCCACCCACAAACACCAGGAAGCCCCCCAAACAGGCTCCCGAAAACGCTACATTGAGCAAAATGTCAGAAATAGCAAAAAAAAAATTGGCGTGGATTTTGTCCCAACCACTTCTACCCGGTATTTGACCTTCCCAGGAATGGCCCAAGACCCGCCAACCCACCCGCCAAAAAGCATAACACCCCCAAACAGGCCAAAAGCAACATCTCATACTTACAATATTTCTCGGCCTTCGGTCCAAACGCGCTGCGTAGCTAGGCCATAAGTCCGGTTTGCCACCACGGATTTCCTGAAAAGCAAATGCAATCAAGATTAGAGTGTCCCAGCAGTGCTCACGGACCCCGAAAATCACCCACAAGCAGACGGAACCCCCCCTAAGAGCACCTCAAAGGCAAGCAAGTCATCAAAAACACAAAAAAATTTCCGCCTGGGATTTGGTCCAAACCACTTTTATCGGGTATTAGAGCTTCCCAGCAATGGCCCCAGAGCCGTCAACCCAGGAAAAAACGAGTAGAAGACCCCCAAACAGCCAAAGAGCAAAAGTACAAAAATGGGGACTTAGTCATTTTTTTCCAAATTTCCCAAATCACTCCGCGCGCTCTGCAGCTAGGCCCTAACTCCCCTCTGCCACCATGGATTTGCTTCAAACCTCTTGCAAAGTAAAGTATCCATAGCCAGCAGTGCTCCCAGACCCCGAAACCCACCCACAAACACCAGGAAGCCCCCCAAACAGGCCCCCGAAAACGCTACATTGAGCAAAATGTCAGAAATAGCAAAAAACATCGGCGTGGATTTTGTCCCAACCACTTTTACCCGGTATTAGACCTTCCCAGGAATGGCCCAAGACCCGCCAACCCACCCGCCAAAAAGCATACCACCCCCAAACAGGCCAAAAGCAACATCTCCTACTTACAATATTTCTCGGCCTTTGGTCCAAACGCGCTGCGTAGCTAGGCCATAAGTCCGGTTTGCCACCACGGATTTCCTGAAATGCAAATGCAATCAATATTAGAGTGTCCCAGCAGTGCTCACAGACCCCGAAACTCACCCACAAACAGACGGAACCCCGCCTAAGAGCACCTCAAAGGCAAGCAAGTCATCAAAAACACAAAAAAATTTCAGCCTGGGATTTGGTCCAAACCACTTTTATCCGGTATTAGAGCTTCCCAGCAATGGCCCCAGAGCCGTCAACCCAGGAGAAAATGAGTAGAAGACCCCCAAACAGCCAAAGAGCAAAAGTACAAAAATGGGGACTTAGTCATTTTTTTCCAAATTTCCCGAATCACTCCGCGCGCGCTCTGCAGCTAGGCCCTAACTCCCCTCTGCCACCATGGATTTGCTTCAAACCTCTTGCAAAGTAAAGTATCCATAGCCAGCAGTGCTCCCAGGCCCCGAAACCTACCCACAAACACCAGGAAGCCCCCCAAACAGGCCCCCGAAAACGCTACATTGAGCAAAATGTCAGAAATAGCAACAACAAAAAATCGGAGTGGATTTTGTCCCAACCACTTCTACCCGGTATTAGACCTTCCCAGGAATGGCCCAAGACCCGCCAACCCACCCACCAAAAAGCATAACACCCCCAAACAGGCCAAAAGCAACATCTCCTACTTACAATATTTCTCGGCCTTCGGTCCAAACGCGCTGCGTAGCTAGGCCATAAGTCCGGTTTGCCACCACGGATTTCCTGAAATGCAAATGCAATCAGATTAGAGTGTCCCAGCAGTGCTCACAGACCCCGAAACTCACCCACAAACAGACGGAACCCCCCCTAAGAGCACCTCAAAGGCAAGCAAGTCATCAAAAACACAAAAACATTTCCGCCTGGGATCTGGTCCAAACCACTTTTATCCGGTATTAGAGGTTCCCAGCAATGGCCCCAGAGCCGTCAACCCAGGAGAAAACGAGTAGAAGACCCCCAAACAGCCAAAGAGCAAAAGTACAAAAATGGGGACTTAATCATTTTTTTTACAAATTTCCCAAATCACTCCGCGCGCGCTCTGCAGCTAGGCCCTAACTCCCCTCTGCCACCATGGATTTGCTTCAAACCTCTTGCAAAGTAAAGTATTCATAGCCAGCAGTGCTCCCAGACCCCGAAACCCACCCACAAACACCAGGAAGCCCCCCAAACAGGCCCCCGAAAATGCTACATTGAGAAAAATGTCAGAAATAGCAAAAAAAAATCGGCGTGGATTTTGTCCCAACCACTTCTACCCGGTATCAGACCTTCCCAGGAATGTCCCAAGACCCGCCAACTCACACGCCAAAAAGCATAACACCCCCAAACAGGCCAAAAGCAACATCTCCTACTTACAATATTTCTCGGCCTTCGGTCCAAACGCGCTGCGTAGCTAGGCCATACGTCCGGTTTGCCACCACGGATTTCCTGAAATGCAAATGCAATCAAGATTAGAGTGTCCCAGCAGTGCTCACAGACCCCGAAACTCACCCACAAACAGACGGACCCCCCCCTAAAAGCACCTCAAAGGCAAGCAAGTCATCAAAAACACACAAAAAATTCCACCTGGGATTTAGTCCAAACCACTTTTATCCGGTATTAGAGCTTCCCAGCAATGGCCCCAGAGCCGTCAACTCACCTGCAAAGAGGTAGAACAACACCCCCACAAGTGCTGAGTCTTTCTTCATTGGGCGTAAACCAGCCCTCTGCTTTGATGGAAATAGGAGTCTGGAGGAGGACGATAGAGGAGCATGTTCTTCTGAACTTGTGATACTGAGGAATGCAGACTGCGGCACCTTCAAATCAATTAGCAAACAAGTGAAGACAGTTCTGATGATGGGCTTGTTTTTGTGATTATCTGATTAAAGTTTGAATCATATTAACTGTGCACAACAAAGAAAGACAGACACACAGGAATAAAAGTGAATAAGGACGAAAAACAAAGTTATTGATTCGTTGTCTCATTTTCAGGGCTCGGTAACACGGTCCGTGAATAAGAATAAGGCTTCGTCATCATACTCTGCGAATTCAGGCAGGGTGCGGTCAGTGTCACCTGACAGAGTAGAAATTCCCTTATCTATGTTGCTGTCCACCTCGTCTTCATCCGGCGCGCTTTCTCGTACTCTGAAATCTGGTGGTATGAGGTGCTGATTCATCTTGATCAATGTTAACCTCTCCACATTTTTGGGCGAGAGGCGGCTCCGTTTGGAAGTTACAATGCCACCAGCAGCACTGAAAACACGTTCAGAAGACACGCTTGCGAGTGGGCAAGACAAGTAGTTTAAAGCCAGGTTGGTGAGCTGTGGCCACAATTCTTTTTTCCCATGCCAATACGCCAATGGGTCAGCATTAACATAGACCTCTGTTGAGTCATTCAGATAGTCCTTGACCATCGAATCAAGGTTCTCCTCCACTTTGCTTAGCTGTTGCTGTGACCTTTTGAGAACCAAACCCAAGCCGAGCTAGCCAATCCTCTTCAGCCTCCAATGTTACTGTTGTGTCTGGTGGTGCAGATGATCCGGTTGCCGGTCTCTTTAACGGCTAAGAGGTCACTTGTGCCGCAGCCACAGGTGCAGAAGAGGATTGTTGTGACTTGGGATGGCCTGCTGATGCTGATGTACTGCCTTGTCCTTCAATTTGCTGCCGTTCTCTTTCAAACCTCTTGGCTGAGGAGGCTATCCACTGTTTGTACTTTGTAACATCTTCATCAGCAAAAGGAAAGAATGCTTGGCCTGCCAGCGCCTTTTTGTAGCGTGGATCCAGAATAGTAGCACAAATGTAATGCTGGTTTGAGTGGATCATTTTAAGACGTTTATCACCTTGTAGGTGCTCTAATAATTTCTCAGCCAGAACAAAAGGGTCTTGGTTTTTTCATCTTTTTCAAACACAGAACACACCTCCTTCAGTTGGTGCTCCAGCATGTACAACAATGGGATAGCTTTTCCCAAATTACAGTCCTCCTTGCTGACTGCACGCGTGAAGAACTCAAAAGGACGAAGCATGCGTGTCAGGCTTTTAACTATGTTCCATTGCGCCGCACCCATCCTCAGGTCCTCCTTCTGAGCTGTACCCTGTGTTAAGAAATAGTGATCGAGTACTGTATACTGCTCATACAGACGCTCAAGCATGTAGAAGGTTGAGTTCCAACGTGTTACCACCTCCTGGATGAGTGCTTTCACTGGCATTTGACGTTCATATAGCAGGCTCCTCAGCTGCTTCCGGGCCTTAAAAGAATGGCTGAAATGGTTGCACATTTTTCGGCAGGTGTCCACTACTCTGTACGCTGCACTGTCTTTATTACCCAAGAATTTTTGGACAACCAGGTTTATACAGTGCGCCAAACACGGCACTCTGAAATAGTCACCCAGCTTCATGGCCTTAACTATATTGGCGCCATTGTCCGTGGAAACATAACCAACCTGGCGTTTTTTTGGGGACAGCCAGTTAAGGACCTTTGTGTTAAAGACATCCAAAATGTTTTCTGCTGGGTGACGTTTCTCCAAACCAAACATGGCTAGTGTTGCATGTTTCCGAGCAGCTTTAAAAACAATGTCCGGGTCAACACCTGTGTTTAGCTTTGCTTTAGCCCCTGAAAAAGAGACCCAGTGTGCAGTGATGCACATGTAATCAGCGCCTGCGCCACTGGTCCACATGTCTGTTGTCAGATGTATAGTGTGAACAGCACTCTTCTGCAAAGCTGCCCCAATCACCTTCAGAACATCTTCATGTAGTGCTGGAACCGCAACTCGGGCAAAAAACCTTCCATTTAGGGCAGAGCGCTGCCACTAATTCTAGAAAACCAACCCCTTCTACAAAAGAAAAAGGGAGAAGGTCCAGAGCTAGCATTTTAGCCAGCTTAGTGTTATACAGACGCGTCAGTGGGTGGTTGCGTTCATATTGCGCTTCTGTAAACAACATCTTTTTAATGTTGCCCTGGACCAAGGATTTACGGGATGATGATGATGATATCTTCGACCCAGTTACGCTCGCTGATGAACTTTTTCGCATTGGTGTCTCACTCTCTCCCACACTCTTAGTGTGGCTCACATGGGGTGTACTGCTGACAGGGGTACTGGGTGTAAGTGAAGTGTTTGAATCGTCTTCTTCCTCCTCGTCATCATCAGATGAAAAATCAACGTTTTCATTACGTGCAATTCGGGCTTCCTTGATCACCTCTAGGTGCGCAAACCATTGGACAGCATGCGTTCTCCTAAGATGACCTCTCTGGCCTCCGGTACCATAGTTGGTACCAAACTTACCACGACTAACTCGAAGCTTACAAATGCTACAAATGGCTATGTTTTCCTTTTTTGGGCAAACACTAAAGAAGTCCCAAACTGGAGACTTGAAATGTCTTTGGAGGCCGGAGGAGGCGGCGATACTGGTGGTGGTGGTCCTGCTGCTAATGCCAGATGAAGTGGAGGATGTGGATTGCCGAACTTCAGTACGTTTTGCACTTTCACCACCACTAATTGAGGTCGAGGTGGATGGAGGTCCCTTCTTGCGAGGAAGAAATATGGAAGCGGTGGGTGTTGGTGTACTAGTTAACTCCAAATCCAATGATTGTTGTCTTTCCATTGCCTCCTCGTCGACATCATCATCACGCTCAGCAGCTTCTCGGGATAGGGTCAAAATGTCTCTTTGCTGCATGCCCGCTGGGGCTGCAGTGACCTTTATGATGACTGCCTCGTCATCGTGAGAGGCTTCATCAGCAGGAGTATCCATCACTTCTTGTTGAGCCTCATCACACTCCATAGCTATGAGTTTTTCGACGACCTTCCTTTTACGCTTAGGTATCTTTGTCAGATCATGGTGTGCCTCACTCTCAGACTGCCGCGGTGGTTCCCAATCGTCATCCAGATCATCAGTAGGAGGTGGGCTTGAAGAAGATGTAGACACCCCCCTTGATCTTTTCCTTGCTAGGGATGTGGAAGACAATGAACGATCATCAGGAGGAGTGGCTTCCTCAAATGATACCTCGGTTTGATAGTCAATTTCCTGATGTGCCCCTACTTCGGGAGGAACAACTATTGCGGGCACTTGTGACCCTCCATGCACCTCTGCTTGCGCATCTCCTTGCGCTGCCTCTCCTTCCACATCTACTTGGGCTTGTACTACTTGCACATGTTGTTGTTGCGGCTGTGGTTGTTCAACACTTGTCAGATGAGTTACAACAACCTGTGTTGATTCAGGGACATTGCTGCTACTTTCTTGCGATGAGCCAACATCACTGGTCGATGGTGATTGAAGAAGTACACTGACTGCCTCTGAAGCACTCAAGGGCTTTGACTTAAGTTGGCGTGGTGGTGGAGGCACTGAGCCCAATGGAGCGGGGGTGCTGCTCCCAGCTTGGTCCCCAGCAGATCCCGCTGCTGCTGCAGGCGTACTTTTTTTTTTACTCCCAAAAAAAGCGGCGGCCGGCACACCAGCCTCCTTGGTAACTTGCTTCTTCTGCTCCTTACTAGCAACTTTCTTGCTAAAGGAGCTACGGAGAACTTTTTTTGGGGTCATCTTCTTCAGAGCAGGTCAGAACAGCAGGCCGCAGTTGCACGAGTTGCAGAGTTGTCTGAGGCCAGACGTGACGTCGCATGACGTTACGCTGCACACACACCGCTGCAGGACTTCTTCCTGGCACTGGTGGTTCTCTTGAGTCTTGTGCACCTAAAAGCAATGGAAGACAGAGGAACATCAGTTCAGTTATACACCCCCAAAAAAATCGAAAAAAACAGAAAAATCAGCACAATCCCATGCCCTCCATGATGTTTAAGTTCAAGACACCCCACAGAAAGACTAGGTCCATGCAAGACTCAATACCCCTGGTGAAAAGGGCACAAGTACAGCCCCAAAAAACGAAAATCACTGAAAAATCAGCACAATCCCATTCCATCCATGCCCTCCATGATGTTTAGGTTCAAGACACCCCACAGAAAGACTAGGCCCATGCAAGACTCAATACCCCTGGTGAAAAGGCCCCAAGTACAGCCCCAAAAAACGAAAATCACTGAAAAATCAGCACAATCCCATTCCATCCATGCCCTCCATGATGTTTAAGTTCAAGACACCCCACAGAAAGACTAGGCCCATGCAAGACTCAATACCCCTGGTGAAAAGGCCACAAGTACAGCCCCAAAAAACGAAAACCACTGAAGAATCAGCACAATCCCATTCCATCCATGCCCTCCATGATGTTTAAGTTCAAGACACCCCACAGAAAGACTAGGCCCATGCAAGACCCAATACCCCTGGTGAAAAGGCCACAAGTACAGCCCCAAAAAACAAAAATCACTGAAAAATTAGCACAATCCCATTCCATCCATGCCCTCCATGATGTTTAAGTTCAAGACACCCCACAGAAAGACTAGGCCCATGCAAGACTCAATACCCCTGGTGAAAAGGCCACAAGTACAGCCCTGAAAAACGAAAATCACTGAAAAATCAGCACAATCCCATTCCATCCATGCCCTCCATGATGTTTCAATTCAAGACACCCCAAAGAAAGACTAGGCCCATGCAAGACTCACGACCCCAGGGCATAAAGGTTGAAAAGTAGGCAAAATGGTTGCAGGCCTAACAACACTGCCTGCATTCAAAATGGCCACTTGCCTCCCAGCACATGGCCAGGGCCTGTAGCAGCACTCAAAATGGCCCCGACCCACATGGCCTGTCCCCATGAACACCCCCAAAAATCGAAAAACACAGAAAAATCAGCACAATCCCATTCCATCCATGCCCTCCATGATGTTTAAGTTCAAGACACCCCACAGAAAGACTAGGCTCATGCAAGACTCAATACCTCTGGTGAAAAGGCCACAAGTACAGCCCCAAAAAGCGAAAATCACTGAAAAATCTGCACAATCCCATTCCATCCATGCCCTCCATGATGTTTCAATTCAAGACACCCCACAGAAAGACTAGGCCCATGCAAGACTCACTACCCCTGGGCATAAAGGTTGAAAAGTAGGCAAAATGGTTGCAGGCCTAACAACACTGCCTGCATTCAAAATGGCCACTTGCCTCCCAGCACATGGCCAGGGCCTGTAGCAGCACTCAAAATGGCCCCCACCCACATGGCCTGTCCCCATGAACACCCCCAAAAATCGAAAAACACAGAAAAATCAGCACAATCCCATTCCATCCATGCCCTCCATGATGTTTAAGTTCAAGACACCCCACAGAAAGACTAGGCCCATGCAAGACTCAATACCCCTGGTGAAAAGGCCACAAGTACAGCCCCAAAAAACGAAAATCACTGAAAAATCAGCACAATCCCATTCCATCCATGCCCTCCATGATGTTTAAGTTCAAGACACCCCACAGAAAGACTAGGTCATGCAAGACTCAATACCCCTGGTGAAAAGGCCACAAGTACAGCCCCAGAAAACGAAAATCACTGAAAAATCAGCACAATCCCATTCCATCCATGCCCTCCATGATGTTTAAGTTCAAGACACCCCACAGAAAGACTAGGCCCATGCAAGACTCAATACCCCTGGTGAAAAGGCCACAAGTACAGCCCCAAAAAACGAAAATCACTGAAAAATCAGCACAATCCCATTCCATCCATGCCCTCCATGATGTTTAAGTTCAAGACACCCCACAGAAAGACTAGGCCCATGCAAGACTCAATACCCCTGGTGAAAAGGCCACAAGTACAGCCCCAAAAAACGAAAATCACTGAAGAATCAGCACAATCCCATTCCATCCATGCCCTCCATGATGTTTAAGTTCAAGACACCCCACAGAAAGACTAGGCCCATGCAAGACTCAATACCCCTGGTGAAAAGGCCACAAGTACAGCCCCAAAAAACGAAAATCACTGAAAAATCAGCACAATCCCATTCCATCCATGCCCTCCATGATGTTGCAATTCAAGACACCCCACAGAAAGACTAGGCCCATGCAAGACTCACTACCCCTGGGCATAAAGGTTGAAAAGTAGGCAAAATGGTTGCAGGCCTAACAACACTGCCTGCATTCAAAATGGCCACTTGCCTCCCAGCACATGGCCAGGGCCTGTAGCAGCACTCAAAATGGCCCCCACCCACATGGCCTGTCCCCATGAACACCCCCAAAAATCGAAAAACACAGAAAAATCAGCACAATCCCATTCCATCCATGCCCTCCATGATGTTTAAGTTCAAGACACCCCACAGAAAGACTAGGCCCATGCAAGACTCAATACCCCTGGTGAAAAGGTCACAAGTACAGCCCCAAAAAACGAAAATCACTGAAACATCAGCACAATCCTATTCCATCCATGCCCTCCATGATGTTTAAGTTCAAGACACCCCACAGAAAGACTAGGCCCATGCAAGACTCAATACCCCTGGTGAAAAGGCCACAAGTACAGCCCCAAAAAACAAAAATCACTGAAAAATTAGCACAATCCCATTCCATCCATGCCCTCCATGATGTTTAAGTTCAAGACACCCCACAGAAAGACTAGGCCCATGCAAGACACAATACCCCTGGTGAAAAGGCCACAAGTACAGCCCCGAAAAACGAAAATCACTGAAAAATCAGCACAATCCCATTCCATCCATGCCCTCCATGATGTTTCAATTCAAGACACCCCACAGAAAGACTAGGCCCATACAAGACTCACTACCCCTGGGCATGAAGGTTGAAAAGTAGGCAAAATGGTTGCAGGCCTAACAACACTGCCTGCATTCAAAATGGCCACTTGCCTCCCAGCACATGGCCAGGGCCTGTAGCAGCACTCAAAATGGCCCCCACCCACATGGCCTGTCCCCATGAACACCCCCAAAGATCGAAAAACACAGAAAAATCAGCACAATCCCATTCCATCCATGCCCTCCATGGTGTTTAAGTTCAAGACACCCCACAGAAAGACTAGGCCCATGGAAGACTCAATACCCCTGGTGAAAAGGCCACAAGTACAGCCCCAAAAAACGAAAATCACTGAAAAATCAGCACAATCCCATTCCATCCATGCCCTCCATGATGTTTAAGTTCAAGACACCCCACAGAAAGACTAGGCCCATGCAAGACTCAATACCTCTGGTGAAAAGGCCACAAGTACAGCCCCAAAAAACGAAAATCACTGAAAAATCAGCACAATCCCATTCCATCCATGCCCTCCATGATGTTTCAATTCAAGACACCCCACAGAAAGACTAGGCCCATGCAAGACTCACTACCCCTGGGCATAAAGGTTGAAAAGTAGGCAAAATGGTTGCAGGCCTAACAACACTGCCTGCATTCAAAATGGCCACTTGCCTCCCAGCACATGGCCAGGGCCTGTAGCAGCACTCAAAATGGCCCCCACCCACATGGCCTGTCCCCATGAACACCCCCAAAAATCGAAAAACACAGAAAAATCAGCACAATCCCATTCCATCCATGCCCTCCATGATGTTTAAGTTCAAGACACCCCACAGAAAGACTAGGCCCATGCAAGACTCAATACCCCTGGTGAAAAGGCCACAAGTACAGCCCCAAAAAACGAAAATCACTGAAAAATCAGCACAATCCCATTCCATCCATGCCCTCCATGATGTTTAAGTTCAAGACACCCCACAGAAAGACTAGGTCATGCAAGACTCAATACCCCTGGTGAAAAGGCCACAAGTACAGCCCCAGAAAACGAAAATTACTGAAAAATCAGCACAATCCCATTCCATCCATGCCCTCCATGATGTTTAAGTTCAAGACTCCCCACAGAAAGACTAGGCCCATGCAAGACTCAATACCCCTGGTGAAAAGGCCACAAGTACAGCCCCAAAAAACTAAAATCACTGAAAAATCAGCACAATCCCATTCCATCCATGCCCTCCATGATGTTTCAATTCAAGACACCCCACAGAAAGACTAGGCCCATGCAAGACTCACTACCCCTGGGCATTAAGGTTGAAAAGTAGGCAAAATGGTTGCAGGCCTAACAACACTGCCTGCATTCAAAATGGCCACTTGCCTCCCAGCTCATGGCCAGGGCCTGTAGCAGCACTCAAAATGGCCCCCACCCACATGGCCTGTCCCCATGAACACCCCCAAAAATCGAAAAACACAGAAAAATCAGCACAATCCCATTCCATCCATGCCCTCCATGATGTTTAAGTTCAAGACACCCCACAGAAAGACTAGGCCCATGCAAGACTCAATACCCCTGGTGAAAAGGCCACAAGTACAGCCCCAAAAAACGAAAATCACTGAAAAATCAGCACAATCCCATTCCATCCATGCCCTCCATGATGTTTAAGTTCAAGACACCCCACAGAAAGACTAGGCCCATGCAAGACTCAATACCCCTGGTGAAAAGGCCACAAGTACAGCCCCAAAAAACGAAAATCACTGAAAAATCAGCACAATCCCATTCCATCCATGCCCTCCATGATGTTTCAATTCAAGACACCCCACAGAAAGACTCAGTCCACCCACCACTGAGTACCCCTGGGCAAAAGGCCCCAAAACAGCCCAAAAATTGAAAATTCCAAAATTGTAGTTGCAGCAACTGTAATGCCCCAAACAAACTTACTTGTGAAATTTCTAATCCAAAAGTGATCCAAAGAAAGTCAAAAAGGCCTCAAATCCAAATATCCAGCAGCATCCACAAAAAGTAATCCTTCCAGCTCCAGATCCAAATGAAAAGTGACCAGGAGATGGACAAAGCACTGGGAGGAGCCTGCTGGACAGGAACAGGAAGTTGGAGACTGTGGGGCACTTCCTTCCTCCCACCCCCCCCTCCCCAAAATGGACTCCCCGCAAAACAAGTGCAGGCAAATGTCAACCTGAGGAGTTATTCAGAGAAAAATCATCATTTCCAGAAGGTTTATGCTGCTTGCTGGTGGATTTCTTGTGCAGAATTGCAAATTTTATATTTTCGCTAGTGCGAGATTATTCCTGCGCGCCGCATCTACAAAGTCGCAATTGCGAATTCCCGCGATACGTGAACACGGCGTACTCGCGTTGACAAACTCTCGCTGCGCAAGGTGGCAAGCCGCAATGACGTAAACGCGCTCGCCAAATTCTCGCGGGATCCCGCAGCAAGATCCAAAATGGCGCAGCACTCGCAAAATATTGAGAAAAACAACTCGGCAAACGCTGAATGACGGTAAGTGAACGCCGCGCGCCGCAAAAATTGTATCACCCAGAAAAAAAATCCGCTGCGTGCGAATTTAGCGGATTTTGCGGGAAATCCGCGAATCTCGCGGATTGCGAATTTCCCGAAAATCCGCAAAATCCGCGAGCGGAGCGGATTTTACGCCCATACTTAATATACACATACACACACAGATATATATATACACATACACACACAGATATATATATATATATATATATATATATATATATATATATATATATATATCGCTCAAGGTTTCCGCCTTTATCACAATAGAAACCACGCACTCCAGGGGTACTTCTCCAAGTTGATTTTATTCTGTTCGTAACAGACGCGTTTCGGCGCTCCGCCTTCCTCAATGTTACAAACATTGTGAGGCGGCGCCATGTTTTATCATTCGCATCCACGTGATTTTCCAATGAAAACAAACAAGGGACTGAAATCGAGACACCATATTGGAAGTATTTTTACATCATGGTTGCATTGTGTTCAAATAATCTGCTAGAAACACATTAGCTTATTTTCATACGTGTCCCCAACTTCGGAATACTTTTTCCGATTCACAAGTTAAGTGGATTTGTTTATGCATGTCATGATTTACATTAGATACGTAATGATACAAAATAACAAACAAAATTACAATTAATTGAAATGATGTTTTTCAGCCGTGTATCCGCTCCACTTAAATTCATTCTATGGGTCGAGTGTACCACCAAAAGTGAAGCGCTGTCATAGTCGGTCTACCCGACCCTTATTAATGACTATTTTTTGGTAACTTTCCTATTGTGATGGCATACCTTAACCAAAACCGACAGCGCCATTTTGGTAGTTCCGACCCGAACCAGGTCACATTATTCAGCCGTGGATCAAAAGTGAAGCGCTGTCATAGTCGGTCTACATATATATATATATCAATCAATGTATCAGAACTAAAATTAAAATGATACAGCACAGCAGCTCATTAAATTAAAGGTTTAAACATAATTAAATAAATTAAACATAGAAGTATAATGTATAATTCATTTTATTTAAAAGATAATTTGAAAATTTCACCCTCACTATAATTGTTATATATTTATTTATTATGTAGTATATTTGATCAAATCCTATTTGTTTAGTTAATTGTAAATAATTTTATTTTGTAGTTGTATTTCACTGTTTTAATGGAAAATGTAACTATTAATTTATTTATTCAAAAAATATTTTAAATGTAATATAATTATTAATGCTTAAACAATATGTGTATGTAATGTAAAATTTGAAATGATTTTCTTTATTTAACATTGTTTTCTAGGGTTTGTTATTTTAGACCCCTGCATTCATTATTGTCTATGGGTGTGTGTTGCAGTACCTGAATCAATTTATTAACTTTTCAATTAATTAAAATCATTACAGTAAGAAAGAATAAAATTGGTGAGTAAAACAATAATCACATTAAAACTATAAAGACTGCTGATTAAAAAGTTTTTGGATCAAGTATTATATCCCCTCTCCACTGCACCCACTCGGACCGTCAGCAGCGGGTCTTTATCATAAGTCCTTGCACCAAGTTCCTTAGACAGCTGCGTAGGCCTTGGTGGTTTTCTCCTACGGCAGTCTGTGGATCGTTCTCCTTATCCCTTCCGTTTCAAGACATTGATGTGGTGCGATTTCTGTAGGGCGGGTGGATAGAATCATGGCTCTTCCCTCATTTGAGGGGAGGCTGCCTTGACCCCCTTATTGTACCACGCTGGTGGCCCTGGTTTGTTTCTGATCGTTTGCTGCCTTTAAAGCCATTCTAATCAGATGAATGAATTTCCCAAGACTCGCCAAGGTCATCGTGGCTATTATAGAAAAGAACAAGGCTGATGCTTAGCGGCATGTCTTGATTCCCTTGATAATGCACACTGGGCGGAGAAGTCGACGGCGTTCGTTCATAAGGGAGGGGCAGCAGCATAAAAGGTGAAGCCAGGATTCTCTCTTGTAGGGGCAAAGTCTGCAGCTTGTATTTTCCCTATTTGCGAGCCCATGTGGGGTTAAATTCAGTGATTCTTTGAGTACACAGTCTCATAGAGAGGATTTTAGTTCTGGCTTGTGGTGTCAGGGCCTCATTCAGGTAGGGTTGTGCCTTGCCTACCGTTTAGGAACTGTTCAGTGGGTCTAGGTGGGGGCTATTGCGAAGGGATTTAAGGTCCAGTTCGAATGAGATTTTGAGAACTTATCTGTTTATGGCTTTTTTCCATGCATTTAGTGGGATTTCTGGCAGTGGTATGCTCTTATCCTCGATCTTTAAAATCTTGAGTGCTTTGCCAAGACTGGTGTGCCATGCTGATCTTGATCCTTCAAAGATGGCTCTCAATTGGTATCTTAGGAAGTTTGTTGGGGCCCTTATAATCCTTAAGTATGATTTTATAATCTCCCCTTGGCACATCAAGTCTGGCCTTACCAGGCCTAGCACCAATCTTAGTCTTGACTTCCTTGCCGACCTTGGGACTGATTTATATGCTTTGGCTTGGATTGCGGTGAGAAGGGCATCCTGCGACCCCGGAAAAGCCTGGTGGCCATAGCTAATGGCTGGCAGCAATTTTGCTTTTAAGGCAGTTAATATTGGTCCAGCCGTGGGGCTTATCAGATGTGAGCTCAGTTGCATTAAAAGGAATATCACCTTATTGGCCTTGGACGACTGCTGTTTCAGATGGAAATTTGCCCTGGCTCGTTCCGTAAACCAAACCCCTAGGTAGTTATACTCTGCCACTGTACTGATCTGAAGATCTCCCATTCACCACTGCGCTCTCTTTTTCAGATGATAGCTCCCAAAAATGATGACCTTAGTTTTCCCTTGGTTTACTAGAATGTTGTTATCTTTGTTAAATTGATTGAACGCATTTAGGGCTCTCTGTAGGCCCACCCTCGTGTGGTCCATTATGGCTGTGTCGGCGGCATATTGTAGGACCTGCAGCCTCATGCTGCCTAATCTCTGTGCTACTAGGCTGGCGCCTTTCAAGGCATCCCCCAAATCCACCGCCAGCACGCATCCTTGTTTCAGCCCGTTGTTTGTTATTATTTTGGGGGACACCGTACCACCGCTGGTTTTAACCCGCACCCAAGTGCCATCGTAAAGTGATCTGATTGGCTTCAGTAAGTTTGCCGGAATGCCCCAATTTTCTAGTTTCCGCCATAGCCTGTTTCGTACCACTTTATCGAATGCTGTGCTGTAATCAATGAGGCAACAAAAGAAGGGGGGGGGGGTTACTTCTTTATTGCTTCAGTTGCAGTACCTGTGAGTGGCCTTGTCTAGTGCTGGGCTTACTTGCCAAGACTGAGCTGGAGTACATTTACAAGTGTTTTGTGTCCTTTTTAGCTGCAGTAACTTTAGAAGAGCAGCTTGTGAGCAGAAACTGGCTTACCATTGTGGGTGTTTGTATTTACATTCCCTTCTCTAAACCGTTCCTTACCATCTCCAAACCCCTTCTTAAACCTCCTGAAGACCCTCCTATTTAGTAATATGTATCCGCCATTTTCCAGCCACTCCCCTAGCTTTCTCCCATATTCACTAATAAAATGTGTACCTACGTGTGCGGAGACCTCCATTACTGGGTTGAAAACCAATATATAGAAAAGATAAGGAGAATTTGGGGCTCTCTGCATGAAAGTTTGTAAATAGCCTTTTGTAGTATGCAAGTAGTACTATTCTAGCACTACTAAACATTGTACAAAGTGCATTTTATGAAAAAGGGCACTGTTATGAAGGGTTGGAGACATGTACGTTCACATTAATTTACATTCCACATTGGTGATAAGTAAAAAAAAGTGTGGAGTTGCTACTAGGTGCAGTAATAAGTTTACACATAAGTAAATCTACACATGCAAATTTACCTTTCAGAATGACTTCCTTTGTATATATGCTACTGAAGCCACATGGCTCTGTTTTGGATACCCCTCGTTTGGCATGATACAAGATGGAAGATGAGGACAGCTTTCTGAGACAGTGGTAGCATATTGCATGTATTCCTGTGGTTATGCAGACACTGAAATGAGGAGGATAAAGACAGGGTAACCTTCAGAAATTCCATGAAGACTTTCTTAACAAGGGTCCACTGAACACTGCCATTTGACTATTGCTAAGGTTGAAGAGTGGGACTTAAGTTTCTGTTGTGCAAGGTGAGGAAGTTTCTAGATCAGTGCTGCCATTCTGTCTGCCCCTTATTATTGCTTCAGGAAGGGTGATGACAGCCAGTTACAGAAACCTCACACTGCATCCTTCCCATGTTCTAGGTGCTCAGGTTTGGAGACAGCCCCACTGCTACCTGCTTTAAGAAGCATCACTTTACACAAAGGCTGTGTTAGGAGAGCAGACTGAGAAAGACACTTGAAAGAGATCCACTTCAAACCAGTTCTGAAGTTGGAGACAGTGGATTCACATTCCCCTCTCTAGATAATGTGTAGAAAAAGTAATATCCAAACCACCCCACTTTGTTTCTGTTCCAAAGTTCTTCATGGGCGGGAGTAATACACAGAGTCACCAAGGTCATCGTGGTTATTCTAGAAAAGAACAAGGCTGATGCTTTGCGGCATGTCTTGATTCCCTTGATGATGCAGAGTGGGCGGAGAAGTTGACGGCTTTCGTTCGTAAGGGAGGGGCAGCAGCATAAAAGGTGAAGCCAGGATTCTCTCTTGTAGGGACACAGTCTGCAGCTTGTATTTTCCCCATTTGCGAGCCCATGTGGGGTTAAATTCAATTATTCCTAGAGTACACAGTCTCATAGAGAAGATTTTAGTTCTGGCTTGTGGTGTCAGGGCCTCATTCAGGTAGGGTTGTGCCTTGCCTACCGTGTTGGAACTGTTCAGCGGGTCTAGGTGGGGGCTATAGCGAAGGCATTTAAGGTCCAGTTCGAATGAGATTTTGAGAACTTATCTGTTTATGGCTTTTTTTCCATGCATTTAGTGGGAATTCTGGCAGTGGTATGCTCTTTTCCTCGAGCTTTAAAATCTTGAGTGCTTTGCCAAGACTGTTGTGTCATGCTGACCTTGACCCTTCAAAGATGGCTCTCAATTGGTATCTTAGGGACTTTATTGGGGCCCTTATAATTCTTAAGTATGATTTTATAATCTCCCCTTGGCACATCAATTCGGGCCTTACCAGGCCTAGCTCCAATCTTAGTCTTGACTTCCTTGCCGACCTTGGGACTGATTTATATGCTTTGGCTTGGATTGCGGTGAGAAGGGCATCCTGCGACCCCGGAAAAGCCTGGTGGCCTTAGCTAATGGCTGGCAGCAATTTTGCTCTTAAGGCAGTTAATATGGGTCCGACCATGGGGCTTATCAGATGTAAGCTCAGTTGCTTTAAAAGGAATATCACCTTATTGGCCTTGGACGACTGCTGTTTCAGATGGACATTTGCCTTGGCTCGTTCCGTAAACCAAACCCCTAGGTAGTTATACTCTGCCACTGTACTGATCTCAAGATCTCCCATTCGCCACTGTGCTTTCTTTTTCAAATGATAGCTCCCAAAAATGACGACCTTAGTTTTCCCTTGGTTTACTGGAAGGTTGTTATCTTTGTTAAATTGATTCAACGCATTTAGGGCTCTCTGTAGGCCCACCCTCGTGTGTTCCATTACGGCTGTGTCGTTGGCATATTGTAGGACCTGCAGCCTCATGCTGCCCAGTCTCGGTGCTACTAGGCTGGCGCCTTTCAAGGCATCCCCCAAATCCACCGTATACAGGTTAAAAAGGATGGGCGCCAGCACGCAGCCTTGTTTCTGCCCGTTGTTTGTTATTATTTTGGGGGACACTGTACCAGCGCTGGTTTTAACCCGCACCCAGGTGCCATCATAAAGTGATCTGATTGCCTTCAGTAGGTTTGCCGGAACGCCCCAATTTTCTAGTTTCCGCCATAGCCTGTTTCGTACCACTTTATGGAATGCTGTGCTGTAATCAATGAAGCAACAAAAGAGGGGAGGGTTTTTCTTCTCTATTGCTTCAGTTTCAGTACCTGTGAGTGGCCTTGTCTAGTGCTGGGCTTACTTGCCAAGACTGAGCTGGAGTACATTTACAAGTGTTTTGTTTCCTTTTTAGCTGCAGTAACTTTAGAAGGGCAGCTTGTGAGCAGCAACTGGCTTAGCATTGTGGGTGTTTGTATTTACATTCCCTTCTCTAAACTGTTCCTTACCATCTCCGAACCCCTTCTTAAACCTCCTGAAGCCCCTCCTATTTAGTAGTATGTATTCACCATTTTCCAGCCGCTCCCCTAGCTTTCTCCCATATTCACAAATAAAATGTATACCTACGTGTGCGGAGACCTCCCTTACTGGGTTGAAAACCAATGTATAGAAAAGATAAGGAGAATTTGGGGCTCTCTGCATGAAAGTTTGTAAATAGCCTTTTGTAGTATGCAAGTAGTACTATTCTAGTACTACTAAACATTGTACAAAGTGCATTTTATGAAAAAGGACACTGTTTTGAAGGGTTGGCGACATGCACGTTCACATCAATTTACATTCCACATTGGTGATAAGTAAAAAAAAGTGTGGATTTACTACTAGGTGCAGTAATAAGTTTACACATAAGTAAATCTACACATGCACATTTACCTTTCAGAATGACTTCCTTTGTATATATGCTACTGAAGCCACATGACTCTGTTTTTGATACCCCTTGTTTGGCATGATACAAGATGGAGGATGAGGACAGCTTTCTGAGACAGTGGTAGCATATTGCATGTATTCCTGTGGTTATGCAGACACTGAAATGAGGAGGATGAAGACAGGGTAACCTTCACAAATTCCATGAAGACTTTTTTAACAAGGGTCAACTGAACACTGCCATTTGACTATTGCTAAGGTTGAAGAGTGGGACTTAAGTTTCTGTTGTGCAAGGTGAGGAAGTTTCCAGATCAGCGCTGCCATTCTGTCTGCCCCTTATTATTGCTTCAGAAAGGGTGATGACAGCCAGTTACAGAAACCTCACTCTGCATCCTTCCCATGTTCTAGGTGCTCAGGTTTGGAGACAGCCCCACTGCTACCTGCTTTAATAAGCATCACTTTACACAAAGGCTGTGTTAGGAGAGCAGACTGAGAAAGACACTTGAAAGAGATCCACTTCAAACCAGTTCTGAAGTTGGAGACAGTGGATTCACATTACCCTCTCTAGATAATGTGTATAAAAAGTGATATCCAGACCACCCCACTTTGTTTCTGTTCCAAAGTTCTTCATGGGCGGGAGTAATACACAGAGTACTTGAAGGACTGCTTTGTGACCAAGGCTGGTCTCTCCTCACACTCCCTGAAGTGAGGGGACCTCACCTGAAACCTACACTTTCGGAGGAAGCAGCTGAGGGTCTTCCTATTGCTTAGAAGCCTGCTTGCTGGCTGAGAAAGGCCAGGAGTCTGCCTGGTGCTGCAGGAAGTGAGACTGTCTATGAGGAGAAGTCCAGTATGTTCCTGACCTGAGGAAAACCCAGAGAAAAAGGACTACTTGCAAAAGCGAAGTCAGGAATGGGCTGTGTTGCAGTGGTTCTCCCAGTCTCTTCCTGCAGATCCCATTGAGAACCGCACCTGCCCTTTTCGGGTGATAAATTACATGCTGTGTGATGCCTGTACCTACTCATATTGGGCTACATCTGCCATGCTGTGTGAATATTGCACCAGCCTGAGTTGGGCTGCTACTGCCTCACTGCATGAACAAAAGTGAACTGGTTGAATATTTGAACTTGCTGGGAACAAAATCTGCACCTGTTCCTGAATCATTCTCCTGCCAAGGATTACCGAGTCACTCTAACTACCAGCGTTACCCAGGTGGCAGAGAACAGGGCGAGAAAAGAGGTGTATTGCCTTCAGGAGAATCATGTTTAGGTGTATAACCCTGTGTTCTTAAATTAGATTGTGTAGTATTTAGTACTGCTCTCTGAGTAAAGATACTGTCTATTCAAAAAGCCAATCACTGGGTCGGGCATTGACTTATTGTATCTGTTGCCTGATGTTGAGTTCTTAGCATGTGCCCTCCGCAATACTTATAACAGCTTGATTGTCAGTCTCAAGATTCAAGTCTGGAAAGGCTTGTACCTGGCTCACTTTGCAGAGCCATAGTAGGTCAGGTCCCAAGACATAAGTGGCAGATGACCTCATCTGCCACTTCAGCGAGCAGACTCCAGAAACCACCCTTCTCTCCAGCGATGACAGCCAGCCCACCATCACCACCTGGTTACCGGTCACCACCATATATACCACCACCACCATGAAGATCACCCACTCAGGAGCCCCCCTGGACCCCTGCCTGCTGCAATTCTTCCACAGAGCCGCCGCCGCCATAGCACCCGAGCTATGCCACACCATCAACGACATCTTCGAATCTGGCTTTTTTCCTGATGACTGGAAGCAGACAGAGGTCAAGCCCCTCCTCAAGAAACCCCCGACAGACCCGACAGACTTGAAAAACTACTGACCCATCTCCCTCCTCCCCTTCGCAGCCAAAGTCACAGAGAAATTCGTCAACACTCAGCTGACTACCTTCATCAAAGAGAACGCCATCCTCGACCCCTCCCAGTCGGGTTTCCGCAGTAACCACAGCATTAAGACCACCCTCCTTGCCACCGCCGATGACATCTGCATGCTCCTTGACTAGGGCCACACAGCGGCCCTCATCCTGCTAGACTTCTCCGCAGCCTTCAACACCGTCTCCCACCGCACTCATGCATCCAGAATCCTCAATGTTGGCCTACGGGGAACGGCCCTCGACTTTATCTGCTCCTTCATCACCAGCAGACCCAAAGGATCAGGCTCCCACCCTTCCTGTCCGAACCCCCAGAGATCAACTGCGGAGTACCCCAAGGATCATCGCTCAGCCCCACGCTCTTCAACATCTACATGGCTCCCCTTGCCGCCATCGTCAGACAGCTTGGGCTCACCATAGTATCCCATACCGACTGCACCCAGCTCACCCTATCCCTCCCGAAGAACCAACAAGACAACAGAATCAGCTTCCAGGAAGGAATGAAAGATGTTGCGGCCTAGATGAGCAGCAGCTGCCTAAAGCTCAACTCGGAGAAGACTGAGGTCCTCAGCCTGGGACCCTCCCCCACCGCCTGGGGCAACACCTGCTGGCCCTCCGGCCTCAGAAACACTCCTATCCCAACCAACCACACCCAAAACCACGGCATCCTTCTAGACTCCTCCATCACCATGACTTGCCAGATCAACGTCGTCACCTCCACCTGCTTCAACTTCCTCCGCATCCTCCGCAAGACCTTCAAGGGGATCCCCCCCAAAGCCAGAAAAACCACCACCCACACACTGATAATGAGCAGACTGAACTACGGAAACTACGGAAACGCCCTCTACGCTGGAATCAACAAATCCCTACTACACAAACTCCAGACCATCCAGAACACCGCGGCCAAACTCGTCCTCAGCACCCCACAACATGAGCACATGGCCCAACACCTGCAAGACCTCCACCGGCTCTCAGTCGAGAATAAAGTAACCTCCAAGCTACTCACCCACACTTACAGAACCCTCCACAACATCGGACCCAATTACCTCAACAAAAGAGTCTCTTTCCACTTACCCAAAAGAAACCTCAGCTCCACCGACCTCGCCCTAGCAGAAACCATGCGCATCTGCAGAACCAGAGCAGGTAGAAGAACCTTCTCCCACATCACAGCCAAGGCTGGAACGAGTTCCCAGTCAACATCAGAGGCTCTCCTACTCTGCACACCTTCAGGAAGATCCTCAAGACTGGGAATTTTGTCTGACCTGGAGCTGCATCCCCCTCCCTCCCCCCCACCCCCAGGGTCTTCAGACCCTCATGGGTGAGTTGCATTCTTTAAAAGCCCCTGATTGATTGAATGATTGATTGATTGAACTACCGCTACTCTGTTGCCTCTCTCTGCACCCTTAATCATCAGATAGTTGACCCTTTGTGTGTCTCCCCCTGGAGATCCCTGGCACTCTCTTTTGTGAGTTTGAAATTTAGTTTGGTCCAACATCAAGAGGCTGAGGTGGACCTTTAGAAGAGTTTGTAAACCTTGCTAGGAGAAAAGGTTTCTTGTAAGTATGTGTCAGTAAGGGGCTTGTTCAAAGAAAAAAGATTTCATCGCCTTTAATTGAAATTAGCCATTGAGGACCAACCTATAATACTGCTCTTCGACTTGCTGGTGGAATAAAAGTTTGGTAATTACCTGTATGAGCTTATAGGGACTCAAGTTTTATAAAGAAATTTAGACAAATTGTTCCCTGGTTGCTTTCTACCATTGTCTTCCGAATGTGTGCTTCTAGTGCATCTTCCTGCTTCATTTGTAGGTGCTCCTGGGATCCCCCATGATTCAATGCATATGGTTATTGCACTTTGGAGCGAATTGAGGGAGCACAAGAGGAATTGTAGCAGCCTGATCGGCTAACTGAGATTTAAAATGCAGGTGTGACAGCAGTGGTGAGCAGCATATGCTTTGCTAACTTACAATGTATTGCATGATCCATATTTAATAGTGTGACCAGGAACGAATGTAAGGCTAAGTGGTAAGCTTTGACATCTTTAATGTTCCCCTCTTTAAACACACTTCTTTAATTCGTAGACTGTCTATACACATAAGGATTTGCTGTTTACAATGTCATTTGAAACATAATAAAACTATTAATTTGTCACGCCATTCATTATATCAATGATTACCATGAAAAAAGTGATGGCTACTTCAGGTGCAGACAGTCATGATGGTGTTTGAGCTTTTAGGGATGGATCTAGCATTGTCAATGGGCCGAAGACCTGCTCAATGAACAGAGGCTATGATGGCCTCCAGTCCTCTTGGGAAGGACTATCCCATACCCAATGGTAAGGTGTACAAACTTGCCAAATGGGGGACTGTAAAACTGTCTGTGCACCTGTAGTGAATGATTTGAACTTTGATGAACAAGTGCCATGTTTGCGGCACCCTTTCAGCAAAGTATTTTCTTTTCTAGAAAACAAACAACCAATTGCCGTGTCAAGCAGGGAGTTTACTCCCTGCTTGTCAGAGTTATTAAATGATTTAACTGCCGGGTACTGTCATGACAAAGCTGTCTATGGCAGGGCAGGGAAGTTTAGCAATAATCCCCCTGCCCTAAATAGGGTATTTCTGTGTTCATGATAGAGGGTTCAGGTACTGACATTTCTTATGCTGGTCTGTGATTTTGCTATTCTGCTTGGCCTGCTTCTCCCTCTGCCCCTCAAAGTCCTTATCCTACTCAGCCCTGGCATTCTTAGACCGGCAATCTTTCCAGTCTTTCCAGGTCTTCCAGCTACTCTGTTGTCTCTGAGTGAGTCTTATCGTGGTGTGTTGTTTATTCCAACTCTCATGTTTTATTTGTCAAATACTAACACTATGATATGGCTTCCCTGAGGATGTTAGGCTGCCTACTCAAAGGTTTGCTCTGTCAGCAGAGGTTTTGCTGTGGAACAACTGGTGCTTCCCCACCTCAAAATGAGGCAGGGAGAGCACTGATGTAATCCTGCCCCATCACACCCTAAATTAACACTTAAGTTTCCACATAGCAAAGAGGATATGAAGCAAAAAGCCCCACAGACATATCACCACAATGTGTTCTTTGAATTTATTTATTTGCAGTTTTTATAACATTAAACAGACCCAGCTGGGCATAGTTCGCGTAGAAGCGCTACGCATAGCTACGCGAAGTGCACTTTGCCAGCCACGCTAACTGCGTAGTGCACTGTGCAAAATGCTGTTCGCACTGATTGCATAGTACCGGATGCTTGTCTGCACTGTGCAATCAGTGCAAACCGCATCTTGCACAGTGCAAGCGGTCATTTTCTGCCGCTCGAGTAGTTTTCTTCTCGAGCGGCAGCTTTCTCAACGCGAACTGGTAGTTTCTCATCGCGAGCGGTCGTGAACATACGCAACCACTTTCAATGAGAAACCTGACCTCCCCGCCTTGAGAATCTCGCGAGGAGGTTTATTTTCCACGCTCGCCAACTTGATGTTGCTGATCGCGAATGAGGAAAAAGTCTCGCCCGGACGTCATTTTGCTCGCTCGCGGTCGCCAACTTGACATTGAGGACCGTGAGCAAGCAAAAAATGACTGCTACGCTACACGTGTTTGCACTGTGCTACGTGCTATTCGCCTAGTGTGAAGAAGCACAAACTTTGCAAACTACGCAAGCGTAGCATAGTACTTCACCTAGGGTTAGCTTGGATGTGTGTTACATTGAGCAAGATCAATATAGCACAGCAGTTGGAGAATCGTGGAGAGCAAAAAAGGTATATATGAGTATGTATAAGATAGGACAATAAACTTAAAAAAATTGATATGATATGAGAATAAAATTAGTAGTAAATAGGGATATATCCTCCCAAAGGAAGCATTTAGTGGCATATCAAGACAACGAGGGGGTGGAGGGCCTCTAGAGATCCATAGTTCAAAGTTGTACTTGGCAAGGCACCAAATGGACAGACCTATTTGGAAATGGCACTGGAAGCGAAGGAGTTTGAGTTTATTCTTGAAACTGCTGTAAGAAGAGATTTTCCTCACTTGCAGTGGAAGTAAGTTCCAGGTTTTGCAACCACTGGAGAAGGATTGCCTTAAATTTTGTGATTTGTTGACAGCAGGTATTTGGAGCAGGAGGGTAGGTGTTGTGCAGCCAGTGGGAACCACCTGACATGGCCAGTTTATCAGCTAGATAGGTGGGGGAGCTAGTTTGGAGGGCTATATAGACAATGCAAACTATATGAAGGCACTCATCAATGTGAAGCTAGTTTAGAGAGAGAAGAACTGCATAATGTGTTCTGACCTCCAAGTGCCACAAATCAGCCATGCAGCCACACCAAGGGCTGCGTTTAGGGAGATTAGGTTTGATTTTGTGAACCCCACTAGGTGATGACAAAATCTTGGATGACAGATTTGAAGTCCTTATCAAGGATGAGGGATTTCATCCTGTGATGGAGTCTGATTTGTAACTGGGAACCTATGGTGAGGGCATTAATGTGTGTTTGCAAGGAGCGGTTCTTGTCAAGGGTGTTACCTAAAGACTTGTGTTGGTAGCAGTAGAAGGCTTACAGTCTAGCAGTTTGGCAGCATTGATCTAGGATTGAACTGGGATTGAGCACTTATGGGGAGAGATGAGAAGGAACTCTATTTTCAAATGGTTCTGATTCAAGTGATGAAAAGACATCCAATACTGGTGTTTGCTGGTAGTAGTTGACAGGACTCCAGTATCTTCAGGAGAGTAGACTGTGAGATATAGCTTAATAGAGGTGAGAGGATCTGTTGAAATGCCTCAAGTGGTGCCAAGGGGCTCAATTCAGTGCGTTATTTGAGCCGGTGGTTGCCAGTGGGGGTACCAGTACTTATTTTGGGGACCAGCACTTATTTTCCCTGGATTAGTTATTTACCAAGTGCAAGAGCAGGAAAACACACAGATAAGAAAGACGGAGGGGAATAAAGACAGCAAAGCCTTCCGACACAGAAAGGAACTTGCCAGTGTGAGAAAATGGGGCAGGAAGTGTCTGGTTGTGGATGATAGATTACTGGCCTTGGTATTCAGCAAGCTGACGTTTATTTGCACTGGCTGCTGGCTGCTCAGCAGAGTCAGGCACCGGTGCTCTTTCTTTTAGCACTGGCTCCATTTATAGCTTCAAAAGCATAACGGAGAGAACTGATCCCTTGGGGTAAATGAGGGGACTCAAAAGTGAATTACCCAGTTTTATCTGCCTGGTCCAATTTGATAGGTAAGATTCAAATCAAGTCAGAACAATGCAACTGAATGCCATTTGAAATTCCCAGGTTTTTAGGACTGTGGCATGGTTGACAGTGTTGAATGTTGCAGTTAGGTTGAGGAGGATGAGAAGTTAGGCATTGCCAGTGTCAAGGATAAGAAGTTCATCATCTACAATGTATACCATGACCAGTTCTGAGCTGAAGCCTGATTGCTGGAGAATATTTCCGTTGATGAACTGTGTCAGTTGTTTGGCTATGCAGTTCTCTGGGATTTTGGATAGAAAAGGGGAAAAGGGACTTATTGAGATCTTGGAGGTCCTCTTGATGTTTTTTTTCGAAGTTGTGTGACTTGTCTATTTTTTGGAGCATCATGGACAATGCCTTGCTTCAGGGATGCGTTGACCAAAGCTGTGAAGAAAGGAATATTGGGAGGGCAGATGCTTTTAAATGGTGCACCGTCAAAATATCGATTCCAAATTATCGACCAACATTAATATCGAGTTAAAAATATTGAAGGTGAAGTAATATCGATTTTTTTTTACATTGATGTAAGTAATATCGAAGTTAGTAATATCGATATCAATTATATCGATGTTACTAATTTTGATGTTACTAATAATTTCGATATTTGTTTGTTATGTATTTTATTATGTATTTTATATGTATGTTATATGTTTTTTGTTAAGTTTTTTATTTGTTTTAAATTATATGTGTACTATTGTTTCATATATTAAAAATGTTACATTTAATTTAATTTTATGTGTTAGTACTGGAGCGGGTTGTGGGTTTATAGGGGAATAGGGTGGGAAGTAATTTAATTATAGTATATTCATTATTAATTTTTAGTAATTGTAAATTAATTTTAATTCATTTTTGCATTTAAGTTCTGTAGCGGGTTGTGGGTTTATAGGGGAATTGGGTGGGGAGGGATTTAAATGTAATTAAGTAATTATTTATTTTTAATTGAAATTGATAATTATTTTATTTATAATTAAATATTAATTGGTAATTAATTTTTTTAATTGGTAATTGATTTTAGTAATTGGTAATTAAGGTTTGTTATTGGTAATGACATTTTTTAATTCCCAATTAATTTTTATAATTGTAATCAAGGTTTGTTATTGGTAATTACATTTTTTAATTGGCAATTAATTTTTTCATTGGTAATTAAGGTTTGTAATTGGTAATTACATTTTTTAATTGTTAATTACTTTTTATAAATTGGAAATTCATTTTATTAATTGGTAAATCATTTTTCATAAAAAATTTGTTTTATTTATTTAAAAAAATTGTTTACCATTTTTTAATTGTTAATCATTTTTTAATTATGAATATGTTTTTTGTTTTGAAAAATATTTTAGTGCTTATTTATTTATTATTTGGTAATTTATATTTCTTAAATAATATTTATTGTTATTTATTTTTAATGTATTGTTAATTAATTATTCAATTGTAATTATGTTTTTAGTAATTATTAATGGGTATTTGCAAATGATGTAGTTATTTAAAACTTAAATTTTTAATTATTTTATTTACAACAATTATTTATAAGTTTGTTATATTTAACTTCTACGCTATCCAATGCTTTCACTACTTTGCTTTGAATTGCAGTTTCTCCTGAGGCACAGCCGGGAGTAGGATCCTCTGTTGTATTTTAAAATTGTTTATTATTTGTGATTCTGATTCTGACTATTTTAAAACAAACGAGCATTGCCTTCGCTCTGCGCTCAGCGCCCTGACAGCTGACGCAGGCGGGTGACTGGAGCAAAAACGGGAACGCCATTGGCCGATTGAAGCCCACGCCCCCTGCCTAGAGACACACCCCTCCATCTATTCCTCATATAAAAGATGTGTCCCTACAGGAAGCGCAGCGGACGAGCGCAGCGGGCGCGACGAATGCGCGCCGAAGGCTCGCCAAAGGCGAGCCCGTCTGCGCCCGTCCGCGACAGGCCGGGACCAGGGGCCACAACCCCTGTCTCCCCAACTACAGATAGACCAGGCAAACCTTTGCTGGTATACTCGCATGGTGAGCTGCTTATGTTTAATACTCCTTTAACAGCCCCCCTTTGTGCCAAAGTTGGACCCTCCCACACCATGGGCCCCTTTGGCTGCCGTTATTGTAGATGGAATTGTAACCATTCGGTGCCACCCTTATCAGAAGTCACACCTACACAGGACTACACATGCATCTATGTCAATGCTAGGTCCCTCCCCAAACACTCTACTGAAATATGGGACATGTTACAGGATAGCAGACCCGATTTTGCCTTCATTTCGGAGACTTGGCTCGGTGAGCACAATACCCGGATATTACCGCAGCCCTACCTACTGGGTACAAAATTATTAATCTAAATCGACAAATTAAGAGAGGAGGCGGAGTGGCCATGATATTTAAAGATAGCTTTTCATGTCGCCAAGAAATAGTCACTCAACTAGGCAAACACAATGTTTTAATCATCTCCATCTCCATCAATACTCAGGTTATCCTCGGATGTGCAATCATCTACAATCCCCCAAACAGTACAACTGACTTTAGCACCTGAGAGAGCGCAATTTGAATAAAAAATATGTATGAACCATATTTACAAGCATATCGCATAAACGTGGAATCTATAACGTGAAGTTAACACTTGTAGCGTAAAATTAGCCGATGTAACCAATGTAATAGGAAATGTATCTGTATCTATTTTATAAAGTGTATTAGAGTTGAGAAGCCCGTATACATAGTGGGCTAATATAGAAATGTATAGTAACGCTTAAGAATAGTAGAACGTGCAAAACTGAATAGACGTGTGTAATCATGAAACGGAGAAAACGGCGAAACGTAAAGTGACGAAATGTGCAGAGAATGTATAGCACGATGTAAGCACGAGAAAATAAATGTTGCGTTATATGTGGGATGTATTCACTTATAATCATTGCTTTACTAAATTCGATTATATATAAATGTGTGTTAAAGGTTATACTGTGTAGAAAGCTTTTGTAGGAATGTTAGAAAAGAGTTTAGTCATATGTGATTTTAACCTAACTGACCAAGAGTTCGCAGGAGTGTAGTCCGCTGTATGTAATTTAGTGGGCTCACAGGAGTCGTGAATAGCCTTGATCTGAATGTGCGAGACAAGAGTCAAAGGTCTTGCTAGATTTAAGGTGACAATGTTGGACGAAGTTTATGGCCTAAACGTGATAAGAGACGCTTGGAATTTGAGTCTTGTTTAGAAATGACCGTTCACAGGACCAAAGAAGGTTAAGAATATAGTCGTAAAGAGTAGAGTTCTGCTGAGGTGATAGACTTTCGCTCCGAAAGTGTCAAATGAAATGTCAAATGAAGTCACCAGCAAGAAGACGAAGATGGCGTCTAAGGAGAAGGGTCAACTTAACGGACGACGCGAAGAGATGAAGCCATGGAAAGAGCTAGAAATGACATCATGGGGAAAGTACGTGGTGGGCGTCGAAGGGGCGTTCCACCCATACTGTGATTGTGTATTTTAGGGACAGTACCCCGGGGAGAAGATAGCGCAGATGACTTGAGCAGATGGCCTGAGAAGTCAGAGAGAAAGAACAGAGCGCGAGAGAGCAGTAGGCCGAGGACCCTTAGAGAGCGGATGGGTAGGCAGAGAGGGTACTGCTTTTCAACATAAGTTACCATTAGGGGTTAAGAGAGTTTGAACTTCTTTGGAAGTCAAACTGCTGACACCTTTTTTAGGTAAGGAACTTGCGAAGTAGGGATGTCACCTAGTACAGAGTAGGGACAGAATTAACTTGTTTATTCTTTTTGTAGATGACGCAACGGAACCACATTGTGTCGATGCTTTTTAATCTGTTGATTCTTGAATTGACTTTAATCGTATTCTTTTGTAGACTGAGGTTCTTTAGGGAATTTATGTTCCTTCTAGTTCCTGTATACTTGTTGAATCTTATCCTGAGAGGATTGTATATGCACTTAATTCTGATTTTATATTAAACTTTTAAAACTTCATCAGTCGTAAGTGGTCCTTCAGAGTTGCGTCAGTTTATGGGGTTAATTTAACCTATGCGGGGTTTGTCTTTTACTCAATGACAGAAAATAACCGATCCAAATTGATGAATGAGATTAGTATCTAAGTGATCAAAAAGGGTATCAAAATCTCATTCCCCGCAGTTGGTAGCAGAGAAAGATGGTTTTCTTCTTGAGGAAGACAACCTAGGTCAGGTCTAGATTACCCCAAGGTCCCTAGTCATCGACGACCAGAAGAAGAATCCCTGCCGAAGACGGTGCTGACGGTGCGTCGAGAGAAAAGCAGCAGAGTCGGTCGAGAGTGAGTATAAGGGTCATGCGTTGTAAGATTGCGGTATTTTATGTTGTACTTGTGTTGTAATGTCAAGCGGAGTTGAATGCCTGTAGTGTGATTGAGGGAAGGTTGTGAGCGCGCGCAACCGGATAAAATCTTAAGTTCAAGGAGAGCTTAAGTGGTTCGGGTGTATCGAACACCCAGAGTAATTGTTCACCATTGTAAAGGGGGTCATGAGGTACCATTGATCGCCCGTAGGACCGATGATAGGGGGAGCGTAAGAGTGAGTGTATGAGTAACGGACGCTGGTCGTACGTTTACTGTGTGTAAGTAACCTATCAGTTAAGGCGAGCGTCTGACCGTGAGAGGAAAGACGTCTCGTCAGTTGAGGTGACAATTACAGTTAGACTGTGGCCGTACAGTCAGAGAAAAGTGATCGCTTGGACGGAAGTAGTCATTTTTCAGCGTATGAATGTAAACGCAAGCAAGATCGTGAGACGAGTTGAGAAAGGAGGGGAACTGCTGCAGAGGGGATGAGTGACGTCAGCGTAGAGCCGCGCTGAGATTGGTCGGTCAGCGTAGAGTCGCGCTGGGATAGGCTGATTAGCGAGAGCCGCGTAGGGATTGGTTGTTTGTCATCGGGACGTAAATAAGGAAGAGAAAAGGAAAATCGTAGATTATCGAAAATGAAGTGTTTTAAACGTTTAAGGGCGATCTTTAAGAGAGATAGAAGAAACTTGTATGCCGGAGAAGAAGCTCCACCAGAAGGCACACCAGCTTATCATATGGCAGTGAATGTAGGCTTACACTCGATATTATGGATCTCCGAGTGGAATAAGCTAACGGAAGGGAATAAGGAACTGACGTTTCCGAGATACGGGACGTTTAAATTGGAAGTATTGAACCAACTGAAAGAGGTAATGCTTGCAACAAGACCTCTACCGAGGCCAACGCAGTTCGAAGCCCTTAGTGCATGGTTTAGAGCAGCACACGAAAAGAGCTTAAAGAGACGCCAGGAAAGAGTGAGGCGATCGGTAAAAGCAGTGCAGGATGCTAAATGGGACGATGAAGCTAAAAAGTGGAGGGTGCAAAAGATAGAAGCAGACAAACTGTTCACAATGCTAGAAGCTACGGGAGAAAAGAAACCTCTAGAAGAAGATGAGGATAGCGAGCCAGATGAGGATCTGATAGAAAGACTATTAACAGATAGACCACCTCCGTACAACAGAGAAGCCGAAAGTCCCGCATTACAGCAAGGGGACGGAGCTAGATGGGGGGAATATAAATCGCTCCCAGTAACAGAGTGGGATGCCAAGAAAGGCGAGGAAATACCTCAATCTAGTCCCGAACAGAGAGTAGTGGGAAGATTCGTGGTCCAGAAGGTGCCAGAAACATAGCATGCAAGGTCGTATCAAATGCCCGACGCTTTACAAGTTCCTGTTACCATAGGCCCTATAGTGTCAATCTACAACCCAGAGGGGGTCCAGCAGGAGGAACAGGCACGATGGGACAGAGAGAGGGCAGAGATAGAGGGAAGGAATAATACGATCAATTCCCAGAGGCAGTTGCTAGGACCAATGAGTCGGAGTACCCCACTAGATTCCGCAACGGATCCCTGGATAGAACAGGGGGGCCAAAGAGGACAGATGGATTTGAGGGGACCGAAACCGAAATCCTATAAGGAATTAAGGGAATATTTGAGAGAATGGGACGCTGCCGAAGAGACTCAGAATAAAAGATTAGAAACAGGAGCAGAATGGAGTGACCAGGATAACAGGATCCTCTCTCACTGCGGAGCTGGCGAAAGCAGCCCTGAGTGGGAGGGAGGGAGTCAAGGAAGCCGAGGAGATACTTGCCATACTGCCAGTGGCAATAGGCAAATGTGCGACGACAGGAATGCAGGGTGTGGGGGAGTGCCTCGCGTCATCCTTAGTGAGGGGGAACGAAAGACGCAGGAGCACCGAAATAGTTTCAAGTGCACTCACCATGCCCCGGACAAAAATGTGCGACATTGGAATCACGGGAACATGGAGAGTCGCGAAACGTCTCGCCATGCATCCGGTGATCACGGACGAAGTCAGGGGAATATAGGGAGTCGCGAAACGTCTCGCCATGCATCCGGTGATCACGAACGAGATCGCGGGAACATGGAGGACCGTGGAGGACCCTTCATTTTATTGAGCGACACCAGACAGCAAGGGATTTGCAGTGATACAGAACAGCACGGAGGATCCTATATTGTATCTAGAGAAACCGAGCCGAAAAGACGGAATGTAGTGATGGGGAATGGATTAACGTTCCACCATACCCCAAGGGAAGATGGAAAAGCTTGGGATCTAGAGAGGTGGGAACAAAGAGATGGAAGAAGAACTCCTCATAACTCACCTGTGCTTAGACGGAGGGCGCATAGTGGAGGTGAGAGGGGTGTGAGTGAACAACCTAGGACTGACGTACTGAGAGCTGAAATAAAAGCAAGACGGCTTGATGTAACGAGTTTAAAATCAGACTTGGATGAGATAATTGACGGCACAGTGGCAATAGAAAGGTTAGAGCTGTACGAACCGGATGAAATACTGTTTTTATCTAAGGATGTTACTCGGAAAGCAAGGGCAGCTCATGAAAAATTATCTGAATTGGCAGACAGGTATATGATAGACATGTCACGGACTAAAGCTTTACAGGCCAACCATAGGCTAAATTGCACGGATCAGAATCTAGATGAGCGTAGGACGATTGGGCTAAGAGTACACATAAGGGAACTAATCATGTGTATCAGAATATGGAGGGATCTGGATAGATGGGAGGAAAGATGGTCCAAGAGGGGGTCCGTCAGAAGGAGTACACTTGCGAAGTCCCAAGATGGAGAGCTAATGCGAATGGAAGCTTTCCCTTTGCGAGAAATCGCGAACGGAAACTACGTCCATGTGCCCTGGAGTAGGGGGGATTTAGCGGCATTTACTAATTCTTTCCCCAAGTTAAGAGAAAACCCCGTTGAGTGGTACAAGCAGGTAGAGAGGTTCGTGAAGATCTCTAAGGTACTGTGGATCGATTTGAACACCCTGTTTGATATCGTAGTACCCGGAGATTTGTGGACGGCATGCAAGCTTAGTGTCGAATGGCCCGCTTGTGAGCCTCCGAGAGATGCCCGGACGAATGGTCCATCAGATAGAGTCATGGAAAAGTACGAGAGAGTAATAGCATGGTTAAAGGAGAAAGTGCCAGTGCAGGACATAGACTGGGTTAAGATAGATCGAACAACTCAGGAACCTAAAGAGACAGTTCACGAGTTTTATGAGAGATTGCTGAAAGCATTCAAACAGTATAGCGGGTTGGATGTCATGGATCCCAAGGACATAGGACAATTTGTGTCGAAGTTTGTTCTAGGATTGAGACCAGACATAAGCCTAATGATTCAACATCATTTGATTTGTTGGCAGAACAAACCGTTAGATGAGATTCTGAGGTATGCGAGGTACTGTAGCGACCAAATAGACTCAAAAGCAAAGAAACTTAAAGAAAAGCTGATGTTGGTGCAGATGCAATCAGCTGGAAAGGGTGGACAGCGGCAACAGGGAACAGGAACACCAGTAAAGAAACAGAATAATCAAAACAGAGATGAGGAAGAAAGACCGAGACCGAGAATAGATATTGCGACACTTAAAAAGACAACGAGGTGCCATCAGTGTAACGAGGTGGGACATTGGAGACGCGAGTGTCCCTATAATGTCGAGACGGGGGAGTTAGAACAGGAGGAGGATGAGGTTCAACCCAGCATGGTAAAGGGAACAGCAGTCCCGAAGGGAAAGTTTATCAAAGGGGGGAATCAGACTCCTCGAGCGCCGTTCCCTCAACCGCCTCGCATTACAAATGGAGGAAAAACCTATAGACAAATGCCATTGTTCGTAGGAGGAGAAGAATGCTACTACGTTGATCCTCTTACAGGGCAACGAGTGAAGAGGGAGGAAGACTGTACTCTAGGAGCGGCCCTGGAAGTAGATCAGAGGGGACCCTACGTAGAGGCCGAAGTAGCTGGATGTCCTACGACCTTTTTGGTAGACACAGGGGCCACTCGATCCACTTTGAGATCAGCGGTAGTCCCAGGTTTGCCAATGTCGGGAGAAACGATTCAGGTGGTAGGAGTCGCAAACAGGAGGATGACGAATCCTCTGACAGAACCAGTGTCAGTAAAGATAGGGAATTACAGTGATGAACATCAGTTTGTAATCTGTGATTCTAGCCCTGTGTGTCTGTTGGGAAGAGATCTGTTGTGTAAACTGAATTGCACAATACATTGCACACCTGAAGGAGTAGAAGTGCAGACCAACGATGAGGATGCCGATTTTAAGGTTGTAAACTCGCAGGAATGCGTGGAACTATATCCTACCTTGACAGTGGAGGAGCTTCCACAGGATTTGAGGGAGAAAGTGTCAGCTGAGGTGTGGGATTTTACGGGAGAAGAAATAGGATTGATTAAAGGGGTAGAGCCAGTAAAGATCATGGCAAGACCCAATGCCGAGTATCCAAGAACACCACAATATACGTTGACACCGGAGACAATTGCAGGAATAAAGCCTGTGATCGAATCCATGATTAAACAGGGAATACTGAAAGAGATCGTGGGAAGTCCATGTAACTCCCCGATTATGGGTTTGCAGAAGCCTAGTGGAAAATACAGAATCGTGCAGGACCTTCGAAAGATTAATAATATCGTTGTTTCATGTTGTCCAGTGGTACCGAATCCATCAGTGATATTGTTTCAGATACCGTTCCAAGCTGAATGGTTCACCGTGATAGACTTATGCCAGGCTTTCTTTTCGATTTCTTTAGATGAGGAGAGCCAGTATTTGTTCGCTTTTAAGCTGGAAAATCGCGTTTTAACATGGTGTCGTATCCCTCAGGGGTATACAGAAAGCCCATCGATTTTTAACCAGCTGCTGAAGAAGAATCTTGAAAGTCTAGTACTGCCCAAGAACTCGGTTCTAGTCCAGTACATGGACGACCTCCTAGTGGCGTCAGAAACTGAGGAAGCTTGCAAGGTAGACACCATCACCTTGTTAAATCACTTGGCCGAGAACGGACACAAGGTGTCTCCAAGTAAATTGCAGTATTGTCTCACCGAAGTGCAATACTTGGGCCATAGGATTGAAAAGGGAAAACGGAAGGTGTCTCCAGACAGAATAGAGGCGATTATGAAAATGAACGCGCCTAAAACACAAAGAGAAGTCAGGATGTTTCTAGGCATGGTCGGTTATTGTCGGCAGTGGATAGCCAACTTTTCACTGAAGGCAAAACCTTTACTACAACTGACGCACAAAGGAGTGTGTGATCCGGTACCATGGGACAAAGATTGTTTGATGGCGTTTTTGCAGCTGAGGGAGGACTTATGTCGTGCCCCGGCTTTAGGAATGCCTGATTACACAAAACCATTCTTGCTTTACTGCTGCGAAAGAGAGGGTTGCGCTTTAGCAGTTTTGGCCCAGATACACGGAAATGCGCGTAGGCCAGTTGCTTATTTTTCGGCTACATTAGACCCAGTAGCCGCAGCGTTGCCCGGATGTCTCAAATCCGTAGCTGCAACGGGTGTCAGCATTGAACGATGTGAAAGTGTGGTAATGGGACATCAGTTAGTGGTGTACGTACCGCATTCTGTGGAATTGTTAATGACCAGGACTAAGACTCAGCATCTGACGAATAGCAGGCTCACACGCTACGAGCAAGTCATATTGGCTGCCGAGAATGTGACCCTAAAAAGATGCTCCGTCTTGAATCCTGCAACTTTGATGCCACTTCCAAATGATATTGATGATGAAATTTGTACAGATCATGACTGCCTTGATGTGACTGAACTATGCACCAAACCGAGACCAGATATCGTAGATGAGCCATTGACTGACCCCGATGAAATATTCTTTGTTGATGGTTCATGCGTAAGAGACGATATTGGTCAGCTGAGAGCAGCATATGCAGTTTGTACTATTACCAGAGTTGTGGAAGCCGCTTGCCTGGAAGGAGTACATTCCGCTCAGGTAGCTGAAATTATTGCTTTGACGCGTGCCTGTTTAGCAGGTAACAAAATTCGAGTCACCATATACACCGATAGCCAGTATGGTTTCGGGGTAGTTCACGACTATGGGCAGTTATGGTCTCAAAGAGGTTACATGACCTCCTCAGGTTCTCCTATTAGGAATGGAGAATTCGTGAGATTATTGTTAGAGGCATTGCAAGGTCCGTCAGCCATAGCAGTTGTCAAATGTGCCGCGCACACGAAGAATGTAGACTTTGTGTCGCAAGGCAATCGTTATGCCGATGAGGTAGCACGTTACTATGCAGAACAAGGTTATTCTCACACCAATGTAGAAGTGGGAGGAATACAGGAAAGAACTGAATTGACAATGTTGTTAGATACTGTAGATACATGGGATGAGTTGAAATGTGTTCAGGAAAATGCACCAGATGATGAGAAAAAGGGCTGGGAGACAGCTGGATGTACAAAAAGTGAAATGAACTTTTGGATCTCTGCAGATGGGAGAGCAGTTTTACCAAACGAACTCGTTAGTCCAATGGCAAGGAAATTGCATGGATCAGCACACATAGGTAGAGATGCCATGGTGAGAGTATTCAGACAAACGTGGTTTAATCCGAAGTTTAGAGTAGCGGCAGAAGCAGTATGTCAGCGTTGTGCGATCTGTCAGCAACTAAACGTAGGAAAGAGAACACCAGTCACACTGAGTCACATTGGGAGGTCTGGGGGGCCTTTCAATAGAATGCAGCTTGATTTCATTGAAATGCCTCAATGCAATAGACTCAGATACGTTTTAGTGATTGTCTGTATATTTTCTAGATGGGTTGAAGCTTACCCGACACGTAGGTGCGATACACTCACAGTAGCAAAATTGTTGCTTAGAGAGTTGATACCGAGGTTCGGGGTGCCATCCTCTTTGGAATCGGACAGAGGAACTCATTTCAATAGCGAAGTAGTGAAGATGCTATGTTCAGCTTTGAGTATTGACCAGAAGCTCCATTGCAGTTATCGACCAGAAGCTTCAGGGATTGTAGAACAAATTAACAGTACAATCAAGTCCAGACTTGCCAAAGTTTGTTCATCGACATCCCTGAATTGGCCTGATGCACTTCCATTGGTTCTTATGAGTATACGTAGCACACCAGATAGGAAAACAGGTCTGTCTCCACACGAGGTGCTAATGGGAAGAGCTATGAGATTGCCATCGGTTCCGACTGCAGCGCTATTGAACATCACAGACGATTTGATCTTGGACTACTGCAAGGGACTATCTGATGTCATTAATTCTGTGTCCCTCCAGGTCCAGGCTGCAGAGGTTCCATCAGCACAAGACTTGTGCCATGACCTGTGTCCGGGGGACTGGGTCCTGGTGAAGAAGCACGTCAGGAAGAACTGTCTAGACGTGCGCTGGCGAGGACCGTTCCAAGTCATACTAGTTACGAACACTGCAGTAAAGTGTGGAGGTTTGCCCAACTGGATACACGCCTCACACACCCGAAGAGTGCCAACACCTCTGGAAGAAACAGCTCCTCTCTCGGATGAGAATCCAGCAGAAAGCGGAGAAGCCACAGAGGGGGAAAGCCAAGCTGTAGAGGTGATCGAAGAGGCTGAGCCTGTGTCGGAGCAGGCCGACGACGGTCAGGACACCAGTGGGACCGAAGTCGTCTCAGAAGAAGAGAGTACATGGGAGTTCGAATCAGATACCGAACAAGCTGTGAGTGATCAAGAGACAAGTCCAAGAACAAGGAGCAGGAGGACAAGGAGTGACGAAGCCAGTTGGCCGGAGAGAAGGAGAAGGCCAAACTTAAAAACAAATCAAGAAAGAACCCTTGTCCCGATTTCTGAAGAGTCGGATCAAGAAGAAGAAACTACGGATTCAGGTTCTGAGAGTCCGAGAAGATCGAGAAGGGTACGTGTGCCCTGCAGAAGGTACACCACCCCAGAGTGGACTTATCTAGCAGATGTCTTGGGGACAGAAATCTGGGAGAGTGAGAGAAGTGAAAGTGATCGATCTCGATCCATTTGTGGCAGTGGAGATATGGATGTTGACGCCTGGGCTCGAGACTGAGGGGTTACTGACTTTCACACTTCCCATACCCCCATACCTAAGTCGGATCAAAGATCTAGTGCTAAATCGATTACAGTTTCCGACTTTTGGTCATCAAATACCAGAACAAGAAGAAAAAGTCATTCGTTTAGAATTATTGGAACATGTTATTAAAGCTGCAGGTACGAGAATAATTGTAGATGCATAAAGACTTTTGTGTTTAAGCTATAAAGAAGAAGATAACCTAGCGCCGAGTGGAAAGAAGAATAAAATTAGGGATTACATTTAGAGGACGGAGAAGGGTTAGGGTTGTCTATTGCTGAAGATAAAAGACATTGTTGTGAAAAGAGACTTTTGTTGATTAAGAGCGCTTCACAGATTGAAAAAGCAAACAAAGCAAGACAAAGACTTGAAAAGAAACTTTTCTTTGAAAGAGAAAGAGCTACGCTGTTTTGATAACATGGAGAATGGCAACCCAAACCGAAAAGCCAAATGCATAATAGGTACACTAATAGCAGTAGTAATTTTTCTTATTATTACAGTAGTTACCACATCATACATGGTAGGACATGCAAGTGAAAGAGAGACAACAGATGTAAAGCCTGTAACGACTTTGAAACCTGCTCTTGTTGGGAAAAAGGAGGAGAGCAATGTCATCCGTGAAAAGACGTTACTGGCAAATGAAGCTCGTAGGTTACACGTAGACGAGTCACAGGGAAATTTTAGGTCAAATGCATATGCCAAGCTATTGTATGAGTATATCGATGCCATGGAGGCCAAAGAATGCTATGTATGTATGCAATTGCCGGCTTCCGTAGACGAAGGCATCCGATATCATCATCTCCCACTGACTTATGGGATAACATGTAGTTTACTGCTCAGTATATTTTATGGTAGGGAAGGATTTGAGTACTACTTTTCAAATTATGATTCGGTACTGCCTGAAGTCCCTAATTATAAGCAAATGAATACGTGGGACTATTATAAAAAGGAGGATAGATTAGCCAAGTTCTTTCTTCCTTGGGATACACTAGATACTTCATATGCACGCAGAAATAATCTGACTTGCAAAGTGTCAGAAGTAGAGAAAAAGTTCATAGGACAAGTAGACGACAGATACAGAAGGCAGAAGATTCTGAAAATGTCAGGACAGTGGAAAACAGATTGGACCGAAGAAGAAAAAGCACACAAGAAGAAAGGTAGCAATGGTCCAATAGCTTTGGATAGAACGCAGAAAGGAAAGTTATGTTTAACTCGAAGCAAGACATATTATGAGAGTGTATTTGTAGGTGAAGTAAATTGCGAACATGCTTTTCGATTAGAGTATTATACGAAAGATTTTATGAAAGGGATGCAAGCTATTCCTAATGTATATTTTGTATGTGGAAGAAATGCCTATGTAAAACTGCCTGACAATTGGTATGGTTCGTGTTACTTGGCAATTGTCTTCCCCAAAATATATCATGCAAAGGATTTAGCGATCATAGAAGGAAAGGCTTCGACAATAACGAAAAGGGAAATAGGAGATGCTGAAGTAGTTGGAGACATTTTTGGAGCAATGTTTCCTATGTTAGGTTTAATACTTAACGATGTTAAGATCAGGAGACTAGCTACAGTTGTAGATAGATTATCTGCAAGTACTGCAAGGTCATTGATGTTAGTAGAAGGAGAGATGCAGTCGATTAGAGCAATGGTTCTTCAGAACCGTCTTGCTTTAGATGTACTGCTAGCAAAAGAGGGCGGAGTCTGCAAGGCTTTTAAGGTCCAAGAATGTTGTACTTACATTCCAGACAATTCAAAACCACTTGAGAAAGTCATACAAAACATTACAGAGATACATCGAGAAATCGAAGATTTATCAAAAACAAATGTTTGGGAGAAAGTAGGTCATGGAGTAGGAAAGGTTGGAAGTTGGTTTGCCAATCTTGGTAAAAGCATTGTGTGGTACATATTAAAACCTGTATTAATAGTATTAATTTGCATAATCACATTGTTAGGGTTAGTGAAACTGTACAAATGGTATAGGTCGAACCGGTTACAAAGGTCCATGAGAGAGCAAGAAAGGAGATTAGCTGCTTTACAAGATCAACAGTACAAAAGTTTAAGAGCTCTCGAAACGATAAAAAGGGGGAATCTTGTAACTAGTTCTGTGTAAAGGTGTTATTCAAATTGCATTTAGTGATGACTCCTAGAGGTCATCAGAGGGGGGAACTGAGAGAGCGCAATTTTAATAAAAAATATGTATGAACCATATTTACAAGCATATCGCATAAACGTGGAATCTATAACGTGAAGTTAACACTTGTAGCGTAAAATTAGCCGATGTAACCAATGTAATAGGAAATGTATCTGTATCTATTTTATAAAGTGTATTAGAGTTGAGAAGCCCGTATACATAGTGGGCTAATATAGAAATGTATAGTAACGCTTAAGAATAGTAGAACGTGCAAAACTGAATAGACGTGTGTAATCATGAAACGGAGAAAACGGCGAAACGTAAAGTGACGAAATGTGCAGAGAATGTATAGCACGATGTAAGCACGAGAAAATAAATGTTGCGTTATATGTGGGATGTATTCACTTATAATCATTGCTTTACTAAATTCGATTATATATAAATGTGTGTTAAAGGTTATACTGTGTAGAAAGCTTTTGTAGGAATGTTAGAAAAGAGTTTAGTCATATGTGATTTTAACCTAACTGACCAAGAGTTCGCAGGAGTGTAGTCCGCTGTATGTAATTTAGTGGGCTCACAGGAGTCGTGAATAGCCTTGATCTGAATGTGCGAGACAAGAGTCAAAGGTCTTGCTAGATTTAAGGTGACAATGTTGGACGAAGTTTATGGCCTAAACGTGATAAGAGACGCTTGGAATTTGAGTCTTGTTTAGAAATGACCGTTCACAGGACCAAAGAAGGTTAAGAATATAGTCGTAAAGAGTAGAGTTCTGCTGAGGTGATAGACTTTTACTCCGAAAGTGTCAAATGAAATGTCAAATGAAGTCACCAGCAAGAAGACGAAGATGGCGTCTAAGGAGAAGGGTCAACTTAACGGACGACGCGAAGAGATGAAGCCATGGAAAGAGCTAGAAATGACATCATGGGGAAAGTACGTGGTGGGCGTCGAAGGGGCGTTCCACCCATACTGTGATTGTGTATTTTAGGGACAGTACCCCGGGGAGAAGATAGCGCAGATGACTTGAGCAGATGGCCTGAGAAGTCAGAGAGAAAGAACAGAGCGCGAGAGAGCAGTAGGCCGAGGACCCTTAGAGAGCGGATGGGTAGGCAGAGAGGGTACTGCTTTTCAACATAAGTTACCATTAGGGGTTAAGAGAGTTTGAACTTCTTTGGAAGTCAAACTGCTGACACCTTTTTTAGGTAAGGAACTTGCGAAGTAGGGATGTCACCTAGTACAGAGTAGGGACAGAATTAACTTGTTTATTCTTTTTGTAGATGACGCAACGGAACCACATTGTGTCGATGCTTTTTAATCTGTTGATTCTTGAATTGACTTTAATCGTATTGTTTTGTAGACTGAGGTTCTTTAGGGAATTTATGTTCCTTCTAGTTCCTGTATACTTGTTGAATCTCATCCTGAGAGGATTGTATATGCACTTAATTCTGATTTTATATTAAACTTTTAAAACTTCATCAGTCGTAAGTGGTCCTTCAGAGTTGCGTCAGTTTATGGGGTTAATTTAACCTATGCGGGGTTTGTCTTTTACTCAATGACAGAAAATAACCGATCCAAATTGATGAATGAGATTAGTATCTAAGTGATCAAAAAGGGTATCAAAATCTCATTCCCCGCACACCCAACTCCTCGAACAAATCCTTCCATTCTGCCTCAACCACAAAAACATTGTAGTCATTGGAGACTTCAATGTTCATTTCGATTTAGCTGATAATTTCCTAACTAAACAACTTACCACAGACATGGAAATCTTACAACTATCACAGAAAATAGCTCGCCCCACACACAGAGCGGGGCACATGTTAGATCTCATATTTACAAACATATCAAAGACCAACATCACGAATATAACCCCTTTGACATGGACGGACCACTATAGGATAGATTTTACCTTAACCTACCTTTAAAATCAACAGATCGCTAGCCCAGTCGGCCAACTCCACTAAATGTTGGAGCAAACTCTCTTTGGAAAAATTCAAGGAAGATTTTTCCTTTTTTTCTAGCTCTGAAATGACATGCGAAGAAGAAATCTGCCTCTTACGAGAAAACATAGAGAAAGCACTTGACCACTGTTCAGGGACTCGCGCAACCAATCGATTGAAATCAAAAACCTCTGAGAAATGGTATGGCCCAGACCTAAAAATTGAAAAAAGAAAATGCACCTCACTGGAGCATAAATGGAGAATAAGTAGAAACGCCAAAGACAGAACCATTTACAAACATCAGTTGAAAATATACCATACTGCCATATGCAAAGCAAAGAAAGACTACCTTTCTCAAAAAATTCTAGAGAATAAAAATTCGTCCAAGGAGCTTTTTAAAATTGTAAAAGAACTTTGTAATCCTCCTAGTCTTACATCCAACTTGACACCATCACAAGAGAACTGCACAAAAATTAGTGATTTTTTTTGTGATAAAATTGATAAAATATATGCTTCTTTTACTAACAACGCCCAGGCCCCTGTGGAGTATCGGATTGACCCTACTTTGCAAACCAACTGCTCTACCTTTGGCCCATTTTCAGAAGACGAGGTCACTAAAGCCATGTCAGAAATTAAATCTGGCTCACCATGGGATGTTTGCCCACACTTTATTTTTTCTCAACTGACTCCCATAATTGGCCCCGCAGTTACAAAAGTTCTTAACCAGTCTCTGGAGCAAGCTGTTTTTCCAGAAGTTTGGATAAAATCAGCAGTAATTCCATTACTAAAAAAGGCGGGTGCGGATATAAACGACCCAGCCAACTACCGCCCCATCTCACAGCTCCCCTTTTTATCGAAGGTTTTAGAAAGACTGGTAACAAAACAACTGTCAAGTTATCTAGAAACCAACAAACTTCTCGATGTTTCCCAAACAGGTTTTAGATCTAATAACAGCACAGAAACAATGCTACTGGCCGTAATGGACGACATTCGTATGCAGGTCGATAAGGGCAAAACGATTGCCCTGATACTTCTCGATTTATCAGCGGCATTTGATACCGTGTCCCATAAACTGTTAATCCACATACTTGCCTCAAAAGGAATACAAGGTAAAGCCCTAAACTGGCTGGAGTCCTTTCTATCAAACAGATCCCAGTCTATTTGTTTAGGCAACTTTACCTCCACCCCCCGTAAGATTAAATATGGAGTTCCCCAAGGAGCTACATTGAGCCCAACATTGTTCAATGTATATGTCTCCTCTTTGGCATCGATTGGCAAGAAATGGGGCATTAATATCTGCTCCTACGCTGACGATACTCAGCTGATGGTTACCCTAAATGGAGATAACGACGGCAAAAGTAGACTACACAACTGCCTGTCAGAGCTATCCAACTGGATGCATGGCCATTATTTAAAACTGAACGCTGACAAATCAGAAATTCTACTCTTTGGTGGGGCCAAACAGCTCTGGGATAACACCTGGTGGCCAACTTCCTTAGGTTCTCCACCAATCCCCACATCGTCTGCTAGAAATTTAGGAATTCAGATGGACACCACTCTATCAATGAAATGCCATGTCTCCTCAATATGTGGCAAAGGATTTGCCATATTAAAAAGGTTGAAAAGGGTCTTCCCCTGGATCCCACTTGAATGCAGACAGATCCTAGTCCAGTCGTTACTAGTTAGCAGGCTGGATTATGGCAACTCACTATTTGTAGGAATGTCGGACTACTTATTTAGAAAACTACAACTGGTCCAGAATGCCACAGCAAAAGCTGTCTGCAATAAGAAAAAGTACGATTCGGCCACAAGTTGTCTGAGAGCCTTACACTGGCTGCCCATGAGACAAAGAGCCACGTTCAAAATGCTATGTATTGCCTATAAAACAATTCACAATACTGGCCCTTACATTCTACGAAATAGAATTAAGTTCTATGCCCCAGCGCGGAACTTACGTTCACAAGCCTCAGCCAAAGCAGCCACCACTCGGATTAAGCTATCCAGAATGGGTGGAAGTGCTTTTTCACACATTGCTGCGAAATGTTGGAATGAACTACCCATCAACCTCAGACTCACGGACTCCTACCCCACCTTCAAGAAAAAACTAAAAACCGCACTATTCCCTACTTCAGAATAATCAATATGCTTCCAGGTTACTGCCTTGGTTTTACTGTTATTTTTTGCAGCGCCGTGATATCCTTGTAGGATGAATGTTGCGCTTTACAAATACACCTAACAATAACAATGACAATAACTACTGTTGCACTCTCTGGAGTTGGTATAGTAATTTTTACCCCTACGCTACCAACGCTTTCCCTACTGTTGCACTCTCTGGAGTTGGAATAGTAATTTTTACCCCTACGCTATCCAACGCTTTCCCTACTGTTGCACTCTCTGGAGTTCGAATAGTAATTTTTACCCCTACGCTATCCAACGATTTCCCTACTGTTGCACTCTCTGGAGTTGGAATAGTAATTTTTACCTCTATGCTATCCAACGCTTTCCCTACTGTTGCACTATCTGGAGTTGAAATAGTAATTTTTATCCCTGCGCTATCCAACATTTTCCCTACTGTTGCACTCTCTGGAGTGGGAATAGTAATTTTTACCCCTACACTATCCAACGCTTTCCCTACTGTTGCACTCTCTGGAGTTGGAATAGTAATTTTTACCTCTACGCTATCCAACGTTTTCCCTACTGTTGCACTCTCTGGAGTGGGAATAGTAATTTTTACCCCTTCGCTATCCAATGCTTTCCCTACTGTTGCACTCTCTGGAGTTGGAATAGTAATTTTTACCCCTATGCTATCCAACGTTTTCTCTACTGTTGCATTCTCTGGAGTGGGAATAGTAATTTTTACCCCTACGCTATTCAACGCTTTCCCTACTGTTGCACTCTCTGGAATTGGAATTGTAATTTTTACCCCTACGCTATCCAATGTTTTCCCTACTGTTGCACTCACTGGAGTGGGAATAGTAATTTTTACCCAACCACTATCCAACACTTTCCCTACTGTTGTACTCTCTGGAGTTGGAATAGTAATTTTTACCCCTACGCTATCCAATGTTTTCCCTACTGTTGCACTGTTTGGAGTTGGAATAGTAATTTTTACCCCTACGCTATCCAACGTTTTCTCTACTGTTGCACTCACAGGAGTTGGAATAGTAATTTTTACCCCTACGCTATCCAATGTTTTCCCTACTGTTGCACTGTTTGGAGTAGGAATAGTAATTTTTACCCCTACGCTATCCAACGCTTTCCCTACTGTCGCACTCTCTGGAGTTGAAATAGTAATTTTTACCCCTACGCTATCCAACGTTTTCCCTACTGTTGCACTCTCTGGAGTGGGAATAGTAATTTTTACCTCTGCGCTATCCAACGCTTTCCCAACTGTAGCACTCTCTGGAGTTGGAATAGTAATTTTTACCCCTACGCTATCCAATGTTTTACCTACTGCTGCATGCTCTGGAGTTGGATTAGTAATTTTTACCCCTATGCTATCCAATGTTGTCCCTACTGTTGCACTCTCTGGAGTTGGAATAGTAATTTTTACCTCTACGCTTATACAATGGTTTCTCTACTATTGTGCTCTCTGGAGTGGGAATGATAATTTTAAGTTCTATGCTATCCAACATTTTTATTAATGTATTTTTTTTCTTATGGATTTCGAATAGTATTTTTATTTCTTTAGCTATTTATTGTTTTGGTATAAATTTAGATAATGTAGTATATAATTAATTTTAAAAATATTAAAGGTATATTTAATTTTTTTTAATGCATTAAACATAATTCTTTACTTTTTATTTATGTTTATGTTTTATGTTTGCAAATGTATTTGCAATTTATAATATGTTTTATTAATTTATATATTATTAAAATAATTATTACAACTTATTGTTAAGTGCATATATATATGATATATTTTCTGTATATGTTTAATAATGTATTATTATATATGTATTATTTATTAATTTTAAACATTATTAGATATTTTTAACTATGTTTATTTTATTTATCAGTGTTATTTACTTTATTTCACATTTATATTTTTACAGAAAAAAACGATATTTTTAACATCGATATTTTTAACATCTATATATTTTTTTCGATATTTTTGTACTTACCATGTTGTAGATAGGATATCGATATTCTTGCCTTTGATATTTCTGCATCGATATTCCTGCAGGTCGATATTTTCAACATCGATATTTTGTTAGTGATTCCTTTTAAATAACTTTGCTAGGAAGGAGTCACAGAAGTGAGAGAAAGAATAACATTGAAATGGTCTTAGACAGTATACTTTGAGAAACCTCTTGGAACGAAGTACCTGCACCTGGTCTTTGGAGGTCAGGCAATCAAAGAGTGAACTGGAGGGGATGGGAGAGACAATTCTTGTTTTCTCTTTGAGGAAGGCTATGTTTTTCACAGTTCTTAGTTTCTAGGAGGATGTATGACGTTACAACGCATACTTTTACCACGCATGCCTTTACAACGCGGTATTTACAACGAAAACCTTTACAACGCATAGTGCTTTGGGGTGCTGGATAGTGAATAGTTTAATTTACTATTCCAACTCCAGTCCCTGTGGATAGTAGGGAAAGTGTTGGATAGTAAATTTAACTTATTCCCTATCCTAGAGCGCCCCCCAGCGCAATGCGTTGTAATGGTTTTCGTTGTAAATACCGCGTTGTAAAGGCACTGCGTTGTAAAAGTTGCGTCATAAAGGATGTTTCCCTTTCTAGGACATCTATGGAGACAGGTGTGATTGAGTATTGTTACAAGCTCAAATCCTAAACAATGAATAGTCATCATATCGGTGTATTCCTGGTGACAATAATCATCAGCTCCATTTTAGAACTGAGCATTAAATGCTTCTCTTCAGTGAGATGCGAATTGAAGCATTGAGGATATCTTGCAGGCACCTTGGTATTTGGATCAAGAAATATTTTTGGAAAAAAGACGATTAAGCAGTGTTGGCTCATTAATTTGGTAGAAATAATCAGCCTGGTTAACCTCAATAATACATATTTTAGCTTTTGAGTCTGTGGCAATTGATTGGGGTCTATCAGTAGGCTACACAGGCCATTTGTTTTCAGTTGTTTTGTCTCTTGCAAGGAAATAATGCACCTAATTTTATCTCCTGCTGAAACTCGAGATTAAATTATAACAATCAGTACAATTCGAGGAAGAGGATCCTTACATGTGTAATTTAGAAGTTTTTAAAATATTATAAAAATAATTATAAGTCTAAATCTACAAAAAAAAATTGTAAATTGATCTGCAATCGTAAAAGTTATCAAGGTGTTGAGAAATGGGTTTTCGCACGGGGGTTGTCAGTGTACAGGCATTTGGGAATTAACAAACATTTGGACTGACCTATCCACACATAAAACAAGTCTATATTTTTTCTAAATAAAATTAATAGAAGTTGCTTCGCAAAGTGTGAAAAATGCTCCTGAAGCCTTACATTTTAAGGGGATGCAGGTAAGGTATATCTTTGCATTTAAAACATCTTCTATATGAAATAAAAGAGAGAAAATGAAAAGGAAACATGCACACGCACATTTGCTACAACCCTGTAACTTTCCACTGTGTGGATATTTTTAGGAGCTGGGATAGGCAAAACAGGCTTACACATCAAAATCTACAAAACATATGCTATTAGGAAAAAATGCATGCAGTGCATATGCAGGACATTGCTTGCATTTATGACTGTTTCAGTGAATTACGTTCATCATTCTTTAAAAGACCTTTGAAGGTTGGGTGTAGAGCCACTCAGACTCAATGATATATTTAATACTACGCAGCAGTTTCAGGTGGACTCCAATCCAACAGCCCCTCTTGACCCTCTCTTTGGCGGTGAAAATGCCATTGCATCCAGGAAATTACAACCTAAACAAGGGAGGTCTCAGCCTGGAGCAATTTTCTGAGGTGGTCCAGGTGCCTATCAATTTGGCAATAACTGCTCAGTATGGGACTGACCCCAGCTCCTGGATGTGAGGTCCACATGAGCACCTAAGAGTTAGTGAAATCAACAGATTGTGGGAGTAGTTTGGGATACAGAACAAGAAGCTGTGGGTGAGTCTGAGGTGTTAAGTTACTACCAGAGTTTTACAGGGTCCATATCATGGCATTTACATCTGAGTAAACACAGGAATTAACCTACGGAGCTCTGTTTGGATGAGCTCCAGAAAAGAAATGAACCACTACAAATTTTATTAGGAAGCTGAGAGAATTTGTCATTTCAACATAGTAGAGCGCAGGTTTGCTGCATCATCCCAAGGAAGAGGATCAGTGCTAAAAAACAATGGCGGGTTTTGACCTGAGGAGGCCTGTGCAATATGTAAGAACTTGCTGAGTAGTTGTAGCAATTGGTTGTTGGAGACATCGATATGTGCCTGATCAAAGTACTTCTGCCAGCAGTACTTTACAGAGGATGGCATGCAGACATACCCTGCAGTTACCTTGCAAAGTTTATGGATTTCATCATGCTATGCTTGCAGTATTCATGACACTCCTGTTCCTATGCACAGCTGAAGGTATTGTGTATGGGGCATAATAGAGCAAAGTATTATTACCTGTCATGCACCTGTCTGTTGTATCCTTACCCACAACGCTCAAATGACATGGCCTGCATTTATGTCCTGTGAGTTCTGAGGTCTGGGTGCTGCCTTTTACAGTACCTTCAGCAGCCGCGGCCCGTGGAGGGTGTGCTACGAAATTCGTTTTATTGATTAAATTGTTTACTTACCTCCAATTATCCATATTCCAGTTTTTAGCACCCCCTACCCTGCCCCTTCCCCGCCCTGCCTTTCTGCCCTACCGGAACGCCCTCCACGGGCCGCGGCTGACCTTCAGGGCAGCTAGGTAAGGAACATGGCCATAGACCATGTTCTATGTGGCGTACCCTGGCTTTCACTATTTATACGTAATGGCATTCCGCCATGTTCTATTGGTACTGCACAAAATACATGGCTATGCACCATTCGCTATTAGTATTATTGTTGCCTGTTGTACACCTAGTGCTTGACTTGAGACCCAAAACACGTTGAGAGACCCAAAAAACAGATCCATTGCATATCAAAGCAATTTTGGGCTTCTCTTAGTGTACTGTACTTGTTCAAAATCGGCATACATCCATTGGAGGGCCACAGTCTTTGTCCACTGCTATATAGGCATTTGTTTTAATTTTTTATTTAACAATGAGCATTTTCCACTCATCTGAGTTATGCCCTATTCCTCCATCGTGACTCTCCACAACATGTCCCTGAAAATATTTTAAAGCGCGGGGCCCGTTGATGTTAGTTTACCCATATATTGGCTGCTGGAACACAACCTTTCAGCTTCCAGTAGCAGTCAAAGAGTGGGCTCAGAATCAAGTTTTGAGGTCTGCAAAGCTTCACAGACCTAGCTGCCAATAGATACACAATTTTTGTCCCTTTTACAGTTGATATTTTTTTAAACGGATGAACAGATTTTTGCATAACCTAAAAACAATTGTTAATTCGGGTAACCTCTGACTTTTCGACAAAGTTGCACCTGTCCAGAGGGTTTTGAACTCTCACTTCCAAGATATTCAGTAAGAGAATTTGAATGGGAATGCAACTTTTGAGCTCCTTTCACTACAACTTTTCTCCACGTGAACAACATTTGTTAAACGTTTAAAAATCCAATTTAGCTTAGTGTCCATATTCCATTTACAATTTTTTCAGTATTGTCAAACTAGGACAAAACTGCAAGCAATCCAAAAAACAAAACCATAGCAGAAGAGAAGCTAATGCTGACCGTGAAATGAATTACACACAAAACCATGCAGCTACTGAATGACCTTTCAGACTTGGTATCTCCTGGAAGACAACTGGCAAAAACGAAGCACATCATTTCCAAAAATGTTGCAACACTAGTCATTGCAACCAATAAAATTTTTTTTATTTGTTTTGAAAACCACAAGGAATGTAAAGAACCCCCCCAAAATATTCGTCCAGGAACAGAAAGTGCTCCAATAATACTTGTTGTTTCTACAGTAGCACATGTTTCTTCCCTGAACCTTAATGGGTGCACATATGTAGCGGTTCCTCGTTTTTTTTCTCAAAAGGGTGCTTGTTTAATGAGGAATATAACTTCTGACAGGAGCAGGTGGGAGAGGCTAAATCATACTGTTTTCTTGGAAGGTTTTTCCATCTTTTTTTCACCGAAAATAAAATTCCCATAAAACGAGAGAGCTCACGTTTTTGACAATGTTATCACCTCCTCTTTACAGCTGTTAGTCTCTTTTGTGTGCTGCCATCTGCTTTCCAATAATCCTTAAAGAATGTTGTTGATATGACCACTGCATTGTCCTCTCTGAATATTGAAATAAAATGTGTTTTGGAAGAAAATATTGCCTGGAGTCAGAGGCCATCAGTATAAATATTCTTTGCAATTCTTTAAATCTAGCTTAGTACAAGTTCTTTTTGTAAACTTTAGACCCCTACAGTATTGTTAATTTTCCGGCTCCTACTGCGTTTCTGTGTAACATAACACTTTTTTTCTATCAATACAACGATTTTTAAGGAGGGTTGTGTACAATCAACTAGAAAGAACAGCACGGCAAGTAGTCCAGCGTGTAAGATAGGCGATTTGACCCCAATTGGTCACTTTGAAAAATGTATATTTCGATTGCACTTGTGTTTCCATTGACGATTCTAACTTGTAAACATATCTTTCAAAATGAAAAACAAAATCCAATTCTTATTTCATTATAATATTGTTTACATGAAGAAATCTAATTATAAACAGCCAAAAATGTTAAACTCTTCCAGGAAGTAGGCAGAATTATAGTACCATATTTAATATGGCCGGGATGCCCGCCACCCCCTCCCAACACCAATTCCCCAAGGGGAGGAGACAGACACTGGTTTGAGCTTTTGGAAGGCGGGGGGAGTTACCCCCCCGGCCGTATTTATTAAAATATGAAACAAAATTTAAAACATTAAATTAAAAACGTTTCATGAATTATGTACAATTTTACTTTCGTTACATTTTGATGAAGCCATATTCTTTGGCTAACCTTAACAGTTCTCTAATACAAAGGTTTCCTAGCCGAGTCTAGCATCCTGAAAATGTATACATTCTAAATTAAAATTGTACATCCTAGCATTAAGGGCCAACAGCAAGGTCTTAACCGGTGTCAGATCCCTACTACCAAACTCCCGCCCTCACGGTGTGAGTGGCGCATGCGCAGAGGACTTTACCCTCGTTGCCAACTGTAACTTCCCTTGTCGTGGGGGCCCCCTCTCACTCGACGCCATCTTAATGGTCGTCCGAGTCCCTGTGTGAGGTATCTGTAAGAAGGACAGCGTGGACTCCCCCCCTTCCCCACTCTCTCTTCCGCCGTCGCGGATATCCGGCCCCCGGGAAATTCGTAGGAGGGGCATCTAGCCGTCTCCCCCCTGGGAGGGGCCTATGGCCATCTCCCCCTAGGTGACCCATCCGTAGTGGGTGCCGCCTACCCGTGGGAGGGGCCAATGGCCGCCTCCCCCCGGGCGCTCCCATCCATTCTGGGTGGCGCCCCCCCTAGGGACCTTGAAATTACTGCTCACCGATCATGACCTTACCGCCCGACCAAAAAATAAATACGACAGTTGTTTTACCTACTAAGGGGAGAAAAAATTCACCTAACCTGAAACAGCTTGATGATTCATCAACTTTTCATTTCTACAAAGGGAAAAAAGGTCCTAAAGCACACGACAATTACATTACTCGATACATTCCTTTACCTTTCTACAGAGGAAAAAAGGCCTATGCACATTTATTCAATGCTGAACAACTTGACTGCATCTCTTTAATACAATCTGAGTTCATCAACAAATCACTTTATTCAAAAAACATTGCAATAGGGGCTGGTGGGTGGGTCAAAATTGCCGCTTGTTCCGTCGAGGGCTCACGAGCAACGAGATGGTGCAGCCTTCAGAGCACTGGAACAAGAGGACGCTTCTTTGGATTCCCGCTCTTTTATCCATCTGCGGGAGGGCGGGGACCCTCCTCAGGTACGCCCACGGGGCGCGGTCTTCCGGGTGGGTGTCTAGGACAACCCCTCCTGGGCGGGAAGGGCGTGCTCCGGCTACGCCGCTTTGGGCATACCAGCCGAACCACGCCCCCGCCCAAAATGGTTTCCCGGGGGGATCGGGGCACCCATCCATACGTTCGGGGGGACCGAGTGGTCTTCCCTTTCCATAATATTTAATTTGAGTTGAAAATAAAAGTCATATTTAAATTACTATGGTTGCCACATTAGCAGGATTATTGAAGCAGAATTGTGGGCCGAAATCAAATTCAGATAGAAAAACATGTAGGTGTTAAATCAAATTTAGGTTCAAAATCATACATTGTGCACCATCAACAAGAGAATGGAATCAATTTTATCAACACAAATCGCACCGAGGATCAAAATCACGTTTAGCACAAAATCAAGATAATATGGCAACACTTTGAGGGTAAAAACAAATGTATAAGCAATTACTACACTTAGCTGCATAATCACCTCAAAGTCAAAGTGTGGAATCGCAATTAAGCACAAAATTGCGTTGAACAGAGACAATATGTGGTAGTAAGAGGTAGGCTCAGGATTAAGTGCTGTACTTCAGTATGACTTCACATTTGCTTGACTGCATTTTGGGGTCCAAAATCGCATTTACGGGCAAAATCACTATTAGGCGCAAAATCCCTGCTGGTGTTGTGGGAGCGGAACCCCGTATCCAAATTTTCAGAACTATACCCCAATATTCGTGACACACCAACATTTTAAAATATCACCCTTTACCCCAGAGGGTTCCATTTCGGATCTGATCTAGAACACCCCACCCAAAATCAGTGTGGTTGAATCACATAATAAGTCATGAGGGTTCACTCAATAACAGCGTTCTCGATCAGGGGAAAAGTTAAAGAGTTTTATTACAAAATCTCAAAAACAATAAAACAGTAGAGACTAAATGTCCGAATGCTCAAAATTGCAAAAATATACTTAATAGTCAAAAATCAATAAATCATTCTGAGCCTCAAATGAGCAGGAAAATTAAGAAAAGTCAGGCAGCATCACCATTAGCATCAAGGAAAGCTAAAAAATCATCTAACTACCAGATTCACAAGGAAAACAGACAGCATCGCTAGTAGAAAAGGAAAAGTCTCTTGCTCACCTCCAAAACAAGGGGTTCTTAGACATTTCTTGCAACAAATTATCTAAAGGCACAGATTCAACATGACATGAATACAATTGAACAAATCAGATGTTTCAATGTCACATTAATAATGCTAACACATTTCCAAGTAAACTTCAAGCACCCTCAGCAACACATCTTCATAGGAAGTTCAGCTGAAATGCAACATTTTTAAAACAATGGGGTATGCACCAGTACACGAGTGCTAACACAACAGCGGAATTACAGTGGAAATGTCCTGGACAGTTGTAAGATTCAGAACACCAGAAAGTTCATTAATATCACAGGCACATTATGGAAAAACACTAGAGGATATCATTCTGTTTCCGGCTGTGCGAAGCCTGGGAGGGAGGGGTGAATGCAGGAGAGAAGTCACAAAAAGAGAAACAGCATCAATTCAACCAATTTGGCAGATTTCACTAAAATGTGGCTTAACCAAAAATATCACTACAACACCTCGAAACCATATATTAAACATGTTTCGACTGCAGACATGGTAATTCATTGTTTGCTACTATAATTCACCATAATAATAATTAATATCCAATCTAATTTATAATATGAAAAAGATAATCCCCCAAAAAACTCCACTCCCACAGTGTAATGCAAGTAGCACTGTAATATAATATTTAGGAACAAAAACACATTTAGGTTCAAAATCAAATCAATTTGCAAAATCACCCTTGTTGAATTAGCACACCTAATAGCCATTAGCTAGCAGTGGGGCTGGAATGCTCCTGGTGTTTTTTGGCTCAGGATTACCAGTTTTGCAAATATCAAACCTGGTAATTGTGGGCCTGGAAACATTGGATTCAGTTTTGGATGAAGAGCTGCTCAGGCTGCGAGCATCTGAGGAACCTTCACCCCACCCACCTACTTCTTGCACAACTGGAGAAGCTGCAAATGGTGTGAAAAAGGTTTTATTGTTTCAGTTAATTAAAACCCTAACAATACATTTTATAAAATCAACTACTTATAAAAAGTTTCCTTTTGTTTGGATAAATTCTCTATTAATTCATTCTAAAACATTCTGAATTTAGTGCAACACTTTGTTTTTTGATAAGCCCACAGCTTCTTCCTAAAGCATCCCCCACTGAAATTATCACCTGCCTAAAGCAGGTGGTAAATTGCCAATTTGCTTCAAGCAAGCGGTAAATTGCAGCAGAAAAGAATCTAGTAAATAGGCCTGAAATAGGGAATATCTCATGAAAAGGTGTGAGTGGGCTGGTTATTTTCCATCCAGGGCTCATTATCTTGAGATGCCAAGATTTTAGTCAGAATCAGAGATTTTGCCCCCCCTTTCCCTGATTAAAATCCGTTTTACTTGTTTTAAGCCATTTTGTGTATGTTCCTCATGTTCCCAACATACACTTGCAAAAAGAGCAATTGATGGACAGAATGCAGAACAATGTCACACATTCACCCCAGTACAGAGATATGGGCCTAAATCCATTGTTTTTTTGCTCACCATGCCATTCCAGTTTGGACCCAGCCATATGCTAATCAGTCTTGACCCTACGCCCTATGGGAAGAGTCTAGCCGAACTGTCACGCCAGGTCCTCGCTGGACTGGAAACAAGCATCCTAGGACCGGTTTCGGGCTTTCAGCCGTCATCAGCCAGGATAGCTTGATTTCAGTGGCATGGAGAGCATGGGACTCACGTCTGAGCATACCCATCCCACTCGGGGTGACAAATGCAAAAGGAACAATTGATGGACAGAATGGATGAATGGACGAATTTCGTTGCGCGCACAGCATCGCATTTGGCGATGCAGTGCGCGCAATGAAATTCGTTTTATCTATTTATATGTTTACTTACCTGTATTTGGCCATATTCTGAAGTTCACTACTCCCCACCCTGCCCCTCCCCCACCCCACCCCACGTCACCGAGGCACTCCCACCACCGGCCGCTACTGCTTACGATTTAAAAACCCCTGCTGAAGAGTTCCTTGTTCCGCCAGTTTTCAGGCAGAAATAAAAATGTCAATACAACTCTTGTAATTAATGTTCCTGCTAGAGAGAGAGAGAGATCAGAGTTTGGTCTAGTGGCTGTTTTGACTGCCCATAAAGTAGCGCAGAGGGTTAATATGCCTGCTGAAAAGAACTCTTACTGAGCAGATCATAGATGTGCCTTTTATGCGGATAGCTGAAGGGGATTACTGCGATTGTCACAGAGATCCTTCTGTTACCGCAGTTCATAAGAGAAGCCCCTAATATAGAACAGTGACTTTTATGAACTGTCATCAAAGCGCAGTATGGAAACTGCATAAAATTGGTTGGGACATTCAGTTTTTCCTGTGTCTTTCCTTAACTATTCCTAATGTTGATGAAAATGGTTTGCTTGGTTAAATAAGCCAGCCTTTAGCGGTGCTTTAAAGCAAATTAAATGTATGTGCGAGAGGGTCTATGGAGAGATGAGGGGCACATTTGCCAGGTGATAGTGAGGGAATCCGAGGAGGAGGTAATGGCGGGGTGGGGGGCTCCAAAAAAGATTGTTGCACCGGGCACCACCAGAGCTAAAGCCGGCTCTATGTGCAGAGAAACTTTCCAATGGCAAACTCGTGATTTATGTTCAGATCCTCCTTACAACTGTAGATTCTTTTGACAAAGCTGCACCATATTGGGAAAGCTGAACTTTGAAATGTTGAATAGTTTTTCTTGTCAGATAAAGGCAGGCAAATTAATTTGTGGGAGGGGGTTCAAAGTCAATAAGCCTGAGAATGGGTTTTCCCATGTACTGTGGTATCAATTTTAAACAGTGTAGTTTGATTATACGTCGGTAATAATCATCTAACAGTGGCACTCACCTGGTCTATGCAGATGAATTTCACGTTATGTACAGATCCATGCAGGGAGGTAAATGTGGGTGGGCGGGAAAAGGGTTGAATTTGCCATTGTAGCTCACATAGGAAATTGAATTCACAGCTAGAGAAACGAGCATTTACAATGCAATAGGTCTCACATTATTAAAGTTTGAGCTATTGGTATTGTAAATGACAATGCCTTTTATTCATTTGCATCGGTGCGTAAACAAGCACTTTGTACTTATAGTCCATGCTCATGAGAAGCAAGGCTGTCTGTCTCTTTTACTGTCAGCCTTGCTCATCTAAGCAAGGACTATACATTCAAAGTACGTGTTTATGCACCGATTGCAGGGGGTCAGCAGACACCACAGCACAGAGAAGGATGCTGTGGTCTCTGCTGACCCCTACAGAGAGGGATGCTGTGGTCTCTGCTGTCCGCTACAGAGAGGGATGATGTGGTCTCTGGTGACCCCTACAGAGAGGGATGCTGTGGTCTCTGGTGACCCCTACAGAGAGGGATTCTGTGGCCTCTGCTAAAACCTACAGAGAGTGATGTTGTGGTCTCTTCTGAAAACCTACAGAGAGGGATGCTGTGGTATCTGCTGAAACCTACAGAGAGGGATGCTGTGGTCTCTGCTGACCCCTACAGAAAGGGATGCTGTGGTCTCTGCTGACCCCTACAGAGAGGGGTGATGTGGTCTCTGCTGAAACCTACAGAGAGGGATGCTGTGGTTTCTGATGACCCCTACAGAGAGGGATGCTGTGGTCTCTGCTAACCCCTACAGAGAGGGAAGCTGTGGTCTCTGCTGAACCCTTCAGAGAGGGATGGTGTGGTCTCTGCGACCCCAACAGAGAGGGATGCTGTGGTCCCTGCTGGCCCCTACAGAGAGGGATGCTGTGGTCCCTGCTGGTCCCTACAGAGAGGGATGCTGTGGTCTCTGCTAACCCCTACAGAGAGGGATGCTGTGGTCTCTGCTTAACCCTTCAGAGAGGGATGGTGTGCTCTCTGCGACCCCAACAGAGAGGGATGCTGTGGTCCCTGCTGGTCCCTACAGAGAGGGATGCTGTGGTCTCTGCTGACCCCTACAGAGAGGGATGATGCTCTTCTCTGATGACCCCTACAGAGAGGGATGATGTGGTCTCTGCTGGTCCCTACAGAGAGGGATGCTGTGGTCTTTGCTGACCCCTACAGAGAGGGATGCTGCTCTTCTCTGCTGACCCCTACAGAGAGGGATGATGTGGTCTCTGCTGACCCCTACCGAGAGGTAAGCTGTAGTCTCTGCTGACCCCTACAGAGAGGGATGCTGTCGTCTCAGCTGACCCCTACAGAGAGGGATGATGTGGTATCTACTGACCCCTACAGAGAGGGATGATGTGGTCTCTACTGACCCCTACAGAGAGGTATCCTGTGGTCTCCGGAGACCTCAGCAAAGATGGATGCTGTGGTCACTCTGGGGGTCAGACCGTGTCAGACTGACCCACAGAGACTGTCAGGTTAGACTCCCCGGCTCAGCACACCCGAGAAATGAGGCCGGCGTTAGTTCTACATGAAAAGGCACACACACTATGTCTAAATTAGTAAAAGGTCAAAGGGCGAGTGAGCTGACCTTCCGGCCCTCTCCCTTGCTGATGCAAAGCCCTCTCTTGAGGTTTCACAATATGCCATCCTGAGAGGCCCTTTTGTGGAGGTGCATAGAACCCCACCCCCCACCACTCTTGTGTTTAACTGAGACACCAACTGCGCCGCCTGTTTTTAAACATTGGCTTTTTAGAAAGGTTAAGGCACCTCGAACAGCAACAATTCAGCAGGAAGTGAAAGGATCAATCACTGGGTAATCATTGGCCAGCCTCAATGAAAGTCAGCCTGTGAGACAGCTCAGCGGGTTTGGCACATGCTGCAGAGTTCTGCGTCTCCCCTGCATGCAATCAGCTTCAACCCCGGTACGATTGCCCAGAGGCGTGAGGGGTAGCATGAGTAGCCATGACTTATAATGTGTACTTCTATAGCGCACATCTTACCCGGGAGGGCTACCTGGCGCTTGGAGCGGGGTAGCCCCCAGGGGTGCTGGGGGCGCCGTTGTAAAATCATGGATATCGACGGGTATTAATTCGGAAGAATATGAGGAACTGTTCATCGGCAATACAGCTACAGGCCGATGCCTCTGAAAGGCTGTAAGGGCTGGAGAGGAGTCAACCCTACTGCTGCCTGTGCATAGGCCCCATACTTCTCACCGTACCTTTGAGTCCCCCCTCTCCTCTCCTCCACTCAGCTCCTCACACTATGTGCCCCCTCTGTTAAGGTAAGCAGCTTTTGAGAAGCAAGAACTGGGACAAATGGAACAAGAGCGCGAGAGAAGGAAGGGCGGACAGTGCACCAGAGCCCCTCCTCTTCAAGCATAGTTCTTGGGGATGTGAAAAGCGCCGCCGCCATCGCGAAACCGAAATCGATCGCTGATCGCTTTTAAAAACAACAAAACCGCGAGTGGTGCGAGCGCACCATAATGCTTACAATTATTGCTCCCGTGTCTGGCCATGATAATTGAAAGCATATGTCAGGAAATGTGCGTAAACAACACCAATAGGCCAGGGGCGGAGCTCTGTGCCCGCCTCTGACCTATTAGTGTCTATTTTTCAAAACAGAAAGCAGTGAAAGGCCATTAGCAGGCCGCAAATGGAAAGTCACACGCACGAGTGTGTGGAATTTCCAGGTCCATTTTTAAACCCCCTACAAAAGGGCTCTCGTTTTGCGAGCCCTAAAAACTGCTGAACTTGCACTGACCTCGGCATGAAACTAGAACTTTACTCAAAATTGATTTTTTTTGCGGCTTAGTTTAAGTCCGTTCAATAGTTTTTGAGATATTTGTGGTACAAAAAGTAATTTTGCTGGCTACTAACAGTTAAGCAGCCAGTGGCAATTGTATAACTTGACAGGTTTTCTTCTGATTATTCAGGCATCCGGATCCTTGAACCCTCTGCAGCCAGATGCTACTGTACACTGTCTACAACTAGATCCTGGGCCTATAGTTCCTTATGCATGCATCCAAGCTGATTAAAATAGGAATGAGAAAAGGGCTGACACATGGTTTTGGACACGCATCCCCAACTGTGCATGGCCATAGACTATGTGCAGTGAGGATTAGGTGCCTGGAAGGTTAAGCACAAAATCTGTGCATGGGTCAAACCGTGCAGGCAACCCACACTGGGCCTTGCCTAAGAACATACACAGTGTGGGTTGGACACAGTGGAGGTTGGACATATGCTAGGCTGGAGGCTAGGTCTTGTGGGTACTGCCTGTTTTGTAGGGCAAAAGCCCATGTGTATCAGGAGCTGGCAGTACTAGAGTTTGGGTGCAGGGCTGATGGGATGGGATACTCTAATCATGGCAAAAGACGGCTGAATAAGTAGAAGAAAAGCCACTAGGTGCACTCAATTTGGTGAGAGCAGCTAAGTGGAGGAACAGCAAGAGACTGGAAGGAGGCTCCAAACAGAACATGAGCAGTCCATGGTAAGAGCAGTGCAGCTACCTGTTTGCCAAGAAGAGTAAGCATCTAGGCAACAGTAGAGGCATGTCTGGGCACTCTAAATTCAATCTAATCAATTCAATCGAAGGAGCGGAAGAGACAACACCAAGTGCTCTAATCGTGGTTAGAAGGGCCTGGTAAGAAAATTATGTTACTTCATGATTTTGATTTTGACACAGTGGCCCAGTTAGAAACGTGCAATGCCTGGAAATAACTACTTTTGTCCTAGTGACCAAAACAAAATGAATTGCAAAATTTTAAACATCAGCAAAATGATGTGAGCTAATGCCAAAATGAGAGCCAAGGCCCAAAGAGGACTCATCTAAACAATAAAATTGTTGAACAGGGTTGTCTGAAAAACCCTTTATTTGTGTTGTATTTTATATGTTGTGTGTTGTGGTGACATGAGGTCTGTCAGGCAGTGCCTTGTCTGTAGTCAGACCTAAAAATTAAAAGCCAGCATTTTCAGTTGACTTTCTTAGCAGGAATGCAAATTCTCAATTTGTGTGGCTTAGTAAATGATACAATCAGTCATCTGACCGATCTGCCTTGCCCACGTCAATGATATCAGCCAGTAACAGTCCAGTCATGTAACGTTTACTCTGCAACACCCATTTTGTGTGGCTTCTGCATCAATTTCTGTTTTGGACAAGTTTTGGAGGAGGAGTTCCACCCTTTTGTTTAGAGGCATGTCCATACAGTATTTGAAACGTCACACATGTGCATACTTAAGAAATTAGATTATTATTTGGGATGGTGATTACCCACCTCAAGAAATAATCACAGACCTTACTAGGGTGAACTCTTAAAGTCACTAAATTAACCTGATATCAACCTCCTGGCAGCTATGGCACAGAGCACACAGGCTTAATTTAGGGCACTGTTTAAATTATTTTTGAAGTACCAAAACAGTAACAAAGTCACACTTGAAAACCATTAAAAAATAAATAAAACAAATTACAATAATAAAGTAAAATGAAATAAACACATTTACACAAAATGACAAAAATACAATTACGGGAACAAAAGATATGAATTTTTAGGGTTTTAAGCAGGCCTGGGAGTAGTTTGCAGAGTTTCCCTAAGCAGAACCCCGGGAAGGGACAAAAAACCTATGCGGAGTTCCACAATTGGCAGAGTGCAGTGCGAACTGCCCTTTGTGCTGTCCTTGCTGCCGCATGGGTAGAAATTCTATCCCGAGTGGCAGCTTGCACTCGCAAACTTACAGCTCGCGAGTGCGGAAAAAATCCGCTGCACTATGCGGAGCAGAGTTTTCTGCATTCTGCAAGCTCCGCAGTGCGTGGTGTGCAGAAAACTCCACAAACTCTGCAAATGCAGTGGAGTTCACCACCCAGGCCTAGTTTTAAGTAGAAACAACACCAAAAAAGCACAATGTGACAAATATAATAATGGTTGTGGTAGGCGGGGACCTGGGTACAATTTGAGGCTGACTGCGATGAAGTACAGGTCGGATATACAAACCAGGTTTGTCATGGTCAAAGATTTTAACCTTCTGTCGTTGGGGCATATTATCAAGGAAAGGAAGAAAAGCAAACAGTGGAGTACAAGGTTCGAGTGTAGATATGGGATCCCTCAAACTGCACCGGTTGCCAATCTCTTTATTACACGCTAATTATCTTCTGCGCCATTTATTCGTCGGAAAGTGTTGAAATGGTTGCAATCAAGACCTAATTCCTATAAATTGTATCATAGTGTAAAGACCAGGGAAGACTGCATTTTATTTAAGTTGGGCAGAACCTTCGCAAAGTTGCAAAATGTTCACTGCAATGATGCCGAGATTAGCTTTCAAAGGGATCCAAGGGCGGTTTTGCATTTCAGGCTTTGTTTGCTGCACTCAGCAAGTGATGCCAAAACCCTTTTAATGAAAAGGACTGACTGTAACCTTGCTAATAACTATGAAAACAGTGGTCAAAGAGACCTGCCAAGAACTACAAGTCACTTCTGCTGGCAGAATAATTGGGCGATCATTATTGTGGTTGAAAACAATATAATTTGTACTGCACGTTTAGTAAAATGACTTAACTAGCAACACATGCGCGCGGATCGTGACGTACGCAGCGTGCAAACATGGCGTGTTTTTCCAGCAATCCTCAGAGGCTGGGAACATGATTGACAATATTTCTAAATAAAAATAAAGACTGAAAACAAAACTAGACAGTCGAAGACGTACGTTCTTCTTTGAGGAGGCCTCGAGGCGTGCCTTTGAGAAGGGCACAAGGCTGTCCTTCCAACATTTAGCTGAACGCATGCTTTTGATGCACGTGTGTATTCACTGCTCATAAACAATGGGAACCCTGGGACAGGGCTGCTTTCACATGCAGCACATGAGAAGCAGGGCCTAACAAGAAACACGTGCTAGCTGGAACCCACGAGTCAGCACAGCTGTTCCAAAGGCAGCGAGAAGCATGAAACCCAGAAATTGATGCCACATTAATCCCCCCTCCCACCCGCCACCCTCCAATTCTTTCTAAAACGAGTTTCTTTAATCTTACTGGCCCTAAACAGGCTCTGATTCACGAAGCTTTTTTCTCCGAAGTAGTTGTGTTTTACTATTGTCTTATTTGTGAGTTACAAGGGATTATCTATGACTGATCCACAAGGCATTTTCTTTGAATAGATCAAGTTTAGCTGTGACTTCCTTGTGTAGTTCCAGGAGTGCGTACTGAAGAAAAAATGCTTTGTGATTTGCAAAGAGTGAGTGAGTAAGCATGTTTTACTTGCAGAAGTTCATGGGCAAAACACACCTCAGTATGAAGTAAGATACGTGCATGAAATGTTTGGAACCCAGACCTGGATATTTGCAGTTTCGGCTGGCATGTACCGAGGGTGGTGGGGTGGGGACATAAATAAAAAGAAAAAAAATAGACTTACCTTCCATGTGCAGCGTGACGTCCTCCTCTCTGCAGTGTCTTCTGGAAGCCTGATACAGGAAACTGCACTACCTAAACCCGGCGCTGCTCTCACAGTATGAGAGAAGTGGCAGGATTGGGTACAGCAGGCTCTCTCAGCGCTCCTAAGAGCACTGGAGGTCTGTGCTTTCTCTAACCCAGTGGTCTAACACAGCTGGGTTAAGAACTTTAAAATGCGCATGTATGGCTGGCCGTCACTTCACGGCCAGCCAAAGAGACATGCGCATTTTGAAGCACCCTGCACAGCTCCCTGCTGCTGCCACTCAGCACCATTGGTCCCGCTCCAGCCCAGCACTTAGTCTCGGGAAGGGTTAATGAAAAATAAAATGGTAATAAACAGTAGCGGTCGGCAGTAGGTATTTCTGTAGGGCAGTTCGGGCTGGACTGTTTCCATGAGGCACCGGGTCAGACTGATTTGCATATAGCCATGTCTGAACTGGGGTGGCAGAGTGGGCTAAAGAACGGTGATGGATCAAACCTAGATCTTTTGACTGGGTGTGAGTGTTTGATTGGTTCAGATGCTCCGTACATCACCACCCCCTTTTGTACCGCTGTGGGCAGGAGGAGGGGCAGGGTGGGGCGAAATAATGTATGGATTACGGAGTTTTACAGGTATGTAAACATTTGAATAAATAAAACGAATTTGGTTGCACACACTGCATCACCAAATGTAATGCAGTGTGTGCAACGAAATTCGTTTTATTTATTTAAATGTTTACTTACCTGTAAAACTCCGTAATCCATACATTATTTCCCCCACCCTGCCCCTCCTCCTGCCCACGTCACCGCCCTACAGAAACACCTACTGCCGACCGCTACTAGTAATAAATAACCATTATTGCCATTGTATTTTTCTGCTTTGGCGCTTGTGGGGCTACGCTCTTCCGCACAAATGGATGAGCCGTCCCTAGATATTTGCCTATAGTTTACACCAAAGGCAGGAGCAGGACACACCCACTCAAATGAGAACTTTGTAAATCTGTCCCTGGATCTCCAGATTTATCCGAATCTCTCAACGCTATAGTCTTTAACAGCCTCATAAACGCTCCATCTGTCAGAAATGAGCATGAAAAATAGTTACACATTCACATATCACACATGATCCACATAACTGTAATGCGTTCCCGAAAAACAAATGTTTGCGTTATGTATGAATGTTATGCATACATTTTGCACATGTAAATTTCAAATGGGTTTGCAAGAATGGGGAGTGTCACAGGAGTGGGCAGGAGACTGCAAAACAAATTTGGTCCCCACTCACAAATAATTCACATTATGGACATCCATAAATATCTCGCCATGCAGATATTACACTTATTGAATACCTACCATGCATCCAAATCGCAGTGCAGAATGCGTGTGAAAGTTTATCATTAAGTCCAGTTCTGTGGCAAGTATGTAAAAACGGGTTCAATGGATGTAAATAGATTGTTTTTACATGGTGCTAAAGTATAGAACTAGAAATTGAATAATACCACTTTTTTCCCAGCCCTAGCATACATATTGTACAGATTGTACATTTAACGTTCACATAGGAGTAGGACAATGGATGTATATTACCGATGTATTGAAAACATATTCATCCACTTGTCCTTCACATCATCAATACTGTACATATAAAAGGCACTAGGTAATGTACACAAACACTCAAAAATGTGTAATGTGTGCACCCATATAAGATAAATGGAGGTCTAAACACACACATTGAGAATCTGCCTCAGTTTTTTTTCACTATAATGTGAAGTGGTAAGTTGTGCCACAAGCTTATCTCAGCAATGTATTGTACACTGTGGCCACTTTTCTTGCAGTCACTTTTCACCAGAAACATATTTACCTTTTCTATATCATCATTTCACTTGAAGTCATAGACCAGAGGTCTTCAAACTGGGGGGTGGGCCCCCCTCAGGGGGCCTTAAGGGATCTCAGAGGACCCGCTAATCTCAGGCCAAGAGAAACATTGTGTTTTGTTTTAAGTGTTAAAAGCATGAGCAGCAATAGGCCACTTGTAATGGGCGGTCACTCACTTTTGTCATTTATTGCCTGACTGGGAGTAAGTGCAGAAAAGGGTAACTGAGCTTACCTGCAATGTTTGAATATGTTTAGACATATTTAAATATTGCCAATTTAGCAGAATAATTGTGAAAAAAATGATGGGGGCTGGAGGATTCATATTTTTTTCTTTACAGGGAGGTGCGGCATTAACAAGTTTGAAGACCACTGTCATAGAATTATTCTTTCACGTCCATTTTGATCCTAACATGCACATATTTAGGCCTTTACATCCAAAAAATGTAGCTTTAATTCTAACCTGCAGGATGCTGTTTTTTAAAAGTGATTCTTTGAAGCTGTACCCCTTACACTGAAATGGAAAGACCGATTTATGCTTTATCACCTAAGGGAAACTATTTAGCTTTTTGGTTTGAACGCCCTAGGCTTTGGCATAGTTGAGCTGATGGAGCAAGGACTCGTAGAAAAGAGACTTGCTCGGACGCAATCCTCTCATTTAACCTCTAACATTGTATTACCATGTATTGTGTAAATTAATATGCACAACATTGAACATACAAGAACGAGAAGCTTGCCTATATATATTACTAATAAGTAACTCAAGTGAAATTCTAAATTGGCTGCTAACAAAGAATCTTTATTACGCCTGCGTCAACTGCACCTATACAGTATGACGAGCTGTCACTTGGAGGGAATTTCTTGCGCATGCGCGGACGCTATTAAAATGGCTGCCTGAAAGCTCACATGCTTAGCATCTGCTTTGCTGAAACTAACACAAGCTATTTCACTTATGCTAATGCAGGGAAAGCGTTAATAATTGAATGGGATTAGAGTAGAGATAGGTGATATACAGTGAAACCATTTGTTTTTTAAATTAACATATGTCTTTTTGACTCTTTTATTAGTGAGTAAAATGGGATTTTCGTATGAGTTTAAAGTCTGCTGGTCACCTGATCCTTACACATGGGCGGTGTGACCAAGCCGAAAGAAGTGATGTGACACTTGAACGCAGTCCAAGGACAAAAGGAGATACATACCCTGGGAACTCGTACCAAGCCACTTGGATGAATAGAAATACATGAGAACTTTTACACTTGTTTCGAATATGATGTGAATACGGGTGGGAAATAAAGATTTGTGAATAAAAATTAGGTGGTGGGATTTTTAACAATGAAATGAAAGGCTAAATTGAAAAATAAGCATGGTGTGATGATCACCTCCCCTTGCCTGACCAATCAGAGTTAGAAGTTTCATGATATTGAAACATTATTGGGAGGTAAATGAATATTATAGTGTATAATTGAGGTTGTTTTAGTTAGTTAGGGAGACAGAGATTTGGTGAATGTTGCAGAGCTCGGGATGCTGTCGGAGTGATGAGAAATGCTGATGAAGAATCAAATGCAGAGCCACTTTATCCAAATTTAATTGCTAGAAGAAGATCGCGGAAGAATCTCGAGGAGGAAGAGAGTGTCAGAGAGGGGTGCTATGCAAGCGTCGGTAATAGAGAGGTCATCTATCCTGTCCTAAATCCTGTCCTGAAGACTTTGTCGCCTGATCTTTCCCAGGTGACCCTTCCCAGCTCCGTGGCCAGGAGGTTTGTTTTCACACCATTCTTTGGTAACTATTATTTCTGTGTATATGCCAATGTCCTTTTCTCTCTATCCACTCCTTTCTGAGCATAAGTCATTGCAAAGTATAAAGTTTTGAGCTTGATGATTGATCAATTGAATCTTCCTTCCATTGGGAGACAGAGACTGTACTGTACTTTGTAAGTGGTTCACATGAAATTAATTTAGATAAAGGCTTAAATACTTCCAGAGTCTGTAGTTATATCATCAAATGTTTTTTTTTTTTTTTTTTTTTTTTTTTTTCAAAGTTTTTTATTTGCATCAAAGAATCACATAGGCAATAAACAATTCATTTTTTTCAAAGAAAAGAAAGAAACAGAGATATGACAATATTTCATAATTGCAGTTAGACAAGTATATAACATTATTGAAACAATGCAAAGTATAAAATTTAAACAACAAAACAAAAAAAAACAAAAAAAAAGAAATCAATAAACATGTATTATGAAAAAATGTTTGTTAAGACATGAATAACCCCCATATTCTATCGATTTTTTGTCTGGCCTGCAATCCCCTTGAATCTGCAATAGCGACTTCCATACTATGGATCTCCTTTACTAAACTCCACCATTCTAAAACTGTTGGTGGGTTCTTTTGAATCCATGCTCTGGCAACACTCAACCTTCCACAAGTGATTAGAACATTCAACAGATCTTTAAACCTTTCACCCCCATTGACGCCTATGCAAACATCGATGTTTGAGAGTGCGAAAGGTTGCTCCAACCTCTCAGTGATAACCTTAGTTATCCCTTCCCAATATTCCTGGAGGTGAGGACAGGTGAAAAACATGTGGACAATGTCTGCACCGCTCAAATCACATTTAGGGCATTTCGTTTTATCTGATTGAATATTGTTCGTTGCCCATTTAAGTATCCTTTCAGGCGTGTAATATAATTGGCAAATTGTTTTAAACATCTGCAATTTTAAGCTGGAGGATTGAACTGATGTATTTAGGCTTTTAAATGATATGACAATTAAATCTGTAGGAATGCTCATTGCAAATTTCCTATTCCATTTCTCTGTTAAAATAGTAGCATCCCCGGTCTTGAGATCAGAAAAGAGCTTATACCCCAGGCTTATAATAGATCTATCAGAATCCCGATAGATACAGTCCCATATCTCAGACTCTGAGACTGTAGTGAGTTCTATTTCTTTCACTAAGTAATCTCTAATCTGATAGTATTTAAATCTAGCTGTTTCTGGTAAGTTATAACAAAGTTTCATTTTATCAAATGCCATAAAGCCAATATGATCATATAAATCCCCCAGCAATCTAATACCAGAGTTTAAAAACATTTGACAAGCTGTGTCATGAAAAATAGTAGGAAAGCCGGGATTGCCCCATAAAGGTGTTTGACAGTGAAAGAGAGATGTATTGCATTTAGCCATAATAGATCGCCAGACACTCAGAGTGTCCCTTATGGTCTTAAATTTAACCCTTTTAAAGTAATTGGGGTCATTCATCCTGTACAAAAACATATTGACATCTAATCCGAGTAAAAACTTGTGAAAATATAAACATTTATCCAGGACTGCCAGACTGCAGATCCGAGTCATAAATGCTGACCAATAGTAAAATTTAAAGTCCGGAAAAAGCAGTCCTCCTTGACTAAAGGGAAGTTTAAGCAGTGATATAGCACGCCGGGCTTTTTTATATCCCCATACAAAGCTGCCAATGATGCCTTCTAGTCTGGTGAAGAAGGAATTATTGACCCGCAAAGGGATTGTTCGAAACAAATACAAGAATTTAGGCAGAATTTTCATTTTTATTAAGTTTATTCGACCAATCAAATTAATAGGAAGTTTATGCCATTTCTTAAGTTGCATGGCCGTTTCTTTTAATAGAGGTTCGTAATTTAGTCCTATGATGGAGTCAATATCTGAGCATATTTTAACACCTAAATAAGTGGCTGTATTGCTAATTCCAGGGACAAGAGTAGTAGGTTGGTAATTCATGACTACTTGAGTTTTGGTGGTATTGAGTTTATAACCAGATACTGAGCCATAGATACCAGCTTCTATTAAAATGCCTTTCATAGTTTTAGCAACGTCTGGGGAAAAAACTGCGATATCATCGGCATATACAGTTATATCTAATTTGTCTAATCCATTAAAAAAAGGGCAAATTAGTGTTTGATGTTGTAAGGCAATTAAAAAAGGCTCTATTGCAAGAGCAAAAAGTAATGGTGATAAAGGGCACCCTTGCCTTGTCCCTCTTTTAATAGAAAACAAAGAAGAGCATTTTCCCATATATGAAATTTTGCCCATGGGATTATCATATAAAGATTGAATCCATCGCAGATGTTTTCCTTTAATACCAAATGCCTGTAGTGCGACCCACAGAAAACCCCACCCCACCCGGTCAAATGCTTTTTCAGCGTCTAATAAAATCATACCGAGTGGGGTGTGTTTAATCCGTGCTGCATCAAAAGCTGATATAGCCATGTTAATATGTGCCGAGGTGTCTCGCTTAGGGATGAATCCATGCTGTTGAGGAGAGACAAGTTGGGACATATACGGAGCTAATCTAGTAGCCAGTATTTTAGCAAAGATTTTTCATCAAATGTGAAAAAATTATTTATGTAATTTCACCATCAACTAGTTCAACTAATGGTCCATTGACCAGAGAAAAGAACTTTTTGATCAGGGAAAGATTAGTTGAGAATAAGAAGTGACTAATCTTGAAATGGTAAGAATCATAAATAATTGACCCGGCTGTTTATTACCAGGTAGTGTGGATGTATGTTTATGGGCCCAGGTGAGTATAAGGTATTAGAGTACCTGTTGCTGGTAAGCCGCTGGATCAGACCCACATACAAGGAAATGGGCTCCTACCACCAAACTCAGCCCGTCAATCTTCCAGCCAACAAGTGTTTCATTCCAGAAGACATATGGTGTCCAGAAACTTCATCAGGGTTTGTCCTACATCAGTTTTCTGAACATTGAACCATTGAAGTATGAATTGCTATGTCTTCTGGAATGAAATATGTGTTGGCAATATTATATCTGAGTCTAATGGATATTGAATGTACCCCTAACAAGTTTTTATTACCAGTTAGTTAACTGTTTGTAGAGCCATGGCTGACTTAGTTTAGGGTGACTACTTTTGTTGTGTAGTGTAATGAGTAAGTCTAGTTTCAATGTGGCTTTTGATCGTATTCAATAGTTAGTTTTCAACATCACTGAACAAGTCAAATTGATCTTGCTGATCTAGTATAGGGACAATATGTTCTTGAAAAAACACGTGAGTGACATTTTTCTGGTCTTTAGCAAGTCTCTTTTGGTGATGGATGATTAAGGTTTAGTCGGGCATTAGAAAGTGATTGGGCCAATCAGTGCACGTAGGAAGTAGGTATCTGAATCATCAAAGATGGATGCTAGAATTTTGTCTTTAGTGCCAGTAGGAAGGGAGCAATGTTTCTACTGGTTCAGAATTTTTTTTATTTGTTCAATGGTAGCTGCATGTATGGCTTTGGGATTGCCCTCGTCCACAATAAAGGATAATGTTTTTAGATGGTTACATGCAAATTTTGGTAATGTTGCCTGACTACTGCACAATTAATTTGGTATTGGTTTTAGAGGAAAAATGTGATATATCAACCATGGTAGGGGGCTTTGAAAATGCTAATTTGACGATTTCGCAAAAGGTGTGTGTAGTGGACGTAAATACTTTGTAGTTTATAGTGTTTTTTCAAGATGATTGTGATGCTACCACGTTATGTGTTGCCTATCGGCTCTGAAACCTTTCATTCAGCCCCTCTCGGAGAAGAATAGTGAGAGGGGAGAGAAAAATTTGGAACTGAAGGAGGAATAGCTAGAGAAGGAGGGTAGCTCTGTCTAGGGTAAACGGGTAGATAGGCAAAGGATGATGGGAAGGTGGTGAGGTTAAGGGAAGAGCAGTTATGTTAGGGAACAGGTAGGCTAGAAACTGGTGTTTGGATACCACAGTCCACTTTTGGCACTCTAGAAATCTTAAATCAAACAAGGGTAAATCAAGGCCATCGGGTGTCAGCTTAGAACTAAATGTTAATGTGCATTAAATGGAAAGCTAAAAGGGAACTTCAATAAGAGGTGGTTGATTCAGTCACATATCCAATCAAGACAGTGAGTCAGTCTATTCCCTTTCCTCATAGTCATTTATTCAGCATCCCAGTGTACATATCTTCTATTGCCCATTCTCAATGTTTCCTGTCCTAGATGGAGATATGTTTGCTGTCTTATGCCACTGTGTTAAAGTGCCCTGTGTTCCAGTGTAGCTTGTCATCTGTCCAAGGCTGTGTGCCTCATTACCTCCTTGTTAACATTTGGTAAAGACCCTTCTCAGTTGCTACTTGGTCTCTTGAAGATCTCCTCTATCCCATGTGGTTACTATGTGTATCATTGTGCAAGCTTGAGGATGAGAGGTTTGTGAGAGTGATGAATTTGATGGCATGATCCTATTAGTACAAGGGGTTCCCATAGAACCCTAAATCATATTGGACCTATAATTACCTATCTGCAAATAAATAATAAAAAAAATAATAAAAAATGGAATTTACATACTAATGGAAACAACTTTTTTGCATTCACTCCTACTTGATCTTGAAAATAGGTATAAGTGGGGTATCAAGGGTCTAAATCCATCGGAGTGAACACCCGCCAAAAATTGGGGATTTTAAACAACAGGAAGAGAATACTGGGCCCTAAGTATCTGTGCTAGTTCGTAGAGAAGTATATTCAGATAAACAGAGAGGAGGACTTTCCGTCTCTGCAGGGGAGACCAGGCCCTCTGCCCTTCAAATAAAAGGCTGATCTGATGTTCTTTTTTAAGATGTCCCTGTCAGTTGCATCACCTCCTTCTCTGTTTGGTCAGTTAATTTTCCATTGAAGTGAGTCATCAGATGGTCCATAGAAAAAGCAGCTTGATAAAATCTCTAAATAAAGTTGAATGTCGGTCTAACTTAATCAAGTGTGAAGGAAAATTGTTCACGAGGTCCGGTCGAGGGTGTTCCCAGGTGCTGAGCGGGTGCCAGGCGTTGCAGGCGTTGTGCCATTGTCGCCTCCACCTCCCTCCCGAGACCTATGGGGTGTGGATCTTTTACCCAACAAACTATACAGGTTCCTCTCAATTCTGAGGTAAATCCCACAACTTGTTGTTTTGTTTTTTGCACCTAATTTTTACACTATATTTTAACCTTCATGTCCTCTGGTAGGGTGGGCCTTAGCGCGCCCACACCGCCGAGGTACACTCCACATGGTCCTGAAGAAGCCCAGTAAACTACACATAACGGGCAGAAACATGTCAACCCCACTTTATGTGGAAATATCCAAAACATTATTTGGTAATTTCTCACACATACCTTTTAACCATGTCAGGTTGACCACTGAATAAAGTTTTTGTGTGGTACACTACCTTGACATTTTTAAACTCACACTTTTTCACATCACTGTCACAAAAAAACAGCTCCGCAGTATTGTGGCATTGTAGCACACCAGGGAGGCATTCGGCTTCTCCTGCTGGGCCCAATGATGAAGCATGTCACCACCCAGGGTGGTGAGTGAGGGCTTCCTTATAAACTCCAATGCGATTTATTAAGGTTCACTTATCCTCCGTACTTGTGCTCACATACTTACTACATGCGACACTCTTTTGTTGTTTGACTTAAGGAAAAATGTCCTGCCTTAAACCCGATGGCATGGCAGCCTGCCAAACTTTATATTGGGCTGCTTGGCTTTCTGCAGGCGAGCGTGCCCTATTCACTAAAATACTATCGGATGGTAGCTTGTCTCAATCAGTAAGTACCACAGTAGAGAATTCAGCATAAAACATTAAATTCCAAAGAAAAAAACTTTATTTTATTAGTAAACTTCATGATTACCTGTCCTAACCTCTAACTACTATGGCATGGTATAATGTCTGGAATATTTACTGCCAGGGCCTGGAAGCCTGCAATGGTCCCCGAATACTGCGGTATGGCATGCTGTCCTTATCACTAATGCCCATAGATTGTTTTCTATCCTAACCTATAAATACCATGGCATAGAATTTCACCCTACACTCGAGATACTGTATTATGTTACATAGTTTTGTAGAATACAGTTGTAAATTTTTTCACCGCCCACATTGCGGTGTAAAGTATTTTCTGTGACAGTAATGCATGACACAGTGAAACCATGTTGTTTACAGTTGAGCAAGGCCCCAATGTAGATAGATACATCAAACTTAATTAGTGATTGCACTGTACCAAAAAGCATGCTGGGACTAGTAGTGAAATGATATTCCCATCACAAAGTACCATGACAATCATTTATGGACTGCTGCATTCACAATTGTACTCTCTGTATAAATTTCAGATTCTTGCAATGTGACATATACATGGGGTTCATACAATTGTGACCTCACAGTAATGACTGAAATGTCGGTCTTGAGAACACATAAAAAGTCTAATCTTCCCTGTCTTATTCGGTGGACATGATGCATCTACGGCTCATTGGTGATGATAACGCTACCCCCCTCAGGCTATAAGACATTACACCACCACAAGAAGTTAATCCACTATCTTTCACAGTCTCTTCTTCATTCACAAGAAAAGCTAGTCCAATCCAGACACCACAACTGCACACAGATAGACCGGGTACGTATCAGCTGCAGATAACCCAGGGGCCAAGAAAGATCAATGCTAATTGTTGAAAATGACCCTTTTTGCAGGGTTATCCCCAAACATTTTGCTTCTACCTCCTATTTTGTTTCCTGACCTGTGGTTGTCGGCTTTAGGACTCTGGGCACTTTACCACTGCTGAGAGCTAAAGTGCATATGCTCTCTATGTAAATTGATATTGTGATTGGTTATCCCTGATAGGCATATTGTTAACCAATACATCCCTAGTAGTGCCAGGGCTGGTAAATCAAATGCTACTAGTGGACCTGCAGCACTGATTGTGCCGCCCACATGAGTAGCCCTAAAAAGATGTCTCAAGCCTGCCACCGCAGTGCCTGTGCACAGTTTGTTAGCTGCCATGTTGACTTGGCAAGTTCACCCACTTGCCAGGGCCTACCCTTCCCTTTCCTTACACATAGGACACCCCTATGGAAGGCCCAAGGAACCTCCCTGGGCAGGGTGCAGTGTATGTGAAGGGTAGGACATGTACTGGTGTGTGTAACATGCCCTGATAGTGAAATACTGCCAATTTCGTTTTTCACTATTGTACAAGCATATCTTCCCATGGGAGTGAGATAGAAAATTGGAGTCTGGTATCCCTGAACTAAGAATTTAATAACACATCCTTTAGTAAGGATGGTTTTTAAATTCTGTGTTTGGAAATAGCACTTTTGGAAGGTGGCTATTTTCTTGTTCAACCTTTCTGTGTGCCTCTGGCTGGTTGTGTATTGAGCCGTCATCTGCAAAGAGCTGCAAGCGTTTCACCGCCGCCGGCCTGAGCCATGAATTGCCAAGAAGTATTGCGATCCGTCACCGCCGCTGGCCTGAGTCATCTGTCCAAGACCGAGAAGCACCTGAGAAGGAGCTGCACCGGGATCCGATCAACTGCGAGGCGTTGCCTAGCAACCAGGATTCCCCAGCAAGGAACAGCTATCGTCAACAGGGCTGCCCAGCATGACGTTGAGCCGCAAGGAAAGGAGAAGAGAGGAAGCAACCCCCAGGAAACGCTCAGACCGAAGTCCAGAGCGCTACTTGTTTCACCGCCTGGGGCGGGTTGCGTGTCTGTAAGAGACTGCTCTCGGCTCCCCCCTTCGTAGCGAGAGTCTCTGCTCGAGTGATTAGAGCGGCCCGTACTTGCCTGAGAGGAGCTGCAGTACTGGGGCCTGTGTTAATGCTATTTTACCTGATTTAAAAGCATTTGGGGGCATACTTCTGTAATCGCTGATGCGGAGTCAGCAGTCCCATGGTGAGAGTCCGTGAAGAGCACCGCGTGCCAGTGCTGAACTGTGCTTTTGACATTTTTGGTTAATTACACAGAGGAATGCGATAACATCTTGAAAAGCCACTTTACTGAATATGCATATGTTGGATTTTTGTTGTTTTGGTCTTGTGAAAGTTTAGATAAAGAAACCTTTATTTTTCTGAACTGGTGTGGTGTCCATTTGTGGTGTTATCACTGTGTTACTGTGAGTGTTGGTACAAATACTTTACACATTGCCATGGGAATAAGCCTGTCTGCTCGTGCAAAGCTACCAAGGGGGAGAGCAGGGGTTATCTACAGTGTGTTTCCCCCTTAGCCTGACTAGAAGCAGGGGTCTCTATTTAGGTAAAAGGTACCTACCTCTGCCAAATTTAATTTTGGGGGACTTCCGATCATCTGGGGGCTCGTTTGAACCATTGGGACTTTGTAATTTGCTTCTTTGCACACTAGCGCTCCGATACTGGGCTCAGCTGGGGGCGTTAATTTCTGGACCGGTTAGCGGTCTAGCTGTTTCTCAGGCTGGCCTTTTTAACACGCATGATGACGCGTGCGCGCAACGGGCGCGCCAAAGGCAAGCCCGTCTGCGCCCCTTCACGCTCTGGCCAGGTGCAGGGCCCGTCCCCCTAGCTGTTCTATTCCAATTAGCTTACATTATGCAAGTAAGGAATTGCACAAATTGAACTCAGGAGAAAGGATATCTCCATGTCCTAGGCTGTCTATGGATAATATCAATGACAGCATAAAGGGCTCCATGTGTGTTTATTGCCGGATACCGCATCTGGTTATTTTGAACCTGCCAATTAACTGCCGGAAGGAAACCACACTGAACAATAGGAAGGCTCTTGACAGTGAGGGGCCTCTTAAATTCATTTTATTTAATGCAAGATCGCTGGTGAAACTTAGTGTGGAATGTGCCCTCCTCTTGGAGGATAATAACGTAAAAATTGCATTTATTACGGAGACATGTACAGATAGTTCGCCAGGTCCTGATTTGGTTAAGGCTACACCGCCTAGTTTTTACTGCCACATGCTTGACCGACCACAAAAAAAGGGGGAGGGCTTGCTATTATCTATCATGAGTCACTCACCCCTAATTTTGTTTTGGTCTCCAATTTGGTGTGTGAGGCTTTAGCTTGTAACATCTATTCTATAACCCATAAACCTTTTAAAGGTATACTAATATACCGGCCTCCTGGTTCTAAAAGTGGGTTCTTAGATTCCCTGGGCTCGCTGTTGGAGGATGGATTGTGCCTAGAAGCCTTTGCGTTGTTGGGGGATTTTAACTTTCATCTTGCAAATGCTGGTGATCCCGACACGTCCAGGCTGGAACAAATTATGAGTCTCAAAAAACTGATACCTCCTACGCATGAAAAAGGTCATAGCCTAGGTATTTACTCCAACAATAAAGAGTTAGCCGGCGTCTCAGTTTTCCCGATTCCATGGTCGTATCACTCTGCGATCAAGTTTGAACTGAGTAACTCTTCGGTCCACCCTGTGAGCCTGATAAATTGGATGTTGAGAGCCTTGAAACTGTTCTTAAAAATTCTATGTATCAGCTTCCGTTGGATGTGGAGGAGGCAACAACTCCTCATAACAAATGGCTTTTTAATGCCTGTGATCAGTTAGTTCCGCACAAAAAATGGATACCTAAGCGAGCCTCTCCCACTGCTCCCTGGTACTCAGAAGAGCTCAGGGCCAAGAAACTGGTCTGTAACCACGCCGAAAGGATATGGCGTAAACATTACGCAGAATCAGATATAACATCTGCATCTCCAGCTATAAACAAAAACTTTTAGAAGCAAAAAAAGAGTCTTTTTCTTTGCAAATATCGACAGCTGAATCCAATTCTAAAGAACTTTTAAAAACTATTATTAAACTATCAAGTCCCAATACTCCTAAGAAACAGGGTGACCCAGAATTCTGCAATAAGATTGCAGAATTTTTCTTAGTGAAAATAGAAACTATATTTTCCTCTCTTATGGGTTCGATTAATAATAATCAGACCAACTCTCACATAAATGATGTGGAAAATATGGCCATACCTGAGAGATCATTAGATTATTTTACCCCTTTGGAGAGGCTAGGTACAATTAAATTGCTGGATCTCATTAAATCTGGTGCACCTAGTGGCCCCTGTCAGGTGTGGATTATTAAGCAAATCCTTGACCTAATTGAAACCGCACTTACACCTTCGCTTAATGCAGTTCTATCTTCCGGAATTTTTTCCAAACTATGGAAAAAAAGCCTCCGTGCTGCCACTTTTGAAGAAACAGTCACTGGACCCCAAGGACCCTAACAACTATAGACCGATCTCGAGGCTCCAGTTGCCAGCAAAATTGAAGGAAAAAGAAATGAACAGCCAACTTAGCGATTTTCTTTCGCTCAATAACATCCTGAACCCATCGAAATATGGGTTCACAGCTTTTCATAGCACTGAGCTGGCCTTATTAAAATCTACGGAGGAAATCGGAGAGGCCATGGATAGAGGAGGAAATGCTATACTAATCCTATTGGACCTATCCGTGGACTTTGATACTGTTCACCACAAGGTACTGTTGAACCGGCTATCGGAAACAGGTGTAAAGGGCACGGCCTGGGAACTGTTGCAGTAGTTTCTGTCGGACAGGTCTCAAACAGTAGACGTTGACGATAACACCTCAGAACCTTTTACGCTTCCGTGTGGGGTGCCACAGGGCTCGCCTCTCAGCCCTACACTCTTTGATATCTATGTGGCTCCTCTGGCCAGTATCATCAGGTCTTTCAGCTTCCAGCTCACCTCCTATGCTGACGACACACAAATTGTGTTGTCGCTGACGGAGGAAGCGGAAAAGGAGGCAGTGATCTTTTTCATGATTGTATGGGTTCCATCTCAGCATGGATGTCCTCCAATTGTTTAAAACTTTATTTGGTAAGACTGAGGTTTTGAAATTTGGCAACAATCCTCTGATCTGGACACCAGAATGGTGGCCGGAGGATTTGGGTTTGTGTTCTGTACCCTCAAGAAAAGCCAATAATCTGGGGATCATGGTGGACAATAAACTCACTATGGGGGACCAAGTGAACATGGTGACTTCAGCATGTTTCATGGTCCTCAGAATTATCAAGAAAATAAAGTTCTTCCTGACCAAAAATAATCTCAGGACGGTGGTGTCAGCACTTATAATGTCACGTCTGGACTATTGCAACAGTCTATATCTCAATGTTCAAAAACAACATATGAACAGGTTGCAATTGGTCCAGAACGCGGCAGCTAGAATGCTGACCGGAACATCCAGGTTTGCCTCTGTCAAGGGAGATCTTAAGAAACTGCATTGGCTTCCAATACCGTTAAGATCGCGCTTTAAAGCATTGTCTATTGTATTTAAGGCGGTCAATAACATTGGTCCGGAGTTCCTTAAGAAGAAATTCTCTTGGTATATCCCAGGGAGAATACTTAGATCAACTGGGTCTAAACTCGTTCCAACCCCCCTTTTTAAAAAAACTAATTGGGAAGGCAGAAATTTTGTTCATTGTGCATCGAAATCATGGAATGAACTCCCGTTCCAACTCAGAAACTCCCCAGACCTCATCTCCTTCCATAAGGGTCTTAAGACATGGCTTTTCTCCTACTGCTAGGCCCATGCTCTTTAGGTAATCAGTACTTAGCGCCAGGACACCCCAGGGTAACCACGCGCTCTACCATTATTAATAACATAACTAGAGACCCCCATTTCTAACACTAATGGTGCAAAAAAACAGGTGTATGTCATGAACGTACTTGGCCAGAGGATGGATCCCATGTTAAAGGCATAGTTCCAAGGATTTGGTCTGTGTAGGAGAGCATAGATGCATAAGAGCAGGTTGTGCAAGCAATGGCAGTGGCAGATGCAGTGTAGTCGCTTTCCTAGCAGGAAAAAGAAGTCACAGACACAGCAGTTGTACAAGATTCTACAAGAGAACATTGAGGTAGTCAATGAGTTGACCTGCAACATCAATCTTCATGTTGTGTTGTTACACCTTCAACCTACATGTGGAGCTGGTGCGCTGTGGTAAGGGTGTTTACCATTTTACTAATAATAAGTTTATTTTTATTGTATACCACTTTATGCAATTATAGTGTTGTTGGATTCTCTATCTCATGAAAAGAATTCTAGAATGTGAGGCTCCTTTGAGTCATTATTTGCCTGACTGCTGTCTTTCTCAGTCGTGGGTTCATTGCTTGGAAATAAAGCATTATTCAATGCTTGGAAAGCTCTTCCAGTTTCTTGGTTTCATTTCTACACTCCACACTACATAAATTGGCGACGATTTGTGGCTTTCTTTTCCTGACTTTTGGATACCTTATGTCGGACCCACCGACCTACACCCAGCTATCTACAATATCTCCAGCAGAATCGGATGCCGATTTGGATGTGTTTTGAAGTACTGAAAAACCCGTTTCTCTGGTGGCTATGAGGCGCTTGTGAGTTATTTCTAAAGAAATTTCTAATTTATTAGCGGACGTTGGTTTGTCTCTGTGGCACTGTTAGCATTCAATTCGACAGTGCATTCCATCTTCCCAGCTGATAAACCACGCGCACCGCTTACTTTCGAATTGGAGCTTCGTTCCACCATTGTTCTGTCTGTGAGCCTACTCAGTTGTGTCACATCTTAATGCGTTCGATTTTCTTCAGAGACAATTATCTTAACAAGCTCCACGTCATACATATATCGCGTTCTTGATGGCCATCTTTGAATTTTGGGATAACTCAGCCTGCACATTAACATATGTATGACATTCCAGTGTATTATTGATCAGTTTAATTTCACTGTTCCGTGACGAGCACAAGTTATCTTATTCTTTTCGCTTCACTTTTGCTACATTCTGCTCAAATCATCATCATCCAAGCTGCAGTCTGTGGTTACTCAAGTAAGGTTCATTTATTTGTTCTTATGGCTAATTCAAATAACATATTGCCTCCACCTCCCTTATTACAAGTGCCAGGCAAACCTATTACTCCTTGGCATAAATGGTTGAGAGTATTTTCAAATGATCTAGAGGCGATTGATGCCATTGAATACTCACCCTCCATGAAAAGAGCAATTATTTTTCATCATCTGGGCACTGCAGGTCAACAACTGTTTGACAACTTACCCGTAGTACCTGCAACCTCTGGTGATGACAATTGGAATGTGTATCTAGAAGCACTTGCACGCTTGGGAAAGCAATATCAGGATGAACCGGCAGTAATGGTAGAACGTCATGTGTTCTTTAAACGAAAACAACAACTTGATTAATCCATTGAGGAATATTTAGCTACTTTACATGTTCTGGCTTCTAAATGCGAGTTTGGTACCAATATTGACATTTTGTTGCATGATTAGCTTGTGTTCAACTTTTTCAACAAGAAGAAAAAAGAGCGCATACTCACCGACAAGAATCCCACTTTGGATGAAGTTATGGGAATTGCTAGGAGCATTGTGTGTTCTGGTACTTCTTCCAAAATTCTTACTGAAAATGCTAGTACTAATCCTACAGTTAATCCTAGCACCAGTGTTATGGCTCTTTCTACAAACAGTATTAATGAACCTGATGTTAATGGAATGGCTACTCGTTTAAAAACAAGAAAGCAGTTGAATGAAAATCTAACGTACTTTATTACAGGTGTGGCTCCAAATTACAAGTGGGCAATTTTCCTAATTGTCCTGCCCAAGGTAAACGGTGTATTAACTGCAAGAAAATTGGGCATTTTCATAATGTTTGTAAAGCAGTTAAGGACAGGAGCAAAGCCAGTCAAATTAGTACTGAAGATGAATCATTTTATGAAGTGATCAAAGGACCAATATGTGAAGCACTTATCGGTTCTATCTCACTTCATATTACTGCAGATTCAGGTTCTCCAATTACTATCATAGCAGACAAAACCTTTTACAAATTATGGGCCAACACTGCATTGTCTCCTTCTGATGTTAATCCCAAAGCATTTGGGGAGTATGATATTATTATGTGTGGATATTTTAGTGACAACTTCAAGTTTAAAGATAGGGAAATTCATACAAAAATATATGTAGCACAAAAGGTTAGAGACATTCTAGGATGGCGTGATCAAGCTGGTCTTGGTATCTTACTGAGACCAGGTCATTCTGAGCCAGTTGTTCTTGGTTATCAGCCTACATTATCTGTAAGTGGTACTCAGTCTCATGATTCTTCTTGGCTCAATTTATTTGATAAATATAGTACTGTTTTCAGAAGACAATATTGGTCTAGTAAGAGGTTTCGAACATTCTATTAAGTTGAAGGACAATGCTGTTCCTGTCATTCAAAAAGTTAGACCTGTACCTCTCAGTGTGAGGGAAGATTTAAGGGATCATCTAGCCCTATTGTGTTCACAAGACATCATTTGTCCCATTGAATCATCTGAGTGGGTTTCGGCAGCAGTGGTTGCACGCAAATCTTCAGGGGACATCCGTCTCTGTGCTGATTTGAGGGTATTAAATCATAACATTGCTGTTGATTGTCATCCTTTGGACCGTATTGATGATATGCTAGCACAAATAGGCTGTAGCAAGTTCTCTTCCACCATAGATTTACGCTCTGAGTATCATCAAGTTCCGTTGTCTGTAAAGTCTCAACCTTTAACCACATTTGTTACCCCATTTGGTGTCTACATGTACAAAAGGCTTCCCCTTGGTTTGGCGTCAGCTACTAGTATATTTCAGAGTTTAATGGATTAAATGTTTGATGACATTCCCAGCATTCAGGCATATCAAGATGACATATTAGTACATTCTGAATCCATAGAACAACATTACATTATTTTAGAAAGAGTTCTGAACACTTTGCAGACACACGGAATGACTGTTAATGTCACAAAATGCAAGTTTCTCACTCAAGAAGTGGATTATCTTGGACACAACATTTCTAGTGTTGGTATTAACCCAAAGGGTTAAACCTAAGACCTCCTTACTTGATGTAATCAAGAATGCTCCTAATCCATTAGACAAGGACTCTTTAAGAGCGTTACTTGGCTTAAGTGAATATTTCACTTGTTTTGTTCAAGATTATGCTTGCAAGTGCAACCTCGCAGAAATTTGCTAAAAAACATGCTACATTTATATGGTCTGAGGACATTCAAGCTGCTTTTACTTCTGTTAAGAATTTGATTATCAATGCTCCCACTATTAAACCTTTCACACATGGTGTTGAGGGCATCATAACTGTGGATGCCAGTGCCAAGGGTCTCTGTGCTGTTCTAAGTCAAATGGTGAATGGCCAAGAGAGCACCATAGCTTTTGCCTCTCTCAGTTCAGCTGAACAAAACTATAGTACCATCGAGCGCGAGGCATTAGCGTCTACCTGGTCAGTTGAAGAGTTCAGAATGTACATTGGGGATCTAAATTCCAACTTTACACTGATCACAACCCCCTTAAATATATGCTTGGAGATAGTTGTTCTAACAACGCTTCTTAGAGATTCTTAAGGTCACTTGCTAGACTTCAAGAATTTAATTTTGATATCAAATATTTACCAGGAGGGAAAAATGTACGTGCTGATTGTCTTTCACGTCTTCCTTTACCTGGTGTTGATGACTTGGTTAGAAGTGATTATGATTTTGAATGTGTTTTTTCTATTGATGAAGTAGTTCAAAACACTAAAATCACCCAAGAACAATGGTTACGTAGCTTTGAGGCTGATGACTCCATGCAAAATGTCAAAAAGTTTTTAGTCAACGTTTGGCCATGTGGCAGAAATCTTTCTCTGGAGAAAAATACTTTTGCACAAATAGCTCAGAGTTATGCTTTTCTAGTGGGATTTTGTTACGTCAAGACAAGTTTGATGATCCAAAAGGCCTGAGAGATATTATAATTTCTTTAGCTCACGAGGGGCACTAAGGAATTACTGCTACCACAAGTAAAATGAAACAGACATATTGGTGGCCCGGTATTGACAACCAAGTTAAAAGTCACATTGACCAGTGTCCGCAATGCCTGTGTTCTGACAAGCACTCTAAAACTTCTAGTGCACCCCTTTGCCCTGTTCAATGGCCTAATGGTGCTTGGCAAAAGATCAGTCTTGATTTTGCTGGGCCTTTTTTTGTTTTTGGTAAAGACAAGAATTTCCTTATCGTTGCCATAGATTATTTCTCAAAATGGATCTATTTTACCTCAGTCAAAAACGCTCATGCCAACTCAGTTGTACTGTTTTTACAACGTCTATTTTGCATTGAGGGCACTCCCAAAGAAATAATAACTCATAATGGATCCCTGCACAAGAGGTACATTTGTTTCTCACTAAACTTGATGTTAAGCATATTTTAGTTCCTTTATATAGTCCATCTTCCAATGGTCTTGTGGAACGTGCCAATCGTCTACTTAAAGAAGAAGTCCAGACTGCTGTCACTAATGCTGTGAATGCTGCTTCCTTTTTGTTTCAAAAAGTTTGGAATTATAATACATCACCACATAATACCACGGGTGTCTCTCCATATGTTTTACTCAGGGGTTGTTCTCCCATTTCCAAACTCAACCCTGCATGGTTACTGGACAAGTGTGATAGTCCTGCCCTGGATTTAAATAAAGTCAGAGTAAAAGTTAAGCAAAAACAAGATGCTTATAAATGTGATTATGATAAACGCATGCATGTCAAAGACAAATCATTGAGTTCTGGAGATTGGGTTATCATTAAAAATTCCAATAAGGTTTTCAAAAGGTCAGTCTGAATTTTCTTTTCCTGGTCGAGTGTTGAATGTTTCACGCATGTTAGTTTTGCTCCAAGACAAGGGTAGGTGGAACAAAAATGCTGTGATCAAAGTCACTTCTGAGCAAGAGGTTATTATCCACAAAACTCGTGTTAACAAAAGTGATAGTTTCAATGACAATTGGTATGGAGTTGATGATTTGACTACCCCTGTTGTCACTAATTATTCTTCCCCACTTTCATGTTCAGGTCAAGGTGATTATGTTTCTATTCATCCAAGTTCTGTTTTCACAATCTCATGCTATTATTCCTGTTAAAGGGGAAGGAGAGGAAATGTAGGGGGAGTAGGAGAAGTAGCAGAGTTAGGACTGTCCCTGTTCGTCTAAGAGACTATGTTGTCTAAATGTGTTATCTCCTGTAGTACTTACACTGTTGTTTTAATTGATTTGTTAATTTTCTTTTGTTTATATAAAAAGGGGAATGTGTGGTAAGGGTGTTTACCATTTTACTAATAGTTAGTTTCTTTTTATTGTATACCACTTTATGGAATTATAGTGTTGTTGGATTCTCTATCTCATGAAAGGAATTCTAGAATATAAGGCTACTTTGAGTCATTATTTGCCTGGCTGCTGTCTTTCTCAGTCATGGGTCCATTGCTTGGAAATAAAGCATTATTCAATGCTTGGAAAACTCTTTCAGTTTCTTGGTTTCATTTCTACATGCCACACTGCATGCGCTCAAGTACCTATGTGAGAAAGTGAGAAGTTATCTGGTCAAAGTAGGGTGTCTGTGTCAAAAGAAGTGGCTGCAAGACACACATGTAGAAGTTAAGTGGACACCTTTGGGCCTCAGATTAGCTATCGTATTAAGGGACCCGTGAATGACAAAGGGAAGAGGAAGTTATTTGTTGGGATTTCAAGTATGAGACTATATAAGAGCTTGTTCTGTGTACAATAATGCTTACCTCATTATTTGTATACAAGCTTACAGTTTTGCATATCATTGTCTAACACTGTCCGCCCGTAATCACTTAGTACCTGTGCAAAAGAATGGATGCTATATTTTTTAATTTCCTATATAAGTTGTGAAATAAACAGATATTGGTGCTATGCATTCCAATGTAGGTGTAGAATATCATTGAATCACTATTCACCTCAACAATACTCATTGGTCATTGTTGTTCTACGATCCCTTCCCCTGGCTGTCTTACCAGCCTGAGCATACCTGGGGCAGGTGGACGCAACTCATTTGCATTGTCCTCATCTACTTCCTCTAATAGATTGCTCTAGTGGGTATGTTGTGAAAAATGCAACCGGAAGCATTACATTTTTAGAATGTTTCATGATTGTGTATCACTGCTGTTCTGTCTTATGGAGGCATTAGAAAATGGACTTCAGTATTCAAAATTGGCACTCCACGACACACCTTGCCTGCTGATGTGCTGCATTGTACTTGTTTTGACTTGAGACAATGGAGTTTAAATGTAGTGTCATTTTCCATGGATGGGTGACACTGCCACCAAACTAAAAAGGACATTACTGGTGACTCTGGTCATGGATATAACAATGAATGTAGTGCATTCCTGTTGAGTGCCCAGTCATCTCCAAGGTCACCTCTGGCCAGTTAGGCATAAATAGCCCTGTGCAAAACATTTCCAAAATACGCATAATCTCAGAATAGTGGGACTCTAAATCAGTAATGATGTTGCCAACATTGCAGACCACTTGGATGCTTAAAAATTGACATAACATCCTATTCCTGAGTGTGCATCAATTTGCAGGACAGGTTGGTACATTTGCTTCATCAATACAGAGAAAAAGATTTGAGAAAAGTAACATTTCTCCTTGGTGTGCAGAAGCTGTGCAGGTGTTTCTGTGAAGCGTACATATGTGTAAGTAATCTCTTTAGCTTGACATCTAATAAGGATGACATGATTGTGAGCAAAACCTTTAAGGTATCCCACCTGCAATGGTACAGTAGGCTGATGACACACAGCAGTCATAGGATGTAGCAAACATACCACCTTGTACACAGTTTGGAAGAGGCTGACTACACTGTGGGTTTTGGCCAGGGAGCAGCTTAAGATGTTCTATGAGAATGAAGGTGAACTACCTTCTTAGTCTACCTCTACCACATCCACAGGCTGCCCAAAAACATGTTACTCTTCGAATTGAAAATTCTCGCTCCTTGTACTAATATGAAGGTCTATGTTGCATCATGGGTTAGCCTTCAATAGCTTACAAATGATTAGTACGGGTTTGAGCTGGTGTGTTTTGAACTTGAGTTTTCTTTTTTGTGACTACTAGCAATTTGCAAGTTTTTGTACATGGCTTTTGTGAATCACTATAATGACAATCTGTTTCTGAATTCCTTTAATAGAGAATTGAAAAAGTAAGTTAGCAATGCTGAACTATTTTCGGAAGGTTCTGGTATCTCTACTGCCGATTTCAATATTCACAAATACGTTTGCAACTCATTTGGCTCATTGTTTTCTAAAATGGTTGTGGTTTTGACAGTCTGATTTGTCTTCAGAGTCATTTTAGGCCTTCTACGATTTATCATGGGGGATTGATGGGTGATGAGCCTGCCATAACAACTGATAAGATTTTTATTCAATGGCCATTTTTAAGTAGGTGGTTTAGTAGTACAATGTGGTATGATTAAGGCTTTGGATGTGAGTACCAGGATGAATTTAGGAAGCTGGATTCTCAACAAGGTCACAGTTTTCAGCGATTGCAGGTTTTTTAGCAGAGAATTTGACACCATAAGCTGCTCCAATTTGTTAATACATTGTGATGTAATCTGGCACACTCAGGTGCAGTTACAAAGTGAGGTAAGCAACCAAGGCATCAATAATGATGTATCATCCCATTGCAGTAGGCTGGATCTAGGGTTCAGGCCTACTAGGCCTTGTTATGGTTGCAAATTGAGATCTTGAATGAAGCCCAGTTGGATTTAGCAAAGACCATAGCACTGAATCAGCCTTGGTGGTAGCCACGGAGGAGATTTGTGATATAATGGATATAGGTGGAAAGACTGTGGTGGTGCTTTTAGACCTGTTTGCAGCCTTTGCCACTGTCAGTCACTCAGTGTTAATACATCAGCTGGAATAAGTGGTAATTGGAGGGGCAGTTTTTTTTCTTCTAAGCTCCTTTTGTGATGCCAGGAAACCGTCAGTTGCTTTAGGCGATTTTAAATCTAATTCCTTCACCTTGATGGCTGGTGTCCCGCAGGGGTCATCACTAAGTCCGACACAATTCAATTTGTTTGCGGCTCAATTAGGTAAATTGATAAGAACTAATGGCTTCTTTACTATATCCAATGCCTACGACACCCAAATTGTGGTATCTATCATGAACAGCATAGAAGAAGTGGCTGAGCGTTTCAACAACTGCATGAGAGCCATAGTGAACTGGATGAGCAGGTATTGTCTGAAGCTTAATTCTAATAAGTTAGTGGTGCTGATCTTTGATAAGGATACTTCCTTTTGGTACAACACATGGTGGCCTCAGGACCTAGGTGCTTTGCCCAATCCTGTTCCATCAGTAAGAAACATGAGAATTATGTTTGATTCCAAACGTATGTTTTTGTATCAGACAATCTAGCTTGTGTCATCTTAATTCTTTGTGTTAAAAATCTTAAAGAAAATCCTTCCCTTTATTCCATATGATCTCAGGAAGACTGTTATTATCTTGATTTTTTTTCGAGATTGGTTTATTGCAATTCCCTTTATTTGGGTATGCAGCAAGGGCTGTTGCAAAAGTTACAGAGAATTCAGAATGCAGCTGCTTTGCGGCTTTGTAATATCAAAAAGTATGATTCAGTCTTGATCACTTTGATTGATCTTCACTGGCTCCCTGTTAAGAAAAGGAAAGACTTTCAGGCGCTCTCCGCTACGCATAAAGGTCTATGTTTGACAGCTCCTGAATATTTGAGGAAACAAATGTCTTGGTATTCACCTAAGAAGGACCTGCATTCTGCAGCTTCAAAGAAAGAGGTATTATCTAGAATTCACAAAGACTCCTGGGGCGGCAGAGGCTTTGTACATCACACCTCAAAGCTTTGGAATTCTATACCTGTGCAGTTGAGAGGCTAATCTAACTTGCAGAATTTTCACAAACAGCTTAAAACATGGCTTTTCACCTCTGCTTTCTAAAAAAAAAAAAAAATCGAATCCCACCTGTTATTGAGGATCCGTTGCCGGTGTATGATGCCAAGACTCCTTCGGGCAGACGTCCCGCTCTATAAATTAAAATCAAAATCAAATGGTCCAACTCAGTGTTTTAAAGTATAAAAAAATATTTTCAGATGCACTGGCTACTGGCTAAGCGGTGCATAACTATGCATTGGAAAGCACCGGGCGGGGTCCCCCTCTGGCGGCATGGGTGGGAGCAGTCAAGAAGTGGTGCACAGCAGAAGAGGAAGTGCTCCGAACAGAGGAGGTTAAGAGAACCCGTAAGCATCCAATATCTATGCCATGGGCCATGATACTCCATTCCTTTGTACAGGAAACACTGACGACGCTGGGGCCTCCAACTACCAGTTCTCCAATGGCACACACGACCCCTGCGGCAACTCAGGGTGACTCCTGGAGGAGCCAGGTGCCCAACGGGTCGCAACTGACAGCTGCGAGTGGGCCATAGATACATTACCACCTGCGCGACCCCTCAAACTCTCCACCCCCCTTCACCTGCGCATGCCTAACTTGCCACCATGCCATACTGCAACACTCAGGCGGCTACCACCAAATTGCGCAATATATGACACAGTGTATCCCAGTTCTACCTCCCAGGTTCGTTCAAGTACCTATCATTACTGACACAAAACAACCACTACGATATAGGGCTAATAGCAAGAGTGCGCCTCACATCCCAACACACAACACAAACTGCCTTGCAGGAGTGTTGATACTGCCTCACCACTCGTTCCTTAGAAACATCACCAACTTTGGGACTGTACGGGAGGCTATAGATCACAACGTTATTCAGCCTTATGTCAAGGTGTAAAATGTATGTGATATCAATGTCACAGATACTGATGTGATGTACTTAATTAGAGAAAATGCCAATAAAAATGATTAAAAAAATTAATAAATGTTGCACCCTATTTAAAAAGTGACGCATCTAGGCAAATGTGTCTCTTTGTAAACCCCTGTGCCACAGTATACCTGCGCCAGGTATAATTTATGCAGGGTGGGCGTTCCCCCGCAAAATGCCTCATAGAAGTGGCGCATTGAACTCTATGAGCTTTCAGTGTGCCACTTCTAGGACGTCATTGCGTCAATATCTGACGCCTGCCTTACAGCAGGCGTAGGACTGATGCAGGCCTTTTCATATGGGGTTTGCCCCGTGTGAAAGGACACATTGCTGGAGTTGCTTCTGTTTTCAGACACACCCCAGCAATGCGCCACGTTTACACCTATAGATACATCAGAAATACTGATGTATCTGTAACTCCTTGCAACATGATGCCTCATACAGTAAATATGACTCATCCATCATGTTGCAAGGAGGGAGCACTGAGAAATGACGCATCGCTGTTTTCACGCAGCGATGCGTCACTTCTCATAAATAAGCCCCTAGCTGTTAATTTATTACACAAGCTTCTCTATCCTAATTAAATGTTTTGCAAATATGTCCAACTGTAAAAATGTAGCCAGAATGTAGGCACGTTACTCTTCGTCCTGTAGGGTATACCTGCGTTCTTCTATGCGCTATGATTCACCACTGATGCTGCAGGATGAAGCAGAAAAGTTCACGTCAGACTTCAGTAAAACTTACATTTTCTGTGATTAATTTTCAAACAACATCCTTAATGAAAGTCTCTCAGTAGACGCCGTCTCTTATTCACATTTAAATGAATCTCTCCTCCAACTGATTTAAGTGGACCCTCGTCGATGAAGCACCCTTTGTCATGCCAAGTTACTTTTGCACTCCTTGCATATGAATAAATTGAAAGGATACTTCAAACTGGCTGCAGTTTCTGTGAACTTCCCCTCCCACGTGTCTCCTTTCATTTTCTTTGGAATGTTCTGCGGCGTCGATTACTGTATTCCAGTTTTTCTTGCTAATCGTCTTTTGCTGCAAAGAAAAAATGCCTATGGGTGGGGCGGGAAGTTCGGGTTGATGCGCTCGAGCTGCGCAGCCTTGAAGAACCCAGTTCAAGCAGCGCCCCGCGTGCCGCGCGGGACCGGGGGCCCGGTTCACTGCCAACTTGATTAACCATTGTTTCACGATAATGAAGTAGCCACTCAGCTCGCTGAATCAAATCCTCTTCACGACGCCTCTCGCGTGAAGCTCTTTCTTTCGTTAAATGCATTTTTTTTTCGCGCGCAGGACCGAGCGCCTGTGCGCGCCGAGGGCCAGTTCGGATCCATTGTTCCTTAAAAGCCCGCCTTGCAAGGGATTAACCCAGTCATTAGAATGCCCTTTCTTCCGCCTTGGGACATTAGCTTCCAAAGTGCGTCAACCAGAGCACGAAAATGTGCCTAAACTACAGACCACCTGTGAAACTAATTACAATACAACATTCAGATTTCCTGTATCCTGATATTAATCTTAAAGTTGACATCAGTTTACAGTTTGATGTATACATTCTCTTTTAATGTAGAGGGCACGGCGAGGCCAAGGAAATGCGACTCTGAACTGAAAATAAACCCTGCAATCAGGAGTGAGGCTAACGCGCAGTGGCCGTGAAGCCCGGGCTGCAGGTTGGGAACATGTTCCCCCTCCTTTTAACGACAAACAAGGACATCTGTCCATCAGAGCCAGGACTCCAAGGACAGAGATTTATCTCACAAAGTGAGCAGTGGCTTCTTGGCGCTTTAACAGATGGGACCATGCCTACAGTATGTCAATGTATTCCAAGCTAAGGGATCTGTTGACCTTTGTGAACAGAGATCTTATAGTTCATAAATAATTTGCTACATCATTTTTAAATGCGTGTTATCGTCAGTTTGTAAAGTCAAAGGCAAACTTAGGGGGGATATTCACAAGGAAATGGCGGAGAGAGGCGTCAGCCTTCTTGGCTTATTGCCTCTCTCCTCCACTTCGATAACGCAGGGTTGCACCATATTCACAAGGATATGGTGCAGCCTTGCGTTTCCCCCTGCGATGGCGCTAAGTGTCACAACTTAGCGCCAATGCAGGCACCCTTGCACCAGAGTGCAAGGGTGTCTGCGAGCAGGAAGGTTTGTTTATGGACAGGAAGGTGTCCCTTGCTGCACATAAACAAACCTAAAATGCCAGTTTGTAAGTTACAAAACGGCATTTTAAACAGAGGTTGTTTATGTACAGAAAGGGACACCTTCCTGTACATACACAAGCCATGGCATTTTGCTTTTTCCATGTGTGCTGCACAAGACAGCACACATGGAAAAAAGTGTGCTGCACAAAGCAACATGCATGGAAAAAAGTGTGCTGCACAAAGCAGCACACATGGAAAAAGTAAAAACAAGGAGAAATAAAGCATTTCTCCTCGTTTCGCCAACTTAAGACCAGGGTTTTCCTGGCCTTCATTTTGGCGCTGCCTCCTATTAACGTTGCCCTTGTGAATAGGGGGCAGCGTCATAATCAATGGGTGTTGCGGTGGAATGCCCACCACAACACCCACTGCACGCCCCTTATTCACAAGGCAGCGTTAAGCTGGCTTATCGCTGGCTTATGAATAAGGCGAAGCCCCTATCGCCACCACAACGTCACTGAAAGTGACGTTGTGGTGGCGATAGGAGCTTGTGAATATACCCCTCAGAATGCAGCAGTAGAGATGTAGGCCATATTTTTTATCTACACCAAGTGAACTTGGGCACCATTTTGATTCTGTGATCGATTGAAAAAATTTGCACTTTCCACATATTTCACAACTTGCATGTATTTAAAGTTTTGTAGTAAAACTGCTTGCGTGGAATGGTTTTTGCCATATCCGCAGATAATTCAACATGTGCTCAATAATTTTCAGATTTTTTTCCATTTGTTTCTCGATAAAATTGATGAAAAAGTTATGACAATTCCTACACATTAGCTGCAATGTCACGCTGGCCACTTTTACAGAAGTTAAGAAGCTGTTGCTTGTATCATTAACCTTTTATAGAGGTGACAATGTTACCCTGGAACAGTAAACATCCCATTTGGTGGACTGTAGGGAGGCTTTTGTTTGCAGCAGGAAACAACTAGCCTTCACAAATCCAACTAGTATTGGGTTTTTGGAGTTGTCGATATTGTTTGCTGATGCTGTTCAGTACCAGTCTAAAGAAAAATAATGGTTATTGATAAGTCCGCCCTAGCGTGATGACATATGTGTGCACCTTTGACATGACGTAGTGGTAGTTTCATTGTTTTTTTACCATTCAGAAATGAAAGTTCCCTATCTTTCTGGGGTAAATAAAAAAAGAGGTAGAAGATTGCGAGTGGCATGTTTAAAATAGACTGCACTTGCTATTATTTTATGGGAAAAGCAAAACATTTAGAAAAAATTACAAATATCATCTATGACCTGCAATTGTATGTGGTCCATGAATGTTGGTTGTTGGTCAAGCTGAAGGATTTTATCTAGGTACTTAGAAATTTATCTGGAGAGAAATCCTTCCAGCTGGGCAAATTTGAAGGTTCTGTCCAACAAACTCTGCTACAATGATTGGGCAGTTCAGTTGTATTCTTGATCTCTGTGTCAAGTTCAGAGAGGCAAAAACAGTAAAGTTAAATTAATACGGTTGTATCCTTTTGCAGGGGAAGTTTGAGCATGGTCCAAACTTTTTCCAGAAGCTCTGTTTGAAGGAAAGTCCTCATACTTCCAGATTTCTTAGATTCCAGCCTTTTTTCTAGTGCTAAGGAAGTCCCTCTAACTCATTCTCCAACTCCACAAGAAATGCCCAGTAGTAACTGGTCTTCTGTAATTCGTCCAGGCTGGACACATCTGTCTGCAATCAAAGGTTGAAAAACCTTGACAAATGTTTTCTACATTTGTAATGATCTCACATTAATCAGTCTCAATTAGATGCTTTTCTCACCAAATTATTGTAAATTTTACATGGTTCAAGTTCTATAACATGAAACAAAACAATATTTTCTTTTGAGTAAACACAAGAAACAAGCTTGAATAAACAAATAAGTATTAATTATTTCACAGATGGGCAATTGGTAATATCGCACCTTTTCCAAAAGAAAGTGAGCAGTGAGATGAATTATTGACAGCGTTAACGCCCAATGGCCTCAATTGTCCTTGTAGCTGTACTGCATTAATGGCTGTGATTGTTTGTGGACCTGAGCATACTGAGCGCAAAAACAGTCCACATAAACATATGTACATTTCAAAGCTATGACACAATTTTCACACAAGTGCTCTTCACAGTTCGTTTTTGGACAATTCGTTCAAATCATACCCGCATCCCAAAGTAGGACAATGTAGGACCACATTACAAAAAAACACCGGGTCTTACTAACTTGCACCCTAATGATATTTATTTTACACAGACCCTGATTACAACTGGGCCCCTTTTTGGGCACAAATATGACTTCAGGCAAAATGGATTACAAGAAGTCGTGTGCAAACTGCTCCTCCTGACGTGGCTAAATGCCCACCTGGTTTTCACCAGATAAAACATGATGCAATTTGGGGAGGAGGTGTTTACGCATGGTGTAAAATGCTGGTTCGTATAGTCTGGAACTGGTAATTCTTGTGGAATTTGCACATATTCTCATCATTAATTTCTTTTTTGTGGCAGACGAAAAGGAGCATAATAGCGCTCTTCTTACAATTTTGCTCAATTTCTTTTGTGGCAGTTTGTGGCGTTTTGCAGCATTAACAAATGTTTGCTTTTTTTCCTATGGAGACCAGAAACGAGCATTGACTTCCGGTGCTGTAAAACAGTACTAACTGGTTCAAAAATACAAGAAATACAATTGTACACCCTTACAAGATGTAATATGGTGCTAACTAGGAATGATTTACATCATTCAAGCAGCGTGTATGTAATCCAACACCATAATTGGTTAGAATTACCTGAGCAATTCTGAACCTTGGTTAATAACATTTAAAATTCTAATGGGAAGTGAAAGTAGAGCAGTACACAGTTCGAGATAAAAATGAAATTTAAGAAAACATATCTTAAAATGTCCAACATTTTATTTACATGAAAAAAGAGAACCTACAGGTCCTAGGGACCATCTTAAAAGAAATGCCTATAAGCAAAAAAAGACCAGAGTGATGGTACAGGATAAGTCCAAATAAGAGTCAATCTCTTTTTTAAATTTACTTTGGCTAAACATTGGCATACCAAACGAACCTACAACATATACTGGAAAGGTCGACTATGCTTGTGGTTGGTTTAGTGATGGAAGGCTTCGAGTTGCATCGTGTTTGGATCCTGTGGGTGTCTTAATGCTATGCGGTAGCGCAGCAGCAGCTCGATGTAAGGAGGCCAGGAAGACTCCACAATTGGCACATATGGGTCATGGGGAGTAACCAACAACTTATTCATAAGATCCTCTAAAATGTCATGCAAAGTCTTCAACTGTGTAGCTGATCTTGTAGGCAGGATTTTTTTCTTCTTACTCGTTTCTTCATGTTTCTCTGGGAGGGGGAAATGTTCTTCTAGAAATTCACCAAGAGCTTTCAGTACCGGTCTTGCTCATAGACCCGGATTTTAGCAATTTTCTGCTCAATCTCTCGACAGACTCTTTTCTCTGAAATCTGCACCACGTGGCTTTGCAGCTCATTCTGCCTCGGTGAAAGGGCTTGAACTAGCTGCTGGTGCTCTTCTAACCAACGTTGATCCATTTTCAGCTCCTCTTTCAGCTTCTTATTCCTCAAGCGGGCAGAAGAAAGGACCATCTCAAGCTCCCGATTAACGTTTTGCAGCCCTTGTTTTCCTAATGCTAAGAGTACCTCTTGATTAGCAGAGATTATCTCTGGCTCTTTTTACTGCCATTGGGTGCACTCTGCCATTAGAGAATTCACTTGCATCATCAACCAAAACAGCTGAGTATCTGTCTCCGGCAAGGTTTCTGTGCCCAGTTGGTTTAGTTTGCTCTGACACTTTTCCATTTGTGCCCATATATTTTCACACTGGTCTAATAACTGTTCCTTAGCCTCTGCAGAAAATTCAGACTCAGAAGTGTGATCCGGTGCCAGATCACATTTATGTGATGACATGTGCTTTGCCAACGCCTCAGCCTCTTTCAAAAGTTCCTCCTGTTTGTCCATGATGGCAGCTCCTGACCAGTCGCGGTCGCCTAGCGACGATTACAGCTTGTTCTCCCAACCACTGATCCCAACGGGTCTACTCAAACCAATAAAATATAGACCCTTATGACTTCCCTTTATTTCAGCCAAGTGGAGCTCTTTCAGGAATCCTTGTCTTGCTTGTCTGAGTTCTAGGTGTGAGACAAGTGTGATTCTTGAAAGTCATGGTTATATAATTTAAAGGCACTACAACTGAACCCCGACACGATGCATTTCATATCTTGTAACTACCGTAAGAGTATTTTGTAACACAAATATAATTTTACACCAAGTCTTTTCATTCCCATTGTGGATGTAACAGGACTTTACAATCACAATTTACAAATTAAGTGATCCATTGCATTGTATGCAGCAGGAAATAAGTCCTGTCTTATTGTTTAAAAGTAAGTGGGGCAAAAATATATTTAAGTCTTTTTTCCATATCTTTGCTCTCTGCACTGGGCTGGTAATATGTAGACGAAATTCAGTTATGGAAATTTAGAAATCAAAAGACATATGCTGTACACTGAGCACTTGTAGCAAGTTCTGTTCATCAGGCTGCAGGCACTTCAGAGGTAAAATACCAGACTTTAAGGGCAAGCAAATAGAGGGAGCAAGGAAAACCCTGGATTCCCTTACACTTGACCCTCAATATGTTATTACATTTACCCATCCTCGCACACTCTCTCATAAAAACTAAACAGTCATACAACTTAAAGCCATGCCACAGTAATACCACTAAACAAGATGCTAAAATTCTACTGCTTGCAAGAAAAGAAGCTGGCAGCTTCGAAACGGGAAGGGAGACAGAGCAAGAAAGGGAAATGGAAGGGAACCCCGAAGGGCGAACAGCAAAGAAATAATACAAAGGAAAGATATGGGCAAAACATAGGAAAGGAAGGAACGGCGAGACAGCCGGCCAATGAACCAGAGCTCAAAAAGATGTGCAGAAAAAAGTGAAAAATGAACATTAATTTATAACAGCAACGACATAAGCTATATGTGACAGGTTAAAAGGTGGTTGAGCTGGCACATGGAATGAGCCTATGGTAGGGTGGCAGTTTTTGTGCAGTTCAGTGGTGAGATAGTTCAGTTGGTTAATAATCCACGGCAGAGAGAAAGTTTTAATTCACATATGGAGATGGAAGTTTTGAACATAAATTCAATTCTAATTTAAAGGGACTAATTTTTGCATAGCATATGTCTGCAATTGTTTAGCTGGACATAGTACCCAGACTTGAAACACACTAAATATATTTTGTGCGCTCCTTCAAATTCTGTGGTGATGCGGAAATGCATTCACAAATAGTTCATATACACGAGGGGGCATATTACCAACCTACAGCGATATTTATCGCTAATTAGGGTTAGCGGTAATATTTTTATCACCGCCCTGCACCTGTTTTTATCGCTGAGATAACTTGCTATTAGCAAGGTTTATCTCAAAAGCGATAAAAATCAGGCGAAATGCGTGAATATCGCTGTCAATACAGCGATATTCACGCATTAGCGTGACAATGCTCTTAGCCATGTTATCCGCCTCCTATTGGATAACAAGGCAAGAACTGGTCAGGGCAGGTGTTAGCTTTTGGAGATATTCGCGCTTAGCGCAAATATTTCCAACGCTACGCCTGTGTTGATCATAGGCGATAGCGATGTTAGCGACTGTTTTCAGTCGCTAACATTTTGTCTCGCCCACTTTGCATGTCATTAGCGATAAATATCGCAGACATGCAAAGCGGGCCCCAAAATGCTCGCTATTGCCTACAAGCTGTCGCTAACTGGTGTTAGCGTCAGCTTGGTAATTGGGCGAGAAAATTATCTCTGCTTTAGCGGGAAAAAGTCCAGCTAAGGCGGCGATAAGGGCCCTTGGTAATATGCCCCGAGGTTCGCTAATGACTTGTGAAATCTAAAGTGTTTGGGGAATTAGTTATGTGTTTCAGGTGAAAACGTGTGCTTTACAGTGAAGCTCTGTGAGACCTTACCTATGCGAGTACTCATAAGTATCACCTAGAGAGTGTTATTTAGAAATCTTGGGGCATATTACCAACCTACAGCGATATTTATCGCTAAGTAGGGTTAGCGGTAATATTTTTATCGCCGCCCTTCACCTGTTTTTATCGCTAATAACTTGCTATTATCAAGGTTTATCTCAAAAGAGATAAAAATCAGGCGAAATGCGTGAATATCGCTGTCAATACAGCGATATTCACGCATTAGCGTGACAATGCTCTTAGCCATGTTATCCACCTCACATTGGATAACAAGGCTTAGAACTGGTCAGGGCAGGCATTAGCTTTTGGAGATATTTGCGCTTAGCGCAAATATTTCCAATGCTACGCCTGTGTTGATCATAGGCGATAGCGATGTTAGCGGCTGTTTTCAGTCGCTAACATTTTGTCACGCCCACTTTGCATGTCATTAGCGATAAATATCGCAGACATGCAAAGGTGGCCCCAAAATGCTCGCTATCGCCTACAAGCTGTCGCTAACTGGTGTTAGCGACAGCTTGGTAATTGGGCGAGAAAATTATCGCCGCTTTGATTTTGTTATTTAGAAATCTAACGCAAATTACCAAAGGCTGGAGAAAATGATGAGTGAGTCTTTGAACAGTCATATCACGAGCTTAACTTTCAAAGAATACATTAATTCTGTCTTAGCTGTGTGATTTTCTCTATAAATTCTCGGTCTTCTGAGGGTGATCGAGTCTCCTTCTTTTCTTCGTAGCAGGCGTAGAAAGTCTTTATAGTATTCACTGCGAAAAGGAGAGTTTTGATTAGCAGGAAGCGCTGGAGTGTGCTCCCTTAACCACTTGGGGGTAGTATAGGACTGCTTAATAACGATTCCGCTCACTAAGGCAAAGAAAGTTCTCTGTGGAAAAATAAAGCTACAAAACCGCTTCGACTAACAAAAGAATTTCTGATAACAGAGCCATGAATTTAAAGTCAGTTGCCCTCATTTGCCAAAGCTGGTCAAGCCGCGCAGTACTTGGTTATTATGACTACGAGCAACTTTCTTTTTGTGGAAACACTTGAGTTACCCGGCATTATCCTCTTTAACATCAGAGAGGGCAGCCTGCATAAGAAAGCAGATAGCCTCGAATGAGGAAGCGCATTTATTGTTCATCTTCTCACTTTCATCTCGAAGTTGTTGGCGCTTGCTCCCAGAGGCACTACCGGTACTTTTGCGCTGCCGGAACGTCACCTTTTTGGACGTTCCAGTGGCACAATGTCCTACTGGCATATTTATAAGGCCACGTAATTACCACCTAATGTGGCTTTTCATGGCCTTATAAATATATGCCCCTTTCGCAGAAAACTGCATGAAAAGGGCGTTCGATGGGTGTTGCTGGGGGAGTTCCCAGCAACATCCGTGGCTTTTTGACACAGCCCCATTTTATTAGGAGAAATCATAACTCTGAGGCAGCCCAAAAACTTTCGCCTCCCAGGGAAGAGGCATGAGGGAGGCCAACCAGGAGACATGTCTTTATTTCTCCTAGTTTTTCCTCTTTCTATGTGTGCTTTGACAGCACACATAGAAAGAGGAAAACATCTCTTGGGATTGTTTTTGTGCAGGAAGGTTTCCCTTTCTGCACAAAAATAATCATTCTTGCAACGCAGGCACCCTTGCACCATGTTGCAAAGGTACCTACTTTGGTGCACGACAGCCCATTGTGCGCCGGGTAGTGGAAAAGGACAGGAATGCGCAGTGTTTAAAAGATTAGCCATTTATTGGTCGAATGGACTGAATGAATTAATTTGAAGTCTATTTTTCCTTTTTTGAACTGCCTACATTTAACTGTAGTTCATTGATTTATGATTGTCATCAAGTTTATACTTTTGACTCTGGTCTTTATGGAATTACGGATGATTTTTTCTTCGTAGTATGAATATTTGAGTGTATATATATCAGAGCAATTCACTTTGTATAATACAACTAGTTATGTGTATGTGTTTGTGTTGTAAATAATCGCGAATTGTAAATAATTGTATATAAGGTGTACAAAACGATAAGCTGTACAAAACGATAAGGTGTCCCTTTCATACATCGATACTAAAAAAGACAAAAAATAAATAAATAATAAAAGGGTTAGAGTGATATACCCGTACGAACCAGGAAGTCTCTTATGGTTTGTTCCCTCAAAAATAGAGGATTTAAGTAAGTGTGTGGCTGGCAATCTGTGTACTTAGTGTTTAATAGATACAGCGCATTCTTGCCCTTGTTTTTTTGCCATACGGCAGAGCAGCAGCAAGGCCTGCTGAGCTGCCCTACGGGAAAAAAACGATTAATGAGGCCCAGAGATGTTGGGGCATATTACCAAGCAATAGCGATAATTAGCGCTATTGCTTGGTTAGCGTGAAAAATTTACAGCTGAGCTGCAGCGATTTTTACCGCAAATAAACCTTGGTATTACCAAGGTTTATCGCAAATGCGATAAAAATCGCCGCAATGCATGAATATCGCTGAAAAGTCAGCGATATTCATGCATTACCGAGCTAATGCTCTTAGCCATGTTATCCACCTACCATTGGATAACATGGCTAAGAACTGCTCAGGGCAGGTGTTAGCTTTTGGAGATATTCGCGCTCAGCGCGAATATCTCCAAAAGTTGGTAATAGGAGATAGCGATGTTAGTGACTGTTTTCAGTCGCTAACATCTTGGCACGCCCACTTTGCATGTCATTAGTGATAAATATTACTGACATGCAAAGTGGGGCCCAAGAAGGTCGCTATCTCCTACTAGCTGTCGCTAACTGGTGTTAGCGGCAGCTAGGTAATAGGGAGATAATTTTATCTCCGCTTTCTTGGCTTTTAAAGCCAAAAAAGCGGAGATAAACGCCCTTGATAATATGCCCCGTTATTCTTTTCAGAGGCAGCAAAACGTGTTTCGCTCTGCGTTACCTCGTAGCTCTGTGGCTTTTTCAAGGCAGTAATGATGAATCCCTATTATTGAAAGTTTTCATAACAGTTTCATTGTTTTCTCCAAGCTTGTATTTGTTCCGTCATGGCAGGTCGGGAGGGTTGTGTTGTGGGGATGCAGACTGTCAGTCAGAATGTAGTCTACCTATCTGTAATTGCTTGTGAATGTCTGCACAGGGCTTGCATAAGCTGCTGCTTGTGAGAGGCATGCGTCAAAGGGTTGATGAATGCATGTGTGAGCCCTGCATGGATTTCCGAGTCTGATACTGACCTCAACTCAGAACAGAAACTGCACTGGTACTTCTCTAAATAGGGAATGATAGGCCATTTCGCATGCGGATTCTACTTTACCTCAGGTTCATTCAACACTATAGACCACAACATACAATTCAAAAAATGGTGGCCAACACCGGAAACTTGGTAACCCTTTGGTGTATAATATTCAGGGCACAATTCCTATAAAAAACTAGTGGGGGGATGCTTCAAGTTAGGTGGTGTCAGCGGAAGTGACGTCACGACAGGAAGTGTCACAAAATTTGCCGGTCTTTGTCTGAAATGTGTGAATACATACAAGATACAAATAGAGGTATAATACTGCAATACGTGGCAGTCACTCAAAACACAAGAAAACACTATACACAGGACCCATTACTCGAATTATACGATTATTACAGACTCGGGTCGTAGGTACTACCGGCATCTGTCGGGTCCCTGGAAGTGACATGCTCGGCGTGTAGACAGGTCAGCTCCTTGAAGCCTTGGTGCCTCGGCTGTGCTCTGAGAAGGCTGGCAAGGTGAGGGCGCGAGGTGGAAGGGGAGATTAGTCTGAGCCTCGGGTGCATTTGAAAGGCTATCATTCACGCCCAGGTGCAGACTCGGGTATCGGCACCATCCCTTGGACAGAGAAACGGCGTCCATCCGGTAAAAATCCGGTAAAATAAGTGGGAAGGCGCCGTCCACCCACGTGGTACCCCAACGCAAGCCCTGATAATATTCCTCGATGAATGCACACAAAGTGCCCCCTGCCAACTATTGTGATGAACATGTCCCTGTCAAAACTAAAGCATGAAACCTGGACTGCTCTGGACGCTGAGCTCATCATGAACTTGTAACCTGGAGCAGTGGTTAAAATCTCATTCAACCACATCAAACTTGTAAGAAAAACCCTCCAATTTCATCCTCTCTCAACACGATCCAGTGGTAGGCCTCTGCCAACCCTAGAGCTGACTAGGAGAATGCGGTGTCTCCCCTCTACTAGCCTATCAAATGAGAAGAGTCCAGAAAGTGCAAATGTAGCACTTTATATATAGAGACTGCACTGCCTCCCAATAAACAAGACAATCACATTCAAGATTATTTGCCTTGCATGTAAATGCGCTAAAGGTACAGCAAGATAAAGTTATACCATATAAGCCCTTGCATGCAACTCGAGGTCAACAGACGATTCCCTCCTAGTCACCCGCATTGCTAGATGTACATAAAAAGGTGACCAGTTATTCTCACTTGCAACACACTTCCTCTTTAACAGCCTCTATCACAGATTTCCCAGACAAAGATGCCACTACCCTGCAATGATGCAGTTGAAATCAAAACTCAAAATCCACCTGCTTGAATTTCCTGTGTTTGAGCATTCCTCCCCTCCCCCCTCATATGTCCTGCCCAAGTTTGCCTCTCTCTTATGCTGTGTAGTATATGTTACTTTTTCAAATGGTGCCTCCCCAGAATGTTTTAGGTTTTGCTTATGCTCTCTTGACACAGTCTCTGACTCCTGAACTACCAACTCATCACACCTGCAACCAGTGTGATTTATATTTACTATTCACCCTCAACTATTTAACCGTGTAGCTATGTTAATTATAGTTTTATCCTTATGTACTTGTCCCATTCCTCCGTCACTCGTGTCCTGTAAAAGCCTAATTGATGCTATGTTGCTCTCTATATTCCATCCCTACGCCTGTGCGCCCAGTTTTACAGTGTGACTTTTACACCACTGCTTGCTTAGTCACCGTGCCTTTTTTTCCTTTTTCAAAATGTATTTGAGTTTCATATAGCCCTAGCTAGGCCTGACGGTATCAGAGCACTCTACATGTTATGAGCATACGTTTACTTAAGTTACATGATGGGATTCATAAGGGTCGAAAAAGTCACAGAAAGTGTAGAAACCAAACCATACATCATTTACGTATTAGCAAAAAAAGCCAATAGAAGTATATATCAGTACAGCATTCCGGTACTGGCGATGCAACAGGCAAGACACTGAAAGGGTCCAACGACTGTCTTGACTGATCTAGCTAATGAGACTAGGGTCTTTGAGAACCGTAGCTCAGTTAGTGTACATGTTGACGTATTTGTTGAGCAGTAGAGATTTGAGGTCCCGTTTGAAGTAGGAGAAGGAGAGGATGCAGCGGAGAGAAAATTCCATATCCTAGGCGCATTTCCTGAGAAACAGTGCGCCTTGGAGGATTTCTTCTTCAGATTAGGAGGACTGAGAAGAAGAGAGCTGGAGCTTCGCAGAACTTGTCTTCTTCCTGCTCTCAAAAGTATGTTTTTTAGGCATTTGGGGTTTTTACTATAATGGGCTTTGTGAGTGATACAAACTGTCTTGAAGATGCATCTTCGTTCAATGGGAAGCCAATTGAGACTCATGAGGGCAGGTGAGATGTGATCAAGCCATTTAATTCCTGTGAGGATGCTGGCAGCCACATTAAGGATGGCTCTTAGTGGGGTAAGGTGTCTTTTCGGAGTTCCTGTGAAGATAGCAGTGCCATAGTCAACTTCCGATAGAACTAGTGATTGAACTACCGTTTTAAGATCGTTAAGGGGAATGAACGGTTTGGGCATCTTGATATGTTTGAGAGTATAGAGCGCTCCCTTGGCGGAGTAGTTGATGTGCTCCTTCATTGACATGCTTTTGCTTACGGTGATACCCAAGGACTTTATGGAGTTTGGAAGTGAGAGAAAACAGTTAGGGTGTCTAGGTTCTTGAGCCATTCTTGAATTGGTAAAGTTTTGTTTTTTGGGACGAGGAGGAGTAGTTCAGTTTTGTTGGGGTTGAGCTTCAGGTGGTTGTTGTTAAGCCATGTTTGTATTTTAATTAGTGTGGCATTCAGATGCTCAATGTCATTCGGAGATTTAATTTTGCAGTAGATTTGAGTGTTGTCAGCGTATAAGTGATATGTGACCCCCTGATTGGTTCAGAATAGTTGAGAGGAGTTTCATGTAGAGATTAAAGAAGACAGGAGAGAGGATTAAGCCTTGAGGTACACCTTGCAGAACTGGTCAAGGCTTCGAGAGATAGCTGTAAATTTGTATTTGTTGCGAGCGGAGCTGAAGAAAGTATATGAACCATCTTAGGACTGCACCATTAATACCAGTGCGGTTCTTGAGTGTCTCGAGTAAAGCTGGGTATCTAACACATCAAATGCCACAGATAGAGCTAGTAGGATTAGGATGCAAGAGTAGCCTTCACATAAGGATCTGTGAATATCATCTGTTACTTTGAGCAAAGCAGTTTCAGTGCTGCAGCCTTTTCTGAATCATGACTGTAAAGAGTCGGGGAGGTTGAGTTCTTCTATGTGTTGGTTAAGTTGTAGTAGGATGCATTTCTCCATCGTTTTGGCTAGGAAAAAAAGGTTGATGATAGTGAAGGACTGGGTTCTTTTGGACCCAGCGGTGCCAGGGCACAACACCTGAAACCTTCGTGGGTAACCTGCTCCGGCGTACAAATCACAGAGACACGGGACACTTCCTTCGGCGTCAAAGATTCAAGGTTTATTTGCTGCAGGGAACACAGAAGTCACAGGAAGTACATCAAGTGTAGTTCGGGGAGACTGCTTCAAATTGGTTCTGTGGATCGCTCCTTTTATACAGTTTTTACCCATAGGATAACATGTTACACAAAAGTTTACAACCCGGTTCCCACAATTAGCCCCCAGAGGGGTCGCTTTAGTCACTTTGAAACACACAAGGTCCGGAACATAAGTACGGAAACATTTGGCGGTTCCCAACTGTAAAAACCCATCTTCCCACCATTAGCGAATTCCAGTCAGCAGTAGATCGAAAAATAGGAACAAAGACAGGTGCAGAGGAAGACGGAGACAGTGGGGAGATCGGAAAGGGTGTAAAAGGGGAGGTATCAAGAAACACGAGATACAGGCATCAAAGGGATGTGCCTAATGAGATGCACGGCTGAGACAATAAGCCCGTGCGGCAAGATGAGCCTCGAGCGGCGCCATCTGCCTTACAGCAGCAACCCCCTTGTCATAAAGACACTTTCAAAGAACACGTGTCTTCCGCCAATATCTTGGGAGTCCCAGGGTCGCGAAGCGGACAGCGTCCGTTCGCTGGCTACTTGAGGGCAAGAGACAAAATGGATGCCGTGTCTAAGATGGAACCCGTGGGTACAGATGAGAAACCCACATAACAAACGAACGGTTTAAGTTAGCACAGCGAAACTGCGCACACTTACTAAACTCGTCATTTGCGGTTCATAGATACCAGACTCGACCATATTCGTGCGAGTTGAAAACACCACTTACAATTGTCACGGAACCTCAGACGCTCCTTTTGCCCTCATGTAGGCAAGCACTAGTCGGAATCATATTCGATATTCATCAGACCATCAAGATGTTGTTGGTAGCATAGCTCTATCCAACCGGGTCCCCTTGGTAACAGATGGTTGTCTCATACACGATGTAGCACAGAGGCCACATAAGGCAGGACCACACTGCACGCAAAGGCAACACGTGAACAGGGACACTACCACAACCCCGATGATCATCAGAATCTTCCAACCCCAAGTCGACATCAGGTCCCAAAACCATCCAAGTAGCGTCCAATCCCCTACATCCACGTGTATGGATTCGGAGATCTTATGCAACTTCGAGATGGCTTGATAGACAGTAGGAGCATTATCCGGAATGAAAATGCAGCAGCTCGAATGGATCACTTTACATACCCCACCGCGATCTGCTAAGACGACATCTAAAACCATACGGTTTTGTAACGTCATAAGTCTCTCCGCCTGAAGTTCTGTGGTGATATTACCAAGGGCACTGGCAGTAATATTAGCTGTCGATTCTACCACTCGAGTCAACTGTCTCAGGTTCCTACTATTAACCATAGGTCCCCAAAACGGGAGGAAACCCTTGAAAAAGTCTCCTGCTTCTTGACCGGCAGTATCCTCTTCGCTAATTACGCCTCGTACAACTCTAGTCTTATGATAATCGGCATCTACAGTGAACGTCGGAGGCAACAGATTCGCAATGAAACATGAGCCCATGAAGTCTGCGGGCAACCATGTGTATGCACGATCATAACAGATAAAGTAGGTACCCTTGGCAGCCAGAAACACAGGGGACGAGAATATTGGCAGAACGTAACTTTCAGTGCAAGCACTTGCTCCAAGTGGGGCTTGCGAACCACGACCCATAAGACAAAGATTACCAGTGTGGGGTACGACCCATATTGGAGGCGAGCTTTTAAGCTGCTTTTCACTAGTGAACATACTATATTCCCCTCTACTTAGGACCCTATAGGCTTGTACCTCTTCTTCAGGGATAAGAAAAGGATCATGGATCTCATCTTCCATATCCTCTATTGCCATCGATAGCAGCCTCTGATACGAGGTAGGACCAGAGTAGGGGGAACGTTGTTCTTGAGTGGGGTGGAAACCCAGTGCGCTTCGAAACATTGTTTGAAATGCTCGAGCTGACCCTTGGGAACTATACGGTAACACCAGATATGGAATTCCCTTACCCGTAGTATGTGGCATCAACCCACACACCCAGCAATTAGTAGTGTTAACCACTAACTGATGCTGATGAAGGAGCTGAATAAAGGAATTGTTGCGGAATTCTACACGTCTAGCCTGCTCGTGTTCCGGTAACATATGAAAGGAATGAGGAGAAGCAGTCGAAGTAAGGTTAGGGTAAGGAGTAGGAGTAGGGGTAGCAAGTAAGAAGTAAGACATAGTGTAATACACCCCACCCGTCAAAAATGCAGAAGCAGTCAGAAACAACACAAACAATTGAAATATAAAACATTTGGTACGACTGAGTCGCTGCAGCTTGAATCTGTACGCCTGAGCTCCTTCCAAATCATTCAGCTTCGAAAATGCCATTCCCTACGACCGTCCGCAACGTTTCTTGACGCACTTCGTTCTGTGCAGCAATAGTCAATCCCCAGGAGTTCCTAGGAACCGACGGCCTTTAACCTAGCGTCAAGACCTACTGTCCAGAAGGAAGTACGCGCGCGGCCCTACGGCCTTCAATACACAATATGTATATATATATTAGCACAATGTCTCTCAGCTGTGGAAGGAAAAAGATACAAGGAAAAAGCTTGATATATGTACAAAAATTTTCAATGATACGAATGTTCAAAGTAGATCATGGGAAACGAGGATATTGCAGTTATCAATTTCAGCAAAGCAAGAAAATTTTATTTGTCCTTAGTGTGAGATCGCAAAGAATATCGATGTTTCCCGGGACGTGTCTGCTCGTCGAACAAAGGATCCGTTGAAGAGACAGCGTCCTGCTGATCAGTTGGTTGATCTGGTCTTGAGTCTTTTGCTGACGAGTGTTCAACAGTGGCTTTCTGCTGCGCTGAGGGTTCTCCAACAAGCTGTGCGTCGCTAAAAGGTACAAACGCTGGCAATGTTTCTGTTTCTGTTGACGCAACGCCTTTCCTTACCCACGGGTCTGCCGGCAAAGGAATAGGGACTCGCTTACAATGGGTAGCATGTACCCAATTTTTCCGTCCCTCAAGACGAACGGCAGTCCTCGTGGCCAGGAGTACCTGGTAAGGTCCGGTAAATCGGGGGTCCAGATTGTTCTTACGTGAGAAGTTACGAGTAACCACCCAATCCCCGGGCTGGAGCTGGTGGCCTGGACCCTCCGTCTGCGTCAGCAAGGCGTCGTAAACCTGTTGGTGAATTAACCTCAGTTTAGCAGTCAAGTCATGTAAGTAGTCAATCAACATCGGATACTCAAGATCAGAGAATATTCCTGGCCTAGGAACCCCCCACACATTCGCAGGACGGCCGAACACTATCTCATAGGGACTAAGCCCTATTCGGGAGTGTACAGTCGCCCTAGTTGACAGTAATGCTAGAGGCAAAGCATCAGGCCACGAAAGTCCAGTCGTAGCCTGAATCTTCGCTAGCTTTAGTTTAAGGGTGCCATTGTACCCCTCAACCAAACCAGCTGACTGGGGATGATTGGCGCTATGGAATTTTTGATTAATTCCAAGGCCCTTACACACACTCTTCATCACACTTCCAACAAACTCACTTCCGTTATCTGACCACACGACTCTAGGCATTCCATACCGAGGAAAGTATTCCTTCAGTAGGATTTTCGCAGTAGACAAAGCAGTATTGTCTTTGAGAGGATAAGCCTCGATCCATCGGGAGAATGCGCAAACCACAACTAAAACGTACTTCAGGTTATTGCATCGCTCCATATGGATGAAGTCCAATTGAATCACCTCAAAGGGATACGAAGGAGGAGCAAAACTGCCAGGGGGAGTTGGGGTTCCTTTGCCAGGATTGTACATTATACACACCATACAATTCTTCACCAGACGTTCAGCACACCTTGTAATGCCATCATTCTTCCACACATCAGCCAGCAACTTGCAAATGCCTTTCGCGCTAATATGTGCTAACCCATGTGCCATTGTCACAACGGCCAGCACATACGCATCAGGCAACATCCATCTTTTCTGATCCGACAAATCAATCCAGCAACCATTCACATCCAATTTTCCCGTACTTTCTTTCCACTTCGTCTTTTCAGTGTCGGTGGCCTCATTCTGAATTGCTTTCACGCTCTCTATGGTATCTTCACACATACTCGATTCTGCAGGCCACCTAACCGAACTCGTCACATACATTCGAGTGCTAAGGTTCCGGGCAGTCTCCTTAGCAATCTCATCTGCAAACGCATTACCACGACCAACATCATCCGTCACTTTACGATGCGCACTACACTTAACAATTGCAACTTGCGCAGGCAAAGTCAATGCATCCAAAAGATCGTTCACAAGCTGGCCATGCTGGATTTTCGTGCCATGCGACGTCAAGAAACCACGCTCTCGCCACAATCGTCCGAAACTATGCGCTACACCGAAAGCGTACTGGCTATCGGTGTACACATTCACACGTTTCCCTTTTGCTAACACGCATGCTCTAGTAAGAGCGATCAGCTCTGCAGCTTGGGCAGAATTCTGATTCAATCTTGCAGTCTCCACAACAGTATTCAATGTTACAACAGCATAAGCAGTAGTCACATCGCCATTCGGCAACTTAAAACATGACCCATCCACATACAGGGTGCCATCCGGGTCTTCCAATGGGGTGTTTTTAAGGTCCACACGACCTTTTGTTTCCTCTTCTGTCCGCAAGTAACAGTCATGTTCTGCTACTTCATCTGACTCTGCACTAATTGGTAACAAAGTTGCCGGATTTAGGACATTACAACGCTTTATCTGAATGTGGCTTGCCAAGAGCGTCAATTCGTACCCAGATAACCTCGCACTCGTCAAGTGCTGAGTTTTCGTTCGATTCAAAAGAGTATCGACTGCATGCGGAACCATCACTGTAAGCATATTATCCATGACTAATCCTGCTGATTGTCGGATGGAGACCGCAGCTGCCGCAGTTGCTCTCAAACAACTCGGCAATGCTCTAGCTACTGGGTCTAAGGTCGAGGAAAAATATGCACATGGACGTTGCTTACCACCAAAAGGTTGCGTTAGAACACTCAAAGCACAACCTTCCCTCTCGTGAACATATAACGTGAACGGCTTGCTGTAATCAGGGGTACCTAACACAGGAGCCGAACACAATGAATCACGTAATTCAGAAAAACTTTTCTGACATTCTTCCGTCCATGGTAAAGGAGTTGAAACATCCTTGCACGTAAGAGCCACCAATGGTTTCGCTAGCAATGAAAAATTAGGAATCCACTGCCTGCAGTACGACGTGATACCTAGAAAGGCACGCACATCTCTTTGGGTTTGTGGCACAGCCATTCGCGCAATCGCTGCAATTCTCTCTGGGGTCAATCTCCTTCCCTCCTTTGACAACAAGTGACCGAGATAGGTTACTTCTTGACAACAATATTGGAGTTTAGAAGGTGACACCTTGTGATTTAACTCACAGAGATGTTGCAGCAACGACACTGTAGCAATTTTGCAAATGTCCTGAGTATCAGCAGCCACCAATAAGTCGTCGACGTATTGGATTAAAGCCGCACCAACCGGCAACCTAAACGCATCCAGTTGACCCTTCAAGGCTTGACTGTAAATCGATGGACTTTCACAGTAGCCCTGAGGAGCGCGTTTGAACCGGAAGCTACGTCCACCAAGAGAGAAACCGAAAAGGTCCCTGCTCTCGTCGGCAATCGGGATGCTGAAAAATGCATTTTTCAAATCAATCACCGAAAACCATGAAGCAGTAGCTGGAATCAGAGTCAGTAGCGCCGTGATGTCAGGCACAACAGGGAATTGAGGAACCACAATTTTATTTACCTCCCGTAAATCGATAACAAAACGATAAACAGGCGGTTTGGTAGGATCAGTACGTTTAAGAATGGGCAGTACAGGGCTATTGCACACGTTTCCCCGAGTTTCTTCGATGACATCCTTCTCGATCAAGTCATAGATGATCGCTAACAAAGCTCGTTCACCATCAAGGGAGATACGGTATTGGGGAATACGTGGCAATCGCACATTAGATTTCAACTGAACAACATAAGGGGAGATATCAAGTAGGCCCACATCATTTGGACCCGTCGCCCACAAAGACGCGGGAAGAGAATTCAATTCCGGTGGAAGTTTATCGAGGGACAAATACATGGGAGAGACTACCCTCTCTCCTAACGTAAGTTTTACACCCGCAGGAGAACAATACAAAGTCGCATACAAACGTTTAAGCAAATCCAGACCCAAAAGATTCTCACCACAACCAGTAGTCAAAATCAACGGAGCTTCGAGCTCGCGTGGCCCAATTTGAAGGGGCAAAGGGCGTGAAACTGGATTGCTAACGGGGGCGCCAGAGAATCCAACGGAAACATTTGTTAAGCCAGACAAAGGTGCGCCAGGGAGTTTCGAATGCATGATAGAACTTTTCGCTGCACCAGTGTCCAACAGAAAAGGCTCAACGACGCCCGAAGTAGCAACTGCGACGTAAGGCCCTCTCTGATCAACCGGAACTGATACCACTCCCTCTCCTTGTCTTTGGCTGTCCTAGTAATTACTATCGTCAGTTCCCTGATCGACGTAATAATCGTCTACATTGTACTGCGCAGATCGTCCTTGCAATGATCCACGTTGATCGAAACAGTTATTAGAATTAGAAGAGTTGTCCGAGCGATCGGTTTGAGCACCACGACCTCTACCACGTGACGCGTGCTGTGAACCACCACGGCCTCCTTTAGACGAATTACCACTATTACGTTCATTTAAGGCAGGACAATTGAATTTAATGTGTCCCTCCTGTCTACAATAAGCACATTGATTGTACCCTAATGAAGATCTTTGGAAAGAGGAATCATTACGCGACTGCGATAGATTTGACCGCGACTGCGATCTATTCTGCTGAGGCGCATTCTGATTAGAACGCGGCGGATACGCTTGTTGTAACAACACTTTAGTTTTTAGCTCTTTCGTCTTTTTATCAGCACGGTCATTTTCCTCTTTCTCTCTATTCTCGTAATATTGTGCCGTAGCCAATATCTGAGCTGAGGTAGAAACGGCCCACGCACTTTCTGAATTCTTTAATTTATTGCTTAGATCGGGCAACAAGTTCGACACGAATTTATCCACAAACAACCTCTGTCCACCCTCAGTACCCATATCCTGTCCACTATGATCAATGAATGCTTCCTCGAACCTCGTAAAGAAATCGGAAACACTCTCATCTTTCTTCTGCTTACAGGCTGACAACTTGTCCCAATTTACCCTCATAGCTGGCATAAGCGTTTTCATTAATGCAATGATTCGCTGGGGGAGAGCAGCAATCAACTGATCGGGTTTAGTAGCAGCCACTTGTCCAGCGTCTGCCGCTGTAATGGCAGCCCAATCACCACCTAATTCATTTGCGTGATCTTGGTGACGAATCTTAGCCCATACCGGTTGCGGTACGACGTTGCCAAACAACATGTCGATATCGGCAAGATTCATTATCGTAGCATCTACGAGCTGCGATAATTCCTTATAATACCCAGTAGGATTTTTACGAGGATCGGGCAAAGATTGTTTCACCTGAAGCACTTCCGATCGTTTCCATGGGAGGTGTATCCACACTCTCTCAAAATGTGCCAATATCGGATGAGGTTGAGCATTAGGATCAGCTGGTATCCAAACCGGCGGAACTTCACGCATAGGATATTGGCCAGACTCGTCTTGTTTTTCAATGTCCTCAACGAACAATGCATGAGGAATAGGAGCGGGACGAAGAGATAGCAACCGCTCAATAGCACGTCGAACATTAGTATCTACTATCAGTCCAGTTGCGAACTGAAGCCGAAGTTCGGACAAGGCGGTCAGCACCTCGTCAGGCGCATTGGCCACTATCTGATCATGAAGGAACTTGCACATTTCGTCAAACACATATCTCTGAGTTGGTATGTTGAATTGATTAAACGTTTCGAGGACAACACGGGGTGGATTTCGAAGAGGGTTTACCATCCAACCCATCGCCATATTATATAGTGCAACACGTTCTCTGTTACCAGGAAGCTGACTACGTCTCTGAGGACCATCAGATCCAGCAGACCCAAAAACAGGTCCGAGCGACTGAAAGAAGTTTGTCGCAAGGGGAGAATTACGAGTACGAGTAGAGGGAGAAGAGTAAGACACAGGACTAACAAGAGGAGGGGTAGAGACAGTAGCACCAACAGAGGTTAACAACACAGGAGCAGTAGCGGGAGCAGGAGTATGTGGAAGCGGAGGAGCAGTAGGAATAGAAACAGACAAAGGAGCAGGAACAGTTGGAAGAGCGGGTGCAGGTTGAGGAACTGGTGGAGGAACAATGGGTGGAAGAGCAGGTACGGCAGGGACCACAGGAGCTGCGGTACCCTGTACGTACGGAGGTGGCGACTTCATAAGATAGGACATTAAAGGATCCTCAACTGCCTCTTCCTTCTTATCCGACTCCGTAGGCAAAGCAGGATAGCATTTATCTATGGACATACGCTGCAGCCTCTCAAACACTTCCTTATCCTTATCCTCCTTATCACGCTGAAATTGCTCAGCTTTCTTCACTATGGTAGCAACAGTATCTCGCTGACTACGTTTATTCTGTCTGATTTCTTTCTGTCGGGCTTCTTTGCGCCACAACCGAAAGGCATCAAACATGGCCGGCCTAGATTTACGTTCGAACAACTTTATTTCTAAATTATCTAAGATCGACGCCTCGAAGCTACCGTGAGGTGGCCAACGAAGATCGCCGTCTTTCTTTGTATATTTAATCCAATAATCGTTAAAAGCAATCGGGCCTAGCCCATGTTTGCTATATAAGTCATAAGTAGGAGTTCCATCCGGAGGTATCGGGCACGAGTCCTCCAGCAGGGAATCCGCACCACAAGGTCTAAAACAACTGAACAAAGTACTGCGACCAGGCATCTTGCACACTAGCCGAGTTCCACAAACTTCAAGGGTTACGGGATTTACCAAGTCCCAGCAAAGAACAAAACCCTCGGTTTTTGGCGGCTGCAGTCGTCAAACAATACAACAACAAAGTACGCTAGCAAAGTGTCACCGACAAAAACACTCACACAGCGTTTACAACAAAGACACTCGCTAAAGTGTCAACAACCAAGAACTCTGGGAGCGACCCACAAATACTTAACTCAAAGATCGATGGCGTCCTCAGGAAGGCCCGTCAATCGTCTCGCTATACCAAGGTCTACGCCAGGCGCCAAAACAGGTCTACAGTCAGGGCAGCAGTCCGTCGCAGCCGTCAGGAGGCGGGAATCTTCGCGGGAAAAGTCTTCGGGCCACTTATTTCGACAATAGGATCGATGAAGCGGGGTGCACCTTCCCTCGGAGATTTCACACGAAGTTCCTCACGATCGTCGGGCTTGGACCGGTACCACTGATGCAGCCCCACGTTGGGCGCCAACTGAAGGACTGGGTTCTTTTGGACCCAGCGGTGCCAGGGCACAACACCTGAAACCTTCGTGGGTAACCTGCTCCGGCGTACAAATCACAGAGACACGGGACACTTCCTTCGGCGTCAAAGATTCAAGGTTTATTTGCTGCAGGGAACACAGAAGTCACAGGAAGTACATCAAGTGTAGTTCGGGGAGACTGCTTCAAATTGGTTCTGTGGATCGCTCCTTTTATACAGTTTTTACCCATAGGATAACATGTTACACAAAAGTTTACAACCCGGTTCCCACAATTAGCCCCCAGAGGGGTCGCTTTAGTCACTTTGAAACACACAAGGTCCGGAACATAAGTACGGAAACATTTGGCGGTTCCCAACTGTAAAAACCCATCTTCCCACCATTAGCGAATTCCAGTCAGCAGTAGATCAAAAAATAGGAACAAAGACAGGTGCAGAGGAAGACGGAGACAGTGGGGAGATCGGAAAGGGTGTAAAAGGGGAGGTATCAAGAAACACGAGATACAGGCATCAAAGGGATGTGCCTAATGAGATGCACGGCTGAGACAATAAGCCCGTGCGGCAAGATGAGCCTCGAGCGGCGCCATCTGCCTTACAGCAGCAACCCCCTTGTCATAAAGACACTTTCAAAGAACACGTGTCTTCCGCCAATATCTTGGGAGTCCCAGGGTCGCGAAGCGGACAGCGTCCGTTCGCTGGCTACTTGAGGGCAAGAGACAAAATGGATGCCGTGTCTAAGATGGAACCCGTGGGTACAGATGAGAAACCCACATAACAAACGAACGGTTTAAGTTAGCACAGCGAAACTGCGCACACTTACTAAACTCGTCATTTGCGGTTCATAGATACCAGACTCGACCATATTCGTGCGAGTTGAAAACACCACTTACAATTGTCACGGAACCTCAATAGGTCTGCGGCTATTGAGGTTGTTGGGGTTTGTCCCAGGTTTTTTGAGAATTGGTGAAACTTGGCTGCGTTGTGAGTCAGTGTGCCAGTGAGGGGGTCTGTCTCCATAATCTTTCAGTCTATCTTAGTTGTCTCCTCTCTTTGATAAGATCAATGTTTTACCAGGATCTAGATTGGAATAGATCACTTTAGTTTGATCAGTGGCATTTGGTCAAGAACATCTGTCATTGCTGAATTATAGTGGGGGGTGTTGTCATCTACGGTGAGAGGGAGAGGTTGTTACTCTAGTTGGGCTCTGATCTTGGATTCCAGCTCCGTTATTGGGATGTGTTTGATGTTCTTTGTCCAGTGCGTAGGATTGTTGGATGGGGCTGAGTTGGATATGGGTTGGGCTGTGAAATTGAATAGCATTAACTGGTGATCCATCCAGTTGATGGTCGTGATAGATCTTAGGGAGACAAGCTAACTTCTGGTAATAATCGCATCTAGAGGCACAGGGTGAAGACTGTTTTGCATATGGCCAGTTCTAAACTGGGGTGGCATGGTGAGCAAATAAATGATGGATTTAACCCATATCTCCTGACTGGGGGTGAATGTTTTGATTTGTTCTGCATTCCGTCCATCAATTGTGTGTCTTTTGCTTTCTCGCCCTAAGTGCGCCGCGTATGCCCAGACGTGGTCCCGGGCTCACTCTTCCATTGGATTGGAGCTACCCTGGCTGATGAGGGTGAAACCCCAAAACTGGTCCTAGGGTGCTTGTTTCCAGTCCAGGGAGCACCTGGCTTGGCAGTTCGGGCTGGACAGGTTCCCATGAGGCACAGGGTCAAGACTGATTTGCATATGACCAGGTCTAAATTGTGCTGGCATGGTGAGTAAAAGAATGATGACTTTAACCCAGATCTCTTGACTGGGGGTGAATGTTTTGACTTGTTCTGCATTCCGTCCATCAATTGTGTGTCCTTTGCTTTCATGCCCTAAGTGTGCCGGGTATGCCCAGACGTGGGTCCCAGGCTCACTCTGACACTGGATTGAAGCTATCCTGGCTGATGAGGGGTAAAACGCTGAAACCGGTCCTAGGTTGCTTGTTTCTGGTCCAGGAAGCTCCTGGCTTGGAAGTGCGGGCTGGACTGTTCCCATGAGGCACAGGGCCAAGGCTTATTTGTATAGGGCCAGGTCTAAACTTGTGTGGCATGATGAACAAAATAATGATGGATTTAACCCAGGTATCCTGACTGGGGATGAATGTTTTGATTTGTTCTGCATTCCGTCCATCAATTGTGTATCTTTGCTGATGCAGCATCGATGCTCTGCAGTGGCAAAAAAAGACAAAGCCAATAGGTCAAAAGGCGAGATGCATTGGCTTTGCCTTTATTTGTAGCAACTAATATGTCCTGTCTTCTGTGTGCATCAGCTCAAGCCCTTCCTCCGTCCACACTGCTTGAATATTCCTTCATGCCTGACTAATGGCACCAGGTGAACATCTTGTGCCTCCTTCAGAACTTTATGTGCTCCGTTCTCAGGGTCACACCCTTGCTATCCAACAAGCAATGACCTAGTTAGCAGTGCGAGTTCAACACATGCACAAAACACTTCCTAGAAGGTCGTTTATGAAACCCCTACCATGAAGGAATACAGCACCTCTAGTCAGTGGCGTAGCCGGGGAGAGGCCGAGGGTGGTCCTCCCATGGCGGTATGAGTTTTTGGGGCTGCGGCAGTGTCCCACCACCCTGCAGTCTCGTGGTGGGCACTCTCCCCATCCCTCGCTCTTCAATCGGCCACCGCGGGGCAGCAAAAGAAATTAAGATCTCGCCAGCACCCCACCCACATCTCCTCACTCTGGCCGCCACGGGGCGGTAAACTCAGGGATTGCCACGGACGGCCAAAGGGCTAACTACGCCACTGCCTCTAGTCCTAGTCAAATATTCTTTCCTATGAGCCATGATGAAACTTATGTGGTTGACTAAAGGTGTATTTTCTAATTAGTCTGTTGTTGATTAGCAAGCCTTAATGTATTACAATACGTGATTCATGACGCTTTCTTTGCAAATTAGAAAACAAAATCAAAACAGCAGTAGCTAAATTAAAGGAGCAATCCCAATCTTAGTCATGTGCTAATTTTCGGCGGTAATGTCCAAACTATGTTTACTTCAGAGAGATCTATTTGAACACACACATTGTTTGATTTAGCAACTTGCTGATGACGCACACCTAAATTAAAGGTATTGCAAGTTATGAGTGACATGAAAAACAATGTAACCAGATGTTTGGAGGCCAGCATTAGCTGCCTTTGCAAACAAAAACTGACGACGGGAACAAAAGATGTGCTTTTTTAAATGGACAATAAAGCAGCTCGCCCGGGTTTCGGGGAGGGCATTTCTCCAATTGAAACCTTAGTTTAAAAACTCAAACAGCAGCGATAGGTCTCAGAGACTTGTCTGGTGAAAATCTACTTACGGATAACTTTTTACTAGCTTCGTGGAAAAACGCAATGTTTAAAATAAAATCTCTCCGAAAGGTAGAACATTACTGTTCTTAAAATTAGCGCTTAGCAGATACCCCAACTTTGAATCTACCCCTGGAATACTGCTACATTATTTAGCAATTTGAGACTCAAAATGTTTAAAAAAATAACCGCCTGATTCATCATGCTCCCGTTTTGCGAGGCCCTAATACCGATTCATAGCGAATCGCTATTAAGGACTCGCAAAACGGGATTCATGTAGGAATATGCAAAAAAAATGCGATTCCTTACAATTCCTTATTTGCGATTAGCTAATTGCTAATCGCAAATAAGGAATAACTCCCCATTCATTCCTATGGGCCAAAAGGCCCATAGGAATGAATGGGGAGTATTCCTTATATGCGATTAGCAATTTGCTAATCGCAAATAAGATAGAGATTTGAAGGGTGCCAGGGGTGTCCACAGGACACCCTGTAGCACCCCTCAAATGAAATTTTACACATGTGTTGCACACACACATGTCCAAAGGACATGTGTGTGTGTAACATGCAACTCAGAAAAATGCATTTAAATGCATTTTTCTGAGTTTTCGCAATTTACCACGAGGTCTGACCTCGCGGTAAATTGCGCCTAGAAATTGCGAATTCGCAAAAAAAAATAGGATGATGAATTGCATTTAAGGAATCTCAAATAGAGATTCCTTAAATGTAATTCCTCGCAAAATTGCGAGATCGCAATTAGCGATTTTTACATTTGGGATGCTGAATCCCAAATGCAAAAATCGCTCTCGCCCTTTGCGAGCGCAAGAAAGCTTGATGAATCAGGCTGTAAGTCCCTGAAAAATGCCACTACATATCTTATTTATTGGAGGAGGGCAAGGTGGCCCTGTAATGATAAGATAAGCTCTATAATCATCTTTAACCCCTCCCCTGCCGGTGACGGAACCACTCCGTCATCAGCCGCGGTCGCGCTGTGCTGATGACGGAGCGGTTCCGTCACGGCCCGCTCGGAACGCCTGCGCGGCGCGGATTCCGTGCCTGTGCTGAACGTTCTATGGAGCGGGCAGGGCTGTGACGGAACCGTCCGTCATGAGCACAGCGCAACTGCGGCTGGTGACGGAGCGGTTCCGTCAGCAGCATGCGCCCGCCGCTCTTCCTCCCCGCCCTCTCAGCACTGCGGCGGAATAGCCGCCACAGTGAAGGGGTTAAATTGAAGCTGTGGTTTACCCAATATGAGACCATCTCAGAGCGGACCGTATCGTGGGTGGTGAATTACATCTTTTTCCAATAGTATTTTTTCAGGTAAGGAGAAAGGCTGAAGGTAATGGAGTTACTACCAAAGTCAATTACAAGCGTGGCAGTAACCCATCAGAATCAATTTTACCCCAGGAATATCTTTAACTACTACTTACCCACGATCTGGTCCTACTGCCCATTGTGAAATATGGTCCAAGCATCTTTACAATCCAGTCCAGGAGCTCAATTTCATGACAAAAAACGTTGAAATATTGACACGCGGACATACAGTGAGATCCTACAAGGTGAAGACAACAGCATCCCATAGTTCCCAAAAATGCCTGGTATTGCACTGTGAACACTGCGGATAAAACACAAATGTAAAAAAGACAAGTTTAGCCCTCGAGGGCTAATTTCATGAGAGTAGTTTATGATATCCACACAAGGTAAATTTATATACAAACAATCCATATGGAAATCATGTACATCAAGGGCCTGGCTATCAAAAGTGCAGCAGGTGCTGAAGCACTAGGACCCAGGGTCGTGAGTTGTCCACTGAACCCCAAGAAGTGGCTGATTTTTGGCCAAACCAGGGACTTACATTGGGGTCAAGGGGACCCTTTTAATGCCACTCACTTACATAGCAGGGCTCTGATCATGATTGGGTTTAAGAATTCCATTTTGGGCTGAAAACCCCATTTCCAATAAAAAAAAGATCAAAGTGGCTGTAGAAATCATAGGTGTTTTAAAAAAAATTTAATTGAAGTTATGAGAAACATACATCAACATCGGGGAATGGAGTAAATCACAAATTGTGGCATGAATTGAAAGCAATACTAAAGCAAAAAGCATTGTATGGGAAGCAGCCAGAATGGTCATCAACAAGATAAAGAATATATTTTACAGTGTAGAGGAAAGCAATGGGGTGAGGAACCAAATTTTAAGGACAAATCAGGGGGCATATTAGCAAGAACCTCGTTAAAATTATCACAGTTTTAGCGGCAGGAAACTGCAGCTAAAACGGCGATAATGGGCTTGCTAATATGCGTTATAGAATTCCAATAGAAGTCCAGGGTAAATGTCCTGCATATCTTATCTGGGCTTGTATTGGAATTTGATAACGCATATTAGCAAGCCCATTATCACCGTTTTAGCGTCAGTTTCCTGCCGCTAAAACGACGATAATTTGAACGAGGTTCTTGCTAATATGCCCCCTAGTGTATCCGGGCCAGCAAGTGAATCCGTCATCAGAAGCCGAATTGGATCTCACATACGCCTCAAACTCCATCTCCGTGGTGCATTCTCTATTAGTATACTGATATTCAGGAATTCACACCACCAACTACAAGGATCAAGTGTCTCACTAGCGAGCTAGAACTATGCCAACACAAGTCTGGCCAGAGATATTGAAAACAAATATAAACCCACTAACTGTGGAGGAATAGCTGGAGAGTGTCCTGTGATAATCATTTTCAGACCCGTCATCACCCAGAGAATTGAGATACTAAACATCTTACCTAAAATGAAGTCCCAGTTTAGATGCAGAACAGGACAAGAGGCAAAGATACGGATCGCATCAGTTTCCCTCGAGGCGGCAATGGAAGCATGAATTGTTCGCCTGAAGCTTCATGAAATAGAGGCAGTGTGAGGTATAATAAAAGACATCAATGCATTTAAAATGATGCACCTTAATATGTGACACGTTGAGAGATGACTGCTTCAAGATATTACTGCTCCTTAGGTCACCAGCAGTTACCTCTGTATTAAGAAGTTGGCTCCATTTATTAGCCCTGCCACAGAATGGATCATCCATGTGGTCCCGAAAGTGCTGAGAGATTTGCTTAAAAACCAAATCAATATTTCTCTTTGTTGGAGCTTTCGCTCTCAGCTCTAGTAACAAATTATCCAAGCCCCACACCTCATCTACATTAAGACTGGATATAAAGAGTTGACCTTCCAGATACCTGTAAAAACAAGTATGGGGGAGAGAGTACTGCTGCTGCAAATTCTCAAAAGAAAGAACTACACCCTCAAATAGTTGACCCAGGGCAAAAAGTTTTGCCCTCTTCTAGTTCCAATGAAAACCATCATGCACACAGGAGGGTAACTTGGGATTATATCCCAGCTAGGTTAGCTGATTAAGTGGAATAAGATAAAATAATTTTTTTTTTAGAAACCCGAAAAAATTGGAAAAACCTTTAGGGTCTTAAATCAGGTCTGCTTGAGATACATTGTATCCACAATATCATCGCCTGGAACAATTGGTCCTCCAGTGGCAGGAAGTCAGTGAACATATGCCCTTGTGTCCTTTGCCCATCCCAGAACCAAGTGGAGTTGTGAAAAAATAAGGCAAGATAATATAACTGCAGGACTGGAAGCAAAACCCCACCATACTCTGTTGGCCGTTGAAGAAACTGAATCTTACGGCGAGGTTTCCTATAACAACAGATAAACCTCTTCCTTAAAGCCTCAATCCTGTTAAAAAAAACACCGGGATAACTAGTGAAATACAACAAAACAGATAAAGGTACCATAGAAGGATGATAATTTTGATGAGATTACAGCATCCTATCAAACCTAGATGGAGATGGTTCCATTTAGTAAAAACCTTGGCAGAGTGTTGATAAAGCTTCCTATAATTATTCTCAAAAATATCAGCCATATGAACTGATAAGGTAACCCCTAAATAAACGGCCATCTGTGCCCATCTTTTATCCAAACCAGGGGGAATAACATTGGACAAGACCTGCATATTATCTGTGTTAAGCTTATATCCAGAGACTTCCTTGAATGTTTGAGCATCTTCCACCACTGCCCCTAAATCGCTGATCGAGGTATGCGTTAAAACATTGGATCACCTGCATACGCAAAAATCGTAACCTCAAACCAATGTATCCCCAGGGGATGAGTCGCCTCAGACAATCTCAGGAGTTGGAGCAAGGGCTCTATTTATAATGCAAATAACCGAAGGTAATGTAATGTAATGTAATGTAATGTAATGTATGTATGTGTTCTTGTAAAGCGCACTGCTGCCCTGAGGCGTCGTGGTGCTGTAGACCGCTGGGGAACCCGTCCTGGCTATCCCTGTGAGATGGTCCCTACTGGGTATCTCCAAGGTGAAACCAGGCATCCCCGGCGAATGTGGGGGGCCGTTGTAGAGATGAGGCAAGCTAATGCCCAGAGTTGCCGAGTGTGATCCCTGGTTAGAGTAAGCACCGAGGCGAGAATTATCGAGTCCGCTGACCCTGGTCCTCGACCCTGCCGCATCGGGAATTGAACCCTGGTCCCGGGCCGTTCTCTGCTTCCAGGTCTGCCGCCTCTAACCGGGGATCACACTCGGCAACTCTGGGCATTAGCTTGCCTCATCTCTACAACGGCCCTCTACATTCGCTGGGGATGCCTGGTTTTACCTTGGAGATACCCAGTAGGGGATACATTGGTTTGAGGTTACGATTTTTGCGTATGCAGGTGATCCACTGTTTTAACCCATACCTCGATCAGCGATTTAGGGGCACGTTGTTGTGGGGGAACCACTTATCATTTCTAAGGAACTACTTCTTAAAGAGTGGAATATATACTTTGGGAATACTTACGATTTTGCACTTCAAGCAAACCAGGAGGGTATGTGTGGTTCTTGGTGTGGTCTTCATTATACTTAATCCCGTGACTGTTTTCCATAACAATAACCTGTGTCTTTATTTCGTATAAGGGGCTGTTTATTCGTGATAGTACGAGGTGCTAATCAAAGAGTGGAGCAGAGTTTTTCTATAATACAGGTGACTATAGGAAAAGGGGAGGGTAGCGAGAATGAAATGAGAGTAGGATTATTGCCTGTGTAGTAACCGTATGTATTTTCTCATTTCAGCCATCCCTTCCCAGCTGTCCCCTTCCTTCCCCTCCTGGTTATTGTTTTGTTATCTTATTATCCCTCGCTTGATCACTCAAACACCCTGTGCTCAAAAAGGGGTGTTGGTGCGCTCAGGAGGTGGACCCCATATTGCTACAATCGGATCCTGCGGAGTCCAGCCCTGACAACATGTTGTGTCATGTCCCGAAATGAAGCCATGCTGGTTTGGATCAACCAAGCCAGAGAAAGCTGCAGAACATCGGTTAACGAGAATTTGTGTATAGATCTTTGAGTCTGTATTGATTAAAGAGATAGGGTGGTATGACCCACAAAGCATGGGATTGTTCCTTTTTTGGAAAAATAACAATATTGCTCTCTTCCCAAGACTCAGGACCCTGACCAGAAACTTCAAACAAGTTGAACAGATCCCTGGGGATCAGAGCCAAAATATCCAAAAAGGTGGCACAGAATTCCAGCATGATCTGATCTGGGCCAGAGGCCTTACCTTTAGCCGTGGAACCAATAGCAGTTTCCACCTCGCCAAGAGTTATAGGTGCATCGATCTTTGATCTTTCAGTATTGAGCAACTTTATGGCGGGCGATACCGCCCAATAAATGTAGGAATTTAATGGAGGATGCAGAATAGTCATCTTGGTGGAGAGCTTGATAAAACCAATGAAAGACATCTCTGATAGTGGCTGGGTCGCCCACCAGCTTGCTGTTCTTGCCGCTGATCTGGTGAATGTTGTTGGCACTGGAACTATCCTTTATGAAAGAGAGGATCCGCCCAATATTTTTGCTGTTTTTGAAGCTTGACAACTGCCTTGCGCAATAGTTTTTGACCACCCATCCCAAATTTGATTCTAGAGTGCCAAGGGTCTGGCGGGCCTCCATATCTGCCTTTTGTTGGCCGGCAGCAACCTGAAGCATTTGTCTGTGGCCTGAGGCCTTACATATGTACCAGGTAACAGAGTGCGATGCTTAACCGATATTGTAAATCAAAAAACTCACATACGTTCATAGCATCAATATAGCCAACACCTAATAGCAGTTTTCACTCAAATGTCCAACCCTGGGGCCCTGATGCCTGTAGGCCCAGAGGATTCAACGAACAGGGATAGAGAATTGGGGTCAGATATGACCCTTGGCTTAAGAGCCAACTATTAAGATGAAACCAATGTATTACTGATTACAAATTTATGAGGAGCTGAATAGAAAGTGAAACTCAGTTCCTTTAGTCACTCAAAATGCCAGAGATCGACCAACGAATATGAGGAGATAAGCTGGTGTAAAGCTTTCATAAGTCAATGCTTACCTCCAGGAACCCTGCTAGAATGAACAGGGTTGGGGGTCAGAGCCTGAGAAGAGTGGATATTGGGGCATAGAGTCACATTAAAATTGTCGTAGTCAATAAAAAGTGGCGCCCAGAGATGAAACTCAGTCAACTGAATATCAAAGGTCCTTCGATCATCAGAATTAGGGCCAAAGACAACATGGATGGTGAAGCAGAAGCAATCTTTCTGGATAGTCGCAAAAAGCCATCTGCTCCCCGAATCCACCCTCTGGCGTTGCACTCTCCATTTACCATACTGAGCCAATAATGCAACACCTCTCTGCGCAGAAACACGAAGTGGACAGTCCAAGATCCTTTAACAAAGAGCCTTCTCTGCACGAGCTAGGTGTGTCTTCTGGAAACAAATAATTTGTGGTGTGAGGGTGTTCACCTCTTCCCCTTATGAGCCTCCGCTTATGTGGCTACTTGATCCCATTCACAGAATAAGCAGTTGCTGGCCAGGACACCTATCACCAGCCACTAACATTAAAACTCGAACTCCACAAGCTATTCCTCATACATACAATTAGCTGCTGATACGTTACATAATAAGTTTGCCTGAAACTGATACTGGTAAACGCAATTTTTACTCCACACGCCAAGGTTCTCAAAGTAACATTGTCAGTGCCTCCACCACCACACAGTGTCTTCAAAAACCAACCCAAACTAGCGCCACCCAAAACCCCAGCACCCAGCACCCCACACCACTGGTTCCCATAATGGCAAACCAACCCACCCACCCCAAGCAATGCCCTAGAAAAATAAATAACCCCCCACTAAGGATTACCATCTATTAAGGCTCCTAGTCGAGGTCAGCCCCTAGCCTGACTTCCCCAGAATGCAGTAAAATACAACTTCCACCCAGAAAGCAACTAGGAATAGGTATTAAAAAATAAGACTTCAGAACCCTTTCCTGAATGTGAAAAATAAGAGCGAGAGGGAGCAAGCATAGAGAAAAGGAAAAAGAAACACGGGGAAGAGAAAGATTCTTTGCCCTCTTACCCCTCCCCCAACCCTGCAAATTCAGCCGTCAAAGGACCACACCCCCTCCCCCAATGTCCAAAGCCAAGGAAACCCATTCTAGAGGGAGACCCTTGAACTAGTAGAGATGGGGAAACCTCATTGAATGGGAAAAACATAAACAGCAGACAGAGCAGTCTCAACCAACCGGCTGCCACTTTGTTAACAGCTCATGCACCTTTAAGCCTTCATAACAAAAGAAAGACTGGTCCTCCATCGGATCCGCAAAGTTGCAGGTTCCCTAACAGTGACAGTTGCCCCCAGCCTAAGAAGTGGCGAAATGTGCTTTCAAAGCAGCTAGTGCCTCACCACCATTTGATGACAAAAATTAGAGTGGACAAAAAAGTCAACCCCGCAGGCTTCAGTAGGCATTTTAGGAATGGCGGCACAGTAGATCTCTTGGCGAAGGATGACGTTCCCAAAGCAGATAAGGATAGAGGTAAGCAAGAGGACTTGGATGGTTTGAATGGAAAGTGATGTGCCCTCTATCTCATGCAGTCTAAATCCCAATCGCTTAATGTAGGGAAAGCTTTTTGTAATAAATACACCACAAATCTGCTAGGGTTGTCAACATCCATGCCTTCAGGGACCACCAAGACCCGTACGTTATTCCTGTGTGACCTGTTTTCTAGATCTTCCATCCTAGATGAAAGAGTAGTAAGCTGAGTATCATGTTGGGCAATCACTGATCTGTTCTTCTCCACCTCTATTCGGAGGGCCTTTTGAGATGCCTCAACTGCCCCAAGCTGATATTGTCTGATATCCATATTTTTGTACATGTTAAGTAAGACAACTTGAGTTTTCAGGTTGGTGGCCTTCAATGCGAGCAAGTCTTTCTGGTCGTCCTCCCTATGCCTCAACAGAAGGTGGTAAATAATGCCCAGAGTGGGACCATCCTGTGCATCTTGTAGTGACGCTAACGGAAATAACCCTAACAATAGGGAGGTCAAAAACCTTGATCATGATCACTAGAAAGTGGCCGGTCAACAGTTGATGTAGTAATGGAGGGCACTGAGATATGTGGAAAGCGGTTGGTAGATGTCAGTTTGATCCCAGCTAGATCCTATGATGACTTCTCTGTACCATTCAGCGAAGGAGCGGGATCGATTATCTCTTGGTCAAAAGCAGCAGTGACAAAATCCTCAACAAGAGCTGTTGTGAGGTTCCCTATCGCACTCAGTTTCCTTGAGGAAAGCAATGTAGAGGAAGAGGGATCAAAGCTCGTAGAGAGCTGCCTTGGGAGCACTTTGTGACTGATACCATCTTTTGTATCCTTTCAATTCAGGACTGATTTTGCCGCTTGATCCTCATCCACCTCATCACTTTCGGTCCAGTTGGAGAGGGAAAAAAACACCTCATGGTCATCACCCACAAAGCCAGCTGAGTTCAAACCACCCTCTAGTATAGGCAGAGAATGCTAATGGGGCTGTGTCAACTGTACACCATGGGCTTGCCCCACCTCAGCCGTAGACTGACAGATAGTTCTGTCCACATTTTATTGCTGAGTTAGACCCTGCTGGGCTGGGGGAGTCCCTGTCGAGACAATAGACTTCTTGGTGCTTGCTACTGGTTTTGATGGGAAGGGTGGAGTGGGGGCTTGTGCTACTGGCTCATAATGTAAATCAATGTCCTTGATCCAGAGATCAGGAGACTACCGGGGCAGTGGGAGGGAGTAGGAGATAAAGGAATCCAAAGTTCGCTGTGAGTCTGACAGCGTACCACCCCGCCCCATCCCAGTAGGGCCAGAAGCAAGCACGATAGAAGCACCAGGCATCTTCTCAGCAGGCTCCAAGTCTCGGCTGGACTTAGCCAGGCTGACCCCCACTGGATCCAGACATTAGGTAGCTGCTGTTGAAGATTGCACAGAGGTTTTAACATCCCTAAGTCCACTACGGCTGGGTGCTTCAGCCAGTTTGCCGGGAAGAGGCCTCTTCCTTTCCAGCTTTGATGAAAGATGGGTGCTTGTTGTATCTGGCCAGTCTTCTTTCCTCAGTGCCCCCATGAAAGGTATACTGGTGTGGAATTTTAGTTTGCGATCTGAACATTATCTGCGCCAACTTGTCACCTATGTACTACGTGTACGGCAGCCATTTTAGATATCATGGTCCCCCTGCCCACGATCGATCGCCAGCGCGCCCCTGTGACCCAGCAAGCATCCTCCGCGCGCCCTGGCTCCCCCTCCCTCCTCCTTATGAGCATGACCCTTCTGCATGACCCTGTCCTTGGGAGTCATGCCAGCGCCTGACCAACACCTCCTCCCCTCCCATGAATGCCCCTCTGTTGAACCACCTCCCCTCTGCGCTGGATTGTCCACGCGGCATGAATACCACTCCATTGATGGCCCCTCACCCCGTGTCCGACTGTCCACACAGGTCCGAGGCCATTGCCTAAGCCGAGAGATATCATTTACTACCCTTATTGTATGAGGTCGCTCTCCTTCAAAGGACCCTCTATTGATCCAGGCCTCCCCACCCCCTGTGACATGATCAGGCGCACACATCCTAAGACTCGACGAAACACTCAGCTGCGTGATGACTCTTCCTCTTATCAGCAGGTTGAGGACCTCTATTGTGAAGGTATATGGGGGTGGGATTAACACGAGGATTACGGGGATGTCTTTTCCTTGCCTTACAATGTTGTGATTGTAATAAAGGAAGGTCACATGCCATAAACCAGTGTATAAGAGGCCAGGCCTCCGAGAGGCTGTTAGAGCACCTCGAGACGATACCTTGTTGTCTGATCTGATGTGTTCTGCTCCGTCGGAATAAACTTCTGTTTCCTGCCTTCTGGTCTCCGGCGCCTGCCTCATTGCTTGGTAAATTTGAATGGTACAAGGGCGGTTAGCGCCGGGCAAATCTTGAGAAAGGTCCTAGCCCTACCTTTTTCTACAATTTGGCGTCCCAAAGCGTGGGGCCCATCAGCGACACGTGGATCCAGTGGGAGAGGTCCCGATGACAGAGTGAACGACTGCAACGATCGGGAAGAGCTCATGTCCGATAGACCCTCGTCTGACAGCCGATCATCCGACCTTCACTAGTTCTGAACAGACCTCTCTCGAGTGATCTACGGTCCTGACTGGGAACCATCAGGAGTGCCGCGAACATCACGAAGGAGAGAGGACGATCGGGCGCTGGATCCAGAGGACAGGAAACCGTCCATGCGGTCCGGGTAAGGTCGTGTAAACACGACGAATTGAGGAAAATTGTTTTTGTTTTGATAATACTAGTATTACGATTTGTTGAAACCTCTGGAGATTCGCTGTCTGCAAACGGGGAAAAACAAACAGGCTCTCTCTTTGCAAACAGTGAAGGATAGGTAACGCAGACTTTTTTCCCCATTGTAATCTGCCGTGCCTATCTTCCTCCCCCACTGTTTCCCGAACTGTCGTTCGTGGATTATTGTCTGGAGATTCTTTATCCGCAAACAGGGAAGAACAAGGTCTCTCTTTGCAGGTAGAGAAAGAGTGGGTAGCGATAACTTTTCGTGCCCACTTATTCTCCCCACTGAATTGTTTGATTGGCCGATTATTCGGTATTGGTTCGTTTGAGGTATTCACCGCCGCCAAACAACGGAGAATAGAAATATTCTGCCTAGTCTTTGCCCGCTGTGATAAGATAGGTAGTGCAGACTTTTGTCCCCGGTGTAAACCGTCATGCCTATCTTCTCCCCACTGGTTGGTAGCCTGTTTAGCCCGGACCGCTTATTAGAGATGAACCATCCAGCTCCACTGGAGGGCACCCCTAATAAGGACATGTTCACTAAGTATGGACTAGTCGCTATAGCTTACACTAGACTATGGCATAAATATACGAAAAAGAACCCTGAAAGTCAGTGGCCACTGATAGGTTCCTTTAACGAAAATAAAATAAAAACATTAGAAATAGCGCTCCAGAAGAATAAGACCACGCCCACTATGCTCGACAGTATCGGCATGTGGCGCAAAGAAACGGAACAACGAAAGAAAAGAGAAGAAGCAAAAGTAGGGAAAGAACTACGAAAGGCAGCCCACCTAGCCGCAAAACAACTAGAAGAAGAAATAAAAGAAAGAAAAGAAACTACACAAAACCAAGAATCAGGGTCAACAGGCCAATGTCCTGTTAGGACCCCCTCTGCGCTCTACCCTGAACTGCCCTCCAAACAACGGGCAAACGATGAGTTACTGCTAGGTCCCCCAATCATCTACATGCCCCCTCCATACGCTCCCAGCCAACAAAACCTGCAAGCCCCGAGTGTGAGTGAAAGTGACCCTAGTGCTAGTGCACCGGCCCTCACGGCCTCCGCACCAGCCACATTAACAACTTCGTCAGACGACCCCGAGGCTAGCAAACAATCATCAGCCAGGTTAAGTAGGTTAAGCAAAGATGAGCGGGATGGGATCAACGAAATAGCAAAGACATTGGTAGACCGAAGGGAGAGCAAAGAATACACAATGAGCGTATATAATTCACACGCCGACAGCCACAGACGGCATTTCATTTTGCGATTCAGCTACCACACCCTGAACGCGTATGAAGATAGGTATCAGAGTAAGGGTCCCGCTAAACTAACAACACTGTATAGGAAGGTTGATGTTGGAGATGGGACTGAACGTGAGGCGACGGAGCTCTTCATGCAAATGCTTGAGGTCCTCCGCCACCTCACGGAACAGAAACCAGAAGCCAAGGTTACGGTCCCTGAAACAACCTCGGCAGAGGTAGCCAATACTATGATGCCTATCAGAGAAGCGGCTCCTTACTGGATCCCGCCACGGGGCCAGGGAACGAGCGATGATGTTAATAGTGAAAATGCAAAGGGGAGGGTTGTGTACAATTGGGTTTACCAACCATGGGACCGGCAAGACATCCTAACCTTTAAGCAAACCTTGCCCGACTTAAGAAAGAACCCGACGGCATTTTATACCGAATTAGGCACAGCCTTGGGTTCGACAATAATGACTTTAGCAGATATTGACTTGTTCTTTGGGTTATGCCTGCCAGCTGATGTGTGGAAGCAAATCCGGAAAGTCGACCACACGGATCTGTTTGGACATACCTGGGACCAACTCGGTAAACTAGATAGACAGCGAGAGCCGGGGAGTAAACCAGTGAAGGACATACTGGAACTCCCAGACAAACTGGTCCAGAAGTTAAAAACCCTGGTCCCGGAAAGAAAAGTAGACTGGTCGATAGTCACAGCCTGTCGACAGAAACCCCAGGAAGATGTGTCAGAATACTTCTCCCGATTTGAGACAGTCTTCTCCGACTACAGTGGCCAAGACATGACCACCGCAACCGGACAGCACCTGTTTGTGCAAAATTATGTAAAAGGACTAACACAAGAAGTCTCCCAAAAACTGCAGACGAGTGAGAGTAGTTGGGGGGCCTCCAAACCCGCAGCTATCCTTCAGATGGCTCAGTATTACGAACACCAAAAGAATGAGAATGATAGGGCGTCCGAGAAAAAGAAGAAAGATTTAAAGGAAAGGGTAATGATAGCCCAGATACAAGGTATAGCGCTTGGACGGGAACACCAAAGGGGGAACTACCAATCAACCACCCCCAGAGATCTACCTCCTAAAGATCACACCCTAGCACCCCACACTGGACGTAGAGACGTTAGCAATGACCAATGCGCCTTCTGCAAAGGGCTCGGCCATTGGAAATTCCAGTGTCCAGTTCTGCTAGAAATGAATAGGAATAGGGATTCCAGGGATGTGGCGGGTGGTCCGAGGAATAGAGTACAGGGACGAGGGAGCCCCAACGACACCAATAATGACAGATCAGGAAGACCGAACACATTTGACCGTCCCCGACAGAACCAATATCAGCTATCTGAAGGTGAACATGCCCCCGACTTTGCATAGGACTGCCAGGGGCAAGGGAGGGATCCAGTCGAGCTCTGTGTTGACCAGCAAGGTCCTTATGTCACCGCTAAGGTCTTGGGTACAGAGTCTCCATTCTTGGTAGACACTGGGGCGACGCGTAGTGTGTTATCAAAACGACTGATTCCAAGGGCACCCTTGTCTGGCTCACACATAACGTCGATAGGTTTCGATGGGACGCCCTCCACTAACCCCCTGTCCGTACCTATTACCTTTGACCTAGAAAACAACACTATTGACGCGACATTTCTACTCTCCTCCAACTCCCCTGACGCCATTATGGGTATTGACTTACTGAAACATTTTCGAGCTACCATTAGGTGTTCCCCAGATGGAATACGAGTCATCCTGTACGACAACCCAGGCATGCCCAGATCCCCTCCCCCACGACACATGTGCTCCGTAGCTGACGCTGACCTGTCCCTGCTTGACACCCTACCCCCGTACCTGTGGGCCAAAAATGACTCTGATGTGGGGCGAATGATGATTGATCCTATTCACATAACTGTACGACAGGACGCTATGCTCCCGAAGCTCCCGCAGTATCGGATATCACCAGAGGGTGAGAAGGCACTGGTAGCGATCATTCAGTCTCTGGTAGATGCAGGAGTGGTTGAAGAGGTGGTTAGCAACGTCTGCAACAGCCCAATCCTACCTATTGTTAAGAAGCAAGGTGAAGGAGATGAGAAAGCGTACCGCTTCATCATCGACCTGCGAGAGATTAACAAAGTGGTTGTACCCCAATATCCTGTGGTCTCTGATATCACCACCATTCTGACCCTCATCCCGTCCACTGCCACCACCTTCACTGTTATCGACCTTAAGAACGCGTTTTTCTCTATCCCCATTCATCCAGATAGCCGTTATCTGTTCGGCTTCACCTTAAAATCCCGTTCGTACCGATTCTGTAGAGCTCCCCAGGGGTACACTGAAAGTCCCAGCATCTACAGCCAGGCCCTCAAAAGACAGCTGGATGCCTTCCAGCTACCAGAGGGAGTGGTGTTGATCCAATATGTCGATGATATCCTTTTGGCGGCTGACACCACCCCGCTTGCAACGACAGCCACCGTTCAACTCCTACACTTTCTTGCAGAGAATGGCCATAAAGTCTCCAAAAAGAAGTTACAGTTCTGTCAGCCACAGGTGACTTATCTAGGCCATCTTCTGTCCAAAGAAGGGAGGAAACTTACACCCGACCGAATCCAAACCATCCTAGACACCCCCATCCCGAAAACACAAAAGCAGGTCCGCTCTTTGGTTGGCCTGACATCTTTTTGCAGACAGTGGTTGCCTAATTACAGCCTCATTGTGAAGCCATTGCTTGCCCTACTGACCAAAGATGTCCCCTCCCCGCTTCCTTGGACCACTGAGTGTCAAGCCTCCTTTAAGGAATTACGGGACGCGCTCTGCTCAGCGCCCGTCCTCGGAACGCCGGATTACTCCAAACCCTTCTCCCTCTTCACCCACGAAAGGGAGGGATGCGCATTGTCTGTCCTAACTCAATCAATTGGTCCTAAGCAGCGCCCTTGTGCCTACTTCTCCGCCACTCTTGATCCTGTAGCCAGAGCCTTGCCTGCCTGCCTTCGAGCAGTAGCCGCCGCTGCTGTCTCTATCCGTCAGAGCGAGGGAATTGTACTTTCCAACTCCCTCACAGTGCTAGTACCCCATGCAGTCGACACCCTCTTGAATCAGACAAAGACCCAGCACCTGACTAGCGCACGACTGACAGGGTACGAGTTGACTCTACTTGCACCCCACATCACACTGAAGAGATGCACGACTTTGAATCCTGCCACATTACTGCCTCTGCCTGAAAATGACCCCGACGTGCCTCCCATACACGACTGTGTGACCCTCACGGACGAACAAACTAGGAGTAGGGTTGACCTCCGAGACACTGCTTTTCCCGACCCCGATGGAGAGCTATGGGTAGACGGCTCTTGCATCAAACTCCCAGATGGCACCACTTCAGCTGCCTATGCAGTAACGACAGCCCGAACAGTAGTTGAGACAGCCTGCATCACACAACGATCTGCCCAAGCAGCAGAGCTGATAGCCCTCACTCGAGCATGCATCATAGCCGCAGGGACCACCACAAACGTATATACGGACAGCCAGTATGCCTTCGGAGTGGTCCACCATTTTGGGCTCCTGTGGAGGGAGAGGGGATTCCTGACATCCCACGGCACCCCGATCCTCCACGGAGATCTAGTTTCCGCTCTGATTGAGGCAGTTCTCCTCCCCAAACGACTAGCGGTGATCAAATGTCAGGCACACAAAAGGGTGACAGACTTAGTTGGGCAAGGGAATGCATTGGCCGACGTCACTGCACGAACCACAGCTGAGAATAGGACGGTGACGCGCATGTACATGACCAGGTCACAAGCAGAAACATGGAGTGACACAAGGATAATGATTAGAGACATACAATCGGCCAGCACCCCTCACGAACTGACTAAGTGGGCAAGGATGGGTTTGAAGGATGAGGAGGGCTGTTGGCGAACGAAGGATGCAAGCAAATGGTTGCTGCCCGACTCATACCTGATCCCCATATTGACAATGGCTCACTCCCCCGCACACATAGGATCTGCACCCATGATCGAACTCATTTCCAAAGTCTGGCACAATGACAAAATCCCTGACTCAGCCAGACGCCTAGTTCAGCAGTGCCTCATCTGTCTGCAACACAACCCCGGGAAAGGAACTGTGGTGCCCCGGGGAGGGTTTGGGACCCCCAATCACCCCTTTGAGGTCCTTCAGATGGATTACATCCAACTAGAGAGATGCCAAAGCCTGAAGTATGTACTAGTCATCGTATGTGCCTTCAGCAAATGGGTAGAAGCCTATCCAACCCGTGACAACACTGCCATGACCACTGCCAAAGTACTACTGAAGGAATTCTTCCCTCGCTATGGCCTTTGCCGAATTTTATGGAGTGACAATGGCCCCCACTTCATAGCTGAGGTTATCCAGCTAATCCTGAAAGGGTTGGGGGTGAAGCAACGATTCCATGCGGTCTTCCACCCCCAATCCGCTGGTCTAGTGGAACGCCACAATGCCACACTCAAGCTGAAACTGGCAAAAATAGTGGCCACCACTGGACTTAACTGGCCGGATGCCCTCCCACTGGCTTTGTTATCAATGCGCTCCACTCCCACCAAGCACCATTTGACCCCCTATGAGGTCGTGTTTGGGCGGCCTATGAACCTCTGGACTGCTCCCAAACCGACCTCCATTCATGACGTCCCAGACGTCCTACTATCTGATTATTTGTGCAAGTTGACTAAAACGTTGTCTGTCATTCATCAACAGGTGCAGCAGGCCATCCCCGATGCTTCCAGGGGCCCCGGTCACGACATCCAACCGGGAAATTTTGTATTGATACGAAATTTCCAGCGAACCAAGAGTCTGGAACCTCGGTGGACGGGCCCCTGGCAAGTGCTGATCACCACCCGAACAGCACTCCGAGTGGAGGGGAAGAAGCACTGGCTGCACGCGCATCATTGTCGGAAGGTCCCTGCAAACCTGGCCACGACAGAAAACGTCAGCACCCAAGAAGAGCTCCTGACCAAAGACCGACCGATATTGGACTGTTATCCAGATACTGGGGCACTCGAACTTGCAAAATTCTCTGATCCTACTGTGCCATCCAGAGAAGGGTATTTCCTGCGTCGAAAGGAGGGAGTCTCGGCTAAGTAGGCCACGGACTAAGTTAAAATCTCAGAACGGTGACCTACACACAATCAAGGGTTGCCGGGAGAGAAGCTAAACAAAGTCTGTGGTTCTGCCCACTACCGAGCCCCTTGAAGGTGATGGAAGCGCCAAATAAGAAGATGATGGAAGCGCCAGATAAGAAGATGATGGAAGCAACGGGAAATACCCAGTATAGAAATCCAAAGACTGACAACCTGCACAAATCGAAGACAATTGCACTCTTCATTGTCTTCCTCTTCTGCCTCCTTCTCATGACCTCCTTCTGGATTCTGGAAGAGAGCACACCGGCTCATGAGACATTGCTACCTACTGCACAGCCAACACCCCTGAAAGAGCATCACCTAATCTCTCTGTCGCCTCAGCTCCGAGAAAGGCGCAGGGAATTCTGGAACAATTCCTTTGTGCAACTGTTGCACCAACATAGCCTTGCTGCAAATGCTACGAACTGTTGGATCTGTGGGTTGCTCCCACATGCCACTGGACACTCCATCCCCTTCATCCCTTCACCCTTCTCAGTTCACGGCTCTTGCCTCGCCTGGTTGATCCTCATGCAAGAGAGCCACAGGGACAACGCCACCTCCAGCCGGACAGTGTCACTCTTCTACTCTGGGTTCTGGCTGAACAAAACAGGAAAGACTCCAGCTGCCCTGTGTCCAGCACTCGCAGGCACCACCTTCATCAAAGACATTCCAGCCAAAGAACGAGTCGAAGTACAGGTGCTCCACAATCCAGCCAGAACCACCTTCTCTCATCTGCAGAAACAAACTACCGCCACCCTGACTGTGGCTCTGTCCGTGATCAATGTCACTGGCCTTGTGTGCCTAGAAGGCCAAGGAACGCAGCTGGTGGGTTACAGCGCCTGCCGAGTCACCAGAACATTGGACTCAGCTGAACCCCCTTCTTTTGTTGCTTCTCCGAATATGTACTTTGTGTGTGGCACCAAGGCTTACACCTGGCTCCCGAAAGGATGGAAGGGCACCTGTTATATTGCCTTCGTTCTTCCACCCACATATGTAGCCCCTGCCAACCACCACCGGCAGAGGCGTGCAGACGACCTTGGGCAAGCCGACTCCACTGGAGCACAGTTCCTGGATGCAGCAAAGGGACTTGTTCCTCTGTGGGGCCCAATGGCTAACAGCCGTGCTATCCGACACCTGACCCAGGCAGTAGAAACAACGATCAATATCACAGCTGGCATCCTCGCCAACAATACTGCGGAGCTTCAGGCGGTCCGCCTCGTGACCCTCCAAAATCGTCTTGTCTTAGACGTGGTCCTGGCCGACCGAGGAGGAGCATGCCGCATCATCGGATCCAGCTGCTGCACCTACGTGCCCGACAACTCGCCTTCAGTCTACAAAGCCATTGAACACCTCCACAGACTGTCCTCAGAGGTTCACCAAGAGCAGGAAGGATGGTCGCTTGGGAGCTGGTTTTGGGACACTTTGAAAAATTGGGGTTGGAAGTTGTTTTCCTTCGTACTGATACCTATTGTAATATTATGTGGGTGTTGCTTAGGTATCCAATGTCTGCCACCTTTGCTCGGCCTTGCTTCTAACTGTATGTGCCCAAAGACTTTGGACTTCCGAAATGAGCACATGAGCCCCCTCTATGAAGTAGAAATACGTGGCCTTATGGGGATAAATCCAAACTGACAAGTTGGCGAGACATGTTAAAAGGGAGGACTGTGGAATTTTAGTTTGCGATCTGAACATTATCTGCGCCAACTTGTCACCTATGTACTACGTGTACGGCAGCCATTTTAGATATCATGGTCCCCCTGCCCACGATCGATCGCCAGCGCGCCCCTGTGACCCAGCAAGCATCCTCCGCGCGCCCTGGCTCCCCCTCCCTCCTCCTTATGAGCATGACCCTTCTGCATGACCCTGTCCTTGGGAGTCATGCCAGCGCCTGACCAACACCTCCTCCCCTCCCATGAATGCCCCTCTGTTGAACCACCTCCCCTCTGCGCTGGATTGTCCACGCGGCATGAATACCACTCCATTGATGGCCCCTCACCCCGTGTCCGACTGTCCACACAGGTCCGAGGCCATTGCCTAAGCCGAGAGATATCATTTACTACCCTTATTGTATGAGGTCGCTCTCCTTCAAAGGACCCTCTATTGATCCAGGCCTCCCCACCCCCTGTGACATGATCAGGCGCACACATCCTAAGACTCGACGAAACACTCAGCTGCGTGATGACTCTTCCTCTTATCAGCAGGTTGAGGACCTCTATTGTGAAGGTATATGGGGGTGGGATTAACACGAGGATTACGGGGATGTCTTTTCCTTGCCTTACAATGTTGTGATTGTAATAAAGGAAGGTCACATGCCATAAACCAGTGTATAAGAGGCCAGGCCTCCGAGAGGCTGTTAGAGCACCTCGAGACGATACCTTGTTGTCTGATCTGATGTGTTCTGCTCCGTCGGAATAAACTTCTGTTTCCTGCCTTCTGGTCTCCGGCGCCTGCCTCATTGCTTGGTAAATTTGAATGGTACAAGGGCGGTTAGCGCCGGGCAAATCTTGAGAAAGGTCCTAGCCCTACCTTTTTCTACACTGGCTTGCAAGAGATCAGTAGTTAGCAGTATACCCTGTAATGTGAGATTTGCAGCATCAGCCGCTGTCCCCTGATTTCAAAGAGACCCTCTCGTGAATGGTGGGATAACATGCAACCAAGTATTCAGCAAGGTGAGCAGACAGAAGCCTAGCCAGCAGCCACCTGATTTGCACGCTGGAACTGTGACAATGTAGCAAAAATAGGAAGACAACATTTTCATGCTTGCATTTTGGGGGCAGGACCAGTTTAGCAGATCAGCCTTCCACTACCAATGCTAGTGGCGTCCTCGCCAAAATACGGTGCTGGTAGTCCTGAGCCGAACCTTCTGAAGGGAGTGCCAGCCATGATGTTCAGCTCCCACTCCCGGGTCACTCCAGGAGAGCTCTGCCTCACAGCGCCTATGTGCTCCAGTCGCGAGGGAGCCTCACTTCATCTGCCTCAAGAGCGACATGTGGCGAAGCTTGGAGAATAGGGGCTGGAGGGCGATGCTGACAGCCCCACCCCGGTAAGCATTGAAATATTGCCGGCTGTAATGTCCTGCTCCTGCACCGGTGCAGCAATGACGACTCCTCCTCGATGCTGAGCAATTCCACACAGCTGCCAAGCTGCAGCCCAGTCACGATCGTGGACACCCCACAGAGATAGGGACCCAATTGGAGCCTGAGTTGGGGAGAGGAGAGAGGGTCAGTCCATCATTCTGCACGTACCGGAGGAGTCAGACCTCAACTACTAACCGCCATCTTGCCGAAAATCATAGGTGTTTGATCCTGTAATTTGCAGCTGCTAAAACCTGGTCACAAATCGTGGGAGCAAACAGTGCAAAAGTGATGTTTGTGCATATTGCAATGGAGAACAACATGCACAAGTAGTCTGTTATTCGCCATTCCTCCATAGGTTGCAGCAATGTATGGAACATTTGATTTCTGAACCGTGTGCAATCGTAAATTTGCAGGTGTGCAATTGGCACCTGATTTTAGTGGTGTGATTGGGCACTCAGTAAATATTCTAAAAACGAGGCCTGGAGGATTGTGGGATGGACATGATTGAAAAACATTTTTAGTAAGAAAAAATCATTAAAAATGTAGGTAAGGGTATATAAGAGTTCTTCTGAACTCCTAAGTGCCATTACACATGGGATGAAGTGCTATCTGCTATTTATTATCAGGCTATTGTAAATCACTGAGACTTCTGAGGGCATTTTATTCCGTACAATACATGGTCACACCATCACTCTACCCATGAACTGCTTAAATCCTTGGGCCAGATTAAGAAACAATTCACACATGAAATGCCGTGCAGCAAGCAAAGTTGCTGAGCGATACTGGGCGGTAGAGAAACAGAGCTATATTTACTAAGATGTGGCTCTGTTCTGCTCCCTGCGTATGCTGAGGCACTTTTGGCTGCCATGCCCAACACAGACATTCTAGCACCATAGAAAGCACTGTGGTAAGTATAGTTTCCGTGCAGGAAGGGCCCCACCCTGTACAGCAAATATACTTTAAGGCATTTGCCTCCATGTATGTGCACTGCCGATTGAGGCACACTAGGAAAGAGGGAGAAATGAAAACATTTCTCCTTGTTATGCCTGTGTAAGGGAGGAGCAGGATTTTGGTGCAAATCCATTCCTACAATAAGTCAAAATCCCTGGGTGTTCGTAAGGGAACACCTATGCACCACTCATGTAACGGCCCCCTGGACTCAAAGTAACAGAAGGAAGTGCCTTGTGATGCATTGCATTACTCTGGTTACAATTCAATGCAAATCTCAATTTACGTTGTATTGTAAATATCACCCGTACACTTTGCGTCAGGTTTGCATAAAAAAAAAAAATCCAGCGGCGCAAGGTCTAGGTAAATCTGGGCCTTGGGTCTTGCTCTTGGATATGAAAGAGATAAATAGTCTAGTTGCCGTCATCAAGAATAAAGGAGCAATGTGTAGTGGAAATTTTACACACCAAAAACTGTTACTAATTTGCTGCAAAAAGATATTAAATTCAGTTTAACGTAGCCAGATTTAAAAAAATGTTGCATCTTAAAATCTGCAGAAACATTCAGAGAGATTTGATTTTTCTTGTATTAGCAAAAAACGTGCAAAAAAATATGTTACTAAAAATTCCCTCTTTCTTCTGATCACCATTCGTGTTACAACAACACATCAGAAGAAAGACAAACCAGTCCTTGTTTTCATTTAAACTTCAGCTATAATTATTCTCTATGACCTTCTTTTACCTCAACAGCCATTATGACTTGACGACTTATCAGTATTAACTTACTACAGTTGAGTAGGTACGTCATTTTCACATAACTTTAAGAAGCATATAAGATATTTAGGGTTTATATACAGTGATTGCAGGCTCCCATGTTTTATGTATGTATAGGTGGCAAACACTGTTGTCCCAATAGCTATGAAGTTAAAGGCTGGCTTCACCTATCATCCCACTGGGGGGTGACACTATAACATACAGTGAGTCGAGGCAGATTGTTTGACTTGCCAGGTGCACGTGGGAGGAGCAAACATTGAAAGTAGAAGAGTGGATAGAAACATTGCCATATTTTCAATCGCTCCAGCCAAGAACTTGTGCAATAAAGTCACTGTCCACAACTTCTTAGTCAGCAAGAAAGGCCACTTTATTAAGACAGGTTATAAACAACACATCAAACCACTTCTTTATTTATTTCTTTATGTTATTACTAATTCAAACTGCTCTCAGCCTAACGGATCATTCTTACCCACTGATAAACCCCCCACCAGTTAACCCTAACCAAACCAGAAGCCCCTAACTCTTATGTAAACACCTTCCTTTCCTACAACTGCCTATTGAGGATGGACCAACCCGCTCCAGGCTGCCCACCCCCCACTAAAATCTGCCAAAAAAGAAAAACAACCCGTCTTAAAGTGGCAAAAATAAAAAACCCAACTAAACTAGCACGTAAGCACTGGAAAAACAAAAGGCCTTAAGAAACAAGCATTTACAATGCAATGGTCTCGGCATTATTAAAGGTAGAGCTATTGGCATTGCTCATGACTTTTTTTTTAAATCATAAACAAATGGCATTGTCATTTACAATGCCAATAGCTTAATCGCTCGCAAATGCATGACCTATTGCCTTTACACCCACACAGAGCCACACATATACAGAGCCACCCACACAGAGCCACCCACACAGAGCCACCCACACAGAGCCACCCAGAGTCATTATCACAGAGCCACCCACACACAAACAGAGCCACCCACATATAGAGCCACCTACAAAAAAAGCTATCCACACATAGAGCCACCTACAAAAAATAAATGGCATTGTCATTTACATTGCCAATAGCTTAATCGTTAAATAAATGGCATTGTCATTTACAATGCCAATAGCGTAATCGCTCGCAAATGCAGGACCTATTGCATTTACACCCACACAGAGCCACACACACAAAGCCACCCACACACACATACAGAGCCGCACACACAGAGCCTCCACACACACCCAACGCCCCCCCACACACACCCAACGCCCCACACACACAACCAACGCCCCACACACACCCAGAGCCCCACACACACACCCAGAGACCACCACACACACACCCAGAGACCACCACACACACACCCAGAGCCCCACACACACACCCAGAGCTCCACACACACACCCACACACCCAGAGCCACACACACACCCACACACCAAGAGCCACACACACACCCACACACCCAGAGTAACACACACCCACACACCCAGAGACACACACCCACACCCAGAGACACACACCCAGAGCCACACACACCCACCCAGAGCCACACACACCCAGAGACCACCACACACACCCAGAGACCCCCCACACACACACCCAGAGCCCCACACACACACCCAGAGCCCCACACACACACACCCAGAGCCCCACACACACACACCCAGAGCCCCCCGCACACACCCAGAGCCCCCCGCACACACCCAGAGCCCCCACACACACACCCAGAGCCCACACACACACACCCAGAGCCCACACACACACACCCAGAGCCCACACACACACACCCAGAGCCCACACACACACCCAGAGCCCACACACACACCCAGAGCCCACACACACACCCAGAGCCCACACACACACCCAGAGCCCACACACACACCCAGAGCCCACACAAACACCCAGAGCCACACACACAGGAGAGCAAGCAGAGCGAGGGGGCAGGGGAGCAAGCACAGCCAGTGTGCAGGGGAGCAAGCTCAGCCAGGGGGCAGGGGAGCAAGCACAGCCAGGGGGCAGGAGAGCCAGCACAGCGAACTTAAAGGAAGGCACGGATACACACACTTGATTACAGATATTATCATTCTTTTAGCACAAAAAAGGTGGAGGTAAAGGGATCAGAAGGAAAAAGCGAAGGAAGAAGAGAAAAAATGGAGAGAGAGGAGGAGAGCGACAATGGGAGCAGGGAGAGTGGAGGAGGTAGACAAAAGGAGGTGAGAGGGAAAGAGATAATAAAAAGAATGGGTATGGTTGAGATTGGAGGAGAGAGATGGCCAAAAGCAGAAATGGAAGGGAAAATGCTACGTTCTAATCGAAAGAGGCCCACTTCACCTTTCACCCCAATTAGGCAGACAAGAACAGTTTCAAACATGGTAAATAATAAATTAGCAATAGAGCAACATGCAGGCATGCCAGGACACTACACAACTTCTGTGAATTACAGTGATTTTTGTACCCGACCGGCACCCACTGTGACATCTGCCGATAGTGCGCTCTCTTTTGGAATTACATAATCACACACGCACAGGCTTCATTGCAGCACCCCACGACTCCCACTTACTTCTCAAAGCTGCAGGAGCTCGAGCCACCGCAGCATCACACAGCCTCCTCAGAGAGTCTTCTGGGCCAGGCCTAGACTCGGGTCACATGACTATAGTCATAGTGTCAAGAAGGGCGGTATTTCAGCGCTGGTTTTTAATTTTTAACAGGTCTGCGAATGGCGAGCCCCGCACCTCTTGAAGCCCTGTATAAACTACTACTGCAGCAGCCGTGCTTAGAAGCTTGTTTACACAGTCCCATTAGAAGACTAGCAGCCCTGCTTATGAGCTTGTTTACACAGTCCCGATAGAAGAGTAGCAGCCCTGCTTCGAATTATGTTTACACTGTCCCATTAGAAGAGAAGCAACCCTGCTTAGAATGTACTTTACATCGTCCATTAGAAGAGCAGCAGCCCTGTTTTGAGAAGTGCTTACGTGCGAAAGAGGGAAAGCAAATGCAATGAGAAGTGCGGCTGCTAGTATGCGAGGTCTGCTGAGAAGTGCCCGTGACAGTACACAGATCTGCTGAGAAATGCAGGAGCTAGCATACCAATGAAGCTGAGAAGTGCAGGTACTAGTATGCAAGACCTGCTGAGAAGTGATGGGTCTAGTGCAGCAGATCTGCTTAGAAGTGCAGGTGCGAAGCCTTTGACCGGAAGTGCCGGGCACTGAAAGCTTGGCAGTATCGGCCCTGCCACTCCCCCTCGATGGAATGAAGGGAACTGCGGGGGGTGAGCTGTAAAAGCTTCGCAACAAAAATTGTTTTTGTTCTTTTTTTCAAGACACAAGTTTGAGCGCAGAGATGGCCAGCAAGGCAACATCTAAAGTTGGAATGGAGAGCAGCTCTCCTTGCAGTTTGCCTTCCTTTGTGGGCTCAGCACAGCTTGCTTTCTGCTGTTCAGCCTGCATCAGGTTGCCCACATCTAGGGGTAAGTTTGGCACTGAGTGATGTCTTCTCCAGAGATGTCTGCGGGTGTAGCTGGGCATCAGTGTTTTAGGTGTGGGCAAGAAAACAGGGAAGACGACAAAGGTCATGTGCATTATTACTAACTGTAAAACAGCCATGGCCCGCTACCACAGAAAAGAGGTTCTAGGTGCACCCTACTAGAGCCACTGGGCACATGGAGTGGCAGCTGGATATTCTGGTTGGCACAACGACTGATGGGCACTGGGTGGGTCATTTATCACCTCTAGCACCACTTTCCGTGAATTCTTCATTGATAAACGATGCAATTTCTGCCCAGTCATGCTTCATATGGGTAGACATCAAACAGGTTGGGCAGAGGGAGATCAGTGCCAAATGCCAGGGCAGAGGAACAGGGAACCAGCATGCCCACATAACCAGGGGTCTATGAGGGGCAACCTCTCACCAGTGACTTCATGGGGCACATACCCGTCTGAAGCGCTCCGTGCACAGCGGTGCACATCGCTGCAGGAAGACGCCACGGGCCATGTTGGACCTACAAATAAGATAAAAAACATAAGATTAGCCTAAAAAAAAAAAAATGGCTTACTTTTACACGGAAACAACAGCAACATACATACCCGTCTGAAGCGCTCCGTGCACAGCGGTGCACATCGCTGCAGGAAGACGCCACAGGCCATGTTGGACCTACAAAAAAGATAAGAAACATAAGATTATTAAAATTGAAAAGATAGCTCACCTCAATCTACAAAAGAGCCGCGGGTCGGAACCACTCCGTGCACAGCGGTGCACATCGCTGCAGGAAGACGCCACGGGCCATGTTGGACCTACAAAAAAGATAAGAAACATAATATTAGGCAAAATAAACAAAATGGCTTACTTTTACACGGAAACAACAGCAACATACATACCCGTCTGAACAGCTTCGTCCACAGTGGTGCAATCGGCTGCAGGGAAACGCCACGGGCCTTGTTGGACCTACAAAAAAGATAAGAAACATAAGATTATTAAAATTGAAAAGATAGCTCACCTCAATCTGCAAAAGAGCCGCGGGTCGGAACCACTCCGTGCACAGCGGTGCACATCGCTGCAGGAAGACGCCACGGGCCATGTTGGACCTACAAAAAAGATAAGAAACATAAGATTATTAAAATTGAAAAGATAGCTCACCTCAATCTGCAAAACAGCCGCGGGTCGGAACCACTCCGTGCACAGCGGTGCACATCGCTGCAGGAAGACGCCACGGGCCATGTTGGACCTACAAAAAAGATAAGAAACATAACATTATTAACATTGAAAAGATAGCTCACCTCAATCTGCAAAAGAGCCGCGGGTCGGAACCACTCCGTGCACAGCGGTGCACATCGCTGCAGGAAGACACCACGGGCCATGTTGGACCTACAAAAAACATAAGAAACATAAGATTAGCCTAAAAAAACAAAATGGCTTACTTTTAAACGGAAAAAAAAGCAACATACATACCCGTCTGAAGCGCTCCGTGCACAGCGGTGCACATCGCTGCAGGAAGACGCCACGGGCCATGTTGGACCTACAAAAAAGATAAGAAACATAACATTATTAAAATTGAAAAGATAGCTCACCTCAATCTGCAAAAGAGCCGCGGGTCGGAACCACTCCGTGCACAGCGGTGCACATCGCTGCAGGAAGACGCCACGGGCCATGTTGGACCTACAAAAAAGATAAGAAACATAAGATTATTAAAATTGAAAAGATAGCTCACCTCAATCTGCAAAACAGCCGCGGGTCGGAACCACTCCGTGCACAGCGGTGCACATCGCTGCAGGAAGACGCCACGGGCCATGTTGGACCTACAAAAAAGATAAGAAACATAAGATTATTAAAATTGAAAAGATAGCTCACCTCAATCTGCAAAACAGCCGCGGGTCGGAACCACTCCGTGCACAGCGGTGCACATCGCTGCAGGAAGACGCCACGGGCCATGTTGGACCTACAAAAAAGATAAGAAACATAACATTATTAACATTGAAAAGATAGCTCACCTCAATCTGCAAAAGAGCCGCGGGTCGGAACCACTCCGTGCACAGCGGTGCACATCGCTGCAGGAAGACACCACGGGCCATGTTGGACCTACAAAAAACATAAGAAACATAAGATTAGCCTAAAAAAACAAAATGGCTTACTTTTAAACGGAAAAAAAAGCAACATACATACCCGTCTGAAGCGCTCCGTGCACAGCGGTGCACATCGCTGCAGGAAGACGCCACGGGCCATGTTGGACCTACAAAAAAGATAAGAAACATAACATTATTAAAATTGAAAAGATAGCTCACCTCAATCTGCAAAAGAGCCGCGGGTCGGAACCACTCCGTGCACAGCGGTGCACATCGCTGCAGGAAGACGCCACGGGCCATGTTGGACCTACAAAAAAGATAAGAAACATAAGATTATTAACATTGAAAAGATAGCTCACCTCAATCTGCAAAAGAGCCGCGGGTCGGAACCACTCCGTGCACAGCGGTGCACATCGCTGCAGGAAGACACCACGGGCCATGTTGGACCTACAAAAAAGATAAGAAACATAAGATTAGCCTAAAGAAACAAAATGGCTTACTTTTACACGGAAAAAAAAGCAACATACATACCCGTCTGAAGCGCTCCGTGCACAGCGGTGCACATCGCTGCAGGAAGACGCCACGGGCCATGTTGGACCTACAAATGAGATAAAAAACATAAGATTAGCCTAAAAAAACAAAATGGCTTACTTTTACACGGAAAAACAGCAACATACATACCCGTCTGAAGCGCTCCGTGCACAGCGGTGCACATCGCTGCAGGAAGACACCACGGGCCATGTTGGACCTACAAAAAAGATAAGAAACATAAGATTAGCCTAAAAAAACAAAATGGCTTACTTTTACACGGAAAAAAAAGCAACATACATACCCGTCTGAAGCGCTCCGTGCACAGCGGTGCACATCGCTGCAGGAAGACGCCACGGGCCATGTTGGACCTACAAAAAAGATAAGAAACATAACATTATTAAAATTGAAAAGATAGCTCACCTCAATCTGCAAAAGAGCCGCGGGTCGGAACCACTCCGTGCACAGCGGTGCACATAGCTGCAGGAAGACACCACGGGCCATGTTGGACCTACAAAAAAGATAAGAAACATAAGATTAGCCTAAAAAAACAAAATGGCTTACTTTTACACGGAAAAAACAGCAACATACATACCCGTCTGAAGCGCTCCGTGCACAGCGGTGCACATCGCTGCAGGAAGACGCCACGGGCCATGTTGGACCTACAAAAAAGATAAGAAACATAAGATTATTAACATTGAAAAGATAGCTCACCTCAATCTGCAAAAGAGCCGCGGGTCGGAACCACTCCGTGCACAGCGGTGCACATAGCTGCAGGAAGACACCACGGGCCATGTTGGACCTACAAAAAAGATAAGAAACATAAGATTAGCCTAAAAAAACAAAATGGCTTACTTTTACACGGAAAAAACAGCAACATACATACCCGTCTGAAGCGCTCCGTGCACAGCGGTGCACATCGCTGCAGGAAGACGCCACGGGCCATGTTGGACCTACAAAAAAGATAAGAAACATAAGATTATTAACATTGAAAAGATAGCTCACCTCAATCTGCAAAAGAGCCGCGGGTCGGAACCACTCCGTGCACAGCGGTGCACATAGCTGCAGGAAGACACCACGGGCCATGTTGGACCTACAAAAAAGATAAGAAACATAAGATTAGCCTAAAGAAACAAAATGGCTTACTTTTACACGGAAAAAAAGCAACATACATACCCGTCTGAAGCGCTCCGTGCACAGCGGTGCACATCGCTGCAGGAAGACGCCACGGGCCATGTTGGACCTACAAATGAGATAAAAAACATAAGATTAGCCTAAAAAAAAAATGGCTTACTTTTACACGGAAAAACAGCAACATACATACCCGTCTGAAGCGGTCCGTGCACAGCGGTGCACATCGCTGCAGGAAGACACCACGGGCCATGTTGGACCTACAAAAAAGATAAGAAACATAAGATTAGCCTAAAAAAACAAAATGGCTTACTTTTACACGGAAAAAAAAGCAACATACATACCCGTCTGAAGCGCTCCGTGCACAGCGGTGCACATCGCTGCAGGAAGACGCCACGGGCCATGTTGGACCTACAAAAAAGATAAGAAACATAACATTATTAAAATTGAAAAGATAGCTCACCTCAATCTGCAAAAGAGCCGCGGGTCGGAAGCACTCCGTACACAGCGGTGCACATAGCTGCAGGAAGACACCACGGGCCATGTTGGACCTACAAAAAAGATAAGAAACATAAGATTAGCCTAAAAAAACAAAATGGCTTACTTTTACACGGAAAAAACAGCAACATACATACCCGTCTGAAGCGCTCCGTGCACAGCGGTGCACATCGCTGCAGGAAGACGCCACGGGCCATGTTGGACCTACAAAAAAGATAAAAAAAATAAGATTAGCCTAAAAAAACAAAATGGCTTACTTTTACACGGAAAAAACAGCAACATACATACCCGTCTGAAGCGCTCCGTACACAGCGGTGCACATCGCTGCAGGAAGACGCCACGGGCCATGTTGGACCTACAAAAGAGATAAGAAACATAAGATTAGCCTAAAAAAACAAAATGGCTTACTTTTACACGGAAACAACAGCAACATACATACCCGTCTGAAGCGCTCCGTCCACAGCGGTGCACATCGCTGCAGGAAGACGCCACGGGCCATGTTGGACCTACAAAAGAGATAAGAAACATAAGATTAGCCTAAAAAAACAAAATGGCTTACTTTTACACGGAAACAACAGCAACATACATACCCGTCTGAAGCGCTCCGTCCACAGCGGTGCACATCGCTGCAGGAAGACGCCACGGGCCATGTTGGACCTACAAATGAAATAAAAAACATAAGATTAGCCTAAAAAAACAAAATGGGATAAAAAACAAAAGACTCACCCGTTCAAAGAGATTTGTAACAGCGACTTCTCGCATAGACGATCAAGGGAAAATGGCATTTAGGATCCTTCGGCAAATTTCGGACTTGGGGGCGTGCTTTGATGTTCTGAGTGACAGGCAACGTCACTGTCTAAAGAACATCAAAAATTACGCCCCCAAATCCGAAAAGGACGGAGCTTGTTTGGAGTGACGCATCTCTCCTCCAATGGCTGGCCTCCGTTTACGAAGCCAGCCAATGAAGGAGAGAGGGGGCACGGAGGCGGGACATTCACCGCTACTCAGACTCATTAAATCTCCGGCCTAAGACTGCGCAAGCGCAGCCTTTTAGGCCTTCGACCTAAAAAGGGGGAAGGGTGAGTGGGACAAAAACGAACCTCGCCGCCCGCCTCCCTAATGCTCAATGCTCCTTTGCCCTGCGCTGGCCCTAATTCCCTCACGTGGCCCTAATTCCCTCACCTGGCCCTCACTAATCAGCACCCCAGCTGCCGTGGCCATTGACCCGTGCGAATCCACCCGAGGAGAGACCGGCTCGCGCACGGCTCTCCCCGGGTCCCCCCATGAAAATCTGTCACTTGCCAAAGTGTCTCTTTTTTTTGTTTTAGAGTGAGTGAACCCGGTGTTGAGATGGAAGGAGGTTGTGAGACGTGATTACTCAAGCAAGCTAAACATCGTTTAGTTCAGCGTCAAAGTAATGAAAATAGAAAAAATACGTTCTCAAGCGTCTTCCCAAAATATACTTTAAAATAATAATACTTTTTAATGAAACTGCTTATTTTCCTGACAGCCATGGCAGCGGCCTGTCATGCAGTGCTTATCGCTACATAGATCTGAAATAGCAAGCCAGATTAGAAGCTAATTAAAGTTCTAAAAGTCATTTTCTTAGAAATCCCTCCCCCTTTGCGGTCAGTCTTTCATATACTGTTTCACCATATTTGCCCTCTCTTAATGCACACTACATTATGTTGTTTCTTAAGAGCCTGCACTCCATTCTGGAATGTTTCTTCCATTGATTCTTAATTATACCTCTGTCTGTCCATCAGTTTAGTAAACTAATACATGTTCGTTCAAGCATCACAACGCGATCTGTGTACATACATTTACAGTAATGCCGTGACTTGCAGGCAGCTTCCCTTGTATAAACTTAGGCATTTAGGGCGTGCTTTTTTCTCATGCAAACAAAATACCTGTCAGACCAGTCACTGGCCTACAATGCGTACATTTCAGCCTTAATGCGTCTACTTTTCCGAAGGGTTGTTCTTTTTAATCTCACGCCCATTGTTCCCAGTAAAGCCTGACCACAGCTCATATCCCTTCAATACGCTTTTAAAACACAGTTATCTAGATTGAAAAGGTGTAGGAAGCTGTGTTATCTTATTAGCCGTCTCTGTTTGCATGGCTCCTGAAAGTGGTGCGTGGAGACTACGCGCATGCGCAGAGGGCACGTCGGAATGCCATTGTGCGCGAGCTTTGTATAGACTGCAAAGGACATAGTAACCCTCGAAGGGAGAGAAGAGGCCTACATTTACTCTAGGATTACAATCACCTGGGTGCGTTTGCAGAATGCAGAGCTCCACTTTTCAGAAATCCTGTCATCAAGGTTGCACTGTTCCGTTGCTGGGCTGGGTTCAAGTTCAGCCAAAGTTTCATGGCACCCAGCCAAAAAAACACTGCTGCGGGTTATTTAACATTAGCTACTCATTACCTCCCTGGCAGCTATAATTGGTATTTTTCACCTGTTGCGAAGGCGGCATAAATCTGTTGCTACAATAAAATATAAATATAGGTATTGTGCTACAACATCATGTGATTGAAAGTAAAGTGAACTCCCCAGCTCGTGTTACATTCCGCAACCTTGAGCGAAGGCTGCTTACATTCGTTAGAACTTGTAAAACATGTTATTGGATGAAAGGCATTGTTGCTTTATGCTGTTGCGCATTAGCAGGTGGAGCTGTGTACGTCTCACACACGACAGCAAGTGTCTGGAAAGCGTATATAGGAGTAATACAAGGAGATCAAGTTAACAAACTTTTGAGCCTTAGTACACCTATGCTCGCGGATGCAGGGAGTGCAGGAGTGACGGAGGGGTCCATGTGAAAGCAGATTGCAAAAACTTATTTTTCAAACACTCGGGCTTCAAAATATGGACAGCTGAAATTTCGAACATATATAACAATCTCCCTACAAACATTTACAAGAATGTTCCCTTAATCCAATCGAACTCACTCTCCACATATATGTGGAATGGCTTAATTTACTGTTTTATATCCACTCAGCATATTTGGGAACAAGTGTTTGATAGTGAATTTAACTGCAAGTCGCAAAGGATGTTTTAGTGGTCTGCGCTTTCACTAGCAGCTGTGATGGAGAGCCTTTGAGTGTGCATCTAAAAGCAAGGGGAGCAAGTTTATGTTGACTAAGGTGCCCATTAATGAGTCGCTTTGCGTCGCTCTTGCTCCTCGCAACGCGGTACAAGAGGGACGCAAACATTACATGTGATTTATGAAGCCACACAAGGTCATTTTGCGTGGCCCTGAGTGGGTCCATAAATCTTGAGTGAGGCCACACAGTGCAAATCGCTGAGTTGCCTTACTCTGCGCTGGGAATGCATTCCATGGGCGTTGCGTAGGTGTTCCCTCGCAACTCCCATGGATTTTGATGCCTGCCCATATTTACCAGAACAGGTAGACCTGAAAATGTGCCAAAAAGATATGCCTTTACAGGTGAGGCATAATGAGGAGAAATATCTTTATTTCTCCTCGTTACTTCTTCTATGTGTGCTGCATTTTGCAGCACACATAGAAAGAGAATATGCCTCACATGATTATTTTTGTCCCTTCCTCCAAAAAAACAATCTTGCACTATGCACTATGGTTCAAGGGTGCCTGCTTTCAATCAATCAATCAATCAATAAATTTGTAGAGTGCGCTACTCACCCGCGAGGGTCTCAAGGTGCTAAAGGGAGGGGGGGGGGCGCTACTGCTCGAATAGCCAGGTCTTGAGGTGTTTCCTGAAGGTGAGATGGTCCTGGGTCAGTCGTAGATGTGCGGGGAGGGAGTTCCATGTCTTGGCGGCCAGGTAGGAGAACGATCTTCCTCCGGTGGTGGCTCTGCGAATCCGTGGGACGGTTGCGAGGGTGAGGCTGGCGGAGCGGAGCTGGCGGGTAGGGATGTAGAACGAGAGGCGGTTGTTGAGGTATTCGGGGCCCATGTCGTGGAGCGCTTAGTGTGCGTGGGTGAGAAGCCTGAACGTGATCCTCTTGCTGATGGGGAGCCAGTGCAGGTTTCTCAGGTGGGAAGATATGTGGCTCAGGGGAGGGATGTCGAGGATGAGTCGTGCGGATGCGTTCTGTATGCGCTGAAGTTGTTTCTGAAGTTTGGCTGTGCTTCCTGCGTAAAGGGCGTTCCTGTAGTCCAGTCGGCTGAAGACGAGGGCCTGGGTGACCGTCTTTCTGGTTTCTGTGGGGATCCACTGGAAGATCTTTCGGAGCATGCGCAGGGTGTTGAAGCATGAGGATGAGATGGCGTTGACTTGTTTGGTCATCGTGAGGGAGGAGTCCAGGATGAATCCCAGGTTGCGTGCGTGGTCCGTTGGTGTCGGTGCGGTGCCCAGCGCTGTGGGCCACCAGGAGTCGTCCCAGGCGGATGAGGATTGTCCGAGGCTGAGGACCTCCGTCTTGTCTGAGTTCAGTTTCAGCCGACTGAGCATCATCCATTCCGCAACGTCTTTCATTCCTTCCTGGAGGTTGGTTTTGGCGGTGGTTGGGTCTTTGGTGAGGGAGAGTATCAGCTGGGTGTCATCGGCGTAGGAGATGATGTTGAGGTTGTGTTTGCGTGCCATGGTGGCGAGGGAGCTCTTGTAGATATTGAAGAGGGTTGGGCTGAGCGAGGAGCCTTGGGGTAGGCCCCAGATGATCTCAAAGACGGTATCAAAGGCGGCTGAGAGGTCTAGGAGGATGAGGGCGGTTTTCTCCCCGTTGTCCATCAGGGTCCTGATGTCGTCGGTGGCTGCGATGAGGGCTTTCTCGGTGCTGTAGTTGGCTCGAAATCCGGATTGGGATGGGTCGAGCGAGTTGTTTGCCTCGAGGAATGCAGTCAGCTGTTTATTGGCGGTCTTCTCGATGACTTTAGCCGGGAAGGAAAGAAGAAAGATGGGGCAGAAGTTCTTGAGGCCTTTAGGGTCAGCTGTGGGTTTTTTCAGAAGGGCGTTGATCTCTGCGTGCTTCCAGCTCTCTGGGAAGGTGGCTGATGCGAAGGAGTTTTTTATGACGTTCCGGAGGTGGGGTGCGATGATGGTGTCGGCTTTGTTGTAGATGTGATGGGGGCATGGGTCAGAGGGAGAGCCAGAGTGGATGGTGTTCATGACTTGGGTGGTGTCTTCTGTGCTGATGGGGGTCCAGCCGCTTAGGGTGGTGGTGGGGGTCGTTGGTTTGGTGACTGGAAGCGGAGTCTGGGCGTCAAAGCTGTTGTGTATATCTGTGATCTTGCGGTAGAAGAACGTGGTGAGGGAGTTGCAGAGGTCTTGCGACGGTGTGATGCTGTTGTTGCTGGTGCTGGGGTTGGAGAGCTCTTTTACAATGCTGAAGAGTTCAGTGCTGTTGTGGGTGTTGTTGTCCAGCCGCTCTTTGAACGATGTCCTTTTGGTGGTGCGGATCAGCTGGGGATGTTCGTGAGTGGCATTCTTGAGGGCTGTCATGTTTTCTGTCGTCCGTTCGTGGCGCCAGGTTTTTTCGAGAGTACAGCATGATTTCTTTGAGTCTTTGAGGGCGACGGTTAACCATGTGGTTTTCCTGTTGCTGGACTTGCCTGGGGGGTTCCTTAGTGGAGCAAGTTTGTCGGCGCAGTTGGTTGTGTTGGACTTGGCCCTTCTGGCAGGTTCACCCCTAAACTTTTTTTGCTTGTTAAGGTGACTCGGTGTTAGTGATTTTTTTTGCTTCTGTGCACTTTACCACTGTGTCCCAGGGTAAAGTGCGTGCGTGTAGTGAGGTTGGCCTGGTAGTTCCTGATGCGTGGGGTGTGCAAGCTCGAGTTTGGTATGTGCGGACTCGTGCGATTAAATGCTGCGCGATGATGTGTGCGGCATAATTGTGTCTAGTGTGGAAGTGCCACTTCTAGGCGTTGGTGTGCTTTGTGCAGAGAAGGTGCTGGCTTGTGATTGGCTGGAGCTGGCTGGTGAGCCTGGCTCCAGGAGTCAGGATGGGTCTGCCCCGGTGGTGAGTGGAGCGATTAGCATGCTGATGTGAGGGGGGGGGGGTTGCACCTGGGACCTGAATAGGGCTGGGCTTATCCCAGAAAATGCTGGCTCCACCCCCTGTGGTGCGACTGATGACCCTAGCCTGTCTTCTGAATAGTGAGAGGGGCTGAGCACATCAAGGTGCTCCAGGGCACCACTTAACTTGCAATGCTGGCTCCGGCCCCTGCGGTGTGTCTGATTTGCCTGACCCACCTTGTGAATAGGCAGAGGGGCTGAGCAAAACAAGGTGCTCAGGAACAATTTGTATCTGGTTCGCCCCTTGCCTGCACCTTGTACAACCAAGACATTTACTGTATAAAAAGGGGCTGTGTCCCCTTACAAAATGTTCTCTTCCTGGATCCTTTTCTTGAGGGGGGCTGCTGCTGCTGGTCGCCAGGAGGACCGTAATTTGGGACTGCCTCCCTGCCTGGAGGGCCCTGTGAGCTGGATCCTGGGCCCAGCATTGCCCCCTAACCTCCTGAAGGACTTGTTGCTGGACTTTGGGGGCATTAGCGCATGAGAAGCGCTTTACTTTTAAACTTTCTGGAGCCCTACAGCACCTGGGAGCGCTGGATATGCCCCTAGCCCTCAGAGTGCTTTACTTTCACTTTGGCGGCTGCCCACGCCGCATATTGCCGTGTTCCTGCCTCCTATTGCTCCTGGCAGGTGCCAACCCCACCAGGGACTTTTGTGCCCGTGTATTGGTTTTCGTTATTACAATCTCCCGGGAGCCTACCCCGGAGCGTGCCTGAGATTATCCCTGCCGCCGCCCGGCCCGCAACAGGAAGTCAGGCAGGCCGGGGGGGGGGGACCGCGGGACAACAGGAAGTCGAGGTAGTTCCCCGGGGCTGCCAGGAGCGAGGGAGAGCCCCGGAGTGCACCAGCGGAGGTGCGGCCACCAGCGAGGCTCCCGTCTAGAAGGCAGAGCCCCGCCTGCTGTCCAGTCCCACCTGCGGCTGAGGAGACCGTGGGCAGAGCAGTCCGGTGACCACCGTCGAGAAGAGACGTCCCGACTCAAGCCGCCGGTGAGTGGGGCCCACTGCGGATTGACAAAGAGGGGGGGCGTAGGGGGCACATTGCTGGTGCCCGCCACCCCCAGAGGTGCCCACTCCATTGCGGGGTCAGTTTCCTTTCCCATAGAGCGGCCCTGTTGATAGCGGGCCGCTCCACGAGTAGTTGGGGCATTCCTCCAGAGTCCACGAGACTCCAACAACGGGGCAAGTTGCTTCCACGAGCCAAGTGGGGCTCAGGGACCATATTGGTTTTACGAGCCCAGAGAGGCTCTTGAGTGCCGCATTTGTTCTCGAGCCCTGAGAGGCTCCAACGTCTTCGGGGGCGGCATTTTCCTCCGTGGTAGAGCGACCTCGGAAGGCAGGGGGCCGCTACCACCTTGCCCCACAGTTTGTCCTGTAGCCCAGCAAGGCTCACGGGGCCACGAGTGTCTTGGTGGCCAGAGCCTGCAAGGCTCCACAATGTTGGTCCCATCATCTCTACAGCTGCCCAGCACTTAGTGGGCAGCTGCTCCGTTTAGGCCCCCTGACATTGCGGACACAGAGCGTCCTAGCCCCAGAGAGGCCAGTTGGCCTGTGGACAGTCACAGGTTGTGGCCTATGTGATTTCTGCGCAATTGTTCTTTGCTGCATCTCTGAATGTGTTTTTATGCGCCATGGGCTTTTCGCTACACCGCTGAATGTATGTTTATGCATCATGTGTTTTTCCCTACACCTCTGAATGTTGTGATGCATTATGTGTAATGTTCTTATGCCTATACCCCTAAATGTATTGGGATGCTTAGGTGGTTGTTCTTTCTAGTACAGGTGTTGCTAGTGAGGTTCTTGGTTCCCTGCGTAATATTCTCCTAAGGTGGTCAGGGTTGCGTAGGGGGTACTTACCTGTTACCAGTGATTACTGGTTGTGCGCAACATTTTCTATTTTGTGCTACAGTGATTTTATATTCTATATTCTAAGTGCTAATTCTAACAAGTATCCTAGTTCTAAAAGTGCCTCTTCCTGACAGTGGTCCATGTGGCCCTGTCCTGTACATATACCCCCTGTAAATTCTGCCCGTGCCTGTTGGCACATTGCAAAGTGTGTGTTTTTTATCTAATGTGTTTGGTACAATACAAAGGCTATTTTTATATATAACCTTGTGTGGAGTTTCCTTTGTGGTGGGCCTTGGGTGTTGTTGCTGGGTGCGCGCGCAAACACTTAACCTACATTGCCTCCGGGATAAGCCTTACTGCTCGGGCCACGTTGCCTCGAGGGTGAGCAGGGGTTATCTTTGGTGTGTAACTCCCTTGCCCTGACTAGAGTGGTGGTTTCTGCCTGGCTTTGGTGCAAGCCTCAGCCAACTGGAAATCCCATTTCTAACAGTTATCCACTGTGCGAGATTGTGAGCTGCGTCGTTGGTGTCAGAGGTGTAGGCTGGTGGGTTCTGGCTCAGTGATGTGGTTAGCTGGTCTGTGGTGACTTTGCTCCAGCATCTGCGGGGGTTCTGTAGTGTGCCGTGGTGGGACGTAGTCTTCTTGTAGGTGAAATGGATGCGGCTGTGGTCGGTCCAGTGTAGTCCGGTGGAGTAGCTGAAGGAGACGTTATTGCTAGCGGAGAAGATGGGGTCCAGCGTGTGGCCGGCGTAGTGGGTGGGGGTGTTCACCAGTTGCTTGAGTCCGAGGTTGGCGAGGTTGTCGAGCAGGGTGGTGGTGTTGTTGTCATTGTTGTTTTCCAGGTGGAAGTTCAGGTCCCCTAGGAGGATGTATTCTGGTGAGGTTAGTGCGTGTGGGCTGACGAAGTCGGCGATGGTTTCACTGAATTGTGTGCGCGGGCCCGGGGGTCTGTAGATGAGGGTTCCTCTGAGTGTGGTTTTGGGGTCGGTGTGGATCTGGAAGTGTAGGTGTTCAGAGGTGGAGAGTGTGTCTTCGGCGTTGGTCGTGACGCTGATGGTGTTCCTGTTGATGATGGCGATTTCTCCTCCGGTTTGGTTGACGCGGTCCTTCTGGGTGATCTTGTAGCCGTCCGGGATGGCTATGGCGATGTCGGGGGCCGAGGAAGCGTTCATCCAGGTTTCCGTGAGGAAGGCGACGTCCGGTGCTGTTGTGTCGAGGAGGTCCCATAGTTCGATGGCGTGCTTGTGGACGGAGCGGTTGTCGAGGAGGATGCACTTGAGGTGGTTGTTGTTGATGTTAGGTCCGGCGGGCGGGGTGCAGGATCGGAGCAGGTGAATTTGCAGGCTAGGCAGGTGAAGAGTCTGTGGGTGCGTTTCGGGGTGGCTTGGTAGCAGGTGGTTGGTCGTCCGGTGTTGCGCGCCAGCGGCGCGCCCGCTGCTCGCGTCCTCTGCGTGTTTGCTGCACGGCCTCCACATGAGGGGCTGTGGGAGGGAGGAGCAGTTGGGAGGCGGCAGCGGGGTGGCGAATGGGACAGCGGGGGCGAAGCCGCAGGGACGCAGCGGCGGGGAAAGTGACACAGAAGGCAAAAACCGGGGACCGGGGGGCGAGGACACAAAGGGCGCAACAGTGGCAGTAAATACATATAATAAAGGCGACAAGAAAAAAACAGAGAGGCAACAGAAACGGCGAAGGAAGCACGCGGGAACAAGCACAGGCAAAGGCAAGGGCAAGGCCGACCTCGGAGGGGGAGAGGCGGTCGAATTACAGCAGAAGCGGGGGGCAGCGTCACAGGAGGACCATGTGGCGGCTGGGGGGCGACCTACCTGAGGACAGGGTCAAGGGTCGCTCCCTTCACCGCTGCATGGCCTCAATATGAGGGGCTGTGGGAGGGAGGAGCAGCTGGGCAGCTGGGAGGCGGGAGTGGGGCGGCAAATGGGACAGCGGGGGGCGGGGTCGCAGGGACGCAGCAGCGGGAAAGTGACACAGAAGGCAAAAATGGGGGACCGGGGGGCGAGAACACAAAGGGCACAACAGTGGCAGTAAATAAATACAATAAAGGCAACAAGAAAAAACAAAGAGGCAACAGAAACGGCGGACCGGGGGGCGAGGACACAAAGGGCACAACAGTGGCAGTAAATAAATACAATAAAGGCAACAAGAAAAAAACAGAGAGGCAACAGAAATGGCGGAGGACGCATGCGAGAATAAGCACAGGCAAAGGCAAGGCCAAAGCCGACCTCGGAGGGGGAGAGGCGGTCTAATTACAGCAGAAGCGGGGGGCAGCGTCACAGGAGGACCTTATGGCGGCTGGGGGATCAACCTCAGGGTCAAGGGTCGCTCCCTTCTCTGCTGCACAGCCTCAATATGAGGGGCTGTGGGAGGGAGGAGCAGCTGGGAGGCGGGAGCGGGCGTCGAATGAGAAAGCAGGGGACGGGGCCACAGGGACGCAGAGGCGGGAAAGTGACACAAAAGGCAAAAACGGGGGACCGGGGGGCGAGGACACAAAGGGCACAACAGTGGCAGTAAATAAATACAATAAAGGCAACAAGAAAAAAACAGAGAGGCAACAGAAACGGCGGGGGACGCACGCAGGAACAAGCACATGCAAAGGCAAGGGCAAGGCCAACCTCTGAGGGGGATAGGGGGTCTAATTACAGCAGAAGTGGGGGGGGGCAGCATCACAGGAGGACCGTGTAGCGGCTGGGGGGGTCGACCTACCTGAGGACCTGCTTTGACGCTAGACTGCCAAAAGGGCCCCGGCGGAGGGGAAAAGGCAAGAACGCACCATATTGCCTTGAATACAATGCATCCCTGCACTTTCTAATGTCATTCAGTGCAGCACAGCAAGGTGGCTTGCTGCGCTGCATGACAGTCTTGTACATAGGCGCCTAAGTGTGCAGTCCAGACAAAGTCGTCCTTGGTTCACTCTTGCATTGCATCATGAGTGGGGTGGAGTGGATTGTACATAGGAGATATAAATCTACCGATTCTCGATCCCTTGGTCTTACCATATAAGGATATACATGTTGAGGTGAAACCAGGTTCAAGTTCCACCTCCCAGAAGAAGACAGAAATCACTGCTGCAAAATGTCTCAATAATTGGCCAAGCTGTGGACATAGATATGGTAATGATGTTCCTGAAATTATTCACCATTAGATTGCCATTATCTCGTCATGGCACGGTAGTCGCAGGGAGACACCATACCATATCGCCAGCTGTAGGTGCAGTTTTATCTCACTGCATTTCCAATGCCACTTGTGATCAGAACCAAGGTTCTGTCATTTAGTGGCAGCAGCCCAACAGGCAAAGCAGAGATCAGGGCAGGGCTAGTCATTTATCTCATTGGCCATTTCCAGGGGGAGACTGAAGCTCTTGAAGTTTGGTTTTCAAGGCACAACGCTGCTGCTGGCCCCTCTGTCAATCTCTCCCAGGGTTTATTGCAGTAGGTACAGATGGGGCATAGGAGAAAGGGGGAGATGGAGAAAGGGAGAGGTGGGGGAAAGAGGTGAGGAAGGGAAGATAGAGAAGTTGGAGAGACAAAGAGATCACAGATAGAGAGAGGCGAGAAGGCGAGAGACAGAGGAGGCATGGATGGAAAGATAGAGAGAGAGATGGAAGGAGAGAAACAGGAGCTGCTTTGAACATTTTTGCCATTTGTAAACTCACTTTGACATGGATCTCTGGGGATTTAGTGGACAGATTGAGCTTGGGGGCCAGATTGAACTCATGGACTGGCTCTCTGCCCAAGACAGCTTAAGCAGAGAGCCACCAGGGGGAGTGGTACCACTAATTCTGTCAATAATACTTTCAGGGAGTCTGCATGTGACTTCCAGGTTTCATTCTTGCAGTCATACACTGTACTCACACACTTATTCTATCTCTATTTCTAGCAAACACAAACATGCTAAGTTAACCGCCGGTGGATGTGGTACATATTTGTATGTGGAAGAGGTGTGGCGCAGCGGCCAGGGTGCCTGACTTCGGAACACAGGGTTTGCGGATCGATCTCTGGCACTGGTGGCAGGTTAGCCCAGCACCATGTGACTCTGGCAATAGCTCACTTAATCTTCCCGACGCCCCCCCAGTGCCGGGACACCTTTCCGGAGGTAGCTGTGCGCTTTACAAATGCTGGTATTTCATATTTCACATTAATTATCAGCAGGTAAGAATGTATGCCACATTAGAAGTAGTTAATCAGTATCTTGGGATGGCTGAGATTGTCTTGGTGAATCCTGGATTTAGTCATATTACATTATTTGGTGGTTGTGTACTGGTGTGGTACATGAATAGGGCTAAGTTTAGACTAACAGATTGATTATAAAACACCAATAGGGAGATTGAATATAAGGAAAATATATGAGTCTCTGCTCCCAGCCTGTTCCCTCCCTATGGGAGAATATGTGTTTTATGCACATGTGCATTTTGTGTGTGTGTGGGTGCATATATTTATGTATGTGTTTCTTTGTGCTGGGACATGTGTGTTATCCTGGTTGTATGTGCAAGTGTGCAGATCGTCTCTAACAAAATTGTGGCTCTGCATGGCACAATGGTAACCCTGTCTGACAGTCACAATGGGGTCGCTTTCTAGCACCAAGGGAGCCCTTTGAGATACAAGAGAGACCCTTTATGGCACAACATGAACCCTCCCATGCATAATGCAGGCCCTCTTTAGCTCAATGAAGGTCCTCTTTGGCATCACATAATTTTGTTGGGGATACCATTCTCCAGACATGGAGATAGCTCTCTGGTGTGCAGTCAGAGAGACTAAACCGTATGTAAAACTCCCAAGTTTCTTTTCTATATCAATCTGCAAAAATATCAGGTCCAGAATCAATCAATCTATCTATCTATCTATCTATCTATCTATCTATCTATCTATCTATCTATCTATCTATCTATCTATCTATCTATCTATCTATCTATCTATCTATCTATCTATCTATCTATCTATCTATCTATCTATCTATCTATCTATCTATCTATCTATCTATCTATCTATCTATCTATCTATCTATCTATCTATCTATCTATCTATCTATCTATCTATGTATCTATCTATCTATCTATCTATCTATCTATCTATCTATCTAGTGGAAGAGTGAGAGAAAGGCACATATATGCATTTGTACATGGACATTGACTATATAGTGCAAGTCGATAATCTGGCGTTGATAATTTGTGCATAAATATATAAAAAAAATTGAGTAAGTAGTAAAACCTAATTGTGAGCACAAGAACCCGATTAGGGAATGTGGAAAAGATACATGTCTGTGGCTGTAAAGGAAAATAAAGATTGTCGACTATTCCTGCCATATGATAGGCATTCCTGGTATGTGATAATAATACATAAATAGGTATAGATGGAAGAATCTGTTCAGGATTTGCAGAAGTGCATATGAGTATTGGACGACAATGACAAATGGATCTTTCGGGGTCAAATATGTTTTTACTGAAAAAGAAAAGCCAATGAAAAACTCGTGTTTGATAGCTGAACTTGTATGCCTTCCGAAATTAACAATCCTCTTGCAAAACAACTATTTTTCCAAAACCAAAATATTTAAGGTTGATCTCTGAATCGTAATGCATGCTGAGAGACATATTGCTGATTTTATGAGCTTGATGCCAGAAAGCACTTGAGGCTGTGTTTTTGTGGTGAACTTTCATCACCTAGATGAATATATTATTTTACTACATCATCACAAATGCTCTCTGAAGTTTGGGCTTGAGAGATTGATGTAATTTGTCTGCCTGATAAACGTGTGAGGTGCCTAATTTGAGTGTTAGCTCTCCCGAGTCAGCCTGTAAAATCTGGGTTGATCTGTCTTAGATTATGAGATATTTATAACATTGATTTTTTCCATTACGTCCCTTCCGGACAGATTATCATTTACATTGAATTGAATTAAATTTAATTTCAATTAGGTTCAATTATATTATCTGTCATATTGTATGACTCTAAAAGTACTTAGAAGTAGCTGGATGGAAAACAAATTGAAGTGAAATGCAGATGTGAAGAAAGATCCTATATGTTTTGAAATATTACGATACAACGTGGACAAGTCCTTTAGCAAGTTAAGTTCAGGGTTGTTCACTTGTAACCTAGTAGGGTAATGCTGACAAGAGAATGTTGTTTTATGAAACCCCTCACCCACCTACCTAGTAGTTGGCATGCTTCATCATCGGGGTCCAGACTGATTGCCAAATGCAATCCAGCTGTGCTTTGACGCCTGTTTACAGCGGAGCAGGTTTTTTGTGGAAAGTGAAGCGCTATGTGAAGTGAAATTAAATGATAAAAATGCCTGTAGGAAATACCCTTGTAAATGTTTTAATGGAAGGGTCCTAAGGTATGAGTAAAAACATAGGCGGGATATAGGTGAGATGTAGATATGCCTCAATATCCCAAAAAAGTGTAGGTCAACTAGTTTCAGCCTTCTACGCTACTCGTGAGGCTTTCTTCAGGATCAAGAGTGGTCTAGGTGGCCCAAAAAGCGTATGGGAGGCCACCGAAGTGCATATATCAGCGCACACGATAAAGTGCGCTGTGAGTGTAGTGGATCAGGTTAATTACAGATCCGGCAAGAAAGATTTTGTTAAAGGAAAACAAGGAAAAGGCAACAGATATGTTCACACTACAAATAGCTGTCATGCATGTCCTAAGCATCTGCGTTCCTTTAGGCTTAGCGTGGCAGAAACTGCATTGAAAAGCAAGGCATCATGCATGTGGTAATGTGAAAAGCATGCATGAAAACTAGCTGGAATTTCAAAAAACCAAGTGTACACATGTGTCTTTAGCGCTACTTTTGAGAACCCATTGATAACATGGCAGAGAATCCCGGGCTCACTTTTACAGAGGAAGATGTCAGCAACATCTTGGCAGCTCCACCACATTTGACAGACTTTAATGTGGCTCAAACAATCTCACAGATTGCAGACTGAGAAAACCTAACCGAAAAAAGAGAAACCGCAAAAGAACGATACTACATGGAGTAATACTAACAGAATACCTACGCTCCAACACAGCCCCAAAAGGGCTAATAGTGACCAACACACTCAGCATATTTTTAGATAATGCAGCATTTCACAGGGACTGGGCACAGATTGCCTGGCACTGCCCCAGAGACTGGATCATCTTGATAATTCAGATGGCTAAAAGACTGTCAGATACCATACTAATAGATATCCAGGCAACAGAGAGCCATTACAAAACCACCCTTACGTCATTCAAGAAAAGACTTGACAGAGTTAACAAGGAAATGAAGGAATATAAAAAAGAACTCACCAGGTCCAAGAACCATCAGTTCCAGAAAGATCTAAAAAAAAAGCATACCCCTATTCAGATGCAGATTACAAAGCTCCAAATAGGATAGTGCAATCTGTCTCCTCTGATAATGGATCCTCCGTAAGCAGTGGATCAAGCAATGGAAGCTACAGATCAAACAATGGAAACTATAAGAACAGACAAAGAGGCAAGGGCCTAAACACTAACTGGCAACAACATTGGCCGCCTGTACACCAAGGTGGCCACACTAACTACTTTGGCCCTCATTCGCCAATGCTCCTGCAAATGAACCCCCAAATGAGGTATGGCTGGAATCCCGCCTCCGCGCCACCAACAATGCAATATGGGAACCCAAACCAAAGGTTTAATTTTTTAGAGGCAGGCCTTAGAGGACGAGGAAGAAGGCAAGGAATGAGCCAAGTACACTGGGAGGAAGACGGGAACCCGAGTGCCAACACACACAGCAAACAAGCCGGACCGGGCACATCTAAACATTAGTGACAAATCTGTCTGACCACACGCTCACCGACACCGAGGAGGATCTTTTAAACAAAGGACTAGGTTTCTCACCCACCGCCAAACTTGATAAATTCAAGCTCCATTGTGATCTCTCAGATTTCTTTCGGAAACTAAGGCTAAAAGCCTTTTTTGAGAACCAAGGTGCGTCCACCACCCAGAACGAGGACAAAGGTGATACTAACCTCAAACTAAAATCCACGTTTATTCCACCAGCACACACTAACCCGTTGGAACTAATAACTTTTGGTTAAGCAATCTACAAGGCAATTGAAAATTCCATGGAGTAACCTGCATTCAAGAACACAAGCGCAAATCAGTTCGCCGCAATAAACAGACTAAAAAATAATGATACCATCATTATAAAACCTGCGTACAAAGGAGGAGGCATAGTCTTACAAAACAAAGATGCCTCCGCCTCCTTGATGATATCAAAAACTACTGCAAACGTGATCAAGATCCAAGCATACGCCTGAAATCAAAATAGACATCCTGGTACATGAGGCAGAAGCAAATGGACACATCAGCAGACACGAAGCATTGTATCTCACCTCTGGAGACAAAAAAATCCAATACTTCTACACAATCCCTAAAATTCACGAAAATAACGCCCCCCCCCCCCCCCCCCCCCTCCCAGCAGGCCTATTGTGTCCGGTATAGGTTCACTTTTGGAACTGCTCTCACTCTTTTGCGATTTCTTCTTGCAACCGCTGGTGCAGGCTACCCCGGCGTATTTAAAAGACACTAAAGACTTATTATCCCAAATCAGGAACATCCCATTTGACCCCGCCACATCCATTCTAGTGAGTATGGATATTGAAAGTCTGTACACCAGCCTGCCCCAAGATGATACACTTGAGGTCCTTCGTACGGCACTGGACAGTGTAGAATGGACCCACAGAACACCCAAAACATTCATCCTACAATGTGCAGAATTTGCACTAAAAGACAATTTTTTTAATACGAAGGCACCCTCTATTTACAACAGTATGGTACTTCAATGGGCAGCACGTTCGCGCCGAGCGTGGCGGGCCTATACGTGTTCAATTTTGAAACTCTACACATCCTGAATACCACATCGCCATTCTATCAAGAAATAACCTTTTATAAAAGGTATATCGAGGACGTCATTCTCATATGGAAAAGCACTGAGAAAAGACTAACGGATTTTCTGAAATGGGTCAACACCCTTATCCTAACTTAAAGTTTACACACTCAACAATCAGGGAAAGCATCACCTTTCTAGACCTAGACATAGAGGCACATCAAGGCACCATAATTGCCAGAACTCACTTCAAACAAACTGCCAGAAATTGTCTCCTAAGGTTTGAGAGCTTTCACCCAGGCCATTACGGGAAAACGTTCCCTATGGTCAATACCTCAGACTGAGATGCAATTGCAGCGAAATTAAGGACTTCAAATCCTAGTCAGAATCCCTTACAAAAAAACTGAGAAGTAGAGGTTATCCACAAAAGTCATCAACGAAGCCCAGAAAAGAGCAAGACATCAGAACTGGGATTCCCTGCTGGAAAACACAGAAAAACACGATACTGCCGTTCCACTGACCTGTGTGACCACTTACAATTCCATCTCGAACAAGGTAGCCAAAATCATTCAGAGCAACTGGAAGATAGTGACATCAGGTAAACTACAATGAGAGAAGCCACTATTTTCCTACAGAAGATCGCAAAATCTATGAGACAGTCTGGTAGCCACACGCCCCAGACAACCAACATCTTTTGACAACACGGTCCTGAATTCATGGGGCCTACCAAACATCACAGGCCATTTCACATGCGGCAACTGCAGCGTTTGCCATTTAACAAAGACCACGAAAGATCTTAACCTTGAACCAGGCAGAGTATGGCACATCAAAAAATACACTCATTCTAATTTGTCAAATGTAGTGTATCTCATCACGTGCCCATGTAATCCTAGGAACGCGGGATGACCAGCCGAAAAGTAAAAACCAGAATATGCCAACATAGGAATAACATCAGGTGCAAGCCCAATACCACCAAAATGATTGACCACTTCCTAACCGCTGGACACACCACCAATGACATGAACTGGGTAGTCATTGAACAACTGGAAGGCCACACACAAAATCTACAGAATCTACTCCTCGAAAAAGAACAGAGGTGGGTATACAGACACAAGACCCATATCACAGGCCTTTATGACAATGTCCCATGGAATCTAACACAAAGATCATATATAATCTACCCATCAGCACTAATGAATAAAAAGAAACTGCCAGTTATACAATTTTCCTGTATCAGTATTCAACCATGTGTTATTTATAGCATCACTAATCAACTTCATATGGCGATGGACTACACGGTACCCTTCTGGGCAGAGTCTTACACATTCCTCCATAGTAACATACGTCAACTACACATGCCCACTCAGTTCGAGCATTAGATGTAGATAGCGCATTCTACCTCACAACAAAGATATATCCCCCCATTCATTTTTTATGTATTTTGGGCATTGTTAAATCATAGTTATTCGTGAGGCCACATTGTCACCTCCGAGCCACAAGCCTGTAACTGAGAATAGAAGTCGGCACTGTATTCATAATTAACGCACATGCACGCTGACGATAACCTGTCATCGCAGCGTGTAGTTAGCGTTCTACTGCTCCTCCAACAAGAACGGACCACGTGGGCGACGTGCATTCACATAGCCACACCCACTCCTCCACCGCTGTTACAAACATGGACCTCGCCACCTCTCCCATATCGGCGGGATCCGGTGCATGAACTAGGTAACGGTGGTACTATCCAGTGGAAAAACGTGAATAATTGAGATGCCGTGTAGGATTTCTAATTTAATTGGTAACTTCCTAATAACGCTACACCCGCATTTACTCAGCCATCGTTTCTTAAATATGCCCGCTTGATCAACGCTACATAAATGAGAGTAATTGAGATGGCTTGTAGGATTTCTCTTTGAAGTGGTAACGCCTTTAGAAACGCATCACTCGCGTTTGCTATCTTCTCAATATGCTCTCGGATCGCCGCAACACTAACGCGCATATGGGTACTCGCTCTGGTGTAATTGCTTCACAAACGTAACACTCACGTTTGCCAGAATCAGCCAGTCTTACACAAAATGACCTTAAGATGACCGCAAACCTGTCAATACCTACCCTTGAACTACTTTTGTATAATTTTTTCCTCCCACAAACACCTACCTCATTTAAAATCTTTGCAGGATCCACATTGCTGGAAGTCCCCCGTGTGACTGGATCCATGAATCCTTACACATGAGAAGTTAAAGTGAGCGTTACATTTATGTTCAATTTCAGTCAGGCCGACTATTACAGATTAAACCACACTAAAAAAATGAAAAACCAAACACATTTTGAAAGCGTATTATTATGTGCACCAACGGCACATTGTAGCCACTCATGGTTAATTCCAGCTAGTTTTCATGCATGCTTTTCACGGTACCACATGCATGGTGCCTTGCTTTTCAATGCAGGTTCCGCCACGCTAAGCCTAAAGGAACGCAGATGTTTAGGACATGCATGACAGCTATTTATAGTGTGAACATATCTGTTGCATTTTCCTTGTTTTCCTTTCAGAAATCTTTCCTGATGGATGTATAAGTAACCTGATCCACTACACTCACAGCGCACTTTAGGGTGTGTGCTGATATATGCACTTCGGTGGCCTCCCATAAGCCTTTTGGGCCACCTACACCATTCTTGGTCCTGAAGAAAGCCTCACAATTAGCATAGAAGGCTGAAACTAGTTGACCTACACCTTTTCAGGGATATTGAGGCATATCTACAACTCACATATATCCCGCCTATGTTTTTAGTCATGCCCTAGGACCCTTCCTTTAAAACGTTTACAAGGGTATTTCCTACAGGCATTTTTAACATTTAATTTCACTTCACTTTACCCAAAAACCTGCCCCGCTGTAAACAGGCGTCGAAGCACAGCTGGATTGCATTCGGCAATCCGGCTGGACCCCGATGATGAAGCATGCCACCTACTAGGTAGGTGGGTGAGGGGTTTCATAAAACAACGAGCTGTTGTCAGCATTCCTCTACTAGGTTACAGGTGAACAACAGTGAACTTACCCTGCTAAAGGACTTGGCCACGTTGTTTTTGATATATTATTGGGGAAAGGGACAAGTACCAAGGTCATTTCCTCGCTCTCTAGTTGTTATATTGAAATATTACGAGCCATGTGAAATTGTATATCCAGATATTTTGAACTTCTTTCAATGCTCATGGTGTTTTAGAATATTTTAATAGAATTGTTCTTGAAAGCACTGTTTTGCCGCCTTTTTCAAAACCAAATCTTGGGAGTCTGGGTCAAACCTCCAGATCAATTAGGAGAGTCTCTGAAAATATGAGATTTACCTCCCTATGATTTAAGGTTGTTTTTAGCAAATGTATTTATAAATTGTGCTCTAATGTGCATTTTTTGGCCCATATCCTTTTCCATCTATTTCTTCTGCCACTCCCAAAACCGTTAGCGGGGATTTGGCTCACTACTTCCTCAGTGTAATTCGGGTGGCGTTCTTCCTACCCAACCATTTTCAAAGTTCACTAGCCACCACTAAAATGACAAACAAAAATGTATTCTTGCTTTCTCAGGAAAAGAGAAGACAGTGCTTCTAAGAGCACTTGTAGATGAGGTAATGTTTTTAGGTTCTACACTGTAAAAGCAGTGTCTTCAGATAATAACTTTGTACCTTTGAGTATGACAGGGCGAGATAAATATGTATTATTGAATCTAGCATGGAGTGGGCAATGAGTGTGGAACTAGGTTGCCCAATTATTGAGATACCGTGCATTCAGATGGCAGTCTACTTGTATTATACTACAATAAAGGGAGCAAGAACCAAAATATAGAAAAGTAGGAACCGGTTTGGCCTCTTCTGCGAGCAGATAGGACTTGAGGTCAATATACAAAAAAACAAGCGTGTGTTTTCTAATCCCAGCCACATGACCCGTCCAAATCCGTCCCTGCATGGTACTCCAGTTGAGAGTGTCCGCACCCTTGAGTATTTAGGTCTCACCTGCCGGAGAATTTTGGCTGGTCTGCTCAGATCCGCAAGAGCAATTTGAAGCTTGAACCCTATGCAGGGGGTATTTCGTGGGGTTTGTAGGGTTCCAGGTTTCGACATCTGTAGGAAGCTGGCTCTGTATATTCTATACCAAAGTAAGGTATAGTGTGCTCAGAGTCTAGTGGAGCACCCAAGGTTTTTAGAGGCTTAAGTAGATAATACTAAAAACTCTGTTTGTGGTAGTGTGGTCAAGCAGTTAGGCTTATCAGAGGAATGACTTAAGCATTTATTGTACACACTCAGGCAATACATGATAGTACATACTCAAAGACTAAAGACAGACCAATTGTCTTGCAAAAAAAGTTATTACTTGGTTACTTTATTCTTAGAACAAAGAGGAACTCAGGTGGAGGTTAGTCACAGTTTGAAAGTAGCAATACTTTTCAAATGCAGTGAAATTGTTTTGCAAGGCAGTAAACAATGCTTTGCAGTGGTAGAAATACTTCAGTGTTTTCAATTTAGAAGAGTAGAACTTTGCAATAGTAATAGATAGACTTTTGTATGCAATGGATAGAATGCAATGTTTCCTATGGAAAGAAAACAGGGTTATGCATTAGCAGGTAAGTACTCAACTTACAGTTCCAGGTTTTGGGTGTTTGGACTAACGCTGGGCAAGGGTCAGTTCAAGTTAGGTACTGCACCACCAGCGGCACTGGGGCGGCCGGGTACAGAGGTCATTGGGCCCAATGTTAGTCAACGGAGACTGGGGTACCTTGAAGAGGCACAAATTGCAGGTAAATACCCACGGTTTCAGGGCACAGGCCCCGGGGGTTAAGATCAGTCAGGGGGCACAATGCTTTTCAATGGGAAACTTGGTTCCAAAAAGAGGCTGCAGGCTCAGGCCAGGATGCTGGATGAAGGTGACCACTGGATGGCCAGGTAAGTTGGAGAGTTGAGGTACACCTGGGCACCGTCGGCTGGGCTCCCCAATTTTGGGAGGCATAGGATGCAGGGGTACCTTTTGGTGTCATATTTACATTACCAGAGCCAGTCTCAGTCAGGGGGACCCTTCAGGTTGAGGCTGCAGGTGACTTTGTGGGGTCCAGGAGAGGTCAGCCACCGATGAGATGAGGTCAGGATTGCTGGGGAGACTTCACAGGACAGGTAAGCTACTCAAACTTGGGCCGTGGGCTTCGGGTGCAGAGTAGGCAGGGGACACAGTTCCGCCTGGATATGGAATCCTTGAAGATGGAGTTTTTTCTGGATAGGGCCACTGTCCTCAGGAGATCTGGTCTGGTTTGAAGACTGGCAGTCTTCCTGGGGTTCTTGGAAGTCGCTGGCCGAGGACAGGTGTTGTCTTCTTCTCTGGGTCTTTGAGAAGGAGACATGCCGGTAGGGCTATGGCCAAATCAGTAGTTGTCTTCCGGGCTCGTCTGCACAGCATCTTCTTCATCCTTTTCTTCTTGGGTCATAGGAATCTGGGGATCAAGGTCCAGGGGCACCCCTAAATACTGAATTTAGAGGTGTTACAGGGACTGACAGATGGTAGCAAATGGGCTACTTGCCTTTAGGATGACTACACCCTTAGGATGTCCCTGGGTCAAATCCTTACCATTCAAGATGGAGGATTTCCTAAGGAGGAGGTCACCTCTGAGCAGGGAACCTTAGGGGTAGTCCTGACAGCCTTTCTCCCTGACCGGCAAGAGCTCAAGGTCTCCCATCTCAGGGGGTCAGAAACAGGTCTGTGTGTGGCAGGCTGGTGCAGACCAGTCAGCTGGACACGAGGGAGTTGGTCCTTTTTTAGGAGGCGTCTATAAGATGCCATGTGAAGTGCATTTTGTAATAAATCCAACACTGGTATCAATGTTGGCTTATTATGGCTTATTATGCTGAGGAGTTTGATACCAAACTACTTAGCATTTAGTAAAGCCATCACGTTGCTGTGGAGTTCATAGTGACAAACTCCCAGCCCATGGACTCAATGTGGTTGGTCACAAGGCCCTCAGTACCAATATACAAAAAGGTTACCTGCCGATATAAGACAATTCCAAAAAGGCCCTAAGAAGAGGGCCCCAAGTATTGCCCACAGGCACCAGCACTGACAATTGCAAATATTCAATAGTCCAACCATCAGATGATTTTATCCAAATTATTTTTCATTTTTATTTTCATATTATCAAAACAAGATTATCACACTTTTTCAGGATAAATACGTAAGAAATATGGTACTAGACTATAAATATACATATATACAGTGTCCCACACAGTTCAATCACAAATATCAATCATACTAACATGCATTCAGTTTAGAACATACATTCATACTGCACGGCAAACAAATTCATAACATCACAAATACATCAAGATGGTGAAACTGCCACATGATGTTCAGATGACACATTCTCGTGTATCATCCTGGTGGTGAGAGGAGTTACAATCCACAAACACGAGATAGGTTAAACGCCAACGTGCGTTTTGGTGTATAGCCCCCGCCGGGGCAACACCTTCATCAGAGCGAAGACGGAAAAGTGGTGTGGTAAAAAACAAACACACCTGTAGGTAATTGCTATAATATTTCCCACTAGCACAATCAGGAGAGGCGACCAATGTGTCCACTCAAATTTCATCCAGAATCCTCCAGGTTGCCAAGAATCGGTATTCAAATGAAGCAGAAACCAATAGAAAACTGCCAAAGGAATCACCAGCTGATAGCTGCAGAGTTTGTACAGCGGATGTATCGAGGGGTTAGGATCAGCAGGTATCTCACAAAGGGTTAAGCGTTTCAGGTTTAAAGGATAGCTGCTTTCTGGACATACTCTTCTGGGATGCGGCATGGCGGGAATCCACTCAGAACCATTGATACCTTTTACAAGGGTCTTACAGATGAGCCAGAAGTATGCCAATTGTGGAAACAAAGGTAGTTTTGTGAAAGAATACAGGCACTGGGAACCTGATTGGCAGGGACCCAGTACACACTCAGTCAAAGTGCATCAGATATCAGGAGAAAAGTGGGGGGTAACCATGCAAAAAGGGCCACTTTCCTACAATATGTATCTCCGGCCATCCAAATGTTTGACATTACGCGGGTCTCTGTATGGGGAAGAACTGTGGGGACATGAGAAGGTCACTGCACTAGAGGGGGCGAGAATCAATTCATATGATCCTTGACAAATCTACCTACCTGTACTCCACTTCCATCATTACGACTGGATTTAGGTCAAAGGTCCACTGCTCAAAAAGCAGCTCTTAGGCCTTTACTGTATTTTAGACGGCTATGAGCTTCAGTGGACCTAGTTACATATCAGGCTGGATTGGAGGTGCTCCTTCGGCAGCCCGAGGTCTCCAGGATTCCCTGGTTCGGCCATATTAAGAACTTCCTGGCAAAGATGGGGTGTGAACACTTGTAGACTACCCTGGGAGCTATGACTGGTGTGTCAAAGGAAGACATGGCTTGGCAGTTCGGGCTGGACTGTTCCCATGAGGCACAGGGTCAGACTGATTTGCATATGGTCATGTCTGAACTGGGGTGGCAGAGTGAGCTAAAGAATGATGATGGATTAAACCCAGATCAGTTGATTGGGGGTGAGTGCTTGCAATGTTCAACACTCTGTCCATCATCCACTTTGGTTTTGTTTTGTTTGCCCTAAGTTGTCAGGGTATGCCCAGACATGGGTCCCTTGCTCACTTTGCCACTGGATTCAAGCTAGCCTGGTTGATAATGGCTGATTAGCCAGAAACCAGGATGCTTGTTTCCGGTCCAGGGAAGACATGGCTTGGCAGTTCGGGCTGGACTGTTCCCATGAGGCACAGGGTCAAACTGATTTGCAAATGGCCATGTCTGAACTGGGGTGGCGGAGTGAGCTAAAGAATGATGATGGATTAAATCCAGATCAGTTGACTGGGGATGGGTGCTTGCAATGTTCAACACTCTGTCCATCATCCCCTTTGCTTTTGCTTTGTTCGCCCTAAGTTGGCAGGGTTTGCCCAGTTATGGGTTCCTTGCTCACTTTGCCACTGGATTAAAGCTATCCTGCCCGATGATGGCTGATTAGCCATAAACCAGTCCCAGGATGGTCCAGGGAAGACATGGCTTGGCAGTTCGGGCTGGACTGTTTCCATGAGGCACATGGTCAGATTGATTTGCATATGGCCATGCCTGAACTGGGGTGGCGAAGTGAGCTAAAGAATGATGATGGATTAAACCCAGATCAGTTGACGAGGGGTGAGTGCTTGCAATGTTCAGCATTCTGTCCATCATCCCCTTTGGTTTTGCTTTGGTATGTCGAAGGCGACACTGGAGGTACATAGATGGAGAATTGAGCAGGAACAGGAGTATGGAGGAATACATGGATTCCATTGAACCCTCATTGGCAAAAACCCCGTACATTAAATTTCATTTTGAGACTTTTGCACTACACACTTTCACTGCTAACTGGAGGTTACATGACAGCGATCCAAATCTGACCTGGCCCTTTTTTCCTTAGGTGAAAGAATGCATTAACCATATATTATTTTTCTGTCAGTGCTATTCAAACAACAGAAAGAAATGGATACTTCCACTCTTTCGGAGTATGGGGATTAGGGAATTTAGGGTTGTCTCCAGGATCCTTAGATCCAATAAAACACCCATGACTGTGTTTGCTTTGTCCAGCTTTTTAATGGGAGTATGGAGAATCAGACAGGTTAGTGTTGGGCCCTGAGAATTGTATTGCATTATTTGTTGCTGCTGTTAACGTGATCTGTATAAAACTCTAATCCTATCCTCTAATTTATAGACCCTCTCTAATGAGATGTTACCAGAGCCCAGAAGTACGAGCCATTGGTCGCAGCCACACTGAAATTCCATGGCTAGTATTGTTCCTGATTATGTTGTCATACAAGAAATGTCTAGCAATGACTTTTACCATGCTTTTAAGGATTTTATCGGTTTTATTGTTTTAAAGTTTTCATGTGTATTGTATTTATTTGTACTTTTATGACAGCATTTTCCGAATAAAGAACAAAGAAGAAGGAGCCATTTTAGTTCAAAAATAGTTTTGCATAGAAATGTACTTCACTGATTTGTTTGCATTGCTATACACAATCATTTAAATAACACTTTTGTTTGGACGAAATGGGTATGCAACTTGACCATGAGCCTGTAAAAAAAATTCTCTTCCATACATTTTGTAAACTGGTTTCATTGAAGAAATTGTTAAACCTTTTTAGGTAATATTGTGTTAAGTTTTCACAAAATAACACTTTGCACATGTTTGCGGTATGTGTGTACGGAGCTCTGCTTCTTTGATAGCCCTTTCTACCTCTTTTGTTTGGCAGACCTTTTGCTGAAAACCGAGTGAAAGGTCAGAATAGTGCTTGCCTCTTGTCTCTCTGTCTAAGTGCATAGGTAGAAAAGGGAGTATACTTAAATTGGTTGTTCAATAATGTAGTAGCCCCCTAGGCAGGGTGCAGCTTAGCCACTGGCAGCGGCACCATGCACGCGCATAACACCACACTGCTCACTTTGGATGTCTTACGTGCTCTACCCTCGAGCAAACCAAGCACCTTTATTTATCCCTTCATCCCATCCCAGCCCTCAGGGTGCATCTGAGATACATTGTAGTGTAGCAGCCGGGTGGCTGACTACATCAATTGTAACCTTTAATAAGAAAGAAAGAAAGAAAGAAAGAAAGAAAGAAAGAAAGAAGACCTTAGACATGGAAATAACTGGAGAACAGAGTTATGACATCAGCAGACAAAGTGCCTCAGTCTCTGACCGAGGTGGGAATTTGCACGCAGCCTATATGGATATCCTCTCTGGCTTTCTGTGAGTGGCGAGGCCTATGGGGGTCGTTACTCATCCACCTTCTGATCTTCCACCACCCGGTCATTCCAGATATCTACCTCTGGGGGCTCTTTTTCGTCTTCCGCGCTGGCCACCAGTCGGTGGAGGTTGTCTTCCTCCATGTCTCCTGAACTTGTGTCCTCTCTCTTCTCTGTACTTCGTGAAAGTGTTCGGAACCAGGACACATTTCCACATACCTTGGTGTGTTGCAGGGATTCTGCTCCTACACAGAACTGTGCACAGAGACCCATGACCTCAGTGAATTGTGGTGTACCAAAAAACTCACCTCAGTACCTAGAAACCCTAACCAGCTAGCATCAGTGTCACATTAGCTCTTCGTCCTATAGCAAAGGAACCAATAATTAGACAACCCAGAACATGCAACTTAGGTTATACTCAGGAATGGGTGAAAGCAAGAACACTCTCTCATTATACTCTCATGCCAGTTCACAATAGGAGTACAAAAGAAACACGGAAAGGTTAAAATATTTATTTTAACGACGTGCTCTAAGACGCAGCATTTTTTATAACATAAGTAGACAGTTGATTAGAAATAATATGATCAGCATTGTTACAACTCCATAAAACACAAAAGGAGAAATCATATTACAATGATGGTGAACATAGGTACTATAGCGCCTAGTAAATCACCCTCACTAGCTAGGAACTATATTTTATAAAATATAGAAGGTCTCTAAGGCTTGTTTGGGGGACCCCATACCTCTAAGATCAGCAGGGATGAATCACATCAGGATCTGCAAAAGCTCTTTCTCTCTGGAAACAGAAATTCTTCCAAGTTCCTGAAATCATGCTTACAGTATGATATTAAAGGCGCCAGAATCATGTTGGCTTGCAACTGCATATATGTTATGGCTAGAACGTGAGCCGATCAGCTCGAACAACAGCTACCTTGTTATGATAACTTTGGCAGCTTTAGCACTCAGTGTGCAGACTAGAGTCACAAAGACAAGTCATTCTCATTTCACGCAGCCTAATTTACAACAACAATTATATGTAGTGTCGTGTGCAAAAGCAGCAAAGAGGAAAAATGGCGTTTAAACTTCTAATAAGCCTATCCTAACTTAGCAGTGTGACTAACAAGGATCAGCCCACACTACACCCTCCCTTGATCGGAGAATGCACAATAGCGTGGGCAATTTTTAGAACGCAGAGTTCAAGTTCGAATGAGACAGAACCAAGTTCAAAAGTTCACCAAAGTGGATAATTGGGAGTAAAATCCGAATTAGTAACCAAAAATTTGAAAACCCAACAGGGACGTATAGTGTCAAAACACATGTAACTCATAGAGTGAGAAAGAAAAAAATATAGAGAAAAGAAAAACTTGCAGTGCAGTACGTGTCTATGAAGCAAATGACAAGAAAAAATTTAGTCACTTCAATCCAACGGCGTATAGGCACAATACGTTGCAACAGCCTCCAATAGGAAGTCGTTGTTTTCTTTAGCAAACATTTCAGCCATCCAATTAAACAATGGAAAAGAACACACATGTTCCTCAACAGCCGGACCCTCTAGCACCAGCAGAGGACAACTCAGATGTCATGGGCTGCAGTCCATATGTTCCAATTGCCAAGGACTCCCTGTCCGGCTGCGCAGGCCATTATTCCGACACCAGAACAATCTAGTTCATGAGCAACTAAGGGACTCATTAGTGGATCATAATCTGGGTTAGGAGACACCGTGTTGCAGAGACACAAATCCAGAGCCCATTCAAAATTGCCATCCAGGCAGTGGAAAACAGGCTGCACGCATGTAAAGTATGAAAACCGGAAAGATAAACCATATGCCACACTTAAAGTAGCAAGAGGCAGCGATCCATAGTATTCAAGCATCCGGTCACGAAGTTGGAGCAGCCAGGGCAGGTTGTCGTGGGGCACAGGATGTGCAACCATTTGGAGTAAACAAATTAATAGCAGCACACCTGCAGCTAAAGCGAGAATTAACGGTAAACCGGCAAATACGCTGGAAAAAATAGAATGGAAAAATGCCGGTATCACACCAAATATAGCTTGGAATGAAGTTACAAAGCCGGAACTTACTACTTTAAAAAAGTGTGCCAAGCCTGTGGTCGAAGAAGCATTAAAGATAGTGTGAATCACCACCCCAAAATGCAGGGGGAGATCTGTGTTTAATAAAGCATGTACCTCAGTATAAGTATTAGCCACATGAAGGACGAATGTTTCATGGGCAGATGTAAGGGCGACTTCCTTTTGAGACAAAAGCGCTCTTATTCGACTCATCTTGTTGAACTCTGCTTTCAAGGTCGGAATAGAAGGCCAGATGGATACATCGAGCTTCCCATGTAGAGGAGGAAACAGGACATTCTTACAGCAGACAACACGTTGGGAAACCATCATGATGTACGGAATTCCTGCCAGCATACCACAGCAATCTTCATTACCTAAAAGTAAATAACTATCGTTTGCTAATAACGTGAAAGTAGGTGTGTGTACCTTTTAAAATACAGGCAAATTCGGTGCTTCCTGGTTGCAAGAACCGTGCAATTGTATAGTCCTACAGACCAATAAGTGATCAGGTGTGGATGTGCAATCTTCACCTTTTAAATAAACTTTTTTTCTCTCCCTCAGACACCTATAGGTGAACGGAAGAGACCAAACTTTGTGGAGATATGCACTACCTAATGGTTCATATCTGCCTATGGCATAGTGTTTCATGCATGCTTCAAATTTAAACAGCGGGAAAGAGAGCATTATTAACCCATGTATAAGCCAAACAGCAGAATTTGTCTCAGCCACAGAAAATGGTAAAGGTTCTAATTTTTCAATATGCAAAAGCGAAAACGTGGCATTTTTCATCGACATAAATTGTTGTTTAACAGTCAGATTAAACGGTAAAACAGTGAGGAAGTGTTTATATAGTCCCAAGACACCTTCCCAGCCTTTAACGTTTGTAAAGTCCATGCAAACTGCATAATAGAACGCAATTGATTTTGACCATGGTACAAAACTAAGACCTCATCTAGCACAATATCAACGACAGAAGAAACAATGTTATCTAATGTGTAAATTCGGGAAGAAAGTGGGTTAATGCTATTATCTACAACTGCAAGCACTTTTTCTAAATTAGCTTGATCAATAGCTTGCAACCTAGAAGCAGCTTCAATTTGGGACAGCTTTCAAACTTCGTTATAAACTGCATATATCCATCTTTTGGACCTGCCTTTTGCAGGACCTTTTACAAAGTCATTCAAGTCAACGGCTTTAGTCAATTTCGATAAATGCAGTTTAACTGACACTAAGGTGGAATGTTTGAGCCAGGACTGGCATAACTTGCCTACAGAGTAGGTAGTGACAGAATGGTCACTCTCAAAATGGGGGTCCACCCTAACCTGTGTATAGCCAGGGGCCAAACCCACAAAATGATGCTGGCATGAATCTGCCCTTTTTTGCCATAATAGCCAGCCTTTGGGATCCAAACTGGAAATGTTAAAGGATGAGTTATGTAACAGAGTCTGTAAATCACTAATGGACCTACTTGTCTGATTATTCCAATTGGAGTTTTCTCCCAAATCAGGAATAGAGGGAGCATTTAATTTTTTAGACGTAGCCAATCCAAAACAGGTGGTTTGTGAAATAGTCGAATTCAGAAACAACAAATGTTTCTGGATGAGACATGCATGATGCAAAGCCTCAGGATCTTGCACTTGCCAATTTTTCGAACCCCAAACAGATTTAAGATCAACAGTATCTTATTATTATTATTATTATTATTATTGCATTTATTGAGCGCACAGCTACCCGGAGGTTTCCCGGCGCTTGCCTTGGGAACCCGTCCTGGCTTTTCCCTGTGAGATAGCCCCTACAGGGCATCCCCAAGGTGAAAGCCAGGCATCCCGCCGCGGGGGGCCGTTGTGGAGATTAAGCAAGCTTAATGCCCAGAGTTGCAGAGTGAGAACCCATGATTAGAGCAGGCACCGAAGCGAGAATTATCGAGTCCGTGGACATTTGAGCTCAAGACCCTGCCGCGTCGGGAATTGAACCCTGGTCCCGGGTCTGACCTCAGCTTCCGGGTCTGCCTGCTCTACACCGTGAGCCACACTTCACTGCCACAGCTCATAGTACCCTACAGCCAATTGGTCGATAAAGGACTTAGAATACAATAATTTGGTGTGGGTAAGTCTAACCTTGGAAGAGGACTACTCAGTCATCTTAAAATAAAATGCATCAGAATTTGATTGGTTAAAATAAGTAAAGTAAGAAAACTATTTCAAAAGAGTTTTGGGGCTAGCTTCAACAGGAGGGGACAATGTTCCCATTGTGTGTAATTAACCACATTTCTAAATGTGTTGGCTTTGTGCAGAAAGTGATTGCCATAGTGTTGGTAACAGAACAAATCAGCATAATTAGCAGTTTCTTAGTACAAATCTTCAGTATCAAAGGCAGCATAATATTTCAAATCAGAAAACAGAGCCTCTACGGCTTGGACGTCCCATTCATCTGAGCGAATATTTTGTTAAACCACATCCCCCATTGAAACACAAAGTACATTAGGGACATTAATAACCTCTGTGGGTTCGTGGATTTGAAATTTTACAGCATCCCATACTATCCCATCTAAGACAGGCTAAGCAGTGATATTCCCAAAAGTCTGGTGCCTCTTCATTCTGTGCGATGAGGAGTGGGGTGCCAAAGTTAGTCTAATTGTAGTTCTTTCTTTAACATAGTGTCCATTCACAAAACAGAAAAAATACACCACAAATCCAATGGACATGAATAGAAAAATCAAAAAAAGCACCAGTCAAATGTAAGTCTATGGAGGAATCAAAAAATGTTTTTAAACCATACTGCAAAAATGGAAACTTTTGAAGGAGACTTCGATGTGTTAGAGTTAGTGTCAAATGAAAAACATGATTGATTAGCCACACAGGTCTCTAAATCGGGTATAGATAGGTCTGTGGAATAAGTGTACTCAGTAACATCAAGAGGATCATCAGTAGGAGGATTCAATAAAGGATTTGTAACTGCAGTCATCTCGATGGCAACATCAGGTCCGGCAGCAGGTGTCGGAGCCAAAACAGAGTTTTGCATCATAGCTGGACAAGAGACCGCAGGTGTCATACTAAGAAGAATCGGCCACTCTGTGTAGTTTGACATTGTCATAGAGATGCACCTGTATTCCTTTTGACCAGGAAGTGGAGGTAAAAGGATTGTTCTTGTACCCTTTACGCCAAGCACAGGAACTGGAGCTCAATATAAAGGGCCGAATTCCTTCTTGTTGTCAATCTTTTCTCGGACCAGTTCACCAACTCGGGGTAGCTAGTTAACTACCGGAATCTGCAATGCTGCATCAGATGTGGAGGGCAAATTTCCCTTTGCCAGACTGTCTCAGGTCTTTTGTAGGTTCTGTAAAACATTAGAATGTTCATCTACGTCAAAGGATAAGCCTGACGCCGCCATGTCTAGTCCTTCAAGGTCCGGAACAAACATTTTGATGCCAAAGAGCATTTCGTACGGGGTCCGCCCACCCAGACACCTTCTAGGGATATTATTAAGTGCACGCTGAACGCTATTGAGGTGGGCTAGCCAGTTCCGGCCTTTATCTAAAACTCTAGCTGTCAAGGATTGCTTTAAGTCATGGTTCATCCGCTCCACAACACTATTGCCCTCAGGCCGATATGGTGACGAAAATTTGACTTGGACCCCCAATGAACGCATGGCATCCTTGTATGCCTTAAAGGCAAACGCTGGACCCTGGTCCAAATGGAAGGTACCATATGCAAAAATTCCCACAAAGACACACAAATCCCTTAGGACAGTTCGAGAATCAGCACTGCTTTGTGGCCACAACCACACAAAGCGTGTGCATGAATCAACTGCAACTAAGATGTACTTATATGCAGTATCAGAGGAGAAAGGACCGCAGTGATCTAAATAAACACACAGAAGTGGTTTATTAGATATGTACACTGTGTCTGGGGCGGGGGTGCAGCAGAAGAAGGTTTAATCTGCTGGCAAATGTCACAATGAAGGACATAATCACGCGTTTGTTTGTACAATCCCCACCACCAGTAATGCTGTTGTAGGAGAGATACAGTAGCTGACACGCCGGCATGCGCTTAGGCCAAGCCCTCGTGTGCCACTGTAATCAAAGTGTGCCTGTGGTCCGCTTTGGGAATCAACCTGTCACCAACATCGTTAATTCTCACATAAGGAACTTTATCAGGATTTAAATGATAAGAGTATTTAGAAGGGAAACTGTTGTAACTGTATTTTCCCAGTGGTATCTTCCGTCCACCCCTTCCCTTTGGCCCCAGTTGGTATTCCCCCCGCAAAGCTGACAATAGAATGTTGGTGCACTCTTCAGTGAGAAGAGTGGATGGTCAATAAACAAGTCTTGACTTATCTTGGCGTCCTGTCATCCCTTTCGGAATTCCTACACTGGCGACAGATCTGCACAGGGGGCAGTCTTGGTCATCTCTCCTTTGTGTACTCTCTCCCCACGAGGAAAGAAATAGAAAGGAAGAATAAAAAGAAAAAAAAAAGAAGAAGTCGCAGAGAATAGAGGTATTGTTGTATGAAGGGTACTCCCCTGGAATCAAGCTTTGTGAGGACGTTCAGGAAACTTAATATTGAAACAAAGACTAGAGCTTGAGTAAATCCATGTGGACTTTGAAGAAAAAGGATGACGGGAATGTGTGTGCAGCTTAGGAAAAGCATCCCGTGAGTTAAGAAGTGGGACGAGAGGAAGTGAGATAAATATCAAAGCATTGCCATCAGAGGGACTCTGAAGTGTTGTTATCAGTTCATCCCTTGCGTATTTGTTATTCACACGGAATTCCCTAGAGTAAAGATAAACAAAGTTGTGCGTTAGTCTAAAAGCAAAGGAAGTAGCAGCGCATCGAGGCTCTTAGAAGATTGACTTTCGATGTTCTAGGGTGAATGTATTGGAAAAGACGGAATAAGTAAAACCTTTGCCATGTAAAGGTCAACTCTGCTGGAGGGAAGCTTACCTCATAGTGGTGTGTGTGAAGCGGCAGGAGTAGTCAGTCGGAATCCAGGCACGTCAGGGAGAAGAGTCGCAAACAGCTTCAGGTGTTCGAGTCAGCGGCTCAACGTCTTTGTAAAGCAAGTCACCGTCATCGTCTCCTCATCGGGTCGCAGTTTCAATCAAATCTTCGGCATCAAGTTTGGTCAGGCAAGCGTCGATGAAATGTGTGGGAAGCGAATCCTGTCAGCAACCGTGGCGTTCCTTAGCAGTTTAAGTTCACTCAGGATGTTCTAGGGGTCAGCCGACAAACCGGATTCAATCGACGTTCCCGGCGCACCAGCCACTTTGAGCTGGGTGTGTTCAAACCAGGAAGTAGTCTTGTGTCGGTGACAACAAAAAGAGGAGCCGGCTCGTCTTTTGGTGTTTGATAAGGTGAAATTTTGCGCAAAAGATGTACATGTCACCTTAAAGAACAGCTGAGTTACCCCAACTGGTTGTACTTTTTTCAGCTGTATGCAAGGCGGTGAGTGTACTGCATTAGATCCAACCTTGTGGAAAAGGAATTCTGTTTAGTGTACCCTCTTCGGGTCAGGAACTACAACGTTTTCATGGACCTGCATTAGGATTATTTAAATAATTCAGGAAGCTCGTTGGGTTCAAAATGTATGTGATGTTGTGAACTACCCGGTTCCCATATTCATGTGTAGTGTGAAAGAGGTGTAATATTTTTTCTTGTTGAAATCATCCATTTTAGCCTGCTTTTTAAAGCCATAGTGGTTGAGTCCACCCTCCTTTTACCTATTTATCCAGGTAATCATGGCGGCAGCAAGCATGAGCCAACCCCCGCCGTTTTTGAATGATATAGGTGAACCAAAAATCAGTTGGAAGGAGTGGGTGAAATTGTTCGAATCTTACCTAATAGCTGTAGGGGGTGAGAAATATAAGGCAGAAAGGAAAAAACACATTTTACTGCACAATTGGGGCATACAGGGGCGCAAAGTGTATGACTCACTGCAAATGCAAGAACAGGAGGGGGACTTGGAAGGAGACATAGATGTTTATGAGCAGACCATGGGTAAATTGGAAAAACATTTTGGTGATGGGGTAAACGTGGTGTTAGAACGCCACAAGTTCAGTGCAGAATTACATTGCATCGCTGTGGGGCCTTACTCAACTATGTGAGTTTGGTAATCTAAATGATTACCTCACAGGGACCAGCTTATGAGGTGCACTAACAACCCACGCATCCAAGAGAAATTACTAGAAAAAAACCCAGGGTTAAGGGAAGCTATCGAAATAATTTAAATCAGTTGAGAAACCTAGCAGCGAGGTTGTGGCTTCTATTAATGATGAGGAGGACAGGAATGATGTGTACAAGGTGAAGTTAAAAGAGAACAGTAGCATTAGAGGAGAAACCAAAGAGAGGGGTCCCAAATGCTACAGGTGTGGCAGCAATAAGCATTTTGCTACCTTTTACCAATGCCCGACCAGGTATGTTACCTGTAAAACATGTAATAGGAGAGGGCATTTCGCGAGAGTATGTAGAGATGGGGAGCTGCATACCAGAGATCAGGAAAGGAACATAGAGAGGGGTACAAGTAAGGATGTAAAGTGCATAGAGCAGAGAGGCAGTAAGATAATTTTGCAATTAAAGGATCTTAATGGTACCATAAACTCTATATATCCAAAGTGCGATGTGTTCATCGATGGGAAGTGTGTAGAAATGTACGCTGACTCATGTTCATCGTTCACCTTATTGAACAAGGATGATTTTGTGTCTATGGGTAATTGCAATGTGAATGAGTTAAAAATGCCTGACATTTCTCCCACAGGAGACAACAAAGAACTTATACCCCTGTTAGGCATTAAAAATGTACAGCTACGTTTTAAGGACAGGAAAACTTATGGGACCGTGTACGTGGTGAAATCAGGGTCCAATATTCTGGGGTGGGTCCACCAGAAAGAGCTGGGTATCATCTTAGACCCCAATAGTGTTGAACAGGTTTTGCTCACGGATAGGTCCCAAAAGGTTGAAAACATTTGTGAAGAGTTCAAACAGCTATTTAAAGAGGAGCTGGGGTGTTTGCACAAGTTTCAACATAGGATCAGATTGAAATACAATGCAAGACCAGTTGTACATAAACTACGCCCTGTGCCACATAAGTTGAAAACTCCCTTGGAGGAAGAGTTGCGCAAGCTATGCAACTTAGACATAATCCAACCTATAACCTGCTCAGAATGGTTGGCCCCGATTGCTATCACGGCCAAGTCCAATGGGGAAGGGATTCGTCTCTGTGTGGATTTGCGCAGTCTCAATGACAATATATGGGTGGAACGACATCCATTACCAATAATAAATGAAACGCTGAGCACAATGGGTCCTGCAAAATACTTTAGTGTGATAGATCTATCCATGCCATATCACCAAATTGAGCTTCATCCAGAGTCGAGACCACTCACGGGGTTCATCACCCCTGTAGGGGCATTCATGTTTAAAAGGATGCCTTGTGGGCTGGCGTCCGCAGCAGCCATATTTCAAAAAGCTATGCAGAAGATCTTGGAAGGAGTCGAACGTACCATGTGTTTCCAAGATGACATACTGGTCTATGGTCAGACCAAGGATGAACATGACAGCGTAATAAGACAAGTCTTCAGAAGACTCATGGATGCTGGTCTAACTGTGAAAAAGGAAAAATGCAAAATAAAAGTAAAAGAAGTAGAAAACTTGGGACATTCGATATCAGAAGATGGGTTCAGACCCAAGAGCAGTTTGATCCAGGCGGTAAAAGAGGCTATGACTGACAAAAAGGGGACTCAGTTGTTCCTAAGTGAAGGGTAATGTGGTCAAGGAGGGAAGAAGGTTAATAGGAGGGTAGTGCTCAGTGGAGGGCTACCCTGGGCATCCCATTAGTTGGAATGAATGGCCTCACACACTCTTGCAAGTGTCATGCTTCATCATCGGCCGTTGCTCCTCGTTGGACAGGCGGTGCAATGTCCAACGGGCTCACCTCTAGGAGGGGCTCTTTATCGGAGATCTTTTTTTTCCAACAGCCTGTGGGTGAAGTGCAAGTGAGGGGCCAGGTGAGGGGTGGATAGTGTAGGTGGATGCGTTAAAATATAGCACGGGATACCGGAGATCAATTTATTCTGGTGGTTCCCATACTATATGTTAAAACCAGTGGGTAGCCTATGATCGCCAGAAATAAGGTTCCGTATCACGATCTAGGACTACAAAGCGTTCTGTGAGGTAAAAGAGGCTCCCAGTCCCAAGAATAAAGAGGAACTAAAATCCTTCCTTGGACTTATGGAGTATATGTCTAAGTATGTTGACAATTTTTTCTGCCAAGTGTGAACCGATGAGAGAGCTCTTGAAGAGGAACAAAGATTTTATATGGAATGAAGAACATGATGCGGTGGCGAACTCATTAAAGGATGATTTGATAAACTCACCGGCGTTAGGTACCTTTGACACATTCAAGAAGACAATACTGGCTACAGATGCTTCTAACAATGGCCTGGGTGCAACCTTGATACAGAAGGATGGGCAGGATGAGAAGATCATCGCTTTTGCATCCAGGAGTCTCACAAATCCCGAGTGGAATTACTCGGTAATCGAAAGAGAAGCCTTGGCCTGTTTCTGGGCTGTAAGACATTTCAAGTTTTTCCTGTGGGGCTTAAGATTCATCATCCGAACTGGAAAATTGCACTCCTCGTATCAGCAGGTGGATTCTGGGAATGGAAAATTACAACTTCAAAGTGGAATATGTTCCGGGCAAAGAAAACAAAATTGTAGATTTCCTGTCGAGGTCACCATTACCAGAAGTGGAGGCTACAGGAGAAGCTCTTGACAGTCCCATATTAATGATGGAGATACCTGCGATCACGGAAAAGGAATGGGAGGAAAATATGAAGAAAGACATGGAGTTAATTACCCTAAGAGACTACATGGAAAAAGGATGGCCAAATAAGAAGAATGAACTTGAAGCCAGCATTGGGGATTTCTGTGAAGTCAGGAACAAATTGAGTGTCATTGGAGGAAGAATCTATCGCAGTAACAGGGTGGTACTACCCAAGGACCTCAGGATGAAGTTCATTGACTTGGCACATGAAGTCCATCTGGGGCGTAGCACTACCAAAGCCAGGGTACGGTCAAGTTTCAGGTTCCCCAGGATGGATGCCATGGCTGAACAACTGGTAAAGGAATGTGGGGCGTGTGCCAGTAGTGACAAATCCAAGGCAGTGCAAAAAGAACCTTTATCTACAGTAAAAGTGCTAACTAAACGGTGGAGCAGGTTGGCCATGGATATCATTGGACCAATGCAGGATTTAGGAGAAAGGAAGAGATTCATGCTGGTCCTGATTGACTACACAACAGATTGGAACAAGCAGAAGTTCGTTCACAGTGTCACCACCAAGTTGGTGATTGAGTTCTTGGATGATGTGTTCTGTGAAGAGGGTATACCCGTGACCCTTGTGACCGACAACGGGGTGCAGTTCACCTCAGAAGAAATGCGAGATTTCCTCAGGAAGATGGAGATAAAGCATGAGACTACAGCCTTGTATTGCCCGAAGGCCAATGGCCTAGTGGAGCGTGCTAACAGGATCATCAAGGAACATATCCAGTTAGCTGCCACCAATGGACATGACATAGAAGGTTCACTTAAGAAATGTCCGTGGGCATACCACACCTCACCTAATAAGGTCATGGGCATATCACCTTTTGTGGCATTGCGTGGTAGTGAACCCTGCACTAAATTTAATCCCAGTTGGTTAAGCGGGGGCGAGGCTAGAGAAGTGGATCAGGAAGAAGTAGGAGAAAAGAGCAAGCAACACCAAGACAACTACAAACAGTGGTATGACAAAAAACATGGGGTGAAGAGTGGCAAGTGGGAGGTAGGTGACATGGTACAAGCCAGGAAGAACAAAACATTGGGGGCCACTGAAAGCAAATACTATTCACCTTGCAAAATTGTCAAAGTGTTAAACAATGTGGTCCAACTTGAAAATGGTCAATGGTGGAGTTTTGATAACATTGTAAGTGCACTTGTGTAATGTACTGTTCCTGGTTAACCTTCTCCACTGTCCCTTTTGCAATTTCTTTGTTTCCATGAATCTGGGTATTGGGTTGTTTTTCATTGTCACCCCATATGGAAGGGAGATGTGTTGTAACTGTATTTTCCCTTGGTATCTTCCGTCCACCTATTCCCTTTAGACCCAGTTGGTATTCCCCACGTGAAGCTGACAATAGAATGTTTGTGCACTCTTCAGTGAGGAGAGTGGATGGTCAATAAACAAGTCTTGACTTATCTTGGCGTCCTGTCATCCCTTTCGGAATTCCTACAGAAAGCTTTTGAGTAATTATCTCCCTTCTCTGTTGCGGCAATAGCTGCCAAGATGTCATCATCAATCTTACTTTTGGAACGTGCAACCGCTGCTACTGAATATGCTGCAACTGCTGTCTTGGCCGCTTCATCGGCAAGACTATTGCCAACAGCTTGAACTCCATCACTCTGGTGACCCAGAGTATGAATTACAAAAACGAGTGGGAGCCGTTCTGTAAGCTCAGCCACTCGAACCAAGATCATTTTATGTTTTATTGTGCGACCCTTGGAGTCACGATAATCATTTTGAGTCCAAAAGGATCAATTGTCATTGTATGATTGAACACAGTAGGAAGAGTTACTTACGATAAGAGTAGTCACACTGAGATCTGCGTACTCCAATGCAAGCATCAGAGCACAAGCTCTGCCAATTGGGCGGTACAGTCCCCTAATGTCTGTGTATGCACAACATCGAACTTGAATTCACCATCCACCATAGTGCCAATCACTATTGCGAAGGCCAAAGAATATGCATGCTTTGAACCGGTACCCGCCTGCGCAGAACCGTCAGTGTAAATGATACAATGGAAATGCTCTAATGGCCGCTTGGTCAGGGGAGCAGTGTAGAAAAAGGTAGGGCTAGGACCTTTCTCAAGATTTGCCCGGCGCTAACCGCCCTTGTACCATTCAAATTTACCAAGCAATGAGGCAGGCGCCGGAGACCAGAAGGCAGGAAACAGAAGTTTATTCCGACGGAGCAGAACACATCAGATCAGACAACAAGGTATCGTCTCGAGGTGCTCTAACAGCCTCTCAGAGGCCTGGCCTCTTATACACCGGTTTATGGCATGTGACCTTCCTTTATTACAATCACAACTTTGTAAGGCAAGAAAAAGGCATCCCCGTAATCCTCGTGTTAATCCCACCCCCATATACCTTCACAATAGAGGTCCTCAACCTGCTGATAAGAGGAGGGGGTCATCACGCAGCTGTGTGTTCCGTCGAGTCTTAGGATGTGTGCGCCTGATCATATCACAGGGGGTGGGGAGGCCTGGATCAATAGAGGGTCCTTTGAAGGAGAGCGACCTCATACAATAAGGGGCAGTAAATGATATCTCCCGGCTTAGGCAGTGGCCTCGGACCTGTGTGGACAGTCGGACACGGGGTGAGGGGCCATCAATGGAGTGGTATTCATGCCGCGTGGACAATCCAGCGCAGAGGGGAGGTTTATCAACAGAGGGGCATTCATGGGAGGAGAGGAGGTGTCGGTCAGGCGCTGGCGTGACTCCCAAGGACAGGGTCATGCAGAAGGGTCATGCTCATAAGGAGGAGGGAGGGGGAGCCAGGGTGCGCGGAGGATGCCTGCTGGGTCAGAGGGGTGCACTGGCGATCGATCGTGGACAGGGAGACCATGATATCTAAAATGGCTGCCGTGCATGTGGTGCATAGGTGACAAGCTGGCGCAGATAATGTTCAGATCGCAAACTAAAATTCCACAGTCCTCCCTTTTAACATGTCTCGCCAACTTGTCAGTTTGGATTTATCCCCATAAGGCCACGTATTTCTACTTCATAGAGGGGGCTCATGTGCTCATTTCGGAAGTCCAAAGTCTTTGGGCACATACAGTTAGAAGCAAGGCCGAGCAAAGGTGGCAGACATTGGATACCTAAGCAACACCCACATAATATTACAATAGGTATCAGTACGAAGGAAAACAACTTCCAACCCCAATTTTTCAAAGTGTCCCAAAACCAGCTCCCAAGCGACCATCCTTCCTGCTCTTGGTGAACCTCTGAGGACAGTCTGTGGAGGTGTTCAATGGCTTTGTAGACTGAAGGCGAGTTGTCAGGCACGTAGGTGCAGCAGCTGGATCCGATGATGCGGCATGCTCCTCCTCGGTCGGCTAGGACCACGTCTAAGACAAGACGATTTTGGAGGGTCACGAGGCGGACCGCCTGAAGCTCCGCAGTATTGTTGGCGAGGATGCCAGCCGTGATATTGATCGTTGTTTCTACTGCCTGGGTCAGGTGTCGGATAGCACGGCTGTTAGCCATTGGGCCCCACAGAGGAACAAGTCCCTTTGCTGCATCCAGGAACTGTGCTCCAGTGGAGTCGGCTTGCCCAAGGTCGTCTGCACGCCTCTGCCGGTGGTGGTTGGCAGGGGCTACATATGTGGGTGGAAGAACGAAGGCAATATAACAGGTGCCCTTCCATCCTTTCGGGAGCCAGGTGTAAGCCTTGGTGCCACACACAAAGTACATATTCGGAGAAGCAACAAAAGAAGGGGGTTCAGCTGAGTCCAATGTTCTGGTGACTCGGCAGGCGCTGTAACCCACCAGCTGCGTTCCTTGGCCTTCTAGGCACACAAGGCCAGTGACATTGATCACGGACAGAGCCACAGTCAGGGTGGCGGTAGTTTGTTTCTGCAGATGAGAGAAGGTGGTTCTGGCTGGATTGTGGAGCACCTGTACTTCGACTCGTTCTTTGGCTGGAATGTCTTTGATGAAGGTGGTGCCTGCGAGTGCTGGACACAGGGCAGCTGGAGTCTTTCCTGTTTTGTTCAGCCAGAACCCAGAGTAGAAGAGTGACACTGTCCGGCTGGAGGTGGCGTTGTCCCTGTGGCTCTCTTGCATGAGGATCAACCAGGCGAGGCAAGAGCCGTGAACTGAGAAGGGTGAAGGGATGAAGGGGATGGAGTGTCCAGTGGCATGTGGGAGCAACCCACAGATCCAACAGTTCGTAGCATTTGCAGCAAGGTTATGTTGGTGCAACAGTTGCACAAAGGAATTGTTCCAGAATTCCCTGCGCCTTTCTCGGAGCTGAGGCGACAGAGAGATTAGGTGATGCTCTTTCAGGGGTGTTGGCTGTGCAGTAGGTAGCAATGTCTCATGAGCCGGTGTGCTCTCTTCCAGAATCCAGAGGGAGGTCATGAGAAGGAGGCAGAAGAGGAAGACAATGAAGAGTGCAATTGTCTTCGATTTGTGCAGGTTGTCAGTCTTTGGATTCCTATACTGGGTATTTCCCGTTGCTTCCATCATCTTCTTATCTGGCGCTTCCATCATCTTCTTATTTGGCGCTTCCATCACCTTCAAGGGGCTCGGTAGTGGGCAGAACCACAGACTTTGTTTAGCTTCTCTCCCGGCAACCCTTGATTGTGTGTAGGTCACCGTTCTGAGATTTTAACTTAGTCCGTGGCCTACTTAGCCGAGACTCCCTCCTTTCGACGCAGGAAATACCCTTCTCTGGATGGCACAGTAGGATCAGAGAATTTTGCAAGTTCGAGTGCCCCAGTATCTGGATAACAGTCCAATATCGGTCGGTCTTTGGTCAGGAGCTCTTCTTGGGTGCTGACGTTTTCTGTCGTGGCCAGGTTTGCGGGGACCTTCCGACAATGATGCGCGTGCAGCCAGTGCTTCTTCCCCTCCACTCGGAGTGCTGTTCGGGTGGTGATCAGCACTTGCCAGGGGCCCGTCCACCGAGGTTCCAGACTCTTGGTTCGCTGGAAATTTCGTATCAATACAAAATTTCCCGGTTGGATGTCGTGACCGGGGCCCCTGGAAGCATCGGGGATGGCCTGCTGCACCTGTTGATGAATGACAGACAACGTTTTAGTCAACTTGCACAAATAATCAGATAGTAGGACGTCTGGGACGTCATGAATGGAGGTCGGTTTGGGAGCAGTCCAGAGGTTCATAGGCCGCCCAAACACGACCTCATAGGGGGTCAAATGGTGCTTGGTGGGAGTGGAGCGCATTGATAACAAAGCCAGTGGGAGGGCATCCGGCCAGTTAAGTCCAGTGGTGGCCACTATTTTTGCCAGTTTCAGCTTGAGTGTGGCATTGTGGCGTTCCACTAGACCAGCGGATTGGGGGTGGAAGACCGCATGGAATCGTTGCTTCACCCCCAACCCTTTCAGGATTAGCTGGATAACCTCAGCTATGAAGTGGGGGCCATTGTCACTCCATAAAATTCGGCAAAGGCCATAGCGAGGGAAGAATTCCTTCAGTAGTACTTTGGCAGTAGTCATGGCAGTGTTGTCACGGGTTGGATAGGCTTCTACCCATTTGCTGAAGGCACATACGATGACTAGTACATACTTCAGGCTTTGGCATCTCTCTAGTTGGATGTAATCCATCTGAAGGACCTCAAAGGGGTGATTGGGGGTCCCAAACCCTCCCCGGGGCACTACAGTTCCTTTCCCGGGGTTGTGTTGCAGACAGATGAGGCACTGCTGAACTAGGCGTCTGGCTGAGTCAGGGATTTTGTCATTGTGCCAGACTTTGGAAATGAGTTCGATCATGGGTGCAGATCCTATGTGTGCGGGGGAGTGAGCCATTGTCAGTATGGGGATCAGGTATGAGTCGGGCAGCAACCATTTGCTTGCATCCTTCGTTCGCCAACAGCCCTCCTCATCCTTCAAACCCATCCTTGCCCACTTAGTCAGCTCGTGAGGGGTGCTGGCCGATTGTATGTCTCTAATCATTATCCTTGTGTCACTCCATGTTTCTGCTTGTGACCTGGTCATGTACATGCGCGTCACCGTCCTATTCTCAGCTGTGGTTCGTGCAGTGACGTCGGCCAATGCATTCCCTTGCCCAACTAAGTCTGTCACCCTTTTGTGTGCTTGACATTTGATCACCGCTAGTCGTTTGGGGAGGAGAACTGCTTCAATCAGAGCGGAAACTAGATCTCCGTGGAGGATCGGGGTGCCGTGGGATGTCAGGAATCCCCTCTCCCTCCACAGGAGCCCAAAATGGTGGACCACTCCGAAGGCATACTGGCTGTCCGTATATATGTTCGTGGTGGTCCCTGCGGCTATGATGCATGCTCGGGTGAGGGCTATCAGCTCTGCTGCCTGGGCAGATCGTTGTGTGATGCAGGCTGTCTCAATTACTGTTCGGGCTGTCGTTACTGCATAGGCAGCTGAAGTGGTGCCATCTGGGAGTTTGATGCAAGAGCCGTCTACCCATAGCTCTCCATCGGGGTCGGGAAAAGCAGTGTCTCGGAGGTCAACCCTACTCCTAGTTTGTTCGTCCGTGAGGGTCACACAGTCGTGTATGGGAGGCACGTCGGGGTCATTTTCAGGCAGAGGCAGTAATGTGGCAGGATTCAAAGTCGTGCATCTCTTCAGTGTGATGTGGGGTGCAAGTAGAGTCAACTCGTACCCTGTCAGTCGTGCGCTAGTCAGGTGCTGGGTCTTTGTCTGATTCAAGAGGGTGTCGACTGCATGGGGTACTAGCACTGTGAGGGAGTTGGAAAGTACAATTCCCTCGCTCTGACGGATAGAGACAGCAGCGGCGGCTACTGCTCGAAGGCAGGCAGGCAAGGCTCTGGCTACAGGATCAAGAGTGGCGGAGAAGTAGGCACAAGGGCGCTGCTTAGGACCAATTGATTGAGTTAGGACAGACAATGCGCATCCCTCCCTTTCGTGGGTGAAGAGGGAGAAGGGTTTGGAGTAATCCGGCGTTCCTAGGACAGGCGCTGAGCAGAGTGCATCCCGTAAATCTTTAAAGGAGGCTTGACACTCAGCGGTCCAAGGAAGCGGGGAGGGGACATCTTTGGTCAGTAGGGCAAGTAATGGTTTCACAATGAGGCTGTAATTAGGCAACCACTGTCTGCAAAAAGAGGTTAGGCCAACCAAAGAGCGGACCTGCTTCTGTGTTTTCGGGATGGGGGTATCTAGGATGGTTTGGATTCGGTCGGGTGTGAGTTTCCTCCCTTCTTTGGACAGAAGATGGCCTAGGTAAGTCACTTGTGGCTGGCAGAACTGTAACTTCTTTTTGGAGACTTTATGGCCATTCTCTGCAAGAAAGTGTAGGAGTTGGACGGTGGCTGTCGTTGCAAGCGGGGTGGTGTCGGCCGCCAAAAGGATATCATCAACATATTGGATCAACACCACTCCCTCCGGTAGCTGGAAGGCATCCAGCTGTCTTTTGAGGGCCTGGCTGTAAATGCTGGGACTTTCAGTGTACCCCTGGGGAGCTCTACAAAATCGGTACGAACGGGATTTTAAGGTGAAGCCGAACAGATAACGGCTATCTGGATGAATGGGGATAGAGAAAAACGCGTTCTTAAGGTCGATAACAGTGAAGGTGGTGGCAGTGGACGGGATGAGGGTCAGAATGGTGGTGATATCAGAGACCACAGGATATTGGGGTACAACCACTTTGTTAATCTCTCGCAGGTCGATGATGAAGCGGTACGCTTTCTCATCTTCTTCACCTTGCTTCTTAACAATAGGTAGGATTGGGCTGTTGCAGACGTTGCTAACCACCTCTTCAACCACTCCTGCATCTACCAGAGACTGAATGATCGCTACCAGTGCCTTCTCACCCTCTGGTGATATCCGATACTGCGGGAGTTTCGGGAGCATAGCGTCCTGTCGTACAGTTATGTGAATAGGATCAATCATCATTCGCCCCACATCAGAGTCATTTTTGGCCCACAGGTACGGGGGTAGGGTGTCAAGCAGGGACAGGTCAGCGTCAGTTACGGAGCACATGTGTCGTGGGGGAGGGGATCTGGGCATGTCTGGGTTGTCGTACAGGATGACTCGTATTCCATCTGGGGAACACCTAATGGTAGCTCGAAAATGTTTCAGTAAGTCAATACCCATAATGGCGTCAGGGGAGTTGGAGGAGAGTAGAAATGTCGCGTCAGTAGTGTTGTTTTCTAGGTCAAAGGTAATAGGTACGGACAGGGGGTTAGTGGAGGGCGTCCCATCGAAACCTATCGACGTTATGTGTGAGCCAGACAAGGGTGCCCTTGGAATCAGTCGTTTTGATAACACACTACGTGTCGCCCCAGTGTCTACCAAGAATGGAGACTCTGTACCCAAGACCTTAGCGGTGACATAAGGACCTTGCTGGTCAACACAGAGCTCGACTGGATCCCTCCCTTGCCCCTGGCAGTCCTATGCAAAGTCGGGGGCATGTTCACCTTCAGATAGCTGATATTGGTTCTGTCGGGGACGGTCAAATGTGTTCGGTCTTCCTGATCTGTCATTATTGGTGTCGTTGGGGCTCCCTCGTCCCTGTACTCTATTCCTCGGACCACCCGCCACATCCCTGGAATCCCTATTCCTATTCATTTCTAGCAGAACTGGACACTGGAATTTCCAATGGCCGAGCCCTTTGCAGAAGGCGCATTGGTCATTGCTAACGTCTCTACGTCCAGTGTGGGGTGCTGGGGTGTGATCTTTAGGAGGTAGATCTCTGGGGGTGGTTGATTGGTAGTTCCCCCTTTGGTGTTCCCGTCCAAGCGCTATACCTTGTATCTGGGCTATCATTACCCTTTCCTTTAAATCTTTCTTCTTTTTCTCGGACGCCCTATCATTCTCATTCCTTTGGTGCTCGTAATACTGAGCCATCTGAAGGATAGCTGCGGGTTTGGAGGCCCCCCAACTACTCTCGCTCGTCTGCAGTTTTTGGGAGACTTCTTGTGTTAGTCCCTTTACATAATTTTGCACAAACAGGTGCTGTCCGGTTGCGGTGGTCATGTCTTGGCCACTGTAGTCGGAGAACACTGTCTCAAATCGGGAGAAGTATTCTGACACATCTTCCTGGGGTTTCTGTCGACAGGCTGTGACTATCGACCAGTCTACTTTTCTTTCCGGGACCAGGGTTTTCAACTTCTGGACCAGTTTGTCTGGGAGTTCCAGTATGTCCTTCACTGGTTTACTCCCCGGCTCTCGCTGTCTATCTAGTTTACCGAGTTGGTCCCAGGTATGTCCAAACAGATCTGTGTGGTCAACCTTCCGGATTTGCTTCCACACATCAGCTGGCAGGCATAACCCAAAGAACAAGTCAATATCTGCTAAAGTCATTATTGTCGAACCCAAGGCTGTGCCTAATTCGGTATAAAATGCCGTTGGGTTCTTTCTTAAGTCGGGCAGGGTTTGTTTGAAGGTTAGGATATCTTGTCGGTCCCATGGTTGGTAAACCCAATTGTACACAACCCTTCCCTTTGCATGTTCATTATTAATATCATCGCTCGTCCCCTGGCCCCGTGGCGGGATCCAGTAAGGAGCCGCTTCTCTGATAGGCATCATAGTATTGACTACTTCTGCCGAGGTTGTTTCAGGGACCGTAACCTTGGCTTCTGGCTTCTGTTCCGCGAGGTGGCGGAAGACCTCAAGCATTTGCATGAAGAGCTCCGTCGCCTCACGTTCAGTCCCATCTCCAACATCAACCTTCCTATACAGTGTTGTTAGTTTAGCGGGACCCTTACTCTGATACCTATCTTCATACGCGTTCAGGGTGTGGTAGCTGAATCGCAAAATGAAATGCCGTCTGTGGCTGTCGGCGTGTGAATTATATACGCTCATTGTGTATTCTTCGCTCTCCCTTCGGTCTACCAATGTCTTTGCTATTTCGTTGATCCCATCCCGCTCATCTTTGCTTAACCTACTTAACCTGGCTGATGATTGTTTGCTAGCCTCGGGGTCGTCTGACGAAGTTGTTAATGTGGCTGGTGCGGAGGCCGTGAGGGCCGGTGCACTAGCACTAGGGTCACTTTCACTCACACTCGGGGCTTGCAGGTTTTGTTGGCTGGGAGCGTATGGAGGGGGCATGTAGATGATTGGGGGACCTAGCAGTAACTCATCGTTTGCCCGTTGTTTGGAGGGCAGTTCAGGGTAGAGCGCAGAGGGGGTCCTAACAGGACATTGGCCTGTTGACCCTGATTCTTGGTTTTGTGTAGCTTCTTTTCTTTCTTTTATTTCTTCTTCTAGTTGTTTTGCGGCTAGGTGGGCTGCCTTTCGTAGTTCTTTCCCTACTTTTGCTTCCTCTCTTTTCTTTCGTTGTTCCGTTTCTTTGCGCCACATGCCGATACTGTCGAGCATAGTGGGCGTGGTCTTATTCTTCTGGAGCGCTATTTCTAATGTTTTTATTTTATTTTCGTTAAAGGAACCTATCAGTGGCCACTGACTTTCAGGGTTCTTTTTCGTATATTTATGCCATAGTCTAGTGTAAGCTATAGCGACTAGTCCATACTTAGTGAACATGTCCTTATTAGGGGTGCCCTCCAGTGGAGCTGGATGGTTCATCTCTAATAAGCGGTCCGGGCTAAACAGGCTACCAACCAGTGGGGAGAAGATAGGCATGACGGTTTACACCGGGGACAAAAGTCTGCACTACCTATCTTATCACGGCGGGCAAAGACTAGACAGAATATTTCTATTCTCCGTTGTTTGCCGGCGATGAATACCTCAAACGAACCAATACCGAATAATCGGCCAATCAAACAATTCAGTGGGGAGAATAAGTGGGCACGAAAAGTTATCGCTACCCACTCTTTCTCTACCTGCAAAGAGAGACCTTGTTCTTCTCTGTTTGCAGACAAAGAATCTCCAGACAATAATCCACGAACGACAGTTCGGGAAACAGTGGGGGAGGAAGATAGGTACGACGGATTACAACAGGGGCAAAGGTCTGCGTTACCTATCCTTCAATGTTTGCAAAGAGAGAGCCTGTTTGTTTTTCCCCGTTTGCAGACAGCGAATCTCCAGAGGTTTCAACAAATCGTAATACTAGTATTATCCAAACAAAAACAATTTTCCTCAATTCGTCGTGTTTACACGACCTTACCCGGACCGCATGGACGGTTTCCTGTCCTCTGGATCCAGCGCCCGATCGTCCTCTCTCCTTCGTGATGTTCGCGGCACTCCTGATGGTTCCCAGTCAGGACCGTAGATCACTCGAGAGAGGTCTGTTCAGAACTAGTGAAGGTCGGATGATCGGCTGTCAGACGAGGGTCTATCGGACATGAGCTCTTCCCGATCGTTGCAGTCGTTCACTCTGTCATCGGGACCTCTCCCACTGGATCCACGTGTCGCTGATGGGCCCCACGTTGGGCGCCAAATTGTAGAAAAAGGTAGGGCTAGGACCTTTCTCAAGATTTGCCCGGCGCTAACCGCCCTTGTACCATTCAAATTTACCAAGCAATGAGGCAGGCGCCGGAGACCAGAAGGCAGGAAACAGAAGTTTATTCCGACGGAGCAGAACACATCAGATCAGACAACAAGGTATCGTCTCGAGGTGCTCTAACAGCCTCTCAGAGGCCTGGCCTCTTATACACCGGTTTATGGCATGTGACCTTCCTTTATTACAATCACAACTTTGTAAGGCAAGAAAAAGGCATCCCCGTAATCCTCGTGTTAATCCCACCCCCATATACCTTCACAATAGAGGTCCTCAACCTGCTGATAAGAGGAGGGGGTCATCACGCAGCTGTGTGTTCCGTCGAGTCTTAGGATGTGTGCGCCTGATCATATCACAGGGGGTGGGGAGGCCTGGATCAATAGAGGGTCCTTTGAAGGAGAGCGACCTCATACAATAAGGGGCAGTAAATGATATCTCCCGGCTTAGGCAGTGGCCTCGGACCTGTGTGGACAGTCGGACACGGGGTGAGGGGCCATCAATGGAGTGGTATTCATGCCGCGTGGACAATCCAGCGCAGAGGGGAGGTTTATCAACAGAGGGGCATTCATGGGAGGAGAGGAGGTGTCGGTCAGGCGCTGGCGTGACTCCCAAGGACAGGGTCATGCAGAAGGGTCATGCTCATAAGGAGGAGGGAGGGGGAGCCAGGGTGCGCGGAGGATGCCTGCTGGGTCAGAGGGGTGCACTGGCGATCGATCGTGGACAGGGAGACCATGATATCTAAAATGGCTGCCGTGCATGTGGTGCATAGGTGACAAGCTGGCGCAGATAATGTTCAGATCGCAAACTAAAATTCCACAGCAGGATGAACGAATTCATACTGCAAAAACTCCTGAGTCTGCAGAGAAGAATCAAAAATGAACGTGACATCCGAAGATGTCAAGGACGTGGCCCATTGTATCCACCGTGGGAGCAAAGCCTTGAATTTGGTACACTGGCTTTCGTCACTGCCTCCAAGGCAGGATACGGATTACCAACCAAAATGTGTTTTCCCTGTGACAGTGCACGCTCCTTAAGAATTGCAATTTGCACTGCAGTCAAAACTTTTTCCACAGTGGAAAACCGCAACTCAGCCGAAGTGTACAGGTGTGACTTGTAAGCGATAGTGACTGTGTCACCCTCATTAAAAGTGAGGTACGTGAAACCCACCGCCCCTGTACGATTCTTATCATCAGGTTGGTGTAGTTATCACGAGTCAATACGAATTAGATTCTAGAAGATCAGCCTGCAAAGATTGCAAGATGGCTGAATGTTCAGGCAGCCAGCACGATTTGGAGAAAGTAGGTTGTATCAAAGCGTAAAGAGGCTTGATACGCTGGGCATAATCGAGATTATTAGTACGTCCAAAATTTAAAAAGCCCAGTAAAGATTTTAGTTTTTTCAGTGTAGTTGGAGCGCACAGCTGTGCGGATTTCTCCAAGAAGTGAGGAGCCAAACCTAGACCTTCATTGTTGAGCTCGTAGCCCAGGAACAACACAGTGTACTCTGCATGTGAGATTTTGCAAAGTTTAATTTATATCAAAAGACCGCAAAACGGCAAATAATGAGGTCTACAAAACACAAATGCGGCCATAATTAGTCGTCTATGAGATAAATGTCATCCACATACGAACAGGCATCTGGGTCGAGCCCCTTCAAAAGAGAGACTATGCGGGCGGCAAAGACGCCTGGACTGTTCTTATAGCCCATAGCCAAACGTCCGAATTAGCAATGCTTGCCACCACTGGTAAAAGCTGTCCATCGACTACTAAGAGGGGACAGATTATGGGCAAAGAAGCCATTGGTTATGTCAAGTGTGGTTTTAATCCTTTTGCGTATGCGACTATCCACAAGAGCAGAACTGTGAGTATTCTGTACTGCACACGTACGACAATGAGAGTTCAGGTGGCGGCAAATCCAATACCTCACAGTAAAAAGAGGGTTATTCATCGAAGACACACACGTTTCAATCACACCTTGATATTCCAATTGTTCAAGGATCCCTGCAACAGGAGCTTTCGCTTCACGCCGCATGGGATATTAGGGTTGAGGCTGTGGCATAGACCATAAGGGAATCTCATGTCTGGGGGATAATTTGTCCCAACCACAGTGAGTATGGTACAAAGCCGGCGCAAGTGCTTTAGCCCAATCTTTTGCAAAATGCATGGCCTTCTCCTTCGGCACTGTGTGCACGAAAGCAGGGAGGATCACCTCCTCCCCTTGTGGAGCTGCCAAAACAAAAGGTGGGGGCCAGTCGACCTCAGCAAACAAAATGTCATCGGTAGTGGTCAGAATTTCCCAAAATACCCCTTTTATGGTACGCTGTATGTCCCCTTCAATAAAAAGGACACTTTCAAAAAGTCTTTCAGGGGGAGCCACTCTAGTGTCAGCTGTCTCAACTATAACAAATGTGTCAGTCGCTGTCACCTTCAGTAGTGGACGCAGGGCCTCTCGCACAATGGTAATCTCCGCCGCACTGCCAACAGCGCCAGCGCCCATGTCAGATTCCGAAGCTGCATTCTCAGTATCTGTGGCAAATCTCGCTGTTACAGCAGCAACTTTCTTCTTTTGAGACAAGGGTGCTCTGACGTGAAGAGTCGTCCTGCTTGCCTTTACAGTCAGTCTTCCGGGGGGGTCTTTCTTCGCACTCCTCCCCATGCCGCTGTCTCATCCACTGGTGGGTGAGACCTATGAATCCTGCAAAGAGCGAGGAGAATGTTGATCAGGAACCTGAAAACAATAAGGTGACTTAATCGTAGCGCGGTTGCACAATTCAAAAGTGCGCTCAGTAGACACAGGTACTGGCGATGAAGAACGGGACCCCTGTTTCTGTTGCTTTTTACCCGCCAAGTCTATTTTGGACCTGAGGGGCGTTCATCTTTGTCAGACTTCCCCGCCTGTGTTTGCGCTGCCTTGGCACCTAAACTATTACAGCCAACAGTCTTTTAAGCCGCCGAGATAATTCTCGGTAACTGATGGGGTTTCTCTGCATCAGGGACCTTGCGCAAAGCATTCGACACCTGGACCCTTACCGCATCTCCCTTAACGTTAGCAAGGCCAAAAACGGAAACTACGTCAAACACTGCAACGAGTCTCATTCCCAATTCAACAGCCACCTCCGGTTCGTGCTCATCCTGAACATGCTTAATGACGGAGGGTAGGACAGACATTGACGGGTTGCCAAAGCATCTTGTATCTACTGCTGCAAAAATCATAACCCATGTGGTACAGTCTGTCACTTCAGGTACTAAGTCTTTCTGCAAACTAATTGTAAGATTCCTGTGTTTCTCCACAGGAGTCGTATTAGGAAATACTGCCTCCAGTTGGTCAAATTTCTCGGCAAGCCAAAAAGGCATTTCATCCTTATCTTGGGGACGCTTGCCCATAACCGCATTAACCATAACAGGACTAAGCTTCAACCTGTTCGGCCCAACTGGATGCAGCGCAACACCAGGGCCCTCGTCTGGCACGTTACAGGAAATGTAATGAACCAGTAAAGCTCCCTGTGGCACAAGTGAAGTGAGAGAATGAATGAATGGACGAACGAATAAATATTCTGGCCATTCTTGTCAATATCCTGTCTGCTGTTGACATAATGGTTTGAATCCCTAATGTATTGAGGGTATTCTCAACATCATTTTGTCTTTTTGTTAAATAATTGTGACCCTAGGACAATTGTGCTGATCAGTGATGCATTGTGGCACTCTTGCCATAATTCTTGCTATTCCCAGGCATAACCATTGTGAACATTCTTCCTATATGATGAGAATTTCTGGTATTTAGCGATAGTGATAGCTGCAAATAAAGGGCTGAATCTCTACATGTTTTTAATATATAGGAGTATTTTGTATAAGTGACTAGCTAATGTTTCTGCATCAAATGTTTTTACTACTCTTTTTTGATTAAAATGACAAGCTTTTGCTTAGGAAGACAACCTAGTTCCTTATCAATAATCTTCATTACTCTGAGTCTTCCTCATCACAGTCTTTACCCAATGAGGTCCCACCACAGTCCACAGTGTCTTATCTACCCATGGAAAGGTTTCACTTAGGTGGGAACTGAAGTTTACCCGAAGTGCCTAAAGCTAACCTTACTCTCTTTTCAGGAAGGCAAGTCTTGCCACTCCCCATCACTTCCTCTTTCTACCAAGTGCAATGTAGGCCCTGAACAACCACATAAATGGGATAAAAGACAGTGAGACTGAGGACTGTGGGCCCGATTCACAGAACTAACTTAAGACAAAATCCTAAACTTACTACCATTTTGGTATTCACAGAAGGCACTTACTCATTTTGGTATTCACAGAAGTTAGGACTCCTAACTTTAGGACTTCTTCTGTGAATACTGAAAGTCTTAAAGTTAGGATGTTTCTCAGTTTAGGAGTAGTAAAGTTAGGACTCCTAACTTTAGGACTCCTAAATGCCTCTGTGAATACCGAAAGTCTTAAAGTTAGGATTTTTCTCAGTTTAAGAGTAGTAAAGTTGGGACTCCTAACTTTAGGACTCCTAAACTGAGAAAAATCCTAACTTTAAGACTTTTGGTATTCACAGAAGGCATTTAGGAGTCCTAAAGTTAGGAGTCCTAACTTTACTACTCCTAAACTGAGAAAAATCCTAACTTTAAGACTTTCGGTATTCACAGGAGGCATTTAGGAGTCCTAAAGTTAGGACTCCTAACTTCTGTGAAAACCAAAGTGAGTAAGTGCCTTCTGTGAATACCAAAATGAGTAAATGCCTTCTGTGAATACCAAAATGGTAGTAAGTTTAGGATTTTGTCTTACGTTAGCTCTGTGAATCGGGCCCTGTGCCAAGGAATACTTGTACTCATAGTAATGAAGTCTACCAGTAAGTACTTAGGTTATTATCTCATTGTCCCTCTTCCTCGTTCCTGTCCTTATACACAGAGGTTATACTCATGCTCATAGATACATTTCTGCAGGGCCTTAATGCTGACAAGTCAACAAATCAAAAATGTACACGGCAACAACAGTTTTACAAAATCCAATTAAAAAAAACTCCTCCCACCTCAAAATACTAATGTGACATGAAAGTGTTGCAGACTGATGGTTCAATGAAAGAAGCACTGGAACGTGAAATACTGCCGGTTGAGTGATCTGCACTATGCCTTTCAAAGGAGTCCTTCCTCTAATGTTGTAACTGGTGAATACAGTGAAACGCATCCACTTACTAAAGGTAGAAAAAGAGGGCAGTTGTCCTGACCAGTCAATGCAAAAGCGGCAAACAAAAATGTAGTATTTCGAAAGGAAGAGGTTCTGGATCGATAAATAGACAAAGCCCACAAGGGTATCTAGTCATTTCTCCTCTTCAGTAGCTGGATTGAGAGAAAAAGACGGGGAAACAATGTCTTGGAAACAATGTAGTGAAAAAAATATCTTTGGAATAAAAACTGAAGAAAGATGCATAACAACCTTGTCGGCAAAAATTCTAACATAAGGCTGTTCACATCATACCAAAGCCTGCAAGCTCACCCACACTCCGACCTGAACAAATAACAACCAAGGATACACCTTTGGCTTTCACTAACTTTATTTCAACAGACTCCAACAGCTCAAGGAATAGCAATACAAGATCCCATGATGGAATCTAAGAATGATTAACTGTTCTCATCAGGAAAAAACTCTTATGAAATCTAGATGCTAGAACAGGAGACATATCTCCTCTAAATACCCTAATTAATGCCCAGTAGCTTCTCCAAGTATAGACTGCCATTCCTAATGAAAAGCCATAATAAAGAATATTTATATAAAAGTATTTACAGGATCACAGGAAGAAGGTGAAGACCTTTGGGAAAAACCTTTGTGGTTTCGGGACTATGATAATCTGGATTGACACTGGAACAATAACTCCATTTGTTAGCATATCATTCACTCCTTTCAGAGGAGCTTTTTGGTGGAGTGGACATCAAGGAACAGGAATTGTTCAGAAACACTCTAGAGGCCACTGTGAGTTCAATCCTGTGCACAGTTAAATAAAGTATTTTATTAATCCAGGTGTTTGGAACCATTCTGTCTCATATGGAAATAAAGATCTTCATACCGACAATAGATAGTCAGGATTTTGAGAAGTGATGAGGAGTAGATGTAGACTGGCCCATGCTTTTTCTGTTAGAGGGCCCCGCATCCATGCCATACTTGAAATGGCTGGCTTTGATGTGTGGAACCTAAGAGAGAAATAAAGGTCCTTCTGGAGCTACTACCTATTCCGAAGAAGACTGGAGGCCATAAGCTTGCCATCATTCACTGACCTCTTTAGCATCACCCTTAATTATAAGCCATAAAGCCTAGTATGAGAAATGGAAAGATGTGTGAGCTTTTTGCCCTCCAGAAACGCATCCACAAGAGTCTACAAGCAGCCATTGAAGATCCTGATATGGCAGCTGCTGCGCAGACAGAAACAAAGGTCATATCAGAAAGAAACCGTACTTGTTATTCCATAATTGAGAGACTAGACATACAGTCCAGTTCTTGTTGCATAGAAGGCGCTTCCACCTTTTTCTCAACCAAATCTGAAGTTTAGGTTTCTTCTTAAATAATGGAACCTTGTGGAGAGAACAGTTCCATCAGAGTCCACCTTTACTACAGGTGGAAATTCTTTACTGAGACTCTGTAAGGGATAGACCTTTGGAAGGAACATTGGAAATCTTGGTTTTATCACCGCCTTCCACTTAACAACTTGTGGACAGTGCTTTGAAGTGACATTTGTGCTGATATTATTGAAAGAAACCTACTCACACATCCTTAGAAACTGCATCAGAAGCTAAATTAGGTCTTATATAAATCAAAACCTCTTGCAGAGCAGCCACTGGGATATATTACTCCCTTACATGTTGCTCTTCTTCAGGGTCATCGCTGTAGGGATCTTACTCACATCTGGGGTGCTTGGGTGTATGTGGACCCTCTCTTGATTGTGATGCTGCAGCAACTGCATTATTGATTATCGGTTGCAGTTTAGCCATAGAAGGAAAATCAGCAAGTTTTGAAACAGAACTTCCCTCCTCCCTCTTAACGTAAGCTTTATTATCAGGGTCTTCAGAGTGCTTGCGCTTAGCACTGCACTTTCTTTCTTTTAGGGCACTTGAAAAGATACCACTCCACATACACAAATACTTTGTTTTGAGGTTGCTCTTGTATGCAACAAACTCTTGTGACTACTGTGATCCCATAAGAACACTGCCAAAGTAAGTGCAGGTGGGAGCTGAGAAGCGAAGATCGCAGCGGCATCAGACTTACTCACATTCCCTCTTGGAGGAACCCAGTTTAGAAAGCCCAGGTCTGCAGCTGGTGCATCTGTCACTGTCCCCAGCTTTCATCTGGGGTGCTTGGGTGTATGTGGACCCTCTCTTGATTGTGATGCTGCAGCAACTGCATTATTGATTATCGCTTGCAGTTTAGCCATAGAAGGAAAATCAGCAAGTTTTGAAACAGAACTTCCCTCCTCCCTCTGAACGTAAGCTTTATTATCAGGGTCTTCAGAGTGCTTGCGCTTAGCACTGAACTTTCTTTCTTTTAGGGCACTTGAAAAGATACCACTCCACATACACAAATACTTTGTTTTGAGGTTGCTCTTGTATGCAACAAACTCTTGTGGCTACTGTGATCTCATAAGAACACTGCCAAAGTAAGTGCAGGTGGGAGCTGAGAAGCGAAGATCGCAGCGGCATCAGACTTACTCACATTCTCTCTTGTAGGAACCCAGTTTAGAAAGCCCAGGTCTGCAGCTGGTGCATCTGTCACTGTCCCCAGCTTTCTAAAATAAATTTCAGCAGGCACAAGGGGCTTCAAGAAAGAGAGCGATGGAGAGAGAGCGATGGAGAGAGAAAGAAAGAGGAGGAGAGAGGGATGGGGAGACAGAATGTGATCAGAGAGGAAGAAGAGAGAGAATGGATGGATGCAAAGATCAAGGTGTGGAAGGAAATGGGCTGGTTTGAGTATTTTTGCTTGGGTCCTTTTGGTTCCCCAGTCTGGCCCTGTAGACTAGTCTGTTTATCAGTTTATGTTCACTTGGAGCAATGTGCCTTTCTAATCTCCAAGTAAGAGTGGAGCATCTCCAAGTTTCACAACTACTTAAGGGAATATATTTCTTGCATATATTTCCATGTACATTTTAGGTACTATATGTGGCTGTGCAAAAAGGTAGAGGTATACAGCGTTTTTAGATTGAAATGTACCATACATTAATTTCTAATTAAAAAAACAAAAACATTTGTAAGTCGAACTCTTCATTTTTAGAAACGATCACAAGGCAGATTTGATAAATCATTGCTGTTGCACAAATGTCCTAAAGAGATGCGAGCAGTATCTTGGGTGTAACAATTGCCAAATATGGCTGCTTTAAAAAAGCTCCCTGATTACTTTAGATGATATAAGCATAATTGTAGGAATATATAGGGCCATATGCACAGAATTTAGGGATTGTGAGTTCCTAAGTGTGATTCTGTGCAAATCGCAATTAGGAAATTGCAATTCTTATTGTTCAAAAATGTAGAAGTCAGTAATAGTGATTCCTAATAGGGTAGCAATAGACCTACCTTATGAATATTAATGAGGTAGGTTGCAATTTGTGCCAGATTAGGAATTTCTGCCATGATTTTTAATAAAGCAATCTTTTTATTTTTTTTAAATGCAGCCCGTTATCTTTAAAGGAAAACGGAATGCGTTCCAAAAAATAAAATGAAATATTTAAGTTTTATGTTTTTAAGAGTAGGCAGTGGTTCCTTGGCTACTGCCCACTCTTGAAAAGTATTTGTTTCAACATTCACGAAGAGGAAGGGGTCCCATGCGGACACCATCCTATTTGTGAATGGTTACCACCATCCTTGAGGTGTCGGTAAAAAATGTATGTTTTGTGACAGTAGTTTGGTTGCAAAACATTAATACATAGCACATCAATTCGATATTTGGAAAGGACACCCTAAACATGTCCCTTCCACATACTGAATCGCTAAACACAAATTGTGATTCCGTAACATGTTACCAGATTGCATACTCTGCTCTGCACATATGGAAAAGCATTTTTGAGGGTGGTTACGGGCCGGTTCTGCGAATTGGTCCGTTTTTGACTGCAAAAATGCTTTTGCACATTTGCCCCTCATTTTGCTACAGTACCACCAATAAAAAGTAATACTTAGTTGCAAAGCTTCATCATATCTCGGATCCCATCATTGGTAGATGATTCAAATTTAAATGACAGATAAATGTAAGATGTTGTTTATTTAGTCAATGTTCGGGGGCATGGTTCTAACCAGCATCATACATTTTACTGTATGATGGAAGCAAGATTGATGCAATCTCAGCTTGCTTACTTTATTGAAAATGGTATATTTGTATATCTTAAAGGAAGTTCGACTTATACTACCACCTTACTCGCTTTATAAACCTCTGTAAATGAAAAAGATCTGAGTAGATTTTACCCAACATCTATTTAGAAATATCCATTCATCTTGGAGCTATACAGGAAGTGTTAAGGTGTGAAGAAATTCATGTTTATGCATAGTTTTCCCTGGAATATTTTGGTGCTTGGATGGTGGACTATACACAATTTTGAACTGAGGGCAGTTTGGACCAGCCAGAAAGGTCCTAACTGCAGGCGCCCATTTCTTCACTTATTAAAAATAAAATAGAACACACTGTGAAGCCTAAAGTCCAACTAGCATGTAATGCCAAATAGCAAGCAACACACCAAAAGGTCATTTCAAATTACCAGGGATCTCACTAGAAAACATCCAGTTAGAATAAAGAGCTAAAGTTCTTAGAAAATCAATAGCAATCTATATATGTTTTCTCTCAGTACAAGTCCATAAGGCCTAATCACATGACAGAAACGTGTTACTCTCAGTGAAAACTTATCAGGTGTACATTTGGCATGATCTTCCCCCCAAGAAAGCGCTGAATGACCCTAAGGGGGAAGATATCATTCATATGTACAGCACTAGGTTCATTATTCACTCAAAATCCTGTTTCCACTTGCCATGTTGGAAAGTGAGTTTAGGTTAAGTTGTTAGAAAATGCACCCCGCATAACTCTGAGCCCTGTGGCTTCTAGGCATTCTGGGAGCTGTGAAAATGAGCAAACGTGCAGTTTAAACACAGAATTATATGAGAGTATATTAAAATAACAAGACAATATTTCAATGTTGTTTTTCGCAGTAGGAGACTATTTTTACACTTAAACTGGCTTATTTTACTTTTTCCTCAGACAGCTGTAATGTGCACAGAACACAGATTGCTCAACTACTGAAAAGACTTGTGCTAAATGTGAGCATACAGTAAAAAGCTTAACATTTGTAGCGAAACCTTTCCAAATTGAACCCACTGCTGGTCTCCAAGAAGCCTAATTTGGAGGTTTAGAGCTAGTGGAGCAGAATGGAGTATGTTCTGAACATTTCTGTCACCAGCTACTTTTTAAATAAGGCCATTCGCTGTAGTGAATGTTTTTAGAGGGCAGCGTTTCCCCGCCAAATTATTCTCTTTTAAAATCAATCCCTGGGGTCTAATTTTGTGTTCCAGTGTCAAGATAAATGCACTTTTGCCCACTATTCGGTTGTTTGTGAGATTTGTAGGCAGTTCATTAGTAGGTTATTAGTAGGTTACATTTTTAATTTCAAAGGCTGATTTTCATTTACAAAGCTTCCCACAATTTTTTTTGATAACTTCATATGTATGTTCTGTGCCATTTTGTTCAATAAACTCCATTAATTTTAAATGAAGTGATTTTTAATGATGGGATCTGGAATTTTAATATATGTATTTTATCACTTTAATGCTGTTTTGGATTTGCTGCTCATATACCACATTAATTTAAAGGTTAGCCTTCCTCACAGGAAGGTCTACTTAATAGAAAACATAATGCTTTGACTTTACAGAAGCTTCTCCACAGCTCACAAGACTGATAGTCTTATAGTCCTAATAGTTTCACAACCTAGCTCCTACATAATGTAGCTACCAGAAATTGTTTTATTGGGAATGGCAAAGTAGATGCCGGGCTTTGAAGTCCTTCATAAAGAGGTAGGTAATTGATAGGCAGGTTTACAATAAAAGACAGAAAAGCTAAATTATGAGGAATCAGACATTTTATTTAAGAATTCAGTGCGTCAACTGAATAAATATACATTATCCATAATAGTCAGGTGTGCATTTATATCTTCCTTTGTGAGTGACAAGTTAAGCTATGAACTACATGATATGCAGGCAATTAAGAAAACAATTTCCAACTGCAATGGTAAAACAGAATAGAGGCAGATGTATGTGCAAAACATTTCTACCTTGGAGGCGAGGCAAAAGAAAGGGATATAGCAGAAAAATGGGTGTGCAGATCAGAAGGACGGTGAGTTGCTTGAGCCAAAACAAACTGAGTCAATGTTTTGTAATACTATTTCTAAATATGGCAGACTATCACAAATGACCTGCATTTCTGTGTATTTGGATAATGCAAACGATCTGGGGAATACAGCAGTGCTGTGCATAGCAATAACTGGCTATTGTAACTATTTTGTTAAAAAGAGCAGGAACAATTGTAGGTCAAGTTTTATAGTCAGATGGATAGCAACAGAAAGTTTAGAGGGAATAAACCTTTCGCACTGACTTTTTCTATATCCACAGTAATGGACGGTAGATCGCCACATTGAAACAAACAAACAACATACAGGTTGGCTACACTGCTGAACTTCAACACATAGGAAGGCCACATATTTTTATTATGGTCATCTTCATCCACACGCCCATCAAAGTTGATTTCACTCATTTATTTACGCAATTGGAAAAGCGCACTTTATTTTTCAAACCGAGGATCTGTGATAGGTTTCAGCCACAGATGAATAAGCTTCTGAATTTCTTCATTTTCATTAAGATTCTCGATTTGATTTCCTCTTGATTACTGCTCTGACTCCCTTTGATTCAACTCACTTACTTCCTCTTTCAAGATTTCAGTTTAGTCTAAACCATGGGTACTCACAAACATTTGCCCTGGGGCCTCAAAGTACGGTCTGCTGTGTGACCGAGGGCCACACTGATGCCAGCAGGGTGGCGGTCGGTGGTTTGGGTGGGTCAAGGATTGTGTAAGGAGGTCTATAAAAATTTTAAATACATGGGCAAGCATTTTTATGCAGGTTAGTAAATTCTTGCCTGTGTATATAATGTTTTTCCTCTGAATATTAGTGTTCAGAAACTAAACAGCAGCTTGTGCTGCTGTTCATGGGGGGGGGGGGGGGCTGCATGCAAAGGTCAAGAGGGCCACAAGTGGCCCCCGGGCTGTACTTTGAGTATCACTGGTCTAAACTGTCCCATAACCGCACTCCCAGCTGACCAAACGTAATTTAAGTGTTCTTCATTATTTGCAAAGGATTAAGCAATGGGGCTGGAAGAATGTGACTGCAGTGAAAAGACATGGGGCCTGATTTAGATCTTGGCGGACGGGTTACCCTGTCACAACGGTGACGGATGTCCCATCTGCCGAAATATAAATCCCATGGTATCCTTTGGGATTTCAATTTCGGCGGACGGGATATCCGTCACCGTTGTGATGAAGTAACCCACCTACCAAGATCTAATCAATGTCATATTCTTTCTGAGCTATTACCATCTTTCTTGTTCGAGTCACGGTGATCGATTCATAAAACTGTGGCCACACATTAGCAGGAAGGAAAATGACCCTCAGAAAATGTTAGTGCCATGGGGAAGACCAGGGAGTGAATGTAGAATCTATAACTCTACAATTTCAGTTTCATCACAACCCTTCATGCACAATAAAGAAGCTAACTCACCCAAGCCTCTCTTTTGCATTGGTTACAATAAGGGGTACAGCGACAAGAGGTTGTGGTTGTCTCTGAATCTCTTTAAATGAGAGATGCACTGGAAACTGCAACTGGTTCTGTCCGACTTGCCTCATACATCTTGACCTCAGTGGTATAACATTAGCCCCAGAAGCCCCTGCGGTGATGGGGGGACCCTGAGCTCCAGGGGGGCCCCTCTGACACTGTGCACAGGCAGCAGGCCCCTGGTCTAAGAACTCCTGACTTGGTCCAAAGCACAGGGGCCCCCCTCCATGTACTTTGCAAGAGGGCCCCCTCAAGTTTCGTTATGCCACTGCTTCACCTCGGTGAACAGCCTTTACAACGAAACTTTTACAACGCACTACCATTACGACGCAACTTTTACAACGCAAACCATTACAACGCATTGCGCTGGGGGGCGCTCTAGGATAGGGAATAGGTTTAATGTACTATCCAACACCTTCCCTACTATTCACGGGGACTGGGGTTGGAATAGTAAATAAAACTATTCACTATCCAGCGCCCAAAAGCACTATGCGTTGTAAAGGCATGCGTTGTAAAAACCGCGTTGTAAAGGCATGCGTGGTAAAAGCATGCGTTGTAACGTCATACATCCCTTCACCTCACCACCACATTTAATAGGGTTGATCATAAAATTCGAATAAAGCAGCCTGTAGAAGTGGGAGTAAATGTCTCAGTCTTAGAATAGTTCAAATCCTGTTTGGATCTTACTGAGTACATATGAGACCTTTGGCTTGTATTGTGAGACATTTTGCATTTAGGATAATCTCCAATACAATGACTTCTATTTTTTTTTAGATCAGTTCTGCAAATTAGAAACAATCTAATAGTCTCGATGTCATGATCTACTGGATGAATTAAGTGTGGGCTGAAAATCCGTTCCGCTCGCGGAATTTGTGATTTTTTGGCAATTTCGCGGTCCGCGAATCGCGCAAACTTGTCAATAAATTCGCAATTTGCAAGCTGGCAGATTTTTTGCTTGGTCGCGCTTCAAAAATACAATCTCGTGTGCGTGGCGTGACTTACCGTGATTCTGAGTTCGCCGAGTCGTTTTTCCTCCCGGTTTGCAAGCGCTGTGCCATTTTGGATCTGGCTGCGTCATCGCACGAGACTTCAACCGCGAGTACGTCATAGTAGCCCGCCATCTTGCACTGCGAGAGTTGCTGAAAACGAATACCTCATAAGGGCCCGCGATCACGCACCGCGCGAGAAAACTATTGCAAACACGTAGATGCACCGCGCAGCTGACATCCAGCGGGAGATTTGAACAGCTCGCTTTCCCGAACTTGCAAAAATTGCAATTCTGCACAAGAAATCTACCGCAGGCAGCATAAACCTTCTGAAAATGATGATTTGGATCAGAATAACTCCTCAGATTGACATTTGGCTGCACTTTTTTGTGCAAGGAGTCCATTTTTGGGGGGGGGGTGAGAGGAAGGAAGTGCCCCAGTCTCCAACTTCCTGTTCCTGTCCAACAGGCTCCTCCCAGTGCTTTGTCCATGTCCTGGTCACTTTTCATTTGGATCTGGAGCTGGAAGGATTACTTTTTGTGGCTGCTGCTGGATATTTGTATTTGAGGACTTTTTGTTTAGATCACTTTTGGATTTGAGATTTTACAAGTAAGTTGGTGTTGTTTGTTTGGGGCATTGCAGTTGCTGCAACTACAATTTTTAAACTTTTTCACAACTTTAAAAAAAATACATTGTGGGTAGGCACAGTATCCAGTAGGCCCAGGGTTAGTCATGGGTGCATGATACAACTGTTTCTGTGAGTTTTGTTGAACTTAAATATCATTTATGTCATGGAATTGAATAGCTCACTGTTATATGTGGATTTTCTTTTTAATTTTGGGGTGCGTGTAAAGTCACACTAGCCAGTAGGCCCAGGGGTACTCAGTGGTGCATGGACAGAGGCTTTCTGTGGGGTCTCTTGAATTTAAACATCATTTAGGGCATGGATGGCATTGGATTAGGGTGATTTTTGTGTGTATTTCGATTATTTGGGTGTTGTTGGGGCCTGGTTCAGGGCCTGGCCATGCGGGTTGGGGCCATTTTGAGGCCTAGTCCAGGCAGGGCCATGTGGGTGGGGGTCAAGGGGCCATTTTGAAGCCAGGCAGTGTGCTTTGTGCCATAGGCCTGCACCCAGTCTGCCCTGCTTTCTTTAATCCATTATGCCCAGGGGTACTCAGTGGTGCATGGACAAAGTCTTTCTGTGGGGTCTCTTGAATTTAAACATCATTTAGGGCATGTATGGCATTGGATTGGGTTGATTATTGTGTGTATTTCGATTTTTTAGGTGTTGGTGGGGCCTGGTCCAGGGCCTGGCCATGTGGGTTGGGGTCAAGGGGCCGTTTTGAAGCCAGGCAGTGTGCTTTGTGCCATATGTCTGCACCCAGTCTTTCTCCTTTCATCCATTATGCCCAGGGGTACTCAGTGGTGCATGAAACAACTCTCTCTGTGTGGTCTCTCTTCTATTAATGTAAACATTCATTTTTGATTAGAAATAATTGCAATTTTAATTTTTGGTCTTTCCGTTTTTGGGTATGTTGTAATAATAATAAATGCCTAGTTGCAAATATTAATTGAAGCACGACATATGCAAAATTTATTTGACTGATGTTCCTCTGGCTTCCTTGCTTTTAGGTGCACAAAGAGAACCATGAATCATCCTCATCGTTCATCATCAGTGCCAGGAAGAAGTCCTGCTGTGGTTTGTGCAGCACAACGTCATGTGATGTCACGTGTGGCCACAGACAACTCTGCAACTCGTGCAACTGCGGCCTACTGTTCTTCTGACATCTTAAGAAGATGGGCCCCAAAGAAAGGTGGCCGTAGCTCCTCTACCAAGAAAGTTGCCAGTGTCACTGCCAGTAAGAAGGAGCAGAAGAAGCAAGTGGCACCACTTATCAAGGGGACTGGTGTGCCCACAGACACTTTATTTGGGAAACAAAAAACTATGCCTGCAGCAGCGGTGTCCACCGGGGACCAAGCTGGGAGCAGCACCTCAGCTTCATTGGTCTCAGTGCCACCACCACGCCAAGTTAGGCCCAAGGCCATGAGTGCCGCAGAGGCAGCCACTTTAATTACTCAATCACCATCGACCAGTGATGTTGGCGTTGACTCATCGCAAGAAAGTAGCATCCAATCAACACAGGTTGTAACTCATCTGACGAGTGTTCAGCCACAGCCGCAATGACAACCACAAGTGCAACAAGGAGAGGGGTAAGGAGAGGAGCAAGGAGAGGTGCAAGGAGAGGCGCAAGTAGAGGCGCAAGTAGAGGCGCAAGTAGTGGCGCAAGTAGAGGTGCAAGTAGAGGTGCATGGAGAGGAGCATGGAGAGGTACATGGAGAGGCACAACTGCCCACAATGCTAGTTCCTCCAGAAGTAGGGGCACATCAGTAAATCGAGATTCAAGTGGAGGTATCAGCCGAGCAAGCCACTCCTCCTGATGATCCATTGTCTTCCAGATCCCCAGCAAGAAAAAGGTCAAGGAGGGCTAGTACAAGTTCTTCTTCAAGCCCCCTTCCTTCTGATGATCTTAATCTTGATTGGAACCCACCAATGCAGTCTGAGAGGGAGGCACGCCATGAGCCGACAAAGGTAGCTAAGCCTAAAAGGAAGGTTCCCGCAAGGCTTTCACTTATGGGTGATGACGACGAACAAGAAGTAGAAGTGGTGGATTCTGCTGCTGATTAACAGTCTGACGATGACGACGACCCAGTCATCACAGTCGTCACTCCAGCCCCAGCGGGCATGCAGCAGACAGACATTTTTACCCTATCCCAAATTGCTGCTGAGTGGGATGTGTGCGGCGTGGCACTGGTACCACCACCAACACAGGTAACTACTACACCAACATGACCTACAGCTGCCATATTTTCTCTTCAGAAGGGCCGGTAGGCACCTCCATCCAGCTCGACCTCCGTTACCTCAAGTAGTAGTGCTGTAACTGTAAATGCACAACAGAGTCAAATTCGGCCACGCCCATCCTCCACTCCATCTGGCATTGAAAGTAGCACCTCCACCACCACCACCAGACATCTCAACTCCCCAGTTTGGGACTTCTTTAGTGTTAGCAAAAAGGCGGAAAACCTAGTTATTTGTTCGATTTGTAAAACTGTAGTTAGTCGGGGTAAGCTTGGTACCAACTATGGTATCAGATGCCAGAGAAGTCATCTCAAAAAACACCACACTATCCAGTGGGAGGCGCACCTAAGTAAGATCTGGGAAGCCAAAAGTACAAATCCAAATGTAGATATTGATATTGCATCAGATGACGAAGAGAAGATGATCGTGCAGGGGGGCGGTGAGCAACCGAGAGACATTTTTTCTGGTACACACAGAACCCCTGGCAGCAGCACTGCAGTTGTAGCGCCCACACCCTCCTGTACGCCAACAACATCAAGGAGGCACAGTAGTCTGGTAGAGACACCAATGCGAAAATGTACATCAATGACCCTAACTGGGTGGAAGAGGTCTGCATCCTCATCACATATGAAAACGGTCCAGACCACCATTAAAAGCATGTTTTGGTCGGAGGTGCCATTGGAACGCAACCACCCAACGGCACGTCTTTATAATGCAATGCTGGCTAAAATGTTAGCGCTGGACCTTCTCCCTTTTTTTCGTGGAAGGGGTGGGTTTTTGACAATTTGTGGCAACAGTCTGCCCTAAATGGAAGGTTCCTAGCTGGTCCTATTTTGCCAGAGTTGCGGTTCCAGCACTACATCAAGATGTGCTGGAGGTGATTGGGGCAGCTTTGCAGAAGAGTGCTGTTCACACTATCCACATGACAACAGACATGTGGACCAGTTGCCAAGCCCTTGATTACATGTGCATCACTGCACACTGGGTCTCCTTTGCAAGGGTTAGAGAAAAGATGTCTGCAGGTGTTGTTGACACTGCCACAATTTTTCAAGCTAGTCGGAAACATGCAACAGTAGCCATGTTTGCCATAGAGAAATCTCATACTGCAGTAAACATTTTGGAGGAGTTTAACAGTAAGGTCTTTGAATGGCTGCATCCAAGAAAGCGCATGATTGGTTAAGTTTCCACGTATAATGGCAGTAATATAGTTAGGGCCATGAATGATGGCGGCTATTTCAGAGTGCCGTGTTTGGCGCACAGTATTGACATTGTTGTTCAAGATTTCTTGAAAAAAGAAAACACAGTCAGCAAGTTACTGACCACCTGCCGAAGAATCTGCACAAATTTCAGCCATTCTTTTAAGGCCCGTAAGCAGCTGAGGAAACTTCAACATGAACGTAGAGTGCCAGTCAGAGGACTCATCCAGGAGGTGGTAACACATTGGAACTCAACCTTCTACATGCTTGAGCGTCTGTCTGAGCAGTGCTTGGTAATCAATGAGTATGTCTTTGCACTGGGTTCTTCTATAAAAGACATGAGGCTAGAGTTGGATGAATGGGACCTAGTTACAAGCCTAACAGACATGCTTCATCCTTTTGAGGTCTTCACGCGTGAAGTCAGCAGGGAGGACTGTACTTTGGGCAAAGCTATCCCATTGTTGCGCATGCTAGAGCACCAACTGAAGGCGGTGTCTTCAAAGTTCAAAGATGATACTGACAAGCAAGACACATATCCGTTTGCGGAGAGCTTATTAACCCGCCTAGTTGACAATGAAAGGCTTAAAAAAATACATACAGAACAACATTACATTTGTGCCACTATTCTGGATCCACAGTACAAAAAGGCACTGGCCAGCAAAGCATTCATTCCTTTTACTGAAGAAGATGTTAAAAAGGACAAACATTGGCTAGCTCTGTCAGCCACTCGGCTCGAAAAAGAGCGGCAGGAAATGGAAGGAATACTACTGAATCAGCAGGCCATCCGGCGTCAAGGTCCACTTCTGTGGCCAAAGGCAGTCACTTTCCCTCACAGCCGTTACCTACACCAGCAACCATATCATCATCCTCACCTGCACCAGGTCCAGCCATAATATTGTCGGAAGCGGATTGGATAACTCATCAAGGGTTTGCTCGTTCCAGTGCTGATGCAAAGGCCACAGATGGTACGCAAAGTGGAGCAGCCCTGGATGACCTTGAGTGGATGGTGCAGGCCTATCTGGATGACCGAACAGAGGTCTACATTGATCACAACCCATTGCTGTATTGGTTTGGGAAAAGGGGTCAATGGCCACTAATCACCAAGCTGGCTCTAAATTATTTGTCTTGCCCACTCGCAAGCGTGTCTTCTGAACGTGTTTTCAGTGCTGCTGGTGCCTTTGTAACTTCAAAAAGGACTCGCCTCTCGCCCAAAAATGTGGAGAGGTTAACAATGATCAATATGAATCAGCACTTCATGCCACCAGATTACAAAATACGTGAATCCACGCAGGAAGAAGAGGACACCGACTTAGGTGACAGAAGTTCTTCTCTGTTAGCTGACCTACTCCCGTCTCAATTCACAGAGTTTGAGGACGAGCTCTACTTCCCTGTTACCTAGGCCTGAAACTGACATCCTTTTTTTTTCATCCTGACTCCTTATTCACTTTTACTCCTGTGTGTCTTTCTTTGTTTTGCAACTTTTAACACAACAAAACTCTAATCACAACAAATCCATCAGCAGCACTGTCTTTATCTTATTTCCTTTCCTTATTGAAGGTGCCCCTGTCTGCAATCCTGAAGTTCACAAGTTCACAACTCAGTCATGCTCCTCTATCCTCTTCCTCCAGACTCCCCCTATCCATTTCCCTCAAGGCAGATGGTTGGATTACGCAGAATGAAGAAACTCTCGCTTCGTTAAAGAGTCCCCTCAAAGGAAGTGGGACTGGAATTACTGACTATATGCTGATTGCTGAGATACTTCTGAAATTGACACAAGAGGCTTCCCTGTTGGCCTTCCCTTAAGCACAAGATGCCGACAAAAAGTGGAACAGGTAATGAATAATCAGATGGCATGTAAAGGACAGCACTGGCTGTCTGGCTCTGATGAAAGCAATTGCTGTTTGTTTGTTGTGCATGAAATGAATCATCATATGTCTTCTGTTATTATTTAATATTTTACACACTAAATGTAACTCAAGTCTACTCATTTTTTTTACCTTGTTTAATTCAAATTGTACTTCTACTGCAGGGGCCACTACGTTGCATTTTTTAATATGCAAAATGTCCTTGGTCTCACTGTGTGTGTAGACTGCGACTGCATGAACAACATTGAGTTTGCCAATATACCATGATGATGATGAGTCTTGATGATCAAAGTTACATAATATCTTTTTTCTTTACAGTCACTCACTTGGATGGTTGGATCATCATCGTCGGTTTACGGAAGAACTATGGCCATTTCGTGAGTGGCAAACAGGGAAACCAGTCAACAACAACTACAGCAGAACTACATGTCTGTCTAGTCGTGGTATGGAGTGGTCGAGCCAGTGTAGTGTTATGCCAGAGTCCAGACAGCAGTTCATGTAAAATTGAGGCTATGTGGCTTGCTGCATATAATTAGATATGCTTTGTCTGTCTGTGTCAAAGAGGTATGCTACATCAGGTTGCTTCACTCAGTGGTGCCTGCCTTGACCGTCTGCAACACCCTGGCCTGCTGTGTGCTAATTACAATCCTTGAAAAGGAGACTCAGAGTACGCACTTTAGAAATGATGCTTTTATGTAATACTGTCACCTCTGAAACTGAAAGTGTTATTTTAGCACTACACACCGTACCTTATATTTTTTTCTCCATGGTGTTTTAATATCACTTCCTGTTTTTCCATCAAAAGTTACAGGCCGGCTTTTACCCTGTGCGATGGGAAAAACGATTAACTCAGGCTTACCATTAGCGATCCGCAATTCCGCATCCACCAGGCAGGCAGTGGACAGTGTGTCTGGTCACCAAGATTGATCGACGGAGCATCAGATGGAATGGAGGAGTACCGCGAATAAGAGGAATGGCTGGATGCATGCAACTTCCCAAATTGAACAGGACAACTACAACATGCAGTTACAGTATCCTCTTCACTTCTCCTTATCTTTTACATAATGTTATTGTTGTGAACTTCTATGAGTGTGACTCTGTGCGTTTGTTTGCTCTCTGCTTCAAATTCATCCCTCCAGCTATCTGATAAGTTTCGTTGCTATTTTTAAAACTAATTTAAAGTACTAATAAGTGTTTATTCTCTCTGAGGGCAGATAGGCAAGAGAAATTGCGTAAATACTGCAGCCCTGTACTGTCAAATTGTTTCTTCATAGTTAGTAAGTTGTAGTAAGTACTACTTTTCAGTAACCTAACCATCCATTTAGCAAACAACTTCATGCATGCAGTAGTGCACTTCCTTTATGTCCCTTAAAAGATTTATGGATATCTTCGTATGCAAAGATTTGTTTTTCTTCAATTGTTGTTAGTCCATGCTGTGTTTTTTTTCCTCTCTCCACAAAACTTTCCTAAAACCCCCATTTCCATCCAATTTTCAAACCCTAACCCTCTTCCCTCGGGCTGTGTGGTTTTCATTGAGGTGTGACTAAATGATAACAATAATTCCACACACTTGCTGGGGAGTATAAGGTCATAGCAACAGAAAATCAATTTCAAGGCTGGTGAAGGAATCCGAGGATATATTCTTACTGTGTACTGTACTATCTATCGCACTTTTCTAATGCTACGCTCAGGCCACTCAATGTTTCATTTCCTTTTTTTTCATATGCTGCTACTGCCAGTGTGTACCACTACTACTACCACCACAACAATGACATTTCATCTGTCCAGGATTCCATAGCCAACCTTGATCGCCATTTGCCATGCACCCAGCCCTGTGCCTAGCCCAATTCTCAAACACGAATCACAGGTAAGATAAACATTTTGGGGGAGGAAGAATAATGGAGTAGGAGGAGAGGAGAGACGTATGTTAGTACTAGTAAAGTAGTAGGACAATTGAATTCACTAACTCTGTCAGTGGCACTTTTGTTCAAATTTGGGCAGTTAGACAATTTGAATCAACCAGCCAGTTACGTTTCAGGAAAACAAACGTACAGTTAACCCCCCCCTCGCCTCCCCCACAAAACAGTAAAAAAACGTGTATGCTATGTTTAAGTAGAAATAAATAATTATTGGAGCCCTAACAAAATAAACTATCCCACAAGAAGACCCAACCCACCCCCCCAACGAATGTCCATGAAATCAAAGTCCCCAAAGTCCAAAAACCTCAACGCCCAATTCCCACCCCCCCAAAAGTCTTTAAAAAAGGGGCAAGGGACAGTCTCTCCTCTACTTCCGCTGGCGGTGTCCTTTGGCCAGGTGGTCACGATGCTCTCTGTGGAGGTCTTTGAGCAGGGTTTTCAGCCTCGCCACCTCCTGCTCAAGGTTGGACACTCTGAGGGTCAAGAGGTGCAGACGAGCCTTGCACCTGCTGTGGGGGGCAGCTGATTTTTTTGCTGCTTGGCGGTGGCGGGTGGCTGCGGGACCACGGTCCGTACCGCTGAAGGCTTGCGCTGACTGGATGACCCAGGGTGGTTGGAGGAGGATGCAGCTGTCATGGATGTTGATGTCAACTGCGACTGCGTGTCCTCCTTCTCCTGGGCCACCAGCCACCGATATTCGGCGACAATTGCCTCTAGCTTCCGTTGCCGGGCCCGTCTAGCCAACTCCTTCCTTGTTAGTTTGGAAGGGACATCTATATGAAGAAAGAAAAACATACTGTAACCAATGCTCTTTAAGATTAACACAAAATAATTCAGCAGAAAGTTGTGTCACAGTAGTACTAGCAACTTGCAAGCACAGTACATAACATTTGTGGCACGTATCTATCTAACCTCCCACTTCGTCGCCCTCTGCTCTAACATTAGTGGGAGTTTCAGGAATTCTACTAGCACTATATGGACTCACTACATTAGACTCAGACAGTACACCAGTCTTCTTCTTCTCTCTTGTTTAGCGAAATTGGTACGTAAACTTGTGGAAGCCGACATAATGCCAGCGCAGTCAACTTGCACCCGAAAAAAACAGATGCAAGCCGCGATGACACATACTTGCGTTACTTTACCAGTCCAGTACATGCAGGTGGTGAAGCTCTTACTTTTCTATTACGGGTGGCATTGGCCATACTCTTTTAAAAGGACTACTGCTTAATTAATTTAACTTTCACCCTGCACTGCCCCTGGCTACTACAAAAGGAAAATGAAGAAGATAAATAATATGATCATCTATCCCTTCACAGGATATTTGCTTACATATGGGATGGCTTTAGGTGCTTTGTTTTTTATTGAGTGAACACCGATAGGCCACACATGAATGACAGAGTTGTAATAAAATTATTAACAGAGGTAGTGAGTGGTCCCCGTAATCGCCGGATATATGCTGTGCTTGGAAACTACTGTTACCAGTCATGGTAGTATTCTGAAAAATGACAACTTCTTTTCCTCAGCTTTGCTACTCTGGCACGAACGTGCGGTGTTACATGCTCTTCAAAGTAACACTTCATCCAGTGACCGTCTACTCTGTCTACATACACCTATGCTATCTATGAGGAAGATAGTACCATGATCCAGGCATCCATCCATTACTTTTTCTCACGGAAAAACAACCTTTTTATTTTATTTTGGAAACCTCCAGCCATGCATCCGTGCTTAACTTGCATTTGAATTTGAACCAAAGGATATAGTGCGCACACATACAGTTTATGTTTCACCCACCCAGGCAGTCCTCTATCCTTTCTCCTTCCACCCATCCTTGCTTCAGCCTTCAACAGGCCATGCATCATATTCCCAGCCACCTCGGGCAGCATTCAAAAACACGTATTCTTTGTCAGTCATTACTTTTAACTCGCTCGTCCTTCCTTACACCCTTCTTTCCCTTTTCGTTCATTCCATCCATCATGTTCATCTCTGATCTGACTTGGCTTCTCAATAAAACTTTCACAGCTGAGTTGAAGTCAAATTTAGAGGAGGCCATTGGTTACTCGCCAACTCCTGCCGCTAATGCTATTGCTAATGAGAAGTCAAGGGTGAATGTCTTCTACCTAGTTGACAAAAACGTAGTTTTAAATTTGTAAGTCTTCTTAACAGTAAAGTGTACTTGTACTGTACAACATATGCACCTCTGCAGAGAGCCCACTCTGCAGTCTGCAATCTCAATAAGTAAGGAATATAATAGCTTACCACTGCCCGCCACTACCGTGGCCTCCCCCACAGCAGTTCCTGTTGGCTGTGGCACCGAATCCACCCCTGGAGTGCCCACCTCCGCGCTGGCCCCTGCACTGGTGTTTGGCTGTGCCAATGGTGTTATGCCTAGAAAATACATTTAATATTTTTAGATGCCATATACACCACGCCCCATTTTGTCTAGGAATGACATTTTTTTACTAGTACCACATAACCAAATGTAATCATTTGTGACTCTCTAGTCTAAACTACAAATTTCCAGTCCTTCAGGAAGGGTGTTTTTTTATTTATGCTTAGCCATAACATGTGATGCTACACTTTTTGGCGCAACTGATGAATTCTTGCTTTTTAACATGCACCATTTTTCTCATAACATACAGAAGCTACCCTTCTACGAACAAGAGCAAGATCATCATCATATCATCTTGGTCGGAGTCGTCAACGATTCATTTCCACCAAGACTTTAACCAGATGAGGGCTCTCCCACAATTAATGTGGGAAATCAGCCACTTTTCAGTCGTTCACCGTTTGTTATATGACATTGATTTTAATAAATGTTTTATATAATGAACAATGGAAATGTACTATACAGAGTACACACAGAGCTAGTTGTTTTACTTTTAATAAAGCTTTAAAACTTACATAGACTCTGTGGTTTTTGGTCATGAGTGAGTGAGCGAAAGGGTTTGCAATTTGCAAGCATGAGTCCGTGGCTCTGAGAAGTCGGTACTCTGACTCCGTAGTCTTATGTTCTGGGTTGTATAATCATTGGGGATCATCGCTGCATTCGGGAGCTAAATAATAACTCTGACACACTAGCTAGTCAGTAAGGAGATTGGAGGTTCAACGTCTGTTATGACTGAGGTATGTGGAAAGTCTAACTGCGCCTTTTATAATTTATAACCAATGCCCTATTTCTTGTCCATAGTTTTGTTTGTGCAGAATAGTCCCTGCAACAGTAGTAGTATGGATTGTCCTCCTATCCAATCAAAAAGTAAACTAGTATCTTATTCTTGGTGGCCATTGACATTTTATTGTTGGGAATTGTCAAAGCATAAACATTTATAAGACTTCGATAGACATTATGGACAACCCAGAGGAGTGCATAGAGCTATTGCTGAATAGAATAGGAGCTTTTTTTTAACACCTTTTGCCAACTGTGCAAGCTTAGCTAGCTACTCAGACAGACTAATAATAATCTAGTAGTACCACATAGAGTCATAGTAGAGGCAGGATAAGAATTTAGAAAACAATCTACAAGAAGATCAAAGACGATTTAGGAAAAAATAGAATGATGAGGAAAGTTTGGAAAAAATAGGTGCCGCTAGCTCCACCTCTGTCCTCTTGCCCCTGGGGGGATCTGATGTACATGAAAGAAAGACAGAAACATGGATGATTGTTGTCAACCAAATGAAACATTTTCAAAAACAAACAATATCAAATTATGTTCGGGGAAAAAGACAACAATTGTACTATATTGACCTTTCTGATGTGGTCTACTAGGATATTAGTATTGCTGGATTTGCGGACCGTCTACTTGGAAAGTTATGTAACTCACTAAACCAACTACAAAAAGGTTCTACTAGGACTGGCAGGCAGCACTCCGCAGCACGCGAAGTGACAGACACAGTCCGCCATGATTGCAGACCACTAAAAAGTTTCCTACTAAAGAACCAGTCATAATATACTCAAACTATCAATCCACCACCACTATCTCTTCTCAGTGGCAGGAGTACAGATGAAGGACTGGACTTGAGTCTCTAGTGTCTAGCATTACGCAGTTCTGTAAAGTACACTGATACATAATCATCACCCAGGCCAAATGAGCACAAAATTGAAAACAAGTAAGCATAGTAGCACCACCAGTGAGCAGGCGAGCACCTGCAACCACAGAAGATTTTGAAACATAATGTACCTGCAATGTAATCGGCAGCATTCTTGCTCTTTGGAAAAAACAAATTGCAATATCATAACACAGAGCAGGAGAAAACAGTGATTAAATACTAGCTACTACTACTCACCAAGGCCCGGGATCTTGACTCCAAGCAGGTCGAGCAGGTCTTGCTCCGGTCCAGGATGTCGGACTACAGGTGAGTCGCCTGGTTGTAGGTGCGCTGGACCCCAGACTCCCGATACATGGCCCGGCACACCTTCCCCCATAGCTGGCGAAACTCCCGGAGCCCGTACCAGGCACCGGGCCTGCCGCCTTCTGCGGCGGTCTTGGGGAGGTTGCGCTGGACGAAGAAAACCAGTGCGGCCGCCTCCACCGTGCTGAAGATCTCCCGGGCTACTACTGCCTCCCCCCTTAAGCGCCCGCAAGGGAGCTCGGTATGAGGTGCGGGACCCTTACCCTTGATGTTCTTCCCGGCTCCCTTTGCCATGGTCCTGGACAGGAAAGGAAAATAAAATAGGAAAGAAAGAATAGGGAAAAAGTAAGGAAAAGAAAAGAGTTTAAAAAAGTAGTTTTAAGTACCCAAAAGTAGAAAAAAACAAAATATAGATGCAGAAAAATAAAGAGATAGATAATGAGTAAAAAAAAATTAAATAAAGTTCAAAGAAACAAAGGATTGCAAAGATTAAGGGAGGATTGAAAAAGCATGCCCAGAACCATAGCAATGAATGAAAAACAAGATGGCCGCGCCCATTTCGACCACGTGGGTAAATTTGCACGATATTTCCCCCGCGAGCATGCAAAAATGGACGCGAACCCGTAATTGCGGCCCGCACGTAGGAAATGCACAACGCGAGCATGCAACTGGCACCCAGAAATGGAAATACGCAACGAGAACACTGGAAACAAGATGGCCGCGCCCATGTACGACCGCATGGGTAACTTTGCGGGCGCCGCACTGAAATAAAAACCCCGCTAACACGCAAAGCGCCCCGCGAACACGCAAAAATAAAAAAATCCGCAAATTTGCACAAATTTGTGGATTTTGCGTACCGCGAATTCACTTTTGCGCGAATTCGTGTACAGCAAATTTGCAAATTTCGCCCATTATGTAAATCAGGACAAAGGCAAAACTGCTTATTCTGGGTAGAAACAATCCTTTTTCAAGTTTTTCATTTTCTTTGTTATATATGGGTATTGTTTTAGACCAACTTAGAATCCGATAGTATTTAAATTTGGAGATTGAATTACTAGTAATATTTTGAAGTTCTGTCCATGTTCTCAGAGTTGAGTCATTCAATAGCTGTCCCCAGTAGTTCACATTGGCTATCTTTAATGGAGTTGCCAAAGTGTCCTTTAGGCATTCTGGAGTCCCTGGTGAGCTCCAAATAGGTGCTTTCTCGCTGTAGTATGGGATATTTAAGACTCCTCTTATTTGGGTCCAGACTTTTGCTGCCTCCCTTAAAATCTTCAGTTTAATCTTTTTGAAGTACTTGGGGTGTCCAAATTTAAATAAAAAGTGATCAACTGAATCTGTCATTACTTGTAAGTGTATTGGGTAATTTTCATAGCTTTTAAGTAGCACTCGAGTGTTTTTAAAGTAGAAAGCCCTATGATACTCCAATAAGTCCGGGCTAGCCAATCCTCCGTCTTGTTTTCTTCTTCGAAGTTTTTTTTGTGAAATTCTTATGCCTTTCGACGCCCATATGAAGCTTGCAATTTCGCTTTGTGGTTTATTCAGCAATGATTTCGTGAATTCAAAAGGAATTGAATTGAACAAAAATGTATATTTTGGTACAATGGACATCTTAATAATGTTAGATCTTCCTATCAAACTAAGTGGTAAGGTGGACCAAATCTTGAGCAATCTTCTCACCTCAGCTGCCACTTTGTTTATGTTGCGTTGCGTGATTTTATTTAGATCATGATTTATCATGATTCCCAGGTATCTTATTTCATTCTTTATATTTGAACTTTTAATTTTAGTGTTCCAAGTCATAATTTCCGTTTTTGTATGGTTCACTAAGTAACCTGAGACCTTTCCAAAGGCACTAATAGATTCTTCTATCTTAGATTTGGCTGTCAGATAGTTGTTCGTGAAAATCATTAAGTCGTCTGCATATAGTGCAATTTTCTTCTCCCATATTTGATATTTGAATAGAGTGATTTCTTTGGCTTTCCTTAGGTTGTTCGCAAGCGGTTCAATGTATAAATTGAAGAGCAGGGGTGAGAGAGGACACCCCTGCCTTGTTCCTCTACCGATTTTTACATCATCCGTGAGACAGCCGTTGACTAGGATTTTGGATCTTGGTGTCTTGTATATTTGTTTTATTACATGCATAAAGGGCTGCCTTATGTTATTTTTAGTCATGACTCTCTCTAAAAAAGCCCAGTTCACTCTGTCAAATGCTTTTGCGGCATCAACAGTTAATATAGTAAGGGGGAGATTTTTTTGTGTGGCTATGTCTATTGTAGTCAATAGTTCTTGTGTGACTTCGTGCAATTGTCTCCCTTTAACGAACCCTTTTTGATCGGTGTTTATAAGTTTCGGCAAAATTTTTCCCAATCGTGTCGCCATTATTTCGTGAAGAAAAAGAAATGGTAAAACATACACTAATATCAAAAGAAGTAGCAAAATGGTACTGGGCATTAATAACAGCTGGAGATAAAAACCAAAACATTGAAGATCAAATCTGGGCGAAAGACCTGACCACAGCTGACTTAGACTTAATTTGGGAAAAATCAGTGGAAAAATGCTGGTCGACACTAAAATCTGCGTCACTAAAAAGAAATCATCTATATACAATACATCGAGCATACTGGACCCCGAAAAAACTCTCGAAATTCAAAAATACAGGAATAAGGAAATGCCCGAAATGCGGCAAAGAAAAGGCAGACGACATTCACATGTTCAGAAGCTGCCCCATGTTAAAGGATTTCTGGAATGAAGTTGGTAAGACACTGAGCGAAATCATGAAGAGAGAGATAACTGTAAGTACCACTCTTACTCTTTTCGGGATCGAAGAAGCAGTCAGTAGAGGGGGGTTAAACAAATGCCAAGAAAACCTGCTCTTTGTATTAATTGTACTTGCAAGAAGGGAAATCTGCATTAAATGGATAGGAACATCTTCTCCAACACATAGAGAGTGGATGAACTCAGCAATAAGAATAAACAAGTTAGATAGAAAAGGAAACAACAGCAAAAGATTTAAGTATTGGGAACATTTTGAAAAACATGTAAATCCTAGCACAGAGTAGAAAACATCAGTCCTATGATTAAGGCGAAACAACTTCAGGTTAACAAGTATGGTACTTGTTGAGTAGCTATAGCAGCTAGCTCCCTCACGTCTCGAAACCGAAGTTTAAATTATGTGATGTTTCAAGGATACTCCTCTACACTACCCAGACAAGAGAGACCAAGGGGTAGAAACGGAACGAAACAAACAAAGTTAGAGGTAGACACCTGAAACTCCGACCACATAAAGCTTCGCAACATGAGGACAAAAAAAAAAAAAAAAAAGAAACAATCCTTGGATTCCTACAGTGTGGCCAAACGTGTTAGGCTACCCCTCTTGTTCCCGCTCAGAAAGTAAAAAAAAATAAGACTTAATACAGTTGTGTTCTCATGTGTTTTTGCAGCTCAAAATACAGAGAACATTTTTCCTTTCATGCCATATAAGTTTAGGGCACTGCTGACAAATTATGCAGTCAACTCACATCTGAGTTATACAAATGCTTGTTTCTTGGTCCTTCCAGGTAAAGAACTATGCAAGTTGAAACTTGATCAGAATTGTGTGGTAAGGTCACTCGTGCTCGGCGGTATTATCATCGGCTCCTGGTCGAGAGACAGATACAATTTAAAGGTCTCTTCCACTGCTATAAAGCCTTCGGTAGGAAGGGCTCTCTGTTTTTACAAAGATTGCTTCCATGATACACACGTGGCAGATATCTGAGATCAGAAAACGTGCCCTTTAAAAAAGGTTTTGGGCCTGAGTCACAATAAAACTTAAACTTTTATGTAAGTTTGATAATTGTTTTCTTGATGTTCACAAACTACGAGTTTAATTTTACTAATAGTAATTTTACGACTGTGAAGACTCCACAGTAAAGGCGGAGGTCCCCGTACCTAAAAAAAGAGGACAGACCTATCTTTGTATGTGCTGAGTCTCCACTGTGATTGCAAAGTCTACTCAGGTGTAAAAAAACTATAGTAAAATTAAATTCCTAGTTTGTGAATACAAAACAAATAGTAAACTTAGAGAAAAGTGTAAGTTTATCTTTGTGAATCACGACTTCTGTGTGTTTCTAAAGCAAGAACAGGGGGAACAACCTTCTCTGTGGTGACTCCCTCTTTGGAAAATGGACTCCCATTAGCTCAGCAGAAAAATGAAGATATTTTTGCTTTTAGAAAAACATTGAAAACATATATATTTGATCAACAGTCTGATAGCTTTGTGGTGCCACCCATATCATGTTTTATAACCAAGTTGCCTTAGAATGTATGTTTTAGTGCTTTAAAAATGTTTAGACTCACTCAGACCCTGGCTCACCCTCCTGACTACAATTTCCCCCCGTAAGTAGGTACATATGTCTTCTTTAACCCCTTGCATGCTAGTGACCGCTGGGAACCGTCACGCGTCATGGTGGGCGTGTACGCAGGACCGCCCCTGGACGTCCAAATCCCTCCTACCTAGTAAAACCCCGCACAGCGCGAAAATTCGTGTCGCACGCAAGGGGTTAACTTGGGCATATGAAACCAAGGGGAATATTTACAAGCCCCTATCGCAACCACAATGTCACTTTTCACGACGTTGTGGTGGTGGTAGGGGCTTTGCCTTATTTACAAGGCAGCTTTAAGCCACTTAACATGGCTTAATGCTGCCTTGTAAATAAGGCACCCTTTCATGCTATACTTAGCGTGAAAGGGGAGAGCAATGGGTGATGTGGTGGGCATTCCACTGCAAAACACCCATTGATTTCGACGCTGCTCCATATTTACAACGGTGGCGTAAATATGGAACATAAACAATGTTCCCCTGCAACGCAGACACCCTTGCACTATGGTGCAAGGGTGCCTGCGTTGGCACTAGGCAGCTAAATTTAGCGCCAGCACAGGTGAAAACGCAGGGCTGCACCATATAGTTGTAAATAGGGTGCAGCTTTGCATTTCAGAAGTGGCAGAGATCGGCGTTAAGCGAAGACGGCTAACGTCGCACTCCATCACTTCTATTGTAAATATGCCACATCATTTGTAAATTTTCTCTGGTTATTAACACATGTGGAAAATGTGCTTTTTCTTGACCTGCAGTGTTGTCTTGAGGATTTTTGAGGCCCTGGGTAAGACATAATTTGGAAGCCAATGTTCTTCACAACTGTGAGTTTTATTACTCAATGTTGTGCTGATTGTACCCTGCACAATGCCAAACAAGCATTCAGAAATGGGGTGCACACAAAAACAGCTGACATATGTTTTTCTGGGTACCCCAAAAATCCTTACAATGACACTGCTCAAAGAAAGACAGAGGTCAAGGTAGAAATAGGCAGAGAGAAGGAGAGAGAATTAAATATAAAAATAGACAGAGGTGTGCTAGAGAAAGGTAAAGTTTACTTTCCGGGCAGGGGGGCTTCGACTGTGGGGGCATTTGGCAATTGCCCACTTTGCCCATGCCTTAAAACGTCTCTGTTGACTTGCTCAGTGGGTGGAAACTCAGCAAAGCTCTGTTGGGCCATTGAGTTCAGGTCCATGCTGCAGTCTCACTTCCCTCTGTGGCTGCTAGATGTATGTGACCTCTCTCCAGAACCAGCAAGGCTGCATGGGTGGCAGAGAGGGAGCTAGCTCTCCTCAAGGGTCCCAGGACAAGACCAAGAGACGAGATTTGTGACTTTGGTTGATGATCTTTGAATGTTCTCCCTTGCCCCTTCCTCTTAAGCATTCCTGCATTGGCAATGAAATTGATGGATGTGCATCTCTGATTGATCCCCTTGCAGGTTACTGTTAGCCACAATTTCCACCTTCACAAATTTTCTAAGTATGGAGGATTCTAACATGGCATCATTTGTTCAACTGAACATCTCAAGCTGTAAGTTCTTCTTATGGCTCTTGAAATACAGCAATTGCAATTTCCGGTCTCGGAGGAAAAGACGGCCTAGTTTATAAAAAGCCTGTGACACCAGATCATCACTTTTATGATGCTCCGGTGGTGCAGGCCTCTCAATCATATTTATGAGGTGACGGAAAGTCACCCGTGTGGCATTGCATGGCTTCTTAGCTATGGAGTAAGGCAAGGCAGTGCAATGCGCTGCGTTGCCTTACTCTGCATCAAAGTGGCGCACCATGGGCATTGCAGTTAGTTTTCCCATACAACACAGCTTTTGACACATTTCCCGATTTACAAGGATCTGCAAACCTGGCTTTTAACACAGTCTTGGATTTACAAGGATCTGAAACCTGTGAATGCATCAAAACTGTGCACCTGGGGAGGCGTAATTAGGAGAAATAACTGTTTTTCTCTTCCAAAATTCCTCCATTTATTGTTTTTTGTGAAGGAATGGTGCCTGCATTGGAGCAAGCAGAAAAGACAGACATATTTCATTAATATGGCACATTCCTGCCATTTCATTTTGATGCAGGGCAGGGCAGCGCAGCAAGAAGCCTTGCGGGGCTGCCCTGTGCCAAAATATTGTAAATGAGGCCCTGGGACAGCACCTACCTGACTTCACATAGAGCCACCTGTTGCATTTATGAAAGAGTATCCTGGCATGGCCATGTCAAATCTGATGTAATAGAAAGGTAGGTAAGAGTAAAACTTTCATTCATAATGGACTCTAATTTCTTTACTCCAGACACAGGTGGGAGCAGAAATCTGTGGATGGTGGCCAGATGCTACTAGATAAAGAAGTTATATCCCTACCAATGTCCGCTCTCTTTCTGTGGGACTCATCGTAAGGCTAATAACTACCATGCATTAGTTTGTTATGGCTAAGCACTGAGCATCTTCACTTACACTTGGATTCAAGCTTAAGGACAATCTTTGAATGTTCTGCATAGTTATGAACATCTACAAAATGTTTTCGCCCCTAAGAGACTCCAGGAATACAGACTAAATAGTAAAAGTGACAATGCTAATCACTTCTGTACCCTAAACCGCAAACAAATCTAGCAAGAGGAACCCAGAGATAGGGCCATTTTCTAAGTGTAAGAGAGAGTGACTCCTTTTTTGGTTTGATTGAAAGAATGCATAGGAATAAGTGAAAATGTGTAGAACGCTAGAACTGCACAATTACTTTATGGAGAACATGGATTTATTCATCAACTATAATAGCCTTCAGCTGTTGTAGGATTGCATTTGGTCTCCATTTTAGTTTTCTTTTTTAACTTGGCATCTTTTTATGATGGTGGTTTGAACATGTTGCTCACTAACACAAGATAATGCCATGCATGTATTCATTTTTGGTAGGCATTGTTGTTCTGTAGTCTGCACTGTAGGTTCCAGGGACACAAATACTAGAACACTAAGTCCTTGCTCCGTTATGTGCTTGTAGAAGATTACTATTTTTCCCAGACTAAGTACACATGTTTTTCTTTGCCTCTAGCAGAATGATATGTGGTTGGCGTTTTATTATGTAAACAGCATCCGTTTTGAATTCAGTGAGAGGTACTTCATACTGGGGTTACCATGAATGCTGCAGAGAGCAGTGACTGAGATGCAGCTCCGCAGGCCCCAACATTCATCATAAGAAGGAATATAGCTGCGCAAGGAGAGGTGTGTGCAGGCTTGTACACTGAGATGGAGTGCAGTCGTTAATGCACTGAGGCCGACTTCCTGACACATTACACCAAAGTATGGGGTTAGATCATTCCAACTGGATCTGACAGAAAGGTACTCCCATCATAGTCTCTCTAGAGTAGGGATACTAGTGATAGATAAGAGTATCATTAAAAACAATTACTTGGTTGAATTGTTTGTGCTTTTCACCATTCTAATGATGGTTATAATAATGATATGTCTCATCATCTAATTATTACAGTGCATGTTTAACTTACAAGGATTAGATCTTTTCAATCAACATTTGATACACTTTGGGCATGCACAAGTAACAAACAAAAGGGTTAGATCTGTTTCCATGAATTACTTGGGAATGAGAGTGGTCATGTTCGAGGTTGCCAACAGCAACTGCAACTCTGGAGGTTTAAGAGTTTAGATGCTGTACTGTGAGCTAGCTGAACCAACATTTGCTGATGATAAGAAGACTCAGGGCCCGATGTAGGTCGGTCAGTAACGGCCGAAAATCGGTATTTTCGGCCGTTACCGACCGGTATACCTGAAATGGTATGTAGGGGCACAATTTTACAGAATCGGTACATTTACCGATTCGGTAAATTTACAGATTCTGTAAAATACCGAATCGGTATTTTTACCGATTCGGTAATTCTCCGATGTAGGTGGGACTCTTCAGAGTCCCAGGAGCCTTAACGAATCGGTATTTTACCATCAAATCCAATTTGATGGTAAAATACCGATTCAGGTGTGCATGCACATGTGTGCATGCACACCTATGCCATGTGACAGGCAGACCTGCCCTTAGGGCAGGTATGCCTGCCACATGGCACCGTGCCTGTTTTGGGGGTGCCAGAGGGTGTCAAAGTGACACCCCCTGCACCCTTGTGTGAATCGGTATTTACCGATTCGGTAAATACCGAATCGGTAATGCCCATTCATTCCTATGGGCTTTGAAGCCCATAGGAATGAATGGGCATTACCGATTCTGTATTTACAGAATCGGCAAATACAGATTGTTAAAGATTCGGTATTTCAACATCTGGATATACCTACATATCCACACTTTAGATTTACCGATTTTTAATTACCGAATCAGTAAAATTCGGTAATTAAAAATCGGTAAATCTAATTTACCTACATCTGGCCCTCAGTCCCTACAATATGAAATTGTGTTATTCTAATGCACATTCCTACTAAATTTGTAGGAACTGTATAACATGGCACCACAAACATTCTAGGTTTGGTACCTATTTAATGGGCCTCCTGAGTAGTTTCTTGAGTGTGCCTAAGGGTTTATTTTTCGTGGGTTGATCAGGCTTGGGAAAGGATAGTTCTACATAGTGTTTCATTTCATAGAATTCTATCCATTAATATGACAGCGTCGCAACCAATGATTATTGCTATTAATTGTAGACAAGCAGTCACTAATCATCTAACTAGACATGGGCTCGCCAATGGTGGTGGAGATGTTACCCTCATGGATGAGACTCATGAAACAAATAAATGCAAAATTTTCTTTTCCTGGGTTTATTTTCACAAACATTTCACACATATACTGAGGCTGCTGTTTCAGCTGCATATTGACCGTATGAGTATTTAGAAATCTCATTAACTTACCAGGAACATCATAATTGGTTCTAAGGAGCCCTCTCGCATACCCATCGGAATTTAAGACTGGGCCATCTCAGTAATGAAGGGGCGACCGGACTGGTCCTAGCAGGCTATATGTCTTTTCTGCAAGAAAATGTTTCCAACACAGCTAGAGTGGCACACTTTTTTTTAAAGTTATTGAGTCTGGACTTATTTTAATGTTTCAGACTGTAGTTGGAGTCATTCTATCCTTTTTACGCTCCTTATTTTCTAGTGTTTTTGGAGGTATTCTGATTGTATCATTGCTCTTTGTTGCTGCATTGGTTCTATTTTTGTTGCTTTGAAATGGATGTCCCAGAACAAGGCCAAATGGAAATGGAACTACCATACATCCTTCTGTGTCATGAACGCATGACATAGTACTCTGGAGAGTCAATATCATTGGAATTGAATGAACACTGGTCTTTGTTCTTCCAGCTAGTAGGGTTTCAACTTATGCCTTGCTACGTAATTGTCTCAGTCTCAAGATATCGATCTGCTTGTGTGTGCTTTGTAGTCACATCGGCTGTGTTCTCAAATGATGCTGCTTCCTTTGCTTCAAGATGGCTACTATGTGCCGTCTTTGCCATTGCCACTCTTCTGATGTTGCACTCCTGGCACTATCTGCTAAATGGGCTGGTGATGACTATGTGAGACACTTAGATCTTGCTCCTCTGGCTTCTTTTAATGTGATATGGGGGTGGCCCCATGTCCTTTAGGACATGCTGGACATGGATGTTGTAGACACTTCGGACATGTCATCCTCCACCTCGAATGCCACTTAGATTCATGGATTTGTGTTTTGGGATTTTTTTCATATTGTATGTGGTTTTTAATTGACAGTTTTTATGAGCTTTGAGTCTGCTTATGTCTTTAAAGTTTTGATATGAAACGCAAGGCTTTTTATATAACTTTGTTGCTTCAACTGTTTTTTCATATAGTTGTATCCCCTGTCCACTGGGTAGGAGTTATAGGGATGGCATTAGGTCTCCATTTTAGCTTTCCTTTTGAACTTAGCATCTTTTTAAGATAGTAGGTTGAGCGTGTTTTTCACTAACACGTGATAACGCCACACACACATTTATTTTTGGTAGACATTGCTGTTCTGTATTCTGCTTTGTTGGTTCCAGGAACATACATGCTAGAATGCAATGTCCTTCCTTTGTTATGTGCTCATAGGATACAACACTTTTCCCCAGACTAAGTAAATATGTTTTTCTGCATCTCTAGCAGAATGAAATAAGGCTTGTTTCTACAAATATAGCAGGACTGAGTATTTGACCAACACAAATGTCATAGTATAGAGACTTAGTCCACATATACTATGAGAGAGTATTGGTGATTTTGGCTAGCTAAAATGATGTGTCTCCTAGCCAGCACAGAGAGAAAGAAAAACAATGGTATTCTTCTTTGATTTATTGCCAGTATATTTTTTTACTTACACTTTATGTAACTAAGGTACCTCCTGCTATTCTTTTTACATATCCCACTATATTTCCTTTACTCTTTTTCTTTACCATTTTTATTTATTTTACCTACTCTTTATTAAGGGTGGGCGTAAAATCCGTTTTGCGGGCGAATTTGCGGATTTTCCGCGATTTCACGATCCGCGAATCTCGCGAAATCGCGGTAAAATCCGCGAATCAGCGGGGACGAATTTTTAGCCAAGCAAGGGTTACAGCAGCAGGTGCAAAAGTTGAACCTAATTTCTTTGTAACCTTTTACAAAAGGGTTACAAACAAATTAACTTCAACTTGGACACCTGCTGCTAATTGCTTCCTGGCGCCTCGTTGCCTACTTGCAACTATTCTCTGACCCTGCTCTGACCCTTGAAGCAGGGTCAGAGAATAGTTACAAGTAGGCAATGAGGCACCTGTCCAAGGATTTAAACCTCATCAGGAAGCACTTACAGATATAAAAAACAGGAAGAAGGGAGAGGATGGCAAATACACCCATTTTGAGTTGTCAGGAGGGGTTAAACTAAAAGAGACCTTTACAGCACAATTTTCATATGCATTTTGCTAAAAATAAAAAGCTGTATGTTCTGTAGGGGCAACTCAGGAATCTGGCCCTTCAGAGATCCGGCCTCTCTTTCTTTCTCTCGTTCTCTCTCCCCCTCTCTCTTTCCCTCTCTTTCTCTATCTATCTATCTATCTATCTATCTATCTATCTATCTATCTATCTATCTATCTATCTATCTATCTATCTATCTATCTATCTATCTATCTATCTATCTATCTATCTATCTATCTATCTCTCCCTCTCCCATAAACGACTGCATAGGTAACTTCGCTATGCAAGCGGCTTGCGAAGACGCAAAAAACCCTGCGAACACGCAAAAAACAAAAATCCGCAAATTCACACAAATTCGCGAATTTTGCGGATCGCGAATTCGCAAATCCGCAAATTCGCGGATCGCGAATTCGCAAAATTCGCCCATGCTTACTCTCATACTTGCTGTTGTGCTTAGTATGTAAAGCACTAAGTTGTCTTGAACATAAGCACTAAGATGCCATGTTTGCTCTGTACCTCGGTGAAAAATTATGCACCTACTCTCCCCTCTCTCACATCTCCCTCCCTCAACTACCTCAGACATGTCACATTCACATGCCCTACTGTCTATCAGACTCTTCTTTTTATAATGTTGCTATGTATCTTTGGTGATGCATTGTGTAACTCGGTTACCTGTTGCTATTTTGTTTACAGAAGCCCACTGTACGCTGTTTACTCCTTCTTACCATTACTATGTGTATGTATATGTATGTATGTATCGATCTATATATATTATATATATATATATATATATATATATATATATATATATATATATATATATATATATATATATATATGTGTGTGTGTGTGTGTTTGTGTATTACTTTGTGTATGTATATGTATATATGTATTGATGTATATATATTATATATATATATATGTGTGTGTGTGTTTGTGTATATAAATATATATATAGCAAGGGACTATTGAATCTGGAGGAATTCAAATTCCTGAAGAAAGATTTTCCCAAAATACCGGTAATATATTTCATACCGAAAATCCATAAAAACAGAGAGAAACCTCCTGGACGTCCCATCATTGCGGCCTGTTACGTACCTCTTGAGAATGTATCCAAATATATAGACTTTTTTCTTCAGGAGCACGTCCAAAAACTAGACTCATATGTAAGGGACACAGGAGATTTCCTATCAAAAATTGCAAAGGTGGATTGGATGGAGGGATATTTACTCATTACTCTTGACGTCACCTCCTTATATACATGCATAAAAAATGTGGATGGTAATAAGGCAGTTGGCTATTTTCTGGACAGAAGGTCAATAGAATTTACATCACAGAATAGAATGCTTATGGACTTGTTGGTCTGTTGCTTAGAACATAACTTTTTTCTCTTCAAAAACAAATGTACCGTCAAGTACAAGGGGTTGCCATGGGGGCCAGCTTCTCCCCAAGCTACGCATTTTTATTCATGGGCTGGTGGGAGGAGCTGGTCCTCAAAAGGCAACATTGGGACACATATAATGGTAAAGTGATATTGTGGCTGCTATATATAGATGATCTTATGATCATATGGAATGGAACAAAAACACAGGCAGAAGAATTTATCGACTCTATAAACATAAACAATATGAATTTAAAATTCACATCACATATAAGCAGCAAACAAATTGCATTCCTAGATGTTCTAGTCAAAATAGAAAATCTCAAAATCTGTACCACCCTGTTCAGAAAAGAAACATCTGACAATACCCTAAGGCATGCGACTAGCGCGCATCCGTCACATCTCATACATAGTATTCCCTATGGGGAGATATTAAGATTGCGCAGAATTTGCAGTAGTGAGGTGGAACTTGTTAGAATACAAGAAGAGAGTAAATTAAGGTTTATGGATCGGGGATACAGTGCCAAGACTATTAAAAGTGTGATTAAAAAATCTAGGATGAAGGCTAGGGAAGATCTTTTAGAAATCGCTAATGCACTCCCTAAATCTCAACAGGATGTGTTATCAACAAGAGAAGAAGCCCCTAGATTAATTTTCACCTATAATCGCCAACACAAAGTGTTGCGTAAAATAATTCAAAACAACTGGCACATAATACAAGATGACCCGATCATTGGTAGCTCTCTTCCAGCTCATCCTGCCATTACATTTAGAAAATCTACATCAATGGCAGATGTGCTAGTAACAAGTAGTCCCGAATGCAGAAGTACCACAGAATGGCTAACGGGAAGAAAGGGGTTTTATAAATGTATTAGCTGCAAAGCATGTAAATTTGGTACTAATAAGAAAGATTTTGTAACAGCTTTCAGCTTAAAGCCCCAACTGATAAGACAGCACTTAACATGCAAAAGTGAATGTGTTGTATATGTCTTGGAATGCAGCTGCAACCTTAGATACGTTGGAAGCACTAAACTGCCGGGACATCAGCGAATACTTCAACATATTAGGGCAATTAATAACAACAACCCTAGTTACCCGGTGGCCCTCCACTTCAAGGAACATCATGGGGGGAAGCCAAATGATCTTAAATACTATCTGATTGGCGGATGCCGCTCGTAGTTGCGAGGGAGGACCGAGGAGCAGTTTGCCAGCAGTTGGTTTGACCCCAGCGGGAGCAGAGACACCTGGAGTGTTTGCATGCAGCAGGCAGCAGGAACGGAGGGACTGCGAGTCCCAGGAACTCTAGCGTCGTTTCCAGCTGCCGCACCTGGAGGCTCTTCCCCCCTGACCCCGCCCCCCTCCCGGGTCAGCAAAACCGCGACTCGCGGCCCCCGCTTCGTGGGTGCCGCTCGTAGTTGCGAAGGAGGACCGAGGAGCAGTTTGCCAGCAGTTGGTTTGACCCCAGCGGGAGCAGAGACACCTGGAGTGTTTGCGTGCAGCAGGCGGCAGGAATGGAGGGACTGCGAGTCCCAGGAACTCTAGCGGCGTTTCCAGCTGCCGCACCTGGAGGCTCTTCCCCCCTGACCCCGTCCCCCTCCCGGGTCAGCAAAACCGCGACTCGTGGCCCCCGCTTCGCGGGAGCCGCTCGTAGTTGCGAGGGAGGACCGAGGAACAGTTTGCCAGCAGTTGGTTTGACCCCAGCGGGAGCAGAGACACCTGGAGTGTTTGCGTGCAGCAGGCGGCAGGAACGGAGGGACTGCGAGTCCCAGGAACTCTAGCGGCGTTTCCAGCTGCCGCACCTGGAGGCTCTTCCCCCCTGACCCCGCCCGCCTCCCGGGTCAGCAAAACCGCGACTCGCGGCCCCCGCTTCGCGGGAGCCGCTCGTAGTTGCGAGGGAGGACGAGGAGCAGTTTGCCAGCAGTTGGTTTGACCCCAGCGGGAGCAGAGACACCTGGAGTGTTTGCGTGCAGCAGGCGGCAGGAACGGAGGGACTGCGAGTCCCAGGAACTCTAGCGGCGTTTCCAGCTGCCGCACCTGGAGGCTCTTCCCCCCTGACCCCGCCCCCCTCCCGGGTCAGCAAAACCGCGACTCGTGGCCCCCGCTTCGCGGGAGCCGCTCGTAGTTGCGAGGGAGGACCGAGGAGCAGTTTGCCAGCAGTTGGTTTGACCCCAGCGGGAGCAGAGACACCTGGAGTGTTTGCGTGCAGCAGGCGGCAGGAACGGAGGGACTGCGAGTTCTAGGAACTCTAGCGGCGTTTCCAGCTGCCGCACCTGGAGGCTCTTCCCCCCTGACCCCGGTCCCATCCCGGGGTTTCCGCCCCACCAGTAACTATAAGACTAACAAGAGGAACGCGCATCGCGGGAAGCGCGTGGGTGGACGCCGGGCTAAGCCCGGGCAAAGGGCGGGCCGTTTGAGGCCGTTAGAGAACGGCAGAGACCGGACTGGACCACCCCCTTTCATCTCCATCCCGAGGCAACTTCTAGGAGTCTCATTCATCATGGCAAGCAGAGAAACCAGAAGTAAGTCTGTCACTGTGTTTACCGGAACTTTGGATAAATTCTTACGCAAGGCCAACCTAGTGACCACTAAGGGTATCGCTCTGGTAGACAAAACCAATGAGGAGGGTGGGGAAAACTCATGTTTTTCATCACCAGGCCCTTCAATGTCTACCAGCACACCGCTCTTGCTTGACGCTACCCACCTATCCCTAATGGACAGCATAGACCAAACAATAGAGTCTGTACTCCAACAGTTGAGGACACCGTCATCCTTGCCTAGAGACAGAGACACATCAGTAATTGTTAGCGATGCGGATCCCTCCCCTGGTGCAGAGTCTATATCATCTGGGGAACAGGGTGTGGTAGACAATTCACCGAAGAGCACGGACCTAAAAGAGGATCGTGTAATGAAAAGGAAAAGATCCAGAAAGCCCAAGGGTGCTAAAAGGGCTAAAACTGACTCTGTTCCACTGACTATTGGCGAACAACTGGGCCCACAAGACACTTTGGGGTTGGGGAAGGAGAGGGTAGTGCCATGTGTTCCCTCCTCTGTAGCCACTCCCCCACTCTCCCAGCCATTCATTTTCGGGGGGGCTAGCCCCAATGTTACAGATTCCATCATTGCTTCACTCACTGCTGCTCTCGGTGCTCTGTTGAATCCTATTTTACTCAAATTGGAGTCGATAGAGTCGAGATTAGCTGTGATTGAGAGTCTCAGTGAAGGCCGGTCTGGAACAAGAGAAAGTGCAGAAGGGCTAACCGCAGGGGGAGCCGGAAATCTAGATCCCCCCCCCGGCTGCCAGGATTCAGGTTCCCCAATCCTCTACAACTTCTAATGGGGAAATTAGCACTCATAGTACAACTGCAGTGCCTCCAATAACACCAGCCCCACTGCCCAGGCTATTGCCTCCGGTTCCCCCACCTAGGAGGTCGAAACAACCAGTTCCTGCTAATCCATCCACACCTGGGATTCCATCAAATCCCCTAACTGGTAGCTCTGCCCAGCGGCCTAGCCCCATAACACGGCGCAGGGCAGTGAACTTGCCCCCTGAGGCAGCGAGTTACACCGTTATACTGATGGGGGTACCTGAATTAGCTAGTGGGGTAACTGAGTCTTTTGAATCCCTACGAAATAAGGTCATTAGTTGGCTCAATATACAAAGGCCCCTTCAATCTAGCCTAAAAGGAGAAGTCCTCATGGTTAGAAGGGTCATGTGGGTTGGCTATATCGCCAAGAAAAGTGTGGGGGACTGTGTAATTGTCAGCTTTAAGAATCCCCAGGTTGTTTCTTACATTTGCAACTGGTTTGGTAGCACCACTAACACATCAATCGAACTCGTCCCTCTCTCATATTTTTATCCCAACAACAGCAAGACATCTACGAGAAGGGACGAAGGATGGACAGAGGTGGGCTTGCAGTGGATGGGTCTAGATACAGGCCTAGGTATAACACCCATTTTCCCAACACAAACTATGTACATCCCAACAGGTTTAATTGCCTTGACGAAGTAGATTGACTTCGAGGGATTTCTTCCCCACAATCTTACCAAGTCATTGACAATGAACCTGTGGGGCAAGAGTTGGGAACAGAAGGGGCTGACTTTTCAAACAGACAATTGGATCCACACCAGGGCGGTGGTTTAAAATCCCCTAGTCTTAGGGTCACTGCAGATGGTGCATCCCTGATTCCCTCGGAAGCACTTTTTGCTCCTAATGTAACACCTTCTGTTAAAACTACACCGGGAATGCAAGACCGGTTCCCCCTATTCCCACGGGCACTACTCCTGAAATAACTGAAGGGTGTATCCCCAAATTGACCACTGAAATTCTAAAAATCCTCTCCTGGAATGTGGCAGGTATTGCAAATAAAATACATACAGCAGACTGGGATCTTTTAATTAGTACCAGTGATATCTGTCTCTTCCAAGAGACATGGGCCAGGGAACCAGTGAGTAGTGTGGGCTTTGCAGTTTTCGAGACCCAGGCTAAATGGAGTGGAAAGGGGAGACCCTCGGGGAGCCTGGCGATCTGGGTAGCGAGTCACGCTGGTTGTACTGCAGAGAGCGCTCCTACGCTCTCCGAGGACATCCAGTGTGTACTTCTCGGGTGGCCCAACGCAGCAAAACTGGCAATTATAAATGTGTATTTCCCGTCCAGTTAGCGCATCCAAGGAATCGCCTACCCTAGAGGACCTTGCGTCCTTTTTGGATTCATTGCCCAGTGACTATAAAATCGTCCTGGGCGGAGATTTCAATTGCCACTTCGAACCCCTGGAAGGCTTAAAGGAGGGTGCCCTTACCACCGAAGATGACTTCTGGGGTGTCCCACCATGTTCATCCCCCCATCCCAAATCCTGGTCCCCACTTGTTGTGCAAATTATGTCCTTAACCCTAAACTATGCATTGAGGGCTTGCAACGGCCGTACCCCGTCAGACTGCCCCTCATCGTGTACCTTCAATAGGAAGGGTCACGAATCCAGGTTGGATTACATTCTTGTCGACATTGGCTCATGGTCCAGGGTTCAGGATTTTCGGGTATCTCCCCGAACTGATAGTGACCATAACGCTCACTTGTTAGATCTGAAACATCCAGCACCTCTTGCTGACCCGCTATCTACCAACCATAAGGATGACCCGGGAAATTTGGCCCTAAGTTCCAATAGGCGTAGGGTAAAATGGGCGAAAATAGTCAGTACTGAGGAAAATATAAGGAAAATCTTTGATATTGCAATCCCGAAGTTTGCGGAACTAGACGATTTAATTAATCAGCCTGGTTCCACGGACTTTAATTCCAAACTGGGACAGATACATGCAAATCTAGTGGGTTCCCTAGCAGAGGTCTTCCATCCTGTGGCAGCCCCACGGCGCAAAAAGACACGCACTTCACTCTGGTATAACTCCTCCTGTCGCAAGGCCAAGCAAGAATTAATTGCCAATATTAAGACAGGGTCAGATAAGGGTACGATCGCCAAACTTAGACGGGTTTATAGAGATGCCATTGCGTTAGCAAAAAGGGAGTGGGATTGGAACCATTGGCATGATCTCTCCCTTGCATTAGAAACCAGAGACTCTAAAAGATTCTGGTCTCTGGTGAATAATGGCACTGGAGAGGTCAAAGCTGCCGTGGAGCCAAATATTGCACCATCTGTTTGGGAGGCCCACTTTGGCAAACTCTACCAGGACACCGTATTGCCTGCCGCTGAAGTGGCTCGCGATGATTTAATCACTCCTGTAGTTGGGTTGGAATTCACTCTTGGTGAGGTAGTGGGTGCAGTAGAGAGATTGGCAATGGGGAAGGCCCCGGGTTTGGATAGGTTGCCCGGTGATCTCTTCAGACAATATCCTGAAGTTTGGGGCCCTTACCTCCTCATTCTATTTAATGCCATCTTGGGAGGTATGGAAATCCCCTGTACTTGGCTGGGAGCAGAGATAGTGCCAATTTATAAAAAGGGCTCTCCTCTCCTCCCAGCCAACTACAGGCCGATTAGCCTCATAGATGTTCCCCAAAAACTCTTCTCTTGTCTCCTTCTGGACCAGCTCCTGGATTGGATGGAGGCAAATGAGATTCTTAGTCCTCTGCAGGCTGGCTTCAGAAAAAATACGTCCACCATGGACCAGATCTTCCGCCTCATCCTCCTGTACTGGAAAACGGTGAGGATTGAGGGCGGGAGACTATACATGGTGTTCGTAGATCTGAGGTCAGCCTTTGACTTGGTCCCTCGAAAAAAACTATGGGAGGTCCTTCAGGTGCTGGGCGTACCAACCGAGCTGCTGCATGCCATAATCAGGCTGCACGATGGCAACTACGCGCAGGTCAGGTGTGGGAGGGATGGAGCGCTCTCCGCAAGGTTTCCTGTTCTCAGGGGGGTTAGGCAGGGTTGCGTCCTGGCGCCGACCCTGTTCTGCCTCTTCGTGAACAGTGTTATATCCCACCTTGATGAAGTAAAAGACAATGACGCCCCTTCTCTGGCAGGCAGGAGGGTGCCAGCTATCATGTTTGCTGACGACACCCTCCGGCTTTCCAAAAGCCCAATGAGGATCCAGAGGATTTTGGATGGATTTGGTCTTTTCTGTAGACAACATGGTCTAGAGATCAATACAGAGAAGACCAAATTCATGATTTTTAATCCCTCACCAAAGAGCAGACCAAATCCCACTCTGGGTACGGCCAGCTTAGAAAGGGTCACAACTTTTCAGTATCTGGGGGCGACTCTGCACGAGAATTTATCCTGTTAACCCCAGATAGTGAAATCTCGGCTAAAGTTGACCCAATTATCTGGTGCAATCCTGAAGGTTGCAAATACTTCAACCTACAAACCCATAAGTCCGGCACTAGAACTGTACAAAACGCAAGCCAAGGCGGCTGCAATGTACGGCAGTGAGCTTTGGGGGTACAGAGCAGGTCGGGATCTTGCAAGAGTAGAAAACATCTTTCTCAGATGCCTACTGGCTCTCCCTCGTGGCACACCCCTGATTCCCTTGAGACTGGACGTGGGTTTACCCTCTATCGCTGCTGAGCTGGAGTCTAAACCAGTAAGATTCTGGCACAGGCTCTGGTCCACCAGCGAGCTTGAACATTACAGGAGTGATCTCACCCATGTATTGGCCCTGAATCAACAAGATAGAATTCCCTGGCTGGCCTTTGTTAAGAAGGAACTGTACCGTTTAAATCTGTCTGAACTCTGGGAAGCCCCAGAAGCAGGCTGCCAAAGGTTTTCCCGGAAACGACTTGTCCAAATATACAAGCAAAAAAGCCTCGAATTACTTATGACATCGACCAATAACGGCACCCTAACTGAACGTTTCCTGCAATCCAAAAATTCTTATGAGTTTGAGGATTTTATGGACATTATTTTCCCAATCCTTGCTAGGAAGCTGTTTATACAGTGGAGGTTTGGCACTTTACCGATCAAAACTTTTACCTCCAAATGGCTTCAGAGGGATGATAAATCTTGTCCAGGCTGTAATTCCCACAATGAGGAAGAAACCCATCTTTTTTTCTTCTGTCCTGCATATTATAGACCTAGGAAGTACTGGTTGGTCCCTCTTTGCAGGAATTTGGGTTTCAGGAGCTACATAGATGCCTACAGAGTTTTAAAAACCAGTACTCTGCCTCATGTAGTTTTTGCTGTGGCGAAATTTATTATGGCTATGTGGCTCATCAGGAAAAAACTGTTAATTGCACAAAACCCCCAAGTGTGAACCTGTCGTTATATTCATGGACTGTGCTTTTTATCAATTTATGTCTATTTTATTCCTGATTATGAAAGACTTTTTTCCTCATCGTCCCTGGAATGACGCGTTATTCTTTTTTAATCTTAATGTGTTTTTATAAATGTAACTCTCTTTTTTTAAATGTTGTCAGTTTGTATATAACATGTATCTTTTATGGTCTTATAGACCGAAATAAAGATTTTTTGGATTGGATTGGATTGGATAGTGTCCCCATTCAAAGGAGAGGCGGGGATAGAGAGGGAATACTACGTCGCCTAGAGACCCATTAAATTTTATTATTAGATAGTAAACAACCGAATGGTTTCAATATGGGGGAAGACCTTTATACGTACCTAGACTAACGTAGACCCACCTAAATAAACTAACCAAATTACTTTAAAACATACATTTCAGCTGTATCTAAATATGTTGATAGGTGAAGGTATAACACTTAGATGAAATACGTAGCCACACCACTAATAAATCTAGACAATTAAAATATGTGTACCAATTGGAGAATTGTAAAGATTGGTCTATTTTGCTCATCTTGAAAATATTTTACATTTTTGTTTCATTTTAGAGGAGATATAAATTATTTAATACCTTTTAGAACTTATTTCTATTGGTTATTTATTTATATTTGTTTCTATGTACATAATCCCTTTTTATACATATAGATATGTATAGTAAATTTTATAGTGAGGACATGAATTGGTTTTTTAACACATTGTTTTAAAGCAGAGGATGTTGTTTTAACCGATAGTGGGAATCATGTCCTGAACACTAAAAAATAGAATTTACAAGATCTTTCTGTGGATATCGTACTCTAAGTTACTGTTAAAATGAAATACTTATTATTGCACAATGTTTTAGGAATTATGAATATAGAGAAACACACATTGGGGAATTACTCTTGTTTAAACTGGTTTATCATTCTTTTTGCACTTTTAGCACTTTACACTCACATAATACACCAATAGGGTGTTATATTGGGTTTCTTTAAGTAGAAGCACATCACAAAATAGTTAAAAGACATAAGAGTATTGGGGAAATTTCTTAGTGAAATAAAGGGTAAAGGATTGCAGCTATAGGTCTGTGTATAATGATGGCCAAAATATAAAAAGCATTTATGCAATAACAATGTGAACATCATGTATTTTACTACCACTATGATATACTTACACTGTAATGTGGTTTGAAAAAGTATTTTACAAGTATTTTGTGCCATTAATGTATTTTACAAATGTAACTTTTTTACCCTTATTTTACTAAAATGGGATCATATCTCTCTTAAAAAATTGTATTTTACAACTATGACAATCAATTTCAATGTTGATGTACATTGAAAAACAAGAAAGACCACGTAAATGTAAATATGTCTTTTATGTCTATTGTAGCACTATTGTAGCACTTGCACTTTAAAAAGAGGTGTGCTCCACGATGATGCTGTCATGTGATCAAGGCAGGGATCTGCCAAAACATGTCGTGAGGGTTTTGGTGGCGTCTGAAAAATAAAATCAAAGCACCAAACTGGGTCTGCCTTGTCTTCTATGTGAATCCGGTAGGAAGTTGCAGTTGGAGCAAGCGTTGTTGAAAATATATATATATATATATATATATTTATATATTAACTTATATTTACTCTCAAGGTACCTCATGTTATTGTTTGCCTTGCCCACAGTGTAAAGCGCTCTAATACCTTTGGGTCTTGTTTGCGTTATACAAACCTCTTAAATAAATAAAATGGCATTGTGTTCTTCATAATGTACGACCCTTAAACTAACTGTACAGACTACAGGGCATCAGTGTCTATCAAAGATCCTCATACAGCACATTCACACATCAGCAGAAAGTGTGGGAAAGGGCACCATGAGAAAGAAATGTCTACCTAAGGATTTGAATCTAAAATGGATAATACACATGCGCTATGCAACATCCTCCCCTTGGTCAGAAAGGGGCCTTGTTCACTAAAAAGTAGCCACTTTAAAAGCATTTAAAAGGCATGGCATTATATAATGTAAAACTTTAATAATACAAGCATCTTAAAAGCCATTAAAATGGCAATTAAAAATACCACAAATTACTACAAGAATTTATTAAAACCAATTTAAAACAAAAAAGCTGAATTAAAAGGTGTCTTATGAGGCATCAGAAGTAGAGGATGGTAGCCCAGAATGATCCATCATGTCCAGAAAGTCATTTGGGTCCTGAAAGAAAACCCGTATCTGCACACGGCTGTAGATCAAATTGCAAAGCACCAACTTGGTCAGTACCACCCTCGTCAGCTAAAACCAAGGACATGGGTGGCAGAAGTGTAGCCTCAGGCAAGGAGCCAGACACCATAAACCCTGGAGCAGAAGAATCCATTCAATCTTGTGTGGGAACCTTATAATAAGCAATGTGCAGCAACGGTAGCAACATACGATAGCACTAGATATGCACCCTCAACGGACTCATGAGAAGCTGCATCTCTGTAGTTTGTGCCAATTGTGAAGCAAGGCATATGTCTAGTGCACATTTGAAAGAGCACCAGAGGCACCTAAACACAGGCTGTACACTTTTAAACCACATGGGCCGGAAAGACAAAGACCAGTTGTCATTTAATTCCAGAAAAAAGGCAATCCAAAGTGCAGCACCAGGGGTTCACGGCACAAACAGACGTGTGGTAATTCCATCACCATTTGCCCTTGTTGTGGAATATCCATTGCAAAGTAACGAAAATAGAAGCAAAACAACAATTAACAGGAATAATGCAAATAGAATTCCTTCACAATTACTTGAAAATAGTGAGTGTATAAAAGACGGAAACACTCCAAGTACAGTCTGAAATACCAAAAAAATCCAGACCCAATTTTTAAAAAAAAGCGTACAACACCAGCTATGTTTGAAGCATTAAAAATGCAGTGGGCAATTCACCGAAATGTAGCAGCAAATTAAGGGCATATTTATGAAAATAGTGTTGTGGGGTAGCACAGCAAGCTACCTAGCTGCACTGCCCTGAGTTACAGCGAAAGAGCAGGAATGCACTCTATTCAAGCAATACAGCACATTCCTATACTTCCCCCTGGGTTGGCGCCATTTCCGCAGCCTAGCATCAATGCAGGCACACTTGCACTTTGGTGCAAGGGTGCCTGTGTTGTAGGCAGGATTTTATTTGTACAGGAGGACACCTTACTGTATAAAAACAATCCATGAAGGAGTGTTCCTCTTTCTATGGTACTGCAGAATTCAGCACCCATCGAAAGAGCAAAAAACAAGGGGAAAAATATATATTTCTCCTCATTATGCCTCACCTGTGTGGCTTTGTGTGGCTTCATAAATCTGACTTAGAGGCTTTCGTCATACATGTGCCATTGTGTGTGGTACAAATGTGTCACAAGGTTCTCATAAATATGCCCCTTAGTGCCTAAAAGCGATTGTATTTCTGAGGAAGACCATGCAACTTGGCGGTGAAACGTTTTCAGGAAGATGTCAGTGCCACGTCTTTTTGACACAACAACGAGTCAGGTCGGCTTAACCTATCAAAGTAAGGATTAGAAATAGGGACTATTGGCCACAAGATAAATTCGAAACAACAACAAGAGCAGACCAGGTCTTGGGATGGTGTGTCACTATGACACTAACTCTGAAACAGTAAGATGCGCATGTGTATGAATGTTGTTGGAAGTTGTTAGACACACAAGGCTAGGATAAAGTCCCATCAGACCACCCTGTCGGTGGATTTTACGTCATGTGGGGCTTATTGATCAGTCATTCCCACACTCAGCCATATAGTGCTGTAGTGGAAACGAATGTCAATGATCCAGCCATGATAGTTTGTCATGAAGTGGACTGAGTAAAGTGCAGTGCTCTAAGATATTGTGGTGAATTAAAAATGGCTACGCTGCCCCAGAGAGAAGGTGCATACTGGAGTCAGTGTGTCAATAGTTAAAAACAACGCCGGGTAAGAAAATTGTACTACCCTATGGCGTTTGTGAGAATCGGTCGACATGTTTCTGCTTACGGGGCAATTCCCCAGCTTTCTTCAGGACCTCAGGTTTATATTCGCTACTGCCACTGTAACCACAAGTGATGTTTAGTGATTAACACTTTAAATAAGTTTCCTAGTAGACAGAACAAATACATATCTACCAGGAACTGAAACGCTTAAACGTCCACTGGCGGAGGAAAAATATATCTTCTTCCTATCAAAACAGAAAAGAATTTTCGTTGTTGCACAACAACATTAAATAACAGACACACAGCTGCCTGAATGCAGGGTATGCGCATAGGACAACACAAGCATGAATTAATTTTACATTCTGCATATATAAACTCGAGCATACTAGCTCAATCACTAGGAGGCATTTCCTCCCGGTGATACTCACCCAGCTTTATGTGGGTGAAGGCCTCACCTCAACCGGCACCCGCTCGGGAGCATGAGGCCCCGCTCTGCAGTGTAGAAAAGAGATAAAGTGAGTACACAACTCTACTGTATCTTAGCCAATTGCTACTACACTATTAACCCAACGAACGTGTGATAGGTGCCCACATGCCAAACACAAGCCCACACACATCCACCTCGATGCACCCTTACATAATGCACATGCTGCAAAATACGCAGTGTCACATAACCCTATGTGAACCCTCAAAGACACCCCTAGGTATTAAAGAGTTGGTTTATGGGTTCCATAGTAAGACAAGGCTTAATATAAATACTTGTTAGTGACCTCTCTAAATGCTTAGTTAGATGCTTATTTGTAACCTCTATTCTAAATTTAAACCTAGGGAACAAAATATTGGCCCAGAAGGGACCAACTCGGTGAACCAAATGCACCGGTTCCCATGATGGCTGAGATAGGTTTCCTAACCTACTACTAATGAGTAGTTAGAAAATATGCCAGATAGATACTTAAAAAGAAAGTCTAGACTCAAACTTCTTGCTTATTCCAAAGAAGCTAACTGTGATGCAGTCGGTCTGGAAGGACGCTCACCTGTCCGTCGGTACCCCTGTCAAGACACCAAGCGGATGTGGAGGTGCTCCTAGGCGCGTTTAGAGCCTTTAAATAACCACCAACGAGTGGTGATTAACACGGAAAAGAACAGGGCATGCGCGGAAAGAAAACACTGTCCCGCGGCGCATGCGCAGACAGGTCCTGAACTGCTGGCGAATGTTAGTTAAACGTTGATTACATCCTAGATATTCTTCTTTGAAATCTAGTGGGAACAAGTGGATGTAAAAAATATTGGATCCTGTGTGCATCAAAAATCAGACGGAATGATGCGCACAGTTTACTGTCTTGCCCAGAGCTAGCGCGCATAGCCAGAGCGGGGAACACTATTCCCTGTGTCTTGCGCCCAATACCGAAACCATAAGGAAGGGTTCTGTAATTGAATATCAAACATGTGTCTGGCGTATATAACCGGCCATAAGACACATCCTCAGTCAAGTGATCTGAATGGTCTATTATATCTAATCTGATTTCTTATCACCGTGAAGATCAACAATATCTGCACTCTAATTAAATGTACAATGGGCATCTTATCCACAAACCCGACGTAACCGGGTGCTCAAAGTGGGGGAACCCTGAATGAATCAGTGGCTCAATTACAAGAGTCAAGATCAGAGTAGACTAAAGGAATGAGGTTATTCGAAGTCACTCAGTGGTATGAGGACACTGAGCCTTGTATCAGCTATTTGTGTCTACTGAGTTGTTATCATAAAATTATGGCACATATCCATGGGATGTGCACCAGTTCAGGTTACAATGGAGAGAGGATATGGATGCGGCTAGCAGGGCAGAGAAACACCACACTCAATTAGGTTGGGTGAGCTAAGGGACGATACAAACAATGTTTGCCATCAATTAATAGACCCGCAACTACGCAGTTGCTCATAATAATCAAAAAACACAATTGGGGGGAGGGTCAAAGGGAATATTTATAGACCTGTCAACTCATTCCCTTACTCAAGTACGAAACAACAACAAGAGCAGACCAGGTCTTGGGATGGTGTGTCACTATGACACTAACTCTGAAACAGTAAGATGCGCATGTGTATGAATGTTGTTGGAAGTTGTTAGACACACAAGGCTAGGATAAAGTCCCATCAGACCACCCTGTCGGTGGATTTTACGTCATGTGGGGCTTATTGATCAGTCATTCCCACACTCAGCCATATAGTGCTGTAGTGGAAACGAATGTCAATGATCCAGCCATGATAGTTTGTCATGAAGTGGACTGAGTAAAGTGCAGTGCTCTAAGATATTGTGGTGAATTAAAAATGGCTACGCTGCCCCAGAGAGAAGGTGCATACTGGAGTCAGTGTGTCAATAGTTAAAAACAACGCCGGGTAAGAAAATTGTACTACCCTATGGCGTTTGTGAGAATCGGTCGACATGTTTCTGCTTACGGGGCAATTCCCCAGCTTTCTTCAGGACCTCAGGTTTATATTCGCTACTGCCACTGTAACCACAAGTGATGTTTAGTGATTAACACTTTAAATAAGTTTCCTAGTAGACAGAACAAATACATATCTACCAGGAACTGAAACGCTTAAACGTCCACTGGCGGAGGAAAAATATATCTTCTTCCTATCAAAACAGAAAAGAATTTTCGTTGTTGCACAACAACATTAAATAACAGACACACAGCTGCCTGAATGCAGGGTATGCGCATAGGACAACACAAGCATGAATTAATTTTACATTCTGCATATATAAACTCGAGCATACTAGCTCAATCACTAGGAGGCATTTCCTCCCGGTGATACTCACCCAGCTTTATGTGGGTGAAGGCCTCACCTCACCCGGCACCCGCTCGGGAGCATGAGGCCCCGCTCTGCAGTGTAGAAAAGAGATAAAGTGAGTACACAACTCTACTGTATCTTAGCCAATTGCTACTACACTATTAACCCAACGAACGTGTGATAGGTGCCCACATGCCAAACACAAGCCCACACACATCCACCTCGATGCACCCTTACATAATGCACATGCTGCAAAATACGCAGTGTCACATAACCCTATGTGAACCCTCAAAGACACCCCTAGGTATTAAAGAGTTGGTTTATGGGTTCCATAGTAAGACAAGGCTTAATATAAATACTTGTTAGTGACCTCTCTAAATGCTTAGTTAGATGCTTATTTGTAACCTCTATTCTAAATTTAAACCTAGGGAACAAAATATTGGCCCAGAAGGGACCAACTCGGTGAACCAAATGCACCGGTTCCCATGATGGCTGAGATAGGTTTCCTAACCTACTACTAATGAGTAGTTAGAAAATATGCCAGATAGATACTTAAAAAGAAAGTCTAGACTCAAACTTCTTGCTTATTCCAAAGAAGCTAACTGTGATGCAGTCGGTCTGGAAGGACGCTCACCTGTCCGTCGGTACCCCTGTCAAGACACCAAGCGGATGTGGAGGTGCTCCTAGGCGCGTTTAGAGCCTTTAAATAACCACCAACGAGTGGTGATTAACACGGAAAAGAACAGGGCATGCGCGGAAAGAAAACACTGTCCCGCGGCGCATGCGCAGACAGGTCCTGAACTGCTGGCGAATGTTAGTTAAACGTTGATTACATCCTAGATATTCTTCTTTGAAATCTAGTGGGAACAAGTGGATGTAAAAAATATTGGATCCTGTGTGCATCAAAAATCAGACGGAATGATGCGCACAGTTTACTGTCTTGCCCAGAGCTAGCGCGCATAGCCAGAGCGGGGAACACTATTCCCTGTGTCTTGCGCCCAATACCGAAACCATAAGGAAGGGTTCTGTAATTGAATATCAAACATGTGTCTGGCGTATATAACCGGCCATAAGACACATCCTCAGTCAAGTGATCTGAATGGTCTATTATATCTAATCTGATTTCTTATCACCGTGAAGATCAACAATATCTGCACTCTAATTAAATGTACAATGGGCATCTTATCCACAAACCCGACGTAACCGGGTGCTCAAAGTGGGGGAACCCTGAATGAATCAGTGGCTCAATTACAAGAGTCAAGATCAGAGTAGACTAAAGGAATGAGGTTATTCGAAGTCACTCAGTGGTATGAGGACACTGAGCCTTGTATCAGCTATTTGTGTCTACTGAGTTGTTATCATAAAATTATGGCACATATCCATGGGATGTGCACCAGTTCAGGTTACAATGGAGAGAGGATATGGATGCGGCTAGCAGGGCAGAGAAACACCACACTCAATTAGGTTGGGTGAGCTAAGGGACGATACAAACAATGTTTGCCATCAATTAATAGACCCGCAACTACGCAGTTGCTCATAATAATCAAAAAACACAATTGGGGGGAGGGTCAAAGGGAATATTTATAGACCTGTCAACTCATTCCCTTACTCAAGTACGAAACAACAACAAGAGCAGACCAGGTCTTGGGATGGTGTGTCACTATGACACTAACTCTGAAACAGTAAGATGCGCATGTGTATGAATGTTGTTGGAAGTTGTTAGACACACAAGGCTAGGATAAAGTCCCATCAGACCACCCTGTCGGTGGATTTTACGTCATGTGGGGCTTATTGATCAGTCATTCCCACACTCAGCCATATAGTGCTGTAGTGGAAACGAATGTCAATGATCCAGCCATGATAGTTTGTCATGAAGTGGACTGAGTAAAGTGCAGTGCTCTAAGATATTGTGGTGAATTAAAAATGGCTACGCTGCCCCAGAGAGAAGGTGCATACTGGAGTCAGTGTGTCAATAGTTAAAAACAACGCCGGGTAAGAAAATTGTACTACCCTATGGCGTTTGTGAGAATCGGTCGACATGTTTCTGCTTACGGGGCAATTCCCCAGCTTTCTTCAGGACCTCAGGTTTATATTCGCTACTGCCACTGTAACCACAAGTGATGTTTAGTGATTAACACTTTAAATAAGTTTCCTAGTAGACAGAACAAATACATATCTACCAGGAACTGAAACGCTTAAACGTCCACTGGCGGAGGAAAAATATATCTTCTTCCTATCAAAACAGAAAAGAATTTTCGTTGTTGCACAACAACATTAAATAACAGACACACAGCTGCCTGAATGCAGGGTATGCGCATAGGACAACACAAGCATGAATTAATTTTACATTCTGCATATATAAACTCGAGCATACTAGCTCAATCACTAGGAGGCATTTCCTCCCGGTGATACTCACCCAGCTTTATGTGGGTGAAGGCCTCACCTCACCCGGCACCCGCTCGGGAGCATGAGGCCCCGCTCTGCAGTGTAGAAAAGAGATAAAGTGAGTACACAACTCTACTGTATCTTAGCCAATTGCTACTACACTATTAACCCAACGAACGTGTGATAGGTGCCCACATGCCAAACACAAGCCCACACACATCCACCTCGATGCACCCTTACATAATGCACATGCTGCAAAATACGCAGTGTCACATAACCCTATGTGAACCCTCAAAGACACCCCTAGGTATTAAAGAGTTGGTTTATGGGTTCCATAGTAAGACAAGGCTTAATATAAATACTTGTTAGTGACCTCTCTAAATGCTTAGTTAGATGCTTATTTGTAACCTCTATTCTAAATTTAAACCTAGGGAACAAAATATTGGCCCAGAAGGGACCAACTCGGTGAACCAAATGCACCGGTTCCCATGATGGCTGAGATAGGTTTCCTAACCTACTACTAATGAGTAGTTAGAAAATATGCCAGATAGATACTTAAAAAGAAAGTCTAGACTCAAACTTCTTGCTTATTCCAAAGAAGCTAACTGTGATGCAGTCGGTCTGGAAGGACGCTCACCTGTCCGTCGGTACCCCTGTCAAGACACCAAGCGGATGTGGAGGTGCTCCTAGGCGCGTTTAGAGCCTTTAAATAACCACCAACGAGTGGTGATTAACACGGAAAAGAACAGGGCATGCGCGGAAAGAAAACACTGTCCCGCGGCGCATGCGCAGACAGGTCCTGAACTGCTGGCGAATGTTAGTTAAACGTTGATTACATCCTAGATATTCTTCTTTGAAATCTAGTGGGAACAAGTGGATGTAAAAAATATTGGATCCTGTGTGCATCAAAAATCAGACGGAATGATGCGCACAGTTTACTGTCTTGCCCAGAGCTAGCGCGCATAGCCAGAGCGGGGAACACTATTCCCTGTGTCTTGCGCCCAATACCGAAACCATAAGGAAGGGTTCTGTAATTGAATATCAAACATGTGTCTGGCGTATATAACCGGCCATAAGACACATCCTCAGTCAAGTGATCTGAATGGTCTATTATATCTAATCTGATTTCTTATCACCGTGAAGATCAACAATATCTGCACTCTAATTAAATGTACAATGGGCATCTTATCCACAAACCCGACGTAACCGGGTGCTCAAAGTGGGGGAACCCTGAATGAATCAGTGGCTCAATTACAAGAGTCAAGATCAGAGTAGACTAAAGGAATGAGGTTATTCGAAGTCACTCAGTGGTATGAGGACACTGAGCCTTGTATCAGCTATTTGTGTCTACTGAGTTGTTATCATAAAATTATGGCACATATCCATGGGATGTGCACCAGTTCAGGTTACAATGGAGAGAGGATATGGATGCGGCTAGCAGGGCAGAGAAACACCACACTCAATTAGGTTGGGTGAGCTAAGGGACGATACAAACAATGTTTGCCATCAATTAATAGACCCGCAACTACGCAGTTGCTCATAATAATCAAAAAACACAATTGGGGGGAGGGTCAAAGGGAATATTTATAGACCTGTCAACTCATTCCCTTACTCAAGTACGAAACAACAACAAGAGCAGACCAGGTCTTGGGATGGTGTGTCACTATGACACTAACTCTGAAACAGTAAGATGCGCATGTGTATGAATGTTGTTGGAAGTTGTTAGACACACAAGGCTAGGATAAAGTCCCATCAGACCACCCTGTCGGTGGATTTTACGTCATGTGGGGCTTATTGATCAGTCATTCCCACACTCAGCCATATAGTGCTGTAGTGGAAACGAATGTCAATGATCCAGCCATGATAGTTTGTCATGAAGTGGACTGAGTAAAGTGCAGTGCTCTAAGATATTGTGGTGAATTAAAAATGGCTACGCTGCCCCAGAGAGAAGGTGCATACTGGAGTCAGTGTGTCAATAGTTAAAAACAACGCCGGGTAAGAAAATTGTACTACCCTATGGCGTTTGTGAGAATCGGTCGACATGTTTCTGCTTACGGGGCAATTCCCCAGCTTTCTTCAGGACCTCAGGTTTATATTCGCTACTGCCACTGTAACCACAAGTGATGTTTAGTGATTAACACTTTAAATAAGTTTCCTAGTAGACAGAACAAATACATATCTACCAGGAACTGAAACGCTTAAACGTCCACTGGCGGAGGAAAAATATATCTTCTTCCTATCAAAACAGAAAAGAATTTTCGTTGTTGCACAACAACATTAAATAACAGACACACAGCTGCCTGAATGCAGGGTATGCGCATAGGACAACACAAGCATGAATTAATTTTACATTCTGCATATATAAACTCGAGCATACTAGCTCAATCACTAGGAGGCATTTCCTCCCGGTGATACTCACCCAGCTTTATGTGGGTGAAGGCCTCACCTCACCCGGCACCCGCTCGGGAGCATGAGGCCCCGCTCTGCAGTGTAGAAAAGAGATAAAGTGAGTACACAACTCTACTGTATCTTAGCCAATTGCTACTACACTATTAACCCAACGAACGTGTGATAGGTGCCCACATGCCAAACACAAGCCCACACACATCCACCTCGATGCACCCTTACATAATGCACATGCTGCAAAATACGCAGTGTCACATAACCCTATGTGAACCCTCAAAGACACCCCTAGGTATTAAAGAGTTGGTTTATGGGTTCCATAGTAAGACAAGGCTTAATATAAATACTTGTTAGTGACCTCTCTAAATGCTTAGTTAGATGCTTATTTGTAACCTCTATTCTAAATTTAAACCTAGGGAACAAAATATTGGCCCAGAAGGGACCAACTCGGTGAACCAAATGCACCGGTTCCCATGATGGCTGAGATAGGTTTCCTAACCTACTACTAATGAGTAGTTAGAAAATATGCCAGATAGATACTTAAAAAGAAAGTCTAGACTCAAACTTCTTGCTTATTCCAAAGAAGCTAACTGTGATGCAGTCGGTCTGGAAGGACGCTCACCTGTCCGTCGGTACCCCTGTCAAGACACCAAGCGGATGTGGAGGTGCTCCTAGGCGCGTTTAGAGCCTTTAAATAACCACCAACGAGTGGTGATTAACACGGAAAAGAACAGGGCATGCGCGGAAAGAAAACACTGTCCCGCGGCGCATGCGCAGACAGGTCCTGAACTGCTGGCGAATGTTAGTTAAACGTTGATTACATCCTAGATATTCTTCTTTGAAATCTAGTGGGAACAAGTGGATGTAAAAAATATTGGATCCTGTGTGCATCAAAAATCAGACGGAATGATGCGCACAGTTTACTGTCTTGCCCAGAGCTAGCGCGCATAGCCAGAGCGGGGAACACTATTCCCTGTGTCTTGCGCCCAATACCGAAACCATAAGGAAGGGTTCTGTAATTGAATATCAAACATGTGTCTGGCGTATATAACCGGCCATAAGACACATCCTCAGTCAAGTGATCTGAATGGTCTATTATATCTAATCTGATTTCTTATCACCGTGAAGATCAACAATATCTGCACTCTAATTAAATGTACAATGGGCATCTTATCCACAAACCCGACGTAACCGGGTGCTCAAAGTGGGGGAACCCTGAATGAATCAGTGGCTCAATTACAAGAGTCAAGATCAGAGTAGACTAAAGGAATGAGGTTATTCGAAGTCACTCAGTGGTATGAGGACACTGAGCCTTGTATCAGCTATTTGTGTCTACTGAGTTGTTATCATAAAATTATGGCACATATCCATGGGATGTGCACCAGTTCAGGTTACAATGGAGAGAGGATATGGATGCGGCTAGCAGGGCAGAGAAACACCACACTCAATTAGGTTGGGTGAGCTAAGGGACGATACAAACAATGTTTGCCATCAATTAATAGACCCGCAACTACGCAGTTGCTCATAATAATCAAAAAACACAATTGGGGGGAGGGTCAAAGGGAATATTTATAGACCTGTCAACTCATTCCCTTACTCAAGTACGAAACAACAACAAGAGCAGACCAGGTCTTGGGATGGTGTGTCACTATGACACTAACTCTGAAACAGTAAGATGCGCATGTGTATGAATGTTGTTGGAAGTTGTTAGACACACAAGGCTAGGATAAAGTCCCATCAGACCACCCTGTCGGTGGATTTTACGTCATGTGGGGCTTATTGATCAGTCATTCCCACACTCAGCCATATAGTTCCAACAACATTCATACACATGCGCATCTTACTGTTTCAGAGTTAGTGTCATAGTGACACACCATCCCAAGACCTGGTCTGCTCTTGTTGTTGTTTCGTACTTGAGTAAGGGAATGAGTTGACAGGTCTATAAATATTCCCTTTGACCCTCCCCCCAATTGTGTTTTTTGATCACAAGATAAATTCCCCAGCTTTGTTGTAGGTGGATATAATACATTCATACAACAGTTACGACCTTGGAAACTGTTACAGTATACGGGACACCTGGCTTCATTCCACAGCAACCTTGGCCATTCAGTATCAAGTAACTTCCATTAGAAAGTAACAAAAAATCTGGCTTGATCAAGCGGATGGGAACTTCCTTCAAATAACATGTCAAACTGGCCTTGGAGGAATTGCTCGCTCCATGCAGTGTTATCTCTTGACAAAGTAATGAAAGAAAAACCTCTCTTCCACCACGCACACATTTGCAATCGAAAGGAGGAAACTGAACCTCATGCAAAAAGTTACCACCCATCTGTTAATATCTGCCTACATGAAAATGTTCAGACAAGACAAGAAATGAAACATAGAAGTTCTTAAATAAAACCACGGATTCACCATATATCTAAAGGTGTTTCAACTATAGTAAAAGGCAGTTTCTCTAAACATTTTATATTAACCATAGTGTAAATTGCATCTTTCTTTGCCATGACCTATTGCATATGTGGTAAGTTATGCAGTTAATTGGCACTCAGTTTTATTTTAAAACCTGCAATGTCCAACACAATTGCAAAATTGATCTTAACTGACTTCGGCCATGTAAAAGGGCAGACATGTCAATCAATGAATCAAATGAACGTTAAACTATTTTTGTAAGGAAAAACCATAAAAGTGAACAGTACATCACAAAACACATAAAAACTACGATAAAATAAGTTTAAAAAAAAGTTACAAATCGCTCCACATCCCATTTATCCCTCACCCCTGCTAATTAATCACAGGTCGCTCTGAAACTTATTTCAGCCTTTAAAAAGCTAAGAACATGCCATACTGTGCTCCCTGAAAGCATTAATAAAGAATTAAAAGCAGGCTGCACATGATTAAAATTAGCTTGTTTTAAGATAGGGATTAAAAAGATATTCCTAGGTACCTCATAAGATTTCACCTTTCTTGCTCCCTCTAGGATGAGCAAAAAGAAGATGGAATAGATCCAGGCAAAATCTAGTCAATAACAAACGGTCATGTGAACTGGGAAGCCCTAAAAGATAAGGTTCCGTAGAGGGGACTATCTTCAGAAGGCTGTATCGAAGTACTCTGGGCTTCCTTAGTTCGCAGTCTTCCCTTTCCGTCACCCGCAGTCTAAAAAAGGACTGTTTTGCCCAAGGCAAGTCTTTCCTGCAAACGATATCAGGGGTGCATAAAATGTCTGGTCTACCTAGTTTCCTTAGTCCTTCCCGTACGTAGTTAAACTAGGGAAAATGGTGAACACCGTCCAGGCCTAGACAGACCCTTTGCATCTAACTCAAGTACAAAATTGATCTTAACTGACTTTGGCCATGTAAAAAAGCAGACATGTCATTTTGTTGAAATCAAATGCGGTTGACACAATTGTATTCAATGAATAAGTAAGAACAGAAAATATGGTCATGCTATTTTTGACAACACCTAATACTTTTTCTAAATTTTCCTTATTAGTTTGTTGCAACCTTTCAGCAGCTTCTTGTTGTAAAATTTTCCAAAGTTTATATGTTGCATATTTGAAACGTTTAGATCATGGAGATCTAGAAGCACAAAATCCAACGGCGGACTCCAGGTGCTGCACAAGCCTCAATATAGTAACACAAATTGTAATCAAAGTAACAATTGAATGAATGGTGTGCACAGGCTACTCCTGCATCCGCTGTTGAGGGATGCAATCCACCTGCTCGGGAAACAAAACTGGAAAAGCAATGGAGCAGTGCACTACCAGAGTATAGTAACGTTCAATAATGAAGCAGAATCAGTTCCTTTGTTGGTATCATCCTTTATTTAAATGTATCCAAATGAACAAAAACAGAACATCAGCCAACGCGTTTCGTTCGGGGAATGAACTTCGTCAGGGCAAAAGTATATGTTGAAATGTAACATTTGCGGTGGAAATGGGGTCCGATATCCTCCCAGATCGTAAATGGTCACAGAAATGCGGCGTGGGACTCCATATAAGGGCCAATGTGAAAGAGCCTGGAGCGAGAGTACAAGCGTCATGGCTCTTCTCAGAGTCATGGAGATCTAGGACCTTATGAGAAATCTTGCAAATTCATGTTGTATGAAATAAGGGTTAAATGTTGCTTAACAGCAGACAAGATGGGGTGTCCTAGCCATTGCTGGCACAACTTATCTACAGTATAGCTAGTTACTACACTGGATTGTTGTCATTGGAAAATATGGGGTCTGATCTGCTAGCTTTAAAACCCTTAGAGGAGTTTAAAAAATGTGCGTTGCAGCCATTAGTATTAAAAGTCCACACTAACCACCCATCTGAAATGTAAAGTGAAGAGTTATATGTACCATTCTGTACCATTTTATTAAGTTGCTCTTCTTTAATATTAATACTGGTGCTATTTATCAAAATGTGCAACAGATGGAATTCTAGGTGTGTTTAAGTTCTTCGTATTAGCTAGTCCAAGACACATAAGGGCATATTTACAAGGACTTAACGCCACTAGAACAGCATTTTTAGTGATGTTCTGGTGGCGTTAACTCTTTTGCCTTATTTATCAAGTGACCTTAAGCCACTTAACGTGCCCCTATTCATGCAGCACTTAGCGTGAAATGAGTTTGCAATGGGTGTTGTGGTGGGTGTTCTGTGACAAAACCCATTGCTTTTTGATGCTCCCCCATATTTACATGGTATGGGGCAGCCCAAAAATACCACCAGGGAACACCTGGTCTTAAGCTGGCGATACAAGGAGAAATGTTTTATTTCTCCTCACATTTTGATGTTTCCAAGTGTGCTGCATTCTGCAGAACACATATAAATAGAAAAACGCCTGTAAAGATTGTTTATGGACAGGAAGGTGTTCCTCCTTACAGGTGGTGTTGGCAGTGCTCCAAGTGTGTATAGTTAAAAACCCCACGTGGTGTACTTGCTCCATGTAAATAGTGTTGAACATACGATGGTAGAAAAACATTTCACCATAGTTTACAGGATTCAAATACAAATCCCCATTTTCAAATACCATATAGGATTCAAATTCAGATAACATGTTAGACACAGACTCAACATCCTATTCATCAGATATTGAACCCAGAGTTATTTTATAATTTTTTTATTTAAAAAAAAAATGATTCTTTACCCGGTACAGTCCATTAAATACAGTATACAATAAGCATTAAAAGCATAAAAACCACTATACATGTATCAAGACGATAAAAAGAAAAAGAAAACGCAGTACAGATGTATCGACTGTGTCTAATATGATAATTCATTTCACTGTTTTACGGCTAGAGTATCATAGCAATAGGGCTATATGCGGGAGTCTCTCCAGATTTTTAGCGGGCCCATAGTTTTAAACCTGATTCTCTAGTTTTTCTGCTTCTTCCCCCATAGAGGGCAGACTCTATATTATGGATCCCTAAAAGGCGAGAAAGCCACATCTGGAAGGATGGGGCCTCACTATCCTTCCAGCCTGCTGCCAGTATAATCCGAAGGATAGCCACAGAGACAAAAATAAACCCTTCTTCATCCTTATTCAGTTTTAATTTGTTGTCATACCCAAGAATCATAAGTGTAGGGGATAGGCGGATCTCAATACCTAGTAGCCCCTCCCAAAATTTCTGGATACTCATACAGATCTCTGTGAGCTTTACACAATAAAAAACATATGTGCTAAATCGGCTGCTTCCTCAGCACACCTAAGACATTTACTATCATCCCTCTTACCCCACCCAAATAGCTTAGCTGGGGTGAAATATAAGTTGAACATTGTTTTATAGTGCTGAGCTCTCAGATTTGTAGAGCGGAACTATTTCCCTGCCAAGGCCAGTGCCATACCAAAATCAACCGCCGGATCCCCTAATTTGACTATCCAAGCCGATTCGATCTTATCAATATCGCTCTGGAGGGATAACAATAAGCTTTTAGAGATCGGATTAATTTTGACCCCCCCCCCCACCTAGAATATATTCCACCACAGTGTTTTTATCCCCTGGGGAGAAAGCTGACCTTCTTCTAGTAAGTGTATGTTGTAACTGCAAAAATTTAAATCCCTGAGCAGCGGGAATTTAATATTTACCCTGGATTTCTTCAAAGGTTAGCATTCTCTCTCCAGTATACAAGTCTCCAACTCTTCTAACTCCTAACCCCTCCCACACACCCCACAGACTATTGCTGCTTAAAAATGGGAACAGGCTAGATTTCCAAAGTGCTGTATAATAATTAATTTTCGGAATACCCAAGAGTTTCTGAATATTCTTCCAAACCTGCCAGGGACTTTCCAATATCTTGTAGCGTTTTTTGTTATAATAGCGCTTATTGGTTTTGCGTAAGAGTACGCCGGTCGGCTCCTTGCCCAATAACAGCCCAATAACAGCTCGAAGATGGATGGTGGGTGTGTAACCCCTAGTGGAAGGTCAGATATATTTTGGACACTATCTAACAAGATGGCCTTTTGATTAAAGAGACAACTCAACATATAAAATCTTAAATTATGAGCCGCTAGCCCTCCCTTATCCAACGGTAATGAGAGGTATTTCATAGACCGTCTGATATTGCAGTATTGCCAGATGAAATTAGCAAAAGCTGCTTCCAGGAGCCTTAGCACATCCTCACCGACCACCAAGGGGATAGTGCAAAATAGGTACAATATCTTGGGGAACCTGGTCATCCTAATGACATTAACTCTGCCTATTAGCGATAGATGTACAGAATTAATTCTTTTTAGCTCTTCAGTAATAGTCTCAAGTACTGGTAGATAATTATCCTTAACAATTGTATCTACCTTAGCGTTAATCCTAACAGCCAGATAGATTGCTGAATCCATATATCTGCCATCCTTCTTTTGAATATTATTTGAGCAGATTATTTGAGTTTTACATTCATTGTGAGGTGGTAGCCTGAGTATTGGCTGAAGTCTGAGGTGATTTCTAAAAGGGCAGCCATAGCCTGCTCCAGATCTGGTGTTGTTATTGCCAAATCGTCTGCATACGCCATAAGCTTAGTTTCGAAATCATTGCAGACCACAGGATTGATACCCTCATAACCTAGGATCTTCCTAATCAGGGGGTCTATGTATAGGGCAAATAATGTTGGGGAGCAAGGACAGCCCTGACGAGTCCCACGAGATATAACTATCTCCTCAGAGCTGTCTCTCATTAATTGGACTCTTGCTACAGGGTTAGCATACATAGCCTTTATAGCTCTCAAGATGTTAGGACCAAAGCCCCTCTGCTCCAATATCTCCCACAAATAGCTCCATGTGACCCGATCGAAGGCCTTTTCCGCGTCGAGGAGGATCATGGCGATCCGACCCCCCACGGCAGCCTGGGCATCGAATAACGCGATCACCCGCCTGATGTGATCAGCAGTGTCGCGCCCCAGTACGAACCCGTGCTGCCATGGCAAGACTAGACCCCCAATGATCCCCCCAGCCTCTTGGCCAAGATCTTTGAGAATATTTTAGCATCTGCATTTATGAGGGATATTGGGCGATAGGAGCCTGGATCTTCCTTGACCTTCCCCTTTTTATGGAAAACGACGATGTTTGTACTTCTCCAAGAGCTCGGCACTGTACCAGAGCAGAATACCCCATTGAAGAGATCCAACATAAATGGTATTAAAACATCCTGAAGGCACTTATATACCTCAATAGAGATATTGTCTGGCCCTGTAGCCTTACCTGCAGCCAATTCTTGCAAAGCTACTTCAACTTCGCTCATAGTCAAATCCGATTCTAACATTAGCTTATCTTGTTCTCCTAGTTTATGACCGAAATTATCAGCACCTCCTCCTGTCGTGCCATCCCGTCCCAGTCGTGCAGTCTTATCCTCTTCCGTGTACAAGTGCTGGTAAAAGTTTTTAAATACTCTGCAAATATCGGCTAGTTCTACAAACTCCTTATCATCTTTGCGTATTTTTAAGATAACATTTCTGCTATTTCCCTGTTTAATTTTAAGAGCCAAGAGCTTCCCAGCCTGCTCCCCTGTTTCATACATTGCTCCCCTATGTATCTAATATTCTTCTGCATGTTTCTGTGATATCCATTTATTCAAGTCGGCCTTAATAGTCGTACTTTTATCAGCACTTTGAACTGACTCCTTTCGACATTTAATATCACTAATATGTTGTTCCTCTGCCTTTATTAGCTGCCCCATCAATTCCTCGTGTTCTTCCTGGTTCATTTTTCTCTGCCTACCTGAGAAAATAAATGTCTCCCCCCTAAGACCTGCTTTAAAAGTGTCCCAGACACAATTGCGTGACGCACTAAACCTGTTTGCATTAAAGAACTCTACAGCCCATTTTTTCAAGTGCTCTATAAATTGGGGATTGGCCAAGAGTCTTCTCTCAAATGTCCATCTCGATCACATTTTTGGTGTTTTCTCAAAGTCGTATGTTAAAACCAGGGAATTGTGGTCTGAGATAAGTTTTGGGAGCTTTTTGATCCACACCCTCGAAATTTCTCACGATGAAATTAAAAAATAATCAAGCTTAGAATTTTTCTTATGTGGGTGTGAGAAATATGTATAACCTGGGTCATGTTTCTTTTTATGTCCCCAAACATCAATTAAGCTATGCGAGTCAACCAAGAAGTACAGAGCTTTAAACACCCTGGGCTTGCTGCCCTTATACATTTTAGACCCATCCCTACCCCTAAGATCAGCAGAAATATTAAGATCTCCGAAGCAAATGAGAGGTGGGGCCCAATTTGCTAATTCTATTTCCAGCTCATTAAATACTTCTCGGTCATCTTGGTTAGATCCATAAATTACACACAGCGTGAGCCCAATTTTCAATTTGGTGATTGCCCAGTGCCCCCCAGAATCTGCTAGTGAATAATCAATCCCCCCTAGAGATGATTTTCCCAGTATGGCCACCCCCCTTATATTAGATGTCTGAGTGGAGCAACCCAGTAAATCAAAACCTTTCAAACTTAATAAGTGTTTTTTGGCCCATGGTAGGTGGGTTTCTTGTAGACAAATTATATCTACCTGATTAGATTTAGCTAGGAATCCCAGTTTTTGCCTCTTGGACCAATCATTCAGCCCACCCACAATTGTATCTACCCACATTAATAGTGCATATCTTAAGCTTCCCCATTGCTACGTACAACAAAAATACTCATCATCTGCCTTTTTACACAACTGTATAGTACTGATACAAGAAGCATAGTGGTCACACTGTCAAGACCTACGTACCGGTAACCTTTTTTCTCCCCTTAATAGAACCGTCCACCCCACCTTGTACCCTCCCCCCACCCCCACCCCCCACATTCCCTCCCACTTCCCCTCACACCCCTAGAACCCCCTTCCACCCCACTGGGACGCTCAGACAAATGTCTGAGCATATGATGTACACTGCGAGAGTGGACAGTGGCTAACTTACCATGCACAAATAACCTTAGCGTGACCCTTATTTATCATAAATAAATGAAGGAGATTGACAGGAACTGCCTCGCACTGGGAAGAGAGCCCTACTCAAACATATACTTCGTAGGGAGTTCCGTTCGCTGTCCCCACCAGCCCCATGACTAGCTGTCCATAATACAGATATTGCAAACATAGACCTCATTTCACATTTCACCACCCCGCTGTTGTGTTTTATCTAGGACCCCGATCAATATTGTGACCTTATGCCCCTATACGGCTATAATCAATTCATATCCCTATAATGGCATAAACGATCAGAGCCATATTTCAGTAACTCGTCTCTGCAGCTCATTAAAGTACATGACACAGCAGAAGCCACTATCTTAGATTCCTAGATAACACACCGAGTTCTTTCAACAGATAAAACCCCCAGCAACCTGGGAAAGCCCCGCTTGCTTTGTTTTGATTAGTAATAGAACTCTAACGAGCACTGTAAGAACGACCAGTTCTTAGTGACATCTTTATTGACGTCTTATGTCCAAAAACGTACGTCAAACAAGGCACCTTTCAGGTATAAATAATACCAACGTTGCCTTAAGCAAACGCGATGGTGGTGGTGAATACAGGAGCAGAACAGCTGTCCCTTGCAGAGCCCAGCAGATGCAAGAAGCCCACGGACGCTGCCCCTCCTCCTCCTTGACGCGCTAAGAAAGACGCTGTCTTTTCTCCTGCCGAGAAAATACAGCTCCGGCGTTTCCGGCCTACCCTTGCGGGTAACTGGAATATCGAGTCCTGAGAGGAGATACCAGACCTCCAACATTCTATTCCAGAGGTACGGTGTTGACTAAACCCTTAGAGAGAATTCTTGAAGCAAACCCTTGGCAAAACCAACTTAACTTAAACTGCTACTTACTTACTCCCTCCCATGTATTAGGCTTAGGTCAGGTACACCGGGGTAGGCGTAGTTAGAAGCACCAGTTGAGGACGTTAGCCAAATGTATATATGAATGTATATATTTTACGCATTTTAACTATCGTATGGCTAAGAAACCATATCAATGCTTTTACAGTATTATTTCGCAATACTCCTTTTACTGTACGCACTTTTTATAATAACAAGTCTTGCAATTGTGGCAATTCATTTCTCTTGCATGAGAAGAAAGACTGTTCAATAAATAATACCTTTTATTGAAAACGCCCGTCTCTCTATTCTCTGCATACTGGTGAAAGTAATCTGCACTACTGACTGAGTGAAATAGCTGTCTATTGTTTCACACAACTCTAGAGATTGACTCTTATTCTGAGGAGCAAAGTTGTCATGTTTATGCGGTTGTTGGAAAACTGAATCCCTTCTTGTCTGAGCCAGGGAAGCTGATCACTTCCTATTCAGTCCAAGAAAGTTTCCAGTGACCTCTGAGCTAGTTGGTACAAACCCAATTAAGTCTAACATAGTCAGTAGAGACCTAGAAGACCGCACTTCTACGTCTACACTGCTATTTATGTTATTCCAATGCGCAGGGCCTAGAGGGAAAATAGGAACTACACTACATGGCGCCCAACGTTTGGTAAGGCGATAAAACTAACGCAAGACGTTAGAGTAACTCAGTCGTGTTTTTAAACACAGACCCTTTCTCCCGTAAATACTCCAATAGACGTCTGGAGTGGGTGAAAGGTTAAAATCCGCCCGAACTTAGTAGGAAGAGATTCCTATGTAAAGCTCTGGTTTATTCAACATTGAAGGATACAGTGTTCCAAAATATTGTGCACCTAATCTTTGTCTCCTTGGAGACCTGCTCTTAAAACTTTCATTTATACAATGTCAGTGGAAGACAACGGAACCGCTGGAGCCGCAGTAAATGCGACTCAGCAGGGTTCCGAAGTTACAGGAATTAATGAACCGGGTGCGATTATCATTCCGGTCAACATAAGAAAAACTATAACGTTAAAACTTATGGAAAATGGACTGACCACACGAAGTGGCACAGTCGTCTTCGTGATAGAGGCACACGAATATCGGCAGACAGAGATATTCTATTCTTGGATAAAATTTCCAGCGGCAAACGCTACAACACACGAGTTCCACTATTACAAAATAGAGGATCCACCGAATGAGTACGCTCCTTTCGAGGAGATTGAAATCACATTAAAATACCAAGAGCATCTGCTCTGGTTTAAAGGTGCCCTAAAACACAATGATCATATTACCAGGCTCGGTCCACTAGGTAGACCAGGAGCAACGTGGCCGGTTCTAGCCAGCTACACACCACATCCGGACATTGCAAAAATGTCAAAAGAAGAACTTTTAGCACAGCTAAAAACATTAATTAAAATACATAGACAATTGGTCCAATATGTAATGCGGACTGCAACAGTCCAAACAGCTGTTAATGTTCCACAGCTGACCCCTCATCAGGGGAACACAAATAAAATTACACCACAGAACATACAATCATGTCTTGGCAAAACACCCATAAAACGGGAACAAATTCCTTTCTGGTTAGCGCAGAAAATTACTCAAATAGAGGCAGTATTTCCGAATACTAACCCTATTGAGAAACACAGAATTCTGACCATCTGCCTTCCAATGGGGGTCGCACCACACGTGGAGGACTGTGACACTTGGGGTACAGTTTTTGCTTCCATTTACACAAAAACACATGGTGTTCCGTCAATGGCGGTAATACCAGATGTGCTAAAACAGATTCAGAATGAATACGGTCCAGAACCTGCTTTAACTCTTGGTATGAAATTATTGAAAGACTTCAAGCAGGTCTCGGCTATATTACTAGCCAATATAAAATGAGAAGCAGCATCTGTGGCGATCCGCCAGAAGTTGAAGGAAACAGATATAACAGATCAACCAATTGAGCTTGCCAGAATTATAGAAAAATTTTATGAAGAATTAGGTAGAGACAGCTTGGGTGGGAAACCAGTAAAACCCCAACTACTTGAAAATCCTGAAAAATTGTTTATTAAAAATAATTTGAACACTCCTAAAAAGAGCTGGGATGGAAATAAACAATCCACTCCCAAGGAAAAAGTTTTCCAGTCCAGAGGAAGGTCTCCTCGACGGAGGGAAAGAACTCCGACTCGAGAACACCAGTCTCCCCAGAGGGAACACTCTGAGAAAAGATATAACCTTAGAAATAGGGATAACTTGAAAAAGCCTGATAGATATCAAAGCATTGATACACGTCCCTCTTGATCTTTTTCGCAGAAATTGGAAAGAAGAGGACGGTCAGACCCAGGAGAGCACACCAAGTCGAAAGACAAGGAACCTGCTCAAAGTAAAAAATTACAATTTCCAAAAAAGAAGGTAGCCAGTATTAGAGTAATCGAACATGCCGAGAATACTGAGGACACAGCTGAAAAACGGGGAGTGGGCACAGACAATGCTAGACAGTGCAGCAGAAGTCACCATAGCTCGCAAGATCCTGATGAGTCATCTGGAGACAGTGGACACGAATGAATACATTCAAGTAGAAACTGCCGACACCAGAGTTAGCGAACCTCATCAGATATACGAAATAACACTGCGTATAGAGGGTGATAAGACTAGGAAAATAAGGGGTCTATTTTCGGATAACCTCTCAAAAGGCTATGACATCCTGTTAGCTGAGAAAGATTGGCCCCCGGAGTTTGTCAGGGAGTGCCCTCGTGGCGAAGAAATGATTATGCCTGCCTTCTCGAATCACATTCCGATTCACACTAAATATATATATGCTAGGAAATGGGCAGTAGCCCAGGCACCAGCATTATACAAGAATCATGTAGGATGGGATGAGGACTCTCCTCCTCACAAAATCCAGTTAAAAAGTCAACCGACTGCACAAAGGCAGTATCCAATTAAGCAAGAAGCTACAAAACAGGTCAAGGAGATTTTAGATCAACTTGAATACCAGGGGGTGATTGAAACATGCACCTCTCAAAAAATGAACAATCCTTTGTTTCCTGTCTCCAGACCGGACGATTCATATCATCTAGTTTTGGACTCCAGACACCTAAATTCATGTTGCAAAACATTTGCAGTACAAAATTTGCATAGTGCTGCACTAATGAATACCATAGTTCGCAAAAATTACAAAACAACATTAGACATATATAATGGTTTCTTTTGTCAAAATATTGCACCAGAAAGCAGATACTTGACTGCTTTCTCAATAATGGGGTCACAGAAAAATTTCTGTAGGCTCCCACAGGGATTCAAGAACAGCCCAGGACTATTCTCAGCCAGAGTAACAGAGTTACTACAAATATATGATGATGAGGCATTATCTTATGTTGATGACATCTATCTAACAGACGACGACTTGGATACTCACTTGAAAAGGGTGAACACCATAATACTTGGGTTCGCTGCAGAGGGTTACAAATTCAACTTTAAAAAGTCAAGAATTGCCCATCTGACAGTATTATTTTTAGGACACGAATTATCAAGTGAAGGAAAAAGCCTAGCGGACAACTTCTTAGAGAAGTGCGCTGTACTCCAAGCACCAAAAACGCTGAAGAACTTACAATCGATTCTAGGCTTCCTGAATTTCAGAAAAACTTACATTCTAAATTATGCGGAGAGGGTTAAACCTCTCTACAAACTAATTAAACCTAATTTTAAACCAATCAACTGGACTCAAAAACACACAGAAATTTTGAGATCACTGCAAACAGACATGTTAGCAAAAACAAAATTAGAAACACGTGACAATACACGCAACCTTGTAATCCGAGTCATCCCAGGAAGATGCGGATTCACGTACCTGACCTCTAATGAGGGAGAAACGGTACCAATAGCTTACAAATCTCACTTGTACACACAAGCAGAAAAAACATTCAGTCTCACAGAAAATACTGTGAAAGCAGTGCAAACTGCAATAGCGAATGAACGAGAACTAGCACATGGCAAAAGGATCACTGTTCTCACAGCAGAATCCGCCTTCGAGGCACTATACAGCCCAGTAAACCTGCCTACAGTGTCACTGGATCCGAAATGGATACAGTGGGAAAATTCTCTTGCTGCAGAAGACGTGAAATACTATTTCACCCCGCACATGAAAAAACGGAATGATTTAACTTATGAAAAAGAATATCATCTGCCATTCGAAATTCTTCCTCTACAACAGTACTCCTGTATAATATATACAGACAGATTTGTACAGCACTACAATGTAGAAAATAAATCCTACGATGCAGCCTGTGCGATTGTTAAAGGTCGCTGGCTCTTCGGTAAATTTAGACCGAAAATAACAAAAACTGAATCACTGAGAAAATGTTCGGCTCAGCGAGCTGAAATCAGATCTTTAAAGATGGCGCTTGAAAATGCCGAACGTGAATTCCCGACACTAATCATGTGCGATTCACATTTTTGCGTCAACTCTTACAATAATGATTTGCAGAGCTGGATTCAAAATGATTTCAAAGATGACACAGGTGCCACAATCAAGCATAAAATGCTTTGGAAACAGGTAGTTCTTTTACAGAAAGAACTACAAAAGACTCACGTGATACATACTCTGAGTCATCAACGTGATGGCGTTCACGTTGCAGAGAACTCATTGGCTAATAAAGCCATATCGGAAGCAACTAAACCGGCTTCCGTAGCCACAAAAAAGCGTTCAGAAAAATACATAGATGGGGAAACCATGCTGGCAGTAAAAACGTCCTTAAAAGGCGACTGTGCAGCACTACCTGTGAACTATCCACTCAATTATGCACACGTAATTGATGCAAACTCCGTTCCTTTTGCTCGAATCCCTGGAGTGGGGGATAGGGTAATTCCAAACACGAACCGGAGAAAGTTACTAATAGCAGACGCACACATGGGTGAAGGTCCAAGGCACAAACAAATCAAAGAATCTCTGACTGAATTACAATCAGTATACTGGTGGCCGGGGATGAGCCTGCACCACTATAAATATGTGAAGAACTGTCCGGACTGCGACAGAGATCGCAGCAATGAGTCAAGCGCAGTAATGCCATGGCCTTGTATGTAGGTAGCGTAATGTTATCTATATGCAATCCAGCGTCCTATTAATTGTTTAAGACTACATTCACTTTAAAAATGTGGCCCCAGCGCTCGGCTGACGCCAAAACTGTTATAAAAGATCTGCGAGTCTTTATTGGCACATACGCAATTGCCATGTTTCATTCTGACCAGGGTCCTGCTTTCAGCTCTCGAGCTTATAAGGAGGCCATGACCAGTATGGGAATTGGGTTGCGATTCTCTTTTCCATTTCACCCTGAGGGGAACAGTGAAATGGAAAGAAAAAACCGAGACATAAAGCAATCTATAACGGCGAAGGTATTAGGTTCGGGTGATGGGTGGGTCAAACATTTAATAAGTGTCCAACGTAATCTAAATAATTTGCCAAGAAATTCTCTAAAAGGTTTCAGCCCTACGAACTATTGTTCGGAATTAGAATGCATGGTCAGGATCTTGATAGTCAGGCTTCAGTGGTAAAAGCTAAGAATAAAGACTTTGACATCAAAGATCGTTTTGCTATTTTACAGGACCTGAATGAAACAAGAAAATCCTTAAGAAACATAAAAATAAAGCAACAGCCAACTACCACTGAAGACACACCACCAGTCCCAGCAAAACCTGTCTGGATTCCAAAGATTGGGGCTCTGGTCAGAGAGAAAATAGCGGTAAAGAAGGAATTTGGGCCTTCTTACAGAAAAGCAGTACCTGTCTTAGCAATCAACGGAACAAGATCAGTAGTACTACCGCCCCTTGCTGGTAAAAAGGAGAACAGAGTTGTATCAATCGACCTGGTAAAACCACAATCATGTGGCCTATAACCAACAGTAGGCCAAGTGGACTCCCAAGAAATAACAGAATACCCAAATTTGCAACAATCCAAGAGGTTCAAACTGAAAGACTAATCACATTTGATAAACCTGCAGTGCACAGAGAGGGACTATGCAATAATGCCATGGAACTCGTGCCTCTTGAAACACAGATTGAAACCGTTCGTCATGAAACACCAGTCTACAATGATGTGGCATCAGAATGTGCTAATGAAAGACAAATGGAGAAAACAATACCAACAATTGACAGAACTGCCTCTGGTTACTGCATCAATTTCGATAACTTTTCTGAAGATCAAAGCGACCCTGAAGTGGCGCCAGAAACAAAGACTTTTAAAGAAAAAACAACAGAACTCTTTCATCAACTCAAGGAAGCATTTCTGAATGCACCACTGTTTGAGCATTGGATTGTATCAGGGGTACTTATACTCCTACTATGCCTAATTCTAGTTTTAATTTTAGGAAAATTTATCACAGTTCAATGGACACAGCAAGTCAGAACATCAACTTAGTTCTAAAACCACACAAATCATCCCACGTCAAGAAAAGAGGACTATCATCAGTAAATGTCACAGCCATTCCAATACCCGGCGGGGTAGTGTGGGACAAGACTGACTATGAAGTATATGGCCCGGTCGAAATCTTGAAATATCCTCACCAGTTCAAGGTTTCATTAAGTGACTTTGTATTGCCAAGTACATTCTCTGATGATTGGGATTTTGAAAGTATAAATAATATGATGTCGGATTTAGTGTTGTCAGCAAGATTTCAAGAACATGATTATTTACAAGGTTCATCTAATTATGAACAGATGTACTGTTTCTCACATTACGCAGACCATTACTTATATAAATCTGAACAACCTAGAAATGTGTTCAAATATAACCAATGGGAACATTGTGCTACTCCACCTAAAAGTAGTTCAAAGACTTTCTATGAGAAATTCCAATACTTCTCAGGGTTTAACACAAGTGATGCAGAAATTTTTTATTATAAACTGTTAGATAAAACAGGGACGAAAACCATGCTGACAAATACTAAATTGATATATTCAGAAGCATTTTATGAAAAAATGATGACATTTGGTATTGATTTCTGGAAAAACAACATTGAAACAAAAACCATCTGGGTACAAAAGATTGGCAGGTACAAGGCCTAGAAGCATTATTTTGAGCCTGCATGATCCCAGAACAAATATTGTTCTTAAATGACACAATTCACCAAACAACCTGTCTTGGCCTAGCTAAGATTAAAGACCTTAACAAACCGTCTATTCCAAAGCCAATACCTGATAATGCAACCACAGATATTGAAATAGACGTATCAAAAATTTTACATCTAAACAGAACACATCCTGATTGGAAAAAGTGGTTAATCTGGCCTACTGACACGAATAACTGTCAAGATAGTTTTCTGAACAAAACACAGGGGTTCAAAATGACCAGACCAGACCCTAGATACTCCCAGAGACAACATCCAGGGATAGTAACAACATACAGTGTAGGGAAACTGTGCCTTGAATGGCTAGAATCATCCACACTGGCAGAAATTAAGCAACACTTATCTTTACTTAAAGATGGTGCTGATTTGCGCGATTTCATTATGGGACCACGCAAACAGCGTCAAAAACGTTTCATAGCGGCAAGTGTATATGCGGCTTACAACGAGGCATGGAAAGTAATGCAAATTGAAACAGCTGAAAAAATATGAGAAATTGATCGTATTAATTTGGAAAAATCACTTTCTGTTGTGGACAATTGGTTAATGACTCTGTCCTCCAGAATATATTCACTGAACAGTATTGTATCATCTGCCATAGATATAATAGATAAAGACTTGCTAATGTTACAACATGGCCAGTCGCAATTAAGTTCTATTGTACAGCTAGGCTGGACGCTGCAAAATCTTCGTTCAGGCTATGTGCCATGGCGTTTAATCAACACAATTTCATTGTTTTCCATCTTTAACCTTACTGATAAACAAATCAGCTTGGCACAGAAAGGAGCAGACTATACAATCCTGAGCATCGAAAAACTTGAGAGATTACCATTGACAATGTCAGAAAGACCTGTCATTGAATGGATAATACACAGAATTATCACAATTCCGATAACAACTTTCCGATTTTAAAAAATGACTTCAGTATATACCGACTGGCCAGTATGAACGATTGGGTAAAGGGTACATTAAGTCATCATGGAAATTACCATATACACACACATGCTACAGTGACAACAACAAAAATGTATTTCTTAGTGGTGAAAATTGCAAACATTCACCAAGCGGTATACTTTTGTGCCAGGGTATTAATTTACATGGGGCCTGTGAAGGGACTTCAAACAACCTTTCATGCCACCAGCACGTCACACCTGCAATGCAGATAGAGCCTTTCTTTAACCAACTTTCTAACAGGAGTTACATTCTAATAACGGATCACAGCTGTTGTGGCTTGGTGCCAGGGAAAGCATATCTCGTAAGCGTGACTTCCATGGTCACTTGCTGTATGCAAGCATTGTTTCCAAACAGCCCTGGAGATTCCGAGACGCCGATTTGGCCTCCTTTGAATGTCTCTTCTATACGAATTGATACTTTAAGCAGAATGAAGTCTGTGCCCATCACGTCATCAAAAGAGACACATGATCTCCAAGTTGCAAGGACAGCTTCAGAGATACATGAACTTTTATCAACAAATTGCCCAGTGCATTTCACAGAAATGCTTAGCCAAATTCTAAAATATGTCGGATGCCGTAAGTATCTCAAACGTATTTAAGACGATTTTTTCGGGACTATTAACACCATTCAAAGCAATTCTGGGAATTATTCCCAACTTTGTCCATTCAGTCTTTGGCGGCATACCCCTAATTTCGGGACTTGTAGCAGGCATTTTATTTTTGACCCTCCTGCTCCGATATGGCAAGCCAAAACACAGACATGACTCCGGCAAGAATGGAAGAAACGATCCTAGCAGTACGCTACTGGGACCGCATAACTAGAGTCCTTGGATTGGACAGGCTGAGAGATCTGAACATGACCTGGTTTCTTTCATTCAGACCTATATGGCAGACCTGCATCTTACCTGTGCTTCGATGTATGCTATGCGGAGAAGAATGCGTGTTAGACACCTGTCTTGCACTACCATCAGCAGTACCAATGGATATCGATACTTTGCTAAGTCCTGTAACGGCTCATGCATCGTGTTGTCCCCAGCGGCTACCAATCCTGATGACGGCATTCGTTGAGACTCCTGCGCTACGACTAGGTGGCGGGAGTGAAGCGATACATAAAAGCAACACCACCCAGGTACGGCCTTCTCTGAGCATTGCTGATCCAGACATCGATGATAGCAATCATTCTCACACCTGCCAACTTACAGCATTATCGAACTTGGTCGAACTGTCACCTGAATATGTAGACCTATTCTTTGAAAGCTTGTCTCATATGATGTTCTCCCCTGAACAGAAACAATGATTTTTGGAAAGCATTCCGGCGCACAGCGTTCCCATGAACTCTGAATTAGACCTTCAGTTTTGATCAACAAAAACTACTGAAAAGCGTTTGGAACTCTATTCCCCCGTTCACCATGAGAATTTTTTTTTGGGGGGATTGAACATTTTTCAAAATATTTACCTTTTTCTGGCACAAATACTTTTGCTTAAAGTAGAACTATTCATAAAGAACAGAACTTCTATTTTTAGTAGATCTAGAGTAAAAAACCTTTTACCTCGGCCTCTAGCACATTTTACAGCAATTGCATTTATATGTGATGAAATAGTCTCGCCCTTCTTTTCTGTATTAAGAGACATTTCATGTGTAATTTTTTTGCAAAATCGTTCAACTGATTACATATGCAATAATTTTTTAATGATTTCTATGCTTAAAAACGTACAGTACCTATACTTTCATGTATTTCAAATACGCCATTTCAAATGCAATATGTATTTTGAGGTGGGTAAGAATACACGCGCATCTTATTGCTTTAGTTTTTAGTAATTTGATGGACATAAATTCGTGGAGTGGGTGTTGTATTTTATCTAGGACCCAGATCAATATTGTGACCTTATGCCCCTATACGGCTATAATCAATTCATATCCCTATAATGGCATAAACGATCAGAGCCATTTTTCAGTAACTCGTCTCTGCAGCTCATTAAAGTACATGACACAGCAGAAGCCACTATCTTAGATTCCTAGATAACACACTGAGTTCTTTCAACAGATAAAACCCCCAGCAACCTGGGAAAGCCCCGCTTGCTTTGTTTTGATTAGTAATAGAACTCTAACGAGCACTGTAAGAACGACCAGTTCTTAGTGACATCTTTATTGACGTCTTATGTCCAAAAACTTACGTCAAACAAGGCACCTTTCAGGTATAAATAATACCAACGTTGCCTTAAGCAAACGCGATGGTGGTGGTGAATACAGGAGCAGAACAGCTGTCCCTTGCAGAGCCCAGCAGATGCGAGAAGCCCACGGATGCTGCCCCTCCTCCTCCTTGACGCGCTGAGAAAGATGCTGTCTTTTCTCCTGCCGGGAAAATCCAGCTCCGGCGTTTCCAGCCTACCCTTGCGGGTAACTGGAATATCGAGTCCTGAGAGGAAATACCAGACCTCCAACATTCTATTCCAGAGGTACGGTGTTGACTAAACCCTTAGAGAGAATTCTTGAAACAAACCCTTGGCAAAACCAACTTAACTTAAACTGCTACTTACTTACTCCCTCCCATGTATTAGGCTTAGGTCAGGTACACCGGGGTAGGCGTAGTTAGAAGCACCAGTTGAGGACGTTAGCCAAATGTATATATGAATGTATATATTTTACTCATTTTAACTATCGTATGGCTAAGAAACCATATCAATGCTTTTACAGTATTATTTCGCAATACTCCTTTTACTGTACGCACTTTTATAATAACAAGTCTTGCAATTGTGGCAATTCATTTCTCTTGCATGAGAAGAAAGACTGTTCAATAAATAATACCTTTTATTGAAAACGCCCGCCTCTCTATTCTCTGCATACTGGTGAAAGTAATCTGCACAACTGACTGAGTGAAATAGCTGTCTATTCTTTCACACGACTCTAGAGATTGACTCTTATTCTGAGGAGCAAAGTTGTCATGTTTATGTGGTTGTTGGAAAACTGAATCCCTTCTTGTCTGAGCCAGGGAAGCTGATCACTTCCTATTCAGTCCAAGAAAGTTTCCAGTGACCTCTGAGCTAGTTGGTACAAACCCAATTAAGTCTAACATAGTCAGTAGAGACCTCGAAGACCGCACTTCTACGTCTACACTGCTGTTTATGTTATTCTAATGCGCAGGGCCTATAGGGAAAATAGGAACTACACTACACCGCGTGCCCCCCCATTACCCTCCATCCCCCTCTGATGCTTGTCAGACTGATATATCTATCAGTGCTCATTGTACCAAAGAACCGACAGCTCTCAAACTTACAAGAGCTTGCACCCTCCTTTTTGCCAGGACTTACAACAATAGGGGAGCCTCCTAATTGTCCAATGTGTACAGATATTCTTTAGCCCTAATCTCTGATGAGCAATATAAAGGAGAACCATTGTTTATAACTTTCAATTGGGCTGAGTTGATCAAGAACTCCTGTAATGTTTTGTCCTGAAATGGTTTGATGAGCTGTCTTAGCCGCCAGGGTCTCTCCACTGTCAAATGGAAAAAATCAGGGCGGACAACGAAGGAGACCCCACCAACTGATCTTTTGGCATCTGGCCTCGCCTTTTCATATATTGCCTGCCGCAAAAGAAAGTTGCCAAAAAAAAAGAGTAGGGCCCAGAGTTTCTTCCGACCTTAGCCGGTGTCCGAGGTTTCAACGGAATGCGGTGTGCCCTTTGAAATTCCAACGACCAGTTCCATTCCAACAGTTCAGGAAAGGCCCCTTTGAAGATGTCAATTACATATCTTCCGGGGTCGGACCCTCAAAGACCCTCTTGAATTCCCAATACACGAAGATTGTTACGTCTCTGCCTGTTTTCTGACTCTTCAAGTTTCCTTTTTTTAAATTTAATATTTTTATTATTCCACAGTGGGAGCAAGTTTGATAACGAAAAAAAAGAAATAAAAACAATTGGTATAGTCAAAGGTTTACACCATTAATACAAACATCAGATAAAAAATATCATATCTCCAAGTGTTCATAAATTGCGCCACAAAACAACATGCCATGTCTACTTTTTCTTGCCCCTTTTATAGCATAAAGACTCCATTCTAATTCAAACAAGTTGTACAATTTTGCCCGCCAAAATTCAAATGCTGGAGGTTCCAGTTGTAACCAATCTGATGCAATACACAAACGCGCTGTGGCCATTGCTACAAATAAAAGGTACCTATATTTATAAAGAGGTGTTCCATTTCCCACGGTTTGCCCTACACCTAATAACATAAGTGCTGGGGAAATCTTAACAGTAGTCCGAGTTATCGCTGTGAGAAAACTTTCAATGCTAGTCAGGAATTGATGCAGTTTAACACAGCTAAAAAATATATGCACGCTATCAGCGTTATCGCTCCCACAGCGAAAGCATTTACCATCATATTGAGTCCTGCTTTTAATCATATGATCTGGAGTGTAGTACAATCTAAATAAAGCTTTAAAAAATTGAGCCTTTAAATTGGCAAACAAAAAAGCTTCTTTAGAAATCAAAATAGCATCCTCTATCAACAAATCTGGTTCCCCCCAACATAGATTGCCAATATGTATTATGTTTTTGTAAATCATCCGGTCTATATTCTAGCAGTATTTTATACAGGTCACCAATTTTTTTCTGAGAGCGAATAGCATCAACTAGGGCATTGGGTACAGGTTGAATATGTTTTCGGGTTAAAAAATCCCGAACCTGAAGATATTTAAAGAACTGAGTGTTAGTCAAATGATATTTCGTAACTACGTTTTCATATGTTAAAATAAGCCCTACTGATTCAAACAGATTCCCAATTTGCACAATACCCTCGGACGCATTCTTTGCAAAAAACAAACATAAAAGTACAACATAAAATCTGGAATAGCCCGCCTCCCTCTTTCGACAGGAAGTGTCATCAATCTCATCGCCCAACGTGGTTTCCCCGGAGCCCAGAGAAATCTCGAACATAGAGATTGCAATTGTTGCAGATATATTAAAGGTATCTCAAGAGGAATGGCTCTAAATAGATATACAGCCTGATTCATCATTCTCCCGTTTTGCGAGCCCCTAATAGCGATTCATAGCGAATCGCTATTAAGGACTCGCAAAACGGGATTCATGTAGAAATTGCATAAAGAAATGCGATTCCTACATATTCCTTATTTGCGATTAGCAAATTGCTAATCGCAAATAAGGAATAACTCGCCATTCATTCCTATGGGCCAAAAGGCCCATAGGAATGAATGGGGAGTATTCCTTATTTGCGATTAGCAATTTGCTAATCGCAAATAAGATAGCGATTTGAAGGGTGCCAGGGGTGTCCAAAGGACACCCTGTAGCACCCCTCAAATGAAATGTTACACAGGTGTTGCACACACACATGTCCAAAGGACATGTGTGTGTGTAACATGCAACTCAGAAAAATGCATTTAAATGCATTTTTCTGAGTTTTTGCAATTTACCACGAGGTCTGACCTTGCGGTAAATTGCGGCCAGAAATTGCGAATTCGCAAAAAAAAATTGGATGATGAATTGCATTTAAGGAATCTCAAATAGAGATTCCTTAAATGTAATTCCTCACAAAATTGCGAGATCGCAATTAGCGATTTTTGCATTTGGGATGCTGAATCCCAAATGCAAAAATCGCACTCGCAAAGGGCCAGATTCTCAGAATCTGGCCCTTTGCGAGCGCAATTTTGTTTGATGAATCGGGCGGATAGTGCTTTTGATAAAATACTAATCTTTATGATATTTCCTCTTCCGATTAGTGTTAACTGAAGACGTCCTCATCTGTCTAAAGATTGTTTTATATGTTGTAATGTGACCACCCAATTAACTTCTACTATGTCTTTCATGGTTGTCTTGATTTTGATGCCCAAATACGTAACTTCCGATACCACTCTAGAATCCAAAATTAGAATGTTATCCGGACATAAAACTTGAGTTTTTGAAGCGTTTAATTTATATCCGGAGGCTAGACCGAATTCATAAGCAAGCCGCTCAATCTCTGCTAGAGCCTCAACCGAGTCCACTGTAGCCACCGCAATATCATCCGCATATGCGAATACTGAGTGCGAGATATTTTGCACAATGAATGGTTTTATTTGCTGACTGTTAGATAATCTTTCTATAAAAGGGTTTATAAATAGGGCAAAAAGCAATGGGGAGCAGGGACATCCCTGTCTTGTCCCTCTTGTAATTTGGATAATTTCAGATTTCATACCCATAACAGCTATTCTTACATGTGGGGAAGAGTATAATACCTGAATTGCCGTTAACATTTTTTCTCCAAACCCTGCTCTATGCCTAACCTCCCATAAATAATGCCCCTCTACTCGATCGAACGCTTTCTCAGCGTCTAGTAAAATCAGTCCTAATTCACGTTTTTCTAATTGAGCAATATCGAATAAAGTGATAACTTTATTTATGTGTGTGACAGTTCCTCTACTAGGGATAAATCCATGTTGATTTATTAAGACTAATGAAGTGATAATTTGAAATACGATTAGCTAAAATTTTGGAGTAGAGTTTACTATCCCAATTGAGAAATCAGACGGTATGAACCAGGAAACTCCGGAGGCTTACCCTTCTTAATAAAGACCACAATGAGGAGGAGCTACGACGGCAAACAAGATGGCTGCTTAGGTTCCCGGCTCCGCCTACCTCCGTATTCCGCCACGAGATCCTGCACGATATCCTGATCTTACACCCAGCCTCTACCTGGATGAAGTGTTCCTCACTCCGGTGGTGAAATCCCAAAGCTTTTATCATTTGATTTCGCGAACTTACACTGAGGTAAAGATCGTGGCCTGTTCCAGCGGTGAAGCCCGGGCCTCGAGTAACTGCAAGGCCAGGTTGCAGTTCAACAACATCGGCTGAGAGACCCTGGCAGGGTCCGGTCTACCGAATGTGGAGACTTTGTCTACGCCCGAATTTGGTGGCAATTGTTTTCCGTGCCCAGCGTTGTGAGAGAGGTGACCTGCTGCTGCTGACTGTGTGTGGGGATCCCTTTACCGCGGACCCGGTATAGCTTCCTGCCGGGGTTCGGCGGGTCGGGACCCCGGACTGCGGTGCTGCGCCGGGTTCTCCCGGCTGTGGAAAACTACCGGTCGCTGTCCATGCTTGCCCTCTCAGTAGCCTGTTCGTCCCCCCGAAAATGCCTGATTCACCCGGGGAGTCGATTGTGACTGCCACCGAATGTGGTTTAGTGGATCGAATGGCGTCTGGGCCAACGCTGGAAACAATAATGGCAGAACTTTGAGCGTTTCACTCGCAAGTGGCTGTGCTAATGGCTAAAATGGATGCAAGTCTGACTGGGATCTTGTTCGAAGTACCGGACCCTGCCCCACGGTTGAACCAGGAAACAATAGCCTCTCAAGCCGCGGCCATTTTGACTTCGTGTGAGGACCCCGTGTGGGAACAAGTGTGGATGTTAATACCAGATCCAACGGATGGCACCCTGGAAGACGTTGTCCCCGAGACCAAGAGTATATCGCAGTGCCTTTCATCGTCATCGACTTTGGAGGTCTCGAAAAGCGTTCCCCCCCCGGAAAACTGTGTTGTAAACTCCTTCCCCATCTTGTGGCTTTATTCCCCTTTTCTGGACGTTCTACGATTCCGGGTTAAGAACTATCGGGACAGTCCAGCTTGGAGAGGGGAACTTTCCGCGCGTGAAGACCTCTCGGAGTCACTAGCCTCATGGGGTAATGGATTGACTTTCGATGCTTTCCCTCTCGTCTATGACTTGTTTGTGTCCTCCGGGGTTTCGCTGGGTAGGGTTTGTGTGATGATTCGAAAGGGTCAAGGTTGAGTCAATTGAACTGGGATAGTTTGGAACACTGGTTATGGAAGTTCGAATTGTAACTGTTTAATAATAGAGGCTGGGCGGTGTATCACGGTGCCCCTTCTTGATTTTTGTAAGAGTCGCTTTACATCTGTTTTTGGCTGTAGGGGGTATCTGTGTTTTGGCTGGGGAGCCAAGGGGCCGGGAACACCGTATGATTAGGCCCTCCTCCACTCTTCTTTTTTTTCCTTCTTTTAGGTTTTAGGTTAGTAGGGCGACAGGCACGCTGCTAGTGGGGTTAGGCTATAGCCATCGGCAGGGGTGCAGGGTGGGGGGTTGGAAGGGGGGAGTTTATTTTTCCTTTTTTGTTTTCTATGGCCTTTTTCTCCCTTCCCATATTTCCTTTAGGATCGGTATGATCTGTGTTCTATTTTCATTTCATTGTGTTCTGAAATTAGTGTCCATGCTTCTCATGTTACTCGAATTACTGGGTGGGCAGGCCCTGAGAACTGGCAGTCACGAAAATGTATATTGTCTTACTGTGTACACTGATATATAGGTATCAACGCCAGAGACCCACAAATGGCTGTTTCCACACGCTTATCCTGTTTCTTTGGCCTGTCCCCCTTATCCTGTTGTTAGATTGTATGGCACCTGATCCGATCATTTAAATATTATAAAAAGGAAGACTTTTATTATATCCTGTGATCTATTACTGCGTTCTGATACAAGATCCATCCTGAATCGCTGCCGGACCTCAGGGTTGTCGGCTGAAGAGCTGTGTTGTGTTATGATACGTCAAAGTTTGCTACAGTTTAGCGGCCGGCCCCTGCGGTTGTAGGCCCATGCTTGTATTTTATGAATGATGCAATAAAGGTTCATCAAAAAAATTAAATAAATGAATAAATAAATAAAGACCACAATGGTGGCATCATCCCATGATTTCGGTGCATTACCTAGCTGCGCTGCTCAAAAAATTTCTAACATTATATCTTTTAGTTGACCAAAAAAGAGTTTATAAACTTCTCCCGGAATAAGATTGGGACCAGCAGCCTTCCCATTCACCAAACTAACCTCTAATTGCCTAAAACGACCCTGGTCTGCTATTAGATCTGCTCCCAAAACCTTCTGCTGTGTATATAGTTCTGTATAAAATTAGTGAAAATATCTAAAATCTTCTCTGGTTCGTGACTTAAGTTTCCGTTCTGATCTTTTAAATTTACTATAAGTCTTGATGTTTCCTGCATCTTTAACAGTAAGGCAAGACATCTCCTATTGCTTCCCCATACTCATGAGATTGACTTTTATATACCAACTATTTTTTAGCCAGTTCACTGCTCCAAACCCCCGATATTTTGCCCCGACAGCAGGCCACTAACAGCTAGATTCATCATTGTCCCGTTTTGCGAGTCCTTAATAGCGATTATTAAGGAATCGCTATTAAGGACTTGCAAAACGGGATTCATGTAGGAATCGCTAAATAAATTGCGATTCCTACACATTCCTTATTTGCGATTAGCAAATTGCTAATCGCAAATAAGGAATAACTCCCCATTCATTCCTATGGGCCTAAAGGCCTTAATTCAGCATAAAAATCTCGCATTTCTGCCCTTAACTTTTTCTGATGAAAATTCCCATAACTCAAGACTTCACCTCTGAAACACGCTTTGAATGACTCCCATGCAATATCAATGCTAGTGGAATGCAAATTAAAGTTAAAAAATTCCGTTATCCAATTTGACACGTAAGTTTTAAATTGGTCATCCAGACATAATTTTCTATCAAAGGTGAAGCCTCTCCATGTGTGTTTAATCTGTAAGTCAGGTATTTCAATTAGGATTGGAGCATGATCAGATGATATTCTTGGAAATAATTGTACATTTACCCCAGTTAATAACGACAAAAGAGTGAAACAATAATCTAATCAGGCCATTTTCTTACGAGGGAAGGAGTAGAAAGTCTACCCTGGGCTAATAGGATAAAGATTACTCCAGGCATCAACTAATCCATGGTCTACTAAAAGATTATGAAGAGCTTCAAACACCCGGGGTTTACGGCCTATGTAATTTTCAGGCCCTCGCTAATTCCTGCATACTCAAATTGATGTTAATATCACCGCATAAAATCAGGGGTGATGCCCAAGTTTCCAATTCTATGTTCAACCCCTCAAAAACCTCTGCCTCGTCCAAATTGGATCCATAAATTAAAAATAGAGTAATTTGAGAGCCACCGATCTTTAGTTCCGCTAAAGCCCACCTTCCCCATTTGTCAGTTAAACTACGAGTAGCTATACAGAATTATGGCTTAGACAATATTATAACTCCCCGGGTCATCAGTGTTTGTTGTGAAGCAGAAATTTATGAATATCCTAAATCTGCTACTAAATGTCTGTTGCTCCATGACAAGTGTGTCTCCTGGAGACATGAGATATCTGGTTACATATATCGAATTTCCGCTGCGACCCTCTTTCTCTTATTTGCATTATTGAGACCTGACACATTTAAGGAGCAAATTTTAATACTACGCGACATCATAATAAATCATGTTTGATATACACATTGTACACATTATTCCAAACTGTCTTGAACAACTTTTGACTATTTTACAATTTTTCTTTGTGTTATCTCTTGCCCCAACCGTGGATTTTACCCCTTTTATTCCCCACCACACAACATACACCCCCCCAACCTCCCCACCCCAAACACTCTCCCCCTTCCCCAGCACCCCCTTCCCCCACTTACCGAGGCATTAGGACTGATAGTCCTGATGATGTAAAGCTTCCCGAAACCCCCTGCCTTTCCTCACAAGGACACTGATAAATAAAAATAACTGAGACTTAAGAGAAAAAAGAGAAGAAGATATAATTGAAAAAAAAAGGCCATAGACAAAGAGTGAAAACCCCAAAGTTTCAGCTGCGTGTTTACCCAGTACTTATTTCAGCACATCCTGCTAGGCCTACATATAGAAAATCTTTCGCAGCCACCGCATTTGTGAAAAAGCGTGTATTCTCTTTATAAATAATTTTAAGTTTAGCAGGATTCATTAAATACGCTTGAGCGCCTTTACTCTGAAATTGGGTGATCAACTGGCGGAGTTGCCAGCGGATCTCCATTGTGTATTTACAAAAATCAGGCTTTGCGAAAAATTCAAAGCCATCCCCCGCTCTTTTCTTATTAGGCCTAGTATTCAAAAACACATTCTCCCTAGCAAGAAAGCTGTTAAATGAGATAAGAAAAGGCCTAGGTCTAGATTCCACTAGCCCTGGGCGTATGCGGATATTAAACGGATATCTATGTGCCCTTTTGATTTCTCTCTCCCAATCCCACTTTGTAATTTCAGGAAAAGCAGTTTTAAATAACTCTACAATAAAATTGCGAGAGTCCTGCCCCTCTTTCCCTTCCGGAATCTGCATAAGTCTCAAATTATTGCGTCTAGCGCGATTTTCGAAGTCCGCCATTTTCCACTGTATGTCTTCATTGTTGGTGCTCAATAACTCTGTTGCAGCCTTCTGTTGATCAAGCTCATCTTCAATATTTGAAATTCTTGTTTCAGCTTCTGTAAATCTTTCCCCAAAGTCGGATTGGGATTTTGCTAATCGCCTTATTGAGTTCTGTAACTTTCGACAAGAGTTCTGTATTCTTTGACTCTCCTGTTCTGTTTTATCCATATGGGACAAAATTGTCTGGTAAATCGTGGTTAAAGTAATATCGTCTTCAGTAAGTTCTTTTGCCCCATCGTTAGCAGAATACAGTTGATTCATGCCTACAGCCCCTTTCTCCATCAATGACTCTCCTCTTTCCCGAACTGTTGCTGGGCTGTCTTCAGTAAAATCACCGGAATCTTCTAACTCCAGATCACTTTCATCGGCCATGCGCATCTATTTCGAATACTGCGACGCTAAGTCTCACATGATGAAGCCGAATTTTCAGAAAGGGAATAAAAATCCCCAGACTCCCCATCCATTGCCTGTAATTGTGGCTGTGGCTGTATCTGTAATTGCATCTGTGTCTGTACTTGTATTTTCCCATGCGTCAGAGCCTGCCCTTTTTGTAAATTACCCTCATGTAAAGCTTCATTCATGTTGCTACTCAAAAGTTCATTGCTCTGACGGCACACTTGCTCTGAGCCTGGGGTGAAAGCTGATACATTTGCAATTGTTAGTGATACATTAGTATCTTGCAGCGCCTCATTGCCGTCCATGATTTCTGCCCCCTCAATCTCTGGTGCAGCCTCTGTAATAAAAGCATGTGCGAGCGTCACCGGAGTCTTTTTCCCCTTTCGTCTCTCTTCGGCAGCTGAAAAATTTGCTGGTATAGTTCTATTATCACCGGTAATTATACTCTTACCAGCATCGTTCATTTTCTTCTCCGTTGCTGCTGTGTTCTTAGTAGCTTTCTCGATTCCCTCAAGGTCAGCCTCGCCGCTAGCCGCCTCCTGAGCCTGCTGCTTTCCACGGGTTCCCTTCGGGGGGCATTGCCGATCCGCTGGTCTATCTACCAAACTCTTGGGTAGCGGAGCTGCTTGATTTTCGAAAACCGCCAACAGCTGCGAGGGATACCGCCCACCAAGCACGTCGGCACCTGATGGACCTGACAATGAATGCCGAGAAATTTCCCAACATCGGCCGCAGCCTCCGCTATCCGCTATCCTTACTCCAAAACGAAAGTTCAGCAAACGTGAGTTTTTAACATCATCCGTCAGCGAGTATTCTTCTTTAAATTCCTTTTCTTAGCAGTATTTACGTGTTTAAGGCTCCGCTGTCAGTATCCCTGTAGGACCGGCAGGAGAGGTGAGCTTACGCGTCCACTCGAGCGAGCGCCATCTTGCCTCTGCGTTTCTGAATAGCCCTGATCTGTTCCGAATGTGCCTGTGCCATGGATGTAGCCTTGGACGCATCAGCTTCAGTACTAACAATCCTCTCCTACAAGTTCGAAACTCTGTCCCCCAGATTAGAAAATGCCTTTGATAGCTTGCTGACAACTCCCTGCATTTTCCTCATTCCTGCTTTGGTCTTCCGGCTGTCTTGTTCTTCTCTATGGGCCAGAATGGCCTGATGTATTACATCTAGCATTGAGGGTGCACCTTCATCTTCATCTGCTTGCATTGCTTCTTTAGATTTGACCCTGGAGATATTGGGACCGTTATCCTGGGATGGCTCCCTTCTCCCCCTAGTATGACCTCCCTGATTCTGCATCCCTATCGGCACCGTTTTTACAGCTGTTTGAGGGGTTTCATCATCAGACCATTTGGCTCACTCAGAAAGAGAATAGAAACAGTCGCTAGGTTCTTTCTCCACTTTTTCCCCCTTTTGCTCCTCCTGCTCCTGTTGCTCTTGCTCTCCCCATTCCTTAGTCTTTTGTTCATCCATTTGACAGCGCCCTCTAGAAGATTTAGATGATTTAGAGAGTGTGCTCAGCACTGGTTCTGGTCGCACCTTGTGAAGGCTAGCATTCAGGGACGCAACAGATTTATCAGCAGATTTATCATGCTTACCGTGCATATCAAAATCATCCGGCTTATCTGAGCTTTGGGGGAGCCCCCCTAATTCCACACCAACCACCATTCTATCCTTATTTTCCAGGACGGGCACACTACTCAGCTGAATGGGGCTATCAGATTATTTGCTTTCGACTAATACAGTCACGGACCCTGAACTTATTGAGTTTGCTGGGGTTCCTGAGGATACTAGGGTCTCTGGGCCCCCTGGAAAAGGGTGGGAGGGAGACATAGCCACATCTTGCAGAATAATCCCCTTCGTAACAACCTTCGTGACCCTGGCTTACCTCCTCGCCCAGGGGGGTATCTTCCTTGATCTCTGCACCGCTGTCCAGTACCGAAACCTAGTTTTTGACAGAGTCTTTGGGCGAATCTTTGGACGCCCTCCCCCTCTGCAGGAGCTCCACTACTGAAGGTCCCACTGGATGGTCCTTGGAGGGGACTCCACCCCTCCCTCTCCTTGGTGGCAATGGTGGTGTTATCAGGTCATGATTAGGGTTAGGGGAAAGCAGCTTCCCTAGATCCAGTGAGCGTCGAGGGGGGGGTCCCAAATACCACACCCCCTGCTGCTCCGTCTGCCGCCTCTGCTGCCCCTGCCACCTCCGCGGCCCCCTCCACACGGGCCTTGCGGGCTGCAGCTGCCCATGCTGCTGCTGCTGACAATGCCTTCGGAGGCATCTCTGGACCTTCCAGAGCACTGCTCCCACTGACTCTGCTATTAGCGACACTGAGTGGCACCTCGGGCACCACGAGCAACACAGGCACAGCGAGGAGCCTTTGAACATAATCCCGCATCAACTGCTCCAGAGCCTTAACGATGACCGTAGTAAAGCAAACTCTCTAAAGTTTCCGCCGATGTGCCTGCCTCACTCCTAGGAACATCAGGAAAAAACAGGAGTGCTGAGCAAGTGAGCACGCCAAGCCAGGTAATAGCGAGGAGCGAGGACACAGTGATGAGAGGCAATGTCGGATGATTCTCCTCGTGGATCTGCAGCCGCTGCTGGTGGATGCCGTAGGCAGTCAGGTACGTTTATTAATTGTGTGTGCCTGGTGAGGTGATGGCAAGGTGAGAGGTACTATAGCCCTCCTGGAGCTGCTAACTCGGCATGATCTTTACCGCACTCGACATTCAAGGTCAAAGTCCATGCGACCATGCGACCTTAATTTCCGTATCAGCAAGGGTGCCGGGTTCTTTTCTCCCGCGGTATGCGTGGTACGCAGCTAGCGTGAACAGCATTGAACCGCGTTGAAACAGGAACGGCTTAGGTCAAATCGGCTCCGCTTTGCTCCGCTCGGCTCTCTTAGAGTCACATAACGGAGTCAGACGCCACTGCCACTATCTCGCTTGTCGGCCGGCTAAGCAGCGGCTGCCATCTTGCCCCCCAATTCCATTGTCTTTATTCTTTTATCATTCATAGCAATTTTAAAAACATATGTAGTTTGTAAAAGTTTCTGTGGGACCACAAATGTCATACAGGACCATATCTCAAACAAAACCATCATGGACAGGAAAAGCAGTAATGTTCACAAGGATCAAGTCTCTTCGAACCTTCAGTGAGGAAGAATAGGGTGTAAGAACTTTAGCTGCTAGTTCTGGAGAAGAACGCTGTGGGAGATACTGTCCATTTAGCAGAAGAAAAAACACTCAAAGAAATCCAATCCAAATGAAGAGAAAAACCTAGGATAGGAAAATCCAAAGGAAATATCATGGAGGAATAGGAGAAGTCTGTTTTTAAATCAAGAAAACAATGGGTGTGCACCATGTAAAGAAGTATGTGAAGAATCTGAAGAAAAATCATCAGTGTTGGCAAAGTAACCAGTCTGAACAAAAACAGAATCCTCGTTATGCAAAGGAGATCATGTTGGTAACTCCAAAAGACAGTTGATAACATATAATTTCATTGTTTGGTGGCACAGTAGAAACAGGCATGAGTGCATGTTCAGCATTAGAAGTCCCCAGCCAGGGAGTAGTTAAATTAGGACAGGGCAGGAAGAGGAGATAAGGAACTACCCAGATACCCTTGTGGCCTACTGTTTAGGACTGACTACATGATGGAGCCTGAGTAAATCAATGGAAATGTGGTGTTTCTGTTTATAACCCGCAAGCGGTGGCAAAACCAGAGTTCAAGTAACTTGAACAGCAATTACAGACACTGGGGCACAGTAGGATGGTACAAATACCCTTTTATCTATAATCTTCTCCCTTACCAGATCCACAACTTTAGGAATCCATCCAGAAGCCGCTGGTTGCTCCTTCACTTTGCCAGTGACAGAACGTTTAGTATTCACACTTGAGTGCTCATCTCGGAAATCTTGTAATTCTTGTAAGACAACTTTATGCTCTTTGATGTCAAAGTGCGCATCAGTCACCAGTGTGCCAGGGTTATCAAGAAGATCTGGAACATACATATGGACCCCCAAAGCGACCTTGAAGGGGTTCTGACCAATCTAGGCAGATTATTTAAAACTCACTGGACTCCATACAGGTGAAGGATCATCTACAACCTGAACCTAATATTCTAGCTGTTAAGGACTGCTGTAAGTCGCGTTTTTTCATCTTCACTATCGAATTTCCCTCAGATTGATAGGGAGTGGAAAATGCACTGCAACACCCAGGGTTCCCAGGGTAATATCCCGGTAAGCCTTAGAGGCAAAGGCCTGTCCCTGAGCTGAGTGGAATGCTGCTAGTGCATATGCACCAATAAAGACGTGCAAATCTTTAATAACACTTTGAGCATCAGCCAATCGCTGTGGCCACACCCATAGAAATTGAGAACATGAATTAACAGCCAATATAATACATTTAAATGCACCAATTGAATAAAGTGGTCCACAATGATCCAAATAGACACAATTTAGTGGTTTATTAGAATCTATAAGGGGTGACTGCGGTGGACGAGCAACGGTGGAACTTTTAAATTATTGGCAAATGTCACAGCAACGGACATATTGTTTAGTCAATCAATCAATCTTCTTTATTCCATTTTAAGAGATAAAATCATAAAAGTCAAACACAAAACAATACTTTTCATTAAAATTATAAATCAGATAATCACCATTAGGTTGACTTTAATACCCCAGAAAGATAGCGAGATAAAAAATAGCACACTGTGGGAGTAGTTAAGAACTGGAGAAACAGTAAAACAGGTCTCACTTGGTTAAAATGAATTGTCTTCCACAGTGGAAGTATATAGTTAAAATGCAAATAGTTTGATTGATTGATAGGCTTTATTTCGGTATACAAATACCATAAAAGCAATACAAAAATACAATTTATAAAAAATGTCATATACTATATATACACACAATTGATAAAAGCAGGTACGAGAATTGATTAGAAGGGTTAAAACAAAGATTAAATTGACACAGAAAGCCTTGTAATGCGAATCAACCAAGCCCATTTTAAAAATTTTGACACAGCACATATGATCGCAGGGGACGTGTCAGTCATTAAAATATGCAGTGCCACTGCACACTGGCGAATGCCCAGCAGACTACAAAGTGGTTTAAGCCAACGGATCCGCTGGGCACGGTAGTCCGGGCATTCAAAAAAGATGTGAGCTACTGACTCTACACGAGTGGGACAGAATGCAAATAGTAGTATTTTGAGCAGACCATAACTATGTGCAAGGTATCATTAGAGGGAACATTGTCACAATCCCACACAGGGAGCCTAGAGTCATTAAAACAACCATGATTAAAATGCACTAGCCGTGGGAATAGATTAAATCTCAAAAAAGTCAGCAGTCGTCGCTGATGACATGGTATGTCCAAGGTAATGTACGGCTCCAAGCCGCTTACAGTTTTCACACTAAAAGAGCGTGACATGCTAGAAGCTTGATCTGGGCTGACGCCTCCCGATCTGCTGTCATCTTATCTCTGAGCACTTCTTTTACCCATCTTTTATCGGCTTGAGCAATACCACTTGGATTATGATAAAGCTCTGGTCTTCCTAAACTTTTAATTGTAGATGAAACATCGGCCAGCCAGGGGATCAGGGAAAAGTTATCCAGGTTCATGCAATCTTACATGATCAACCTGTTGAGGCCTAGCTCATCCTTGCACCAGATTGAAAGCCAAAGCAACAGAGGGCAGAGCTGAATAAAATGAATCACATGGCCCATGCACAAATGTTCAAGAACAACCTCAGAAGGTATACTTTGTGGGACCCCTAGAGGCCCATGAGGAATTTGTTTTCTGCCATTTGGATTGCCCATACCCCTAAATGTCACACCTTAAACAGGCTGTTGGGATATACTTGGCCTTGAACATATCCAGGACAATTTTTATGTGAGTGCGTCCCAAATGCCAGGAGAAGTCACCATTACTAAACATTGGCCTCTTATTGTTTAGTCTATTTATTAAGACCCTGCCACTAGTAGCGTTTCTGTGAAAAGGAAACTGTAGCCATAAACACTAGCTTGGGCAGAAGCTAATCCTTCATGTGTAGCAATTATTAACTCTAACCCGCGTTGCTGGTTGTGTATCCTTCGAGCACACAACCCCGGGAATGTGGGTGAACCAAATGTTGTGGGCACTAAACAGGTAGGAGTATTTTGTTAGAAAATGGTTTAGGTAGGAACATGTCACTAGCCGAAGAAGTGACCACAGCCATAATGTCAGTATCTATTCTAGTATGTGAATGAGTAATCAAAGCTACTATGACTGTCTGAACTGCTGCCTTGGCAGCATCATCAGCCAAAGAATTCACTACAAGGTATGCACCAAGACGTTGATTGTCCAATGTGTGAATGACATGAGCTGCCACCTTTTCCCAAAGCAAGTTATGCTTGATAGTGTTACCTTTAAGGGCTCTGGATCCATTCAAGCAACAATAGTGCAAATCATCATTATAGAACTGGATGTAGTAATAGGAATCAGATACAATAAGTATCAGGAATTCTGGATACGTATTCTGCAGTGCCATGACCAATTATTTTAGTTTAGCTAGCTGAGTGATAAAGTCACACAAAGTTTCTGTATGTTTTGTGCGCCTGAATTTTGCCACCTTTCATGACACCCTTCATGGCAACGCATGCTGCTGAGTATTTATGTTTATATATATATATATATATATATATATATATATATATATATATATATATATATATATATTTTGATCGTGTGCATTGGTTAATAAAAACCTTTGATTTTCATCCACGGAGTCGGTGCCTGTTCTTTTGGAAGTCAAGCCAGGATTGGACCAATATATATATATATGTATATATATATATATATATATATATATATATATATATATATATATATATATATATATATATATATATATATATCCTACTGGCGGTCGCCAGTAGGTAGTTATAGTTTGGATTTTTTTCAATGTTAAATCTCAAAGTTCTATTTGGAATAACTTTGGCGCCGGTTGACGAATCTGCCTGAAAATTTCCTGAAAATGGCCTCGCGGTGCTCCGGTCCGTCCCTGAAAGTTTGGGGGGGATACGTAAAGCGGGGGCCGAGATAAAAGGGGGGTCCCAAAACGCGTTTTCCCCATGTTAATTTCCATAGGGCGGTCGATTTCACTTTTAGCCCGAACGGCTGAATGGATTTCCACCAAACTTGGCAAAATTGTAGGGACTGGTAGCCCAATGTGCCTTTGCTATGTCTCAAGATATGTGCTCCAGTGGATTTTGAGTAATTTAGGTTCAAAAAAATATATATATCTATAAGCGCGCTCCGGTGCGCGCACCGGAGAGCGCTCCGGGCACGCCACGCGACTTGCGCACGGAAAGCTGATTGGCTGTCGGTTGTCTGTAAACATTCTAAACAATCCGGAGCGGCCGCCATCTTGTGTCTCGGTAGGATCGAGACATGAGAGGTGGCCAAAACAAAAGGGTAAAAGACCATAAGGGGGCAGAGTAGACACCCCCTGTCCCCCTAGGTTTGATGTGGGGGCCATTAAAGGGCCCCGCGGGGTCTCAATTTTTTTTTTTTTTTTTAGATTTTCGCGGGGGAAGCGCCCGGTACGCGCACCGGGGAGCGCCCTGGAGAGCGTACTATGGGAAAAATAATCACTTTAAAATTTTTTTATGTTTATCATTTTTTTTTGTTTTTTTTTAATTTTATGTAAGTACCTACATGTAGGTACCAATGCAGAGACTTAAATTTAATGTACACCATCTCCTCTGTAGATATCTTGCATGTTGTTATTGAAGTTTTTGTGGTATATGGAATCCATAACATAGTCTGTCAGGAAAGCAGAAACAGATCTTTTAAGCACTCCCTGAGAATTTCTAGGGGATCATGGGTAGTCTATCCTGATCCCTTATGATGAAAAAGAGGTGTAAAATATACATAGGAGATAACATAGTGGGAGAAAGGTAGTAACTATGAGTAAACTTAGTATGTAACAGAAAAAAAGTTGCACAGTATACTATAAGTCTCATTTTATAATATAATTATTTTGGTAATACTTTATGAATTACATATAAAAATGAATATTGTCTCAAACAATTTAAAATTATTAAATATAAATTTATTCCTCTGATTCTTTTTCATAATTTAATAAAACTTGTAACATAATATTGTCCGGTATTTCCTCATAATTATAAGTACATGATTCCATTTGTTCCAAACATTCTATAAACTGTTGATCCAAAGAGTCATCTATGAAATCAACTTCATCTTTTTGCTCTTCTGGTTTTTCCACCTTTACTTCGATAGAAGTAACATTTGCTTGATTTTCTCCTTCCATTTTCTTTCTGAAAATTGCATACAAATTAACTATATTAGTAGAGTTAGGGTACTGTATACCAGAGAAGCGTAACTCAATCCATAACTATTACAGAGATGTCTATCTCAATCTATAACTATTACAGAGGGATAGTATATAACTAACAGAATATTTTTTCTGAAATTAACTTAAAGTGTACAACATACTTCCAAAATAACAACTTACATTGGAGAAATCAGTTGAAGTTGTCAGTGTTATTTGTTTTCAAATGTACTTCTGAAAGCAGTAGTCAAAATGGCTGTGTTTCCCTCTCTTCTTTTATATATATTTTTGTACATAACCAATCAAATGTCAGGAAATAATCGTAGAAAATGAAAGAAACGTTTTAATTGGTTGTAAATTCTAACATTTCATATGTGTTTTTGTCATGTAATTTACCTCAGGATATTTAGACAGGCCTGTAGCCTAAATTTCTCAATGGAATTCCACCAAATTTGGGCAAATGGTAGGGACTGCTATGTAGTAGGGCCTATTCTATATTTGATGAAAGTGTCTCCAGTGTTTTTTTTGTAAATTGCTTTCCCACTTTTTTTTATGGAGCGCTTACCGGTGCGCGCTCCGTTACGCGCACCGGCAGCGTTACGGGAGTCCTCCATTTTGTGTTTCGGTACAATCGAGACACAAGATGGAGGGCAAACAATGTTCGGTATGGCTAGAAGGGGGCACAGTAGAGACTTCTTGACCCTCTAGGTTTTCTGAGGGGGGCTTAGGAGGCTCATAAACGTAAAAAAAAAAAAAATCTTTAATTTTTCGCGGGGGAAGCGCCTGGTACGCGCACCGGTAAGCGTACCGGGAAGCGCACTTTGGTGAAAAATAGTGAAAAAAGTTAGAAAAAGATAAACGTTTTGAATGATCAGAGGTAGGGTAGCTCTGAAAAGAGCTTTTGGGTTCTGTGGTTGAGTTAGGTACCTACAAGTAGGTTCCAATGCACAGTCTTAAATTCAGGAGGAATATTCTATTTCCCTCATCTGAGAAGTGCACACCATCTCCTCTGTAGATGTCTTGCATGTTGTAACGCAAGTTGTTATTGTATATTGAACCCATTCCACAGTCTCTCATGTAAGCAGAAACAGATTTATTCACATGTTTCCGTGCTTTCTGAAATTGTGGACAAAATTGGTTGGACCAGTTCCATTTCTGTCTTTGGCATATATTTGAATATACCAAGGTAGTTTGTGGAAAAAGTGTCATCAATTGATGAAAGGTGTCCTTTAAGAGCATTTCCAGACCAACCCCAGTCATAGTGCCCAAATCATTTCCACCACAGTGCACTATTAAGAGGTCAGGGCTTGGCAGATGGAAAAAGGTTTTCACCAATGGTATCAATTGATGACATTTTAATCCTCTCTGGCCAATCCACTTGATTTCCACATTTGATAAATCAAGGTTGTGATAATTTCTGCTTGCTGCATACCTTTGAGCCCAGTGGATGTAGCTATGTCCTATAATCCATACAGAATACATGATGTGAGAAGGTTCTGGTGCAGTCAGATGAAGTGTAGGAATGAAATGGCAGTTGGAATAGTAGGAGTTTACAAACAAAATAATTGTGGAGTTTCACTGCTCTTGAATCACAAGCAATGATTGGTGGATTCAGATAGTTGAAAACTGAAAGTTAGGGTGCATGGTTGTGTTGTGTGAAAGAAGCAATTTGAATGGTTAAAACAAAGTCACTAAAAGCTAAAATACCCTGGATAAGCTGGTGTATTGAGAGGTCAAACATCCTTGCTGAGTTAATTTGCAACATTGTTTCAATAAACTTTTGAACCTGAGAGTTCAGTTAGGAGGGAGTTGCTATGGTAACAGATAGAAAGATCTGAGAGGGGGAAGGGTGTTGGTTTGGAAATAGTGAGGGAAGACTATTGATTGGTTGAATTAAGGCATATGTGTACAAAGTTAGAGATTTTCTATGCCAGTCTTGGTTTCAGTGTATTGAGTGCACACTTTTTGCTCTGCTAAAGAGAAATTGGTGTGTGTGTCTGACACTGTTTTCAATCTCCCAAAGCATTTGTAAAGGTAAGTAATGATTTATTTAATTTAGATAGAGACTTGTTTGCTCTATGGAGAATATTTGGAAGCAGATAGTTATGTTTCAGAAGTCAAATTGTATGCTAGTATACAAGTCCTGTGTTGTGTTTCTAAAATGTTATACAAAAAACGATTTTGGGTGCAAATGAATGGTATTTTCATTTGTCCCTTTTTATGATTGCCTTGTGCAACTGGTGCATCACTTTGTACATGGGAAAGAAGTGACGCTCTTGTGGCGCAAGGCCTTCATAAATAAGGCCCTGAGTTTGTTGGCTGTTGATTTGTTATTTGCTTTTTGATAATACTTATTATGAACATATGCAAGATAGTGGATTTGTATTTTGGGACACAGTGATCTTTCAAAGCTGATATTGAGTGGTTGTACATAGGTTCTGCGCAGTGTTTCTTAAATGTTATTCAAAAAACGATTTTTGGGTGCAATTGATTGGTATTTGCATTTGGCCCTTTTTTATGATTGCCTTGTGCAGCTGATGCATCACTTTAAACATGGGTAATAAGTGACGCACTGGTGGCGCAAGGCCTTCATAAATAAGGCCCTGACTTTGTTTGCTGTTGATTTGTTTTTGGATTTTTGATAATGCTTGATATCAACATTTGAAAGATAGAGGATTTGTATTTGGGGAAACAGTGACGTTTCAAAAGTGATATTCTGTGCTTGTACATAGGTTCTGCGCAGTGTTTTTTAAATGTTATTCAAAAAACGATTTTGGGTGCAAATGAATGGTATTTTCATTTGGCCCTTATTTATGATTGCCTTATGCAACTGGTGCATCACTTTATACATGGGAAATAAGTGACACTCTTGTGGCGCAAGACCTTCATAAATAAGGCCCTGACTTTGTTTGCTGATATTGAGTGGTTGTACATAGGTTCTGCGCAGTGTTTCTTAAATGTTATTGAAAAAACGATTTTTCGGTGCAATTGATTGGTATTTGCATTTGGCCCTTTTTTATGATTGCCTTGTGCAGCTGATGCATCACTTTAAACATGGGTAATAAGTGACGCACTGGTGGCGCAAGGCCTTCATAAATAAGGCCCTGACTTTGTTTGCTGTTGATTTGTTTTTGGATTTTTGATAATGCTTGATATCAACATTTGAAAGATAGAGGATTTGTATTTGGGGAAATAGTGACGTTTCAAAAGTGATATTCTGTTCTTGTACATAGGTTCTGCACAGTGTTTTTTAAATGTTATTCAAAAAACGATTTTGGGTGCAAATGAATGGTATTTTCATTTGGCCCTTATTTATGATTGCCTTATGCAACTGGTGCATCACTTTATACATGGGAAATAAGTGACACTCTTGTGGCGCAAGACCTTCATAAATAAGGCCCTGACTTTGTTTGCTGATATTGAGTGGTTGTACATAGGTTCTGCGCAGTGTTTCTTAAATGTTATTCAAAAAACGATTTTTGGGTGCAATTGATTGGTATTTGCATTTGGCCCTTTTTTATGAATGCCTTGTGCAGCTGATGCATCACTTTAAACATGGGTAATAAGTGACGCACTGGTGGCGCAAGGCCTTCATAAATAAGGCCCTGACTTTGTTTGCTGTTGATTTGTTTTTGGATTTTTGATAATGCTTGATATCAACATTTGAAAGATAGAGGATTTGTATTTTGGGAAATAGTGACGTTTCAAAAGTGATATTCTGTTCTTGTACATAGGTTCTGCGCAGTGTTTTTAAATGTTATTCAAAAAACGATTTTGGTTGCAAATGAATGGTATTTTCATTTGGCCCTTATTTATGATTGCCTTATGCAACTGGTGCATCACTTTATACTTGGGAAACAAGTGACACTCTTGTGGCGCAAGACCTTCATAAATAAGGCCCTGATTTTGTTTGCTGACATTGAGTGGTTGTACATAGGTTCTGCGCAGTGTTTCATAAATGTTATTCAAAAAACGATTTTTGGGTGCAATTGATTGGTATTTGCATTTGGCCCTTTTTTATGATTGCCTTGTGCAGCTGATGCATCACTTTAAACATTGGTAATAAGTGACGCACTGGTGGCGCAAGGCCTTCATAAATAAGGCCCTGACTTTGTTTCCTGTTGATTTGTTTTTGGATTTTTGATAATGCTTGATATCAACATTTGAAAGATAGAGGATTTGTATTTGGGGAAACAGTGACGTTTCAAAAGTGATATTCTGTGCTTGTACATAGGTTCTGCGCAGTGTTTTTTGAATGTTATTCAAAAAACGATTTTGAGTGCAAATGAATGGTATTTTCATTTGGCCCTTATTTATGATTGCCTTATGCAACCGGTGCATCACTTTATACATGGGAAATAAGTGACACTCTTGTGGCGCAAGGCCTTCATAAATAAGGCCCTGACTTTGTTTGCTGATATTGAGTGGTTGTACATAGGTTCTGCGCAGTGTTTCTTAAATGTTAATCAAAAAACGATTTTTGGGTGCAATTGATTGGTATTTGCATTTGGCCCTTTTTTATGATTGCCTTGTGCAGCTGATGCGTCACTTTAAACATGGGTAATAAGTGACGCACTGGTGGAGCAAGGCCTTCATAAATAAGGGCCTGACTTTGTTTGCTGTTGATTTGTTTTTGGATTTTTGATAATGCTTGATATCAACATTTGAAAGATAGAGGATTTGTATTTTTTGGAAACAGTGACGTTTCAAAAGTGATATTCTGTGCTTGTACATAGGTTCTGCGCAGTGTTTTTTAAATGATATTCAAAAAACGATTTTAGGTGCAAATGAATGGTATTTTCATTTGGCCCTTATTTATGATTGCCTTATGCAACTGGTGCATCACTTTATACATGGGAAATAAGTGACACTCTTGTGGCGCAAGGCCTTCATAAATAAGGCCCTGACTTTGTTTGCTGATATTGAGTGGTTGTACATAGGTTCTGCGCAGTGTTTCTTAAATGTTATTCAAAAAACGATTTTTGGGTGCAATTGATTGGTATTTGCATTTGGCCCTTTTTTATGATTGCCTTGTGCAGCTGATGCGTCACTTTAAACATGGGTAATAAGTGACGCACTGGTGGCGCAAGGCCTTCATAAATAAGGGCCTGACTTTGTTTGCTGTTGATTTGTTTTTGGATTTTTGATAATGCTTGATATCAACATTTGAAAGATAGAGGATTTGTATTTGGGGAAACAGTGACATTTCAAAAGTGATATTCTGTGCTTGTACATAGGTTCTGTGCAGTGTTTTTTAAATGTTAGTCAAAAAACGATTTTGGGTGCAAATGAATGGTATTTTCATTTGGCCCTTATTTATGATTGCCTTATGCAACTGGTGCATCACTTTATACATGGGAAATAAGTGACACTCTTGTGGCGCAAGGCCTTCATAAATAAGGCCCTGACTTTGTTTGCTGATATTGAGTGGTTGTACATAGGTTCTGCGCAGTGTTTCTTAAATGTTATTCAAAAAACGATTTTTGGGTGCAATTGATTGGTATTTGCATTTGGCCCTTTTTTATGATTGCCTTGTGCAGCTGATGCATCACTTTAAACATGGGTAATAAGTGACGCACTGGTGGCGCAAGGCCTTCATAAATAAGGCCCTGACTTTGTTTGCTGTTGATTTGTTTTTGGATTTTTGATAATGCTTGATATCAACATTTGAAAGATAGAGGATTTGTATTTGGGGAAACAGTGACGTTTCAAAAGTGATATTCTGTGCTTGTACATAGGTTCTGTGCAGTGTTTTTTAAATGTTATTCAAAAAACGATTTTGGGTGCAAATGAATGGTATTTGCATTTGGCCCTTTTTTTTGATTGCCTTGTGCAGCTGATGCATCACTTTAAACATGGGTAATAAGGGACGCACTGGTGGCGCAAGGCCTTTATAAATAAAGCCCTGAGTTGCTATTGTATAAACTTAAATATGTTGCAATTTATTGTTTATATTGTTTGCTTTTTGACATTACTTTGTTGTTTGCTAATAGTGGTCTTTCATGTGTTTTTTTTTACAGAACAACAGATTCAAATCAACTTCTGAAAAGCAAGCAAAAATGCCTTCAAGGCAAAGAATTATCAAAAATACCATACGGAAAACATCAACAACAGAATTTATGGAATCCTCTACAACAACTACTTCAAAAAACACCAGAAAAGCTTCTGGTAAGCCAATTAAGTCTTTTCTTCGCAACATATGTCGTAGAAAAAGAAATGATATTGCTAATGTGAATATTCAGAAAAAGTCAACAAATCTAAAAAGGAAGGAGAGGCCCACAAAAAATGTCTCGATTGGAGTAGGAGAGAAGAGAATGGATAGCAATAGAAGGGTAAATCAATTTAGGGACATTCGTAGGCGAATGTTTCGCAATAGGGTAGTTTTAAATTTGCTAAAAAATGATAAGAAAAGTAAACTGAGAGCTGCTTTTTACAAGAAAAAGAAAAGTGTAGAAAAGATTGTTGATCAGGCTTTTGAAGTTAAGAAAAAATTATTTATTTTAATAATCAATAGAATTAGGATACTTAATAAGGCAATTGATGTTTTCAAAGCGAACAGTAGATGGAAAAGAATTATTAATCGGAGTAATTTTTGTGATGTATTTTCTGGTGAATGGATGCATAGTTCAAGTTCTGAGACGTTTTTTTAATGAGGAGAGTTACTTTCAGGAAAATGATTTGGTGCATGCAGTTGACACCAGTGGTCGAGCATATGAGGTGAAAGATGGTTGTGTGATGGAAAAAGAGAAACTTGTGTCTAGAGATGCAGAAGAGGTGTTAGCTGATGAAGTTTTAGGGAGACGTACTAAGGGTCCAGTGTACACATGGAAGTGCAGTAGTATTTGTAGTGTGCGACAGGATTCAATCGATTTGCTTCGAAATTTCTTACGTACATATAGTAAGAAAAGTCTCAAACAAAAAATGAAGATCTTGCAAGAGTTAGATCCTTGCAGAGTGAGAGAAAGCACAGGTTTGCATGGGCATTCACTAGCTTGTCTTTCTAGAAAAGTATGTCAGAGTGTTTTTCATCATTTTAGGATGTTAGCAGTGCATCATAATAAGGTGAGGAAATTAGTGAGAAAGTTGTATTATGCAAAAAGTCCAGCACTTAAGCTTAAACAGTTAAACAGTGCTCTTTTGCATGGATCTGAAGTGGATGTCAAGACTATTTGTGAAGAAATTGAGTTTTGTTATTTTGGGAACAAAGAGGACAGTGTAGAAATGGATATAGTAATGGATGGTAATGTGGAAGATAATGGACAGATTTCAAGTATAGTAAAGTTTGACGAGGAAATTACTAAGTTTAAGGTGAAATCAAGTGAAAGGCCTAATTTAACTTGTGTGTGTTGTCGACGGACTCATTATAAGATTCAGACTAGGTTAGTTGATTTATATGCAAAAAGTGAATTGGAAAATAATAGTGAATGGAAGGATTTTGTAAGTTATTTGTTGGTGGAGAATTCTTTTGATTTAAGTTTTGATCAGCGTATTTGTAATTATTGTATAAAAAAATTAAATGAAAATACAATGCCTGCTAGAGCAGTTCATAATAATCTTCAGTTGATAGATATTCCTTCTGAATTGATGGATCTAAATACTTATGAATCTATTTTGATTCAATGTGTCCATCCTTTTCAGGCTATTGTACGCATGGAGCCTAAGACAGGGAAATTGCCTCCATCAGATTTACAGAGAGGATTAAAGGGAAGAGTTGTTTATTTGCCTCTAGATGTAAAAAAAATATTGATACAATTGGTGTAGAAAGAGTAGAAGAGGATCCTCTAGGTTTTCTAGTTAATGGGGTTCCGACAAAGAGTAAGAAAATCTGGCAAGATTTAGTGGATGTTAGAAAAGTCAAAAAGGCAACGTTGTATTTGGTCAAAAACAATGAGTACTACAAAGATGTAAGTGTTGGAGCAGAGGAAACAGCTACGGAAGAAGACAGTGATTGTTCAGTTGGTCAAATTGAAAAAGTTGATGTGTCTAGAAGTGAAGAAATATATGAACATTATACTGTTCATCCTTTGCATTCCAAAGAAGTAATGGGAAATGCAATTGACTTGTTTCAAATGAAAGCAGCAAAAGGAAGTCCCATTAGTGTATGGGAAGAAAGTTTGGAAGCTTGTTGTTTTCCACAATTATTTCCAACAGGTCGTGGTGGACGATATGATGATCGACCAGTTCAAATTCCTGCAGCTGAATAGCGGACTCTAAGATTATATGCTAAAGATCCAAGGTTTCGTCAATGCATTCCATATTTGTTTCATCTACTGTTTGAAAGTGATTTGTCTGGGCTTTCTTATGCAGTTAATCATATACTAAAAAGTGGAGCTCATTTGCAAAATGTTTCTGCAAGGGACTTTATGGAGAAAGTTAATCTGCAAGATAGTATTTTGGAATCTCAGTTAATCAATCTCATGGCATGTCAACGTGGAACCAATGAGTATTGGTTCCGTCGTCATGGAGAATTGAAATGTATGCTAAGAAACTTAGGAACTCCTACATGGTTCCTCACTCTTAGCTGTGCTGAGTATGCATGGGATGACTTACTTGAATTTCTACGAGAGGCAAATGGAAACATACCAAATATAGAATTAAAAACACCTGGAGAACTGTGTTCTTTGGATCCAGTGAATGTTTGCAGATATTTTAATCATAGATTTGAAGCTATGATGTCTTTTATTACCAACAAAAAAAATCCTCCCCTTGGAGAGGTTTTGGATTTCTTTTGGAGGAAGGAATATCAAGCGAGAGGTGCTCCTCATATACATATGTTGTTGTGGATTAAAGATGCACCCAAATTTGGATCAGATTCAGATGAAACAGTGATGAGTTTCATTGAAGAGTATTCAACATGTGCTGTTCCAAAATCTACTGTAGAAAACAGTTTAAGGCAACAAGTTTTACGTTTTCAATCTCATCATTGTGGAAAGTACTGTCGTCGAAAATTTAAAAACAAGGAAAAGTACTACACGAAATGTCGTTTTGCATTTCCACGACCAGTGATTTCTAAGGGAAGAGTAAATAATTTGATGTCATCTCTACGACATACTGTGACGAGGAAATCTCCCAAAAATACATACAATTTGAAAAGAAATGAAGAATCTAAGTACATCAACGATTACAACCCAGTGATTTTGTCCATGTGGAATGCTAACATGGATATTCAGTTCGTTGCTGACAACTCTATTGCTGTGGCTCGATATGTGACATCTTACATCACCAAAAAAGAAAAGACAGAACTGAAGGAAATGTGGGAGGATATTTCACATGAAAAGAGTCTAAGCAAGAAATTATACAGTTTCAGTCTGAAGATGTTGTCGCATCGAGAAATTGGAGCATATGAATGTTCTGATCGGTTATCATCAGCAAGTCTCTATGCCAAATCAAGAACAATCATTTGGGTGAGTCTAGGTCTTGCTGCAACACGAAACGGAGTTTTGAAATCTGTACAAGGAAATGAATATTTGGCGGAGAAAGAACCAAACAGTACAGATATTTTGAAGACAAATATGTTGGATACATACTATTCAAATAGAAGTACTCACCTTGAGAACACTTGTTTGTATGAAGTTCTGCAAAACTACAGTTATAAGAGGAGCATCACAGAAGATATCAATAATGGAAAATATGCAGTCATTGGCTATGAAGGATGTCTAGTGAAGCAGAAAAAAGGCCATTTGATTAATCATCGAAAATTGAGTTGTGAAGCTCCAGACAAAAGAGAATTTGACTATTTAGCTCTTTTGCAACTCTTTAAGCCATGGCGTACAGAAGAGGAACTACTTGGAGATTTTCTCTGTTATGAAGACTCTTTTAATGCAACTAAGGATACCATAGTATGTCCTATTTTTCTAAATTATCTGCAAATGTTGAATGAAGAAATGGAGCAAGAAACCACAATTGCTGAAGAGATAGCTAGAGACAGTTCTCATGATAGTCAGAGTTCTACTTCATTGTCTCAGGATCCACTAGGAGGACCTATTATCCAAAATGAAGCTGCCACTGCCATGGATGAGGTGGAAAGAGCTATGGAACAAGCTCAAGAGGATGGAGTGAACTTAGAAGATTTGGTAAAGCAACTAAACGTTGAGCAGAAAAAGATATATGACGAAGTCACAGAGCAGATTGAACATGGATTCAGACATGAGAAAAAAGAGTGTTCATGTACATCATTTGACCCTGTCCGACTGTACGTAAGTGGAGAAGCAGGGACAGGAAAAAGTTTTCTAATTAAAGCCATTGCAAGTTATCTGCAGAAAAAGACTGATTCACCGCTGTCTTGTGTTGTAACTGCTCCAACTGGTCTGGCTGCACATAATATTAAAGGGATTATTCTACATCGTTTACTGATGCTGCCAGTTGAGCATGATAATAAATTGCATTACAACAAGTTATCTGGAGATGCTTGTTCTGAAGTTTCAAGAGTCTTGAAGAAAATGAAACTTCTTATCATTGAAGAAGTAAGCATGGTCTCAAATCTAATGCTTGCTTTTGTGCATTTGAGAATGCAAGAAATTCTTAGAACAGAGTATGATGTGTTATTTGGAGGAAAACACATTATTGTTTTTGGAGATCTATTGCAGTTGACTCCAGTAAAAGGACAACCAGTGTTTAAAATGCTCACACATGAAGATACCAGGAAGTCCCTTGGAAGCATTGGAAACGTTAATATATGGTTAAATTTTAAATATGCTGAACTGCTTCGGAATATGCGACAGGCAAAGGATGAAGATTATAAAAATATTCTACAAGATGTAAGAATTGGAAAAGTAAGCGATCTTGGGAAAAGAGCTTTACATGGTCGATTAATTTCAAATTTGTATCCAAATGAAAACATTCTTCCAGATAATATTTTTAAAAAAATGACTGAGAAGAAATCTGGGATATGTTTGATGCCAACTCTGCAAGAATGTTCCATCTTCAACAACTAAATGTTAGAGTTAGAAAATGAAGAGATTGTGAAACTGGAAGCAATAGATAAAATAGAGCACATGGGTGCAACAATTGTTTTGTCTGAAAATTTGAAAACTAAATTGGATTCATTAGAGAAAAGTATTTCTAAAATAGCTGGTTTTGAAAAGACTCTGAATGTGTGTTTAAATTGTCGTATCATTTTGAGAAGGAATTTAAATGTTGAAAGAGGTCTGGTAAATGGAGCAATGGGTTATGTTGTTGATTTTGGGAATTACAGAAATAGAGATGGAATTGAATTTTTAAAAATAAAATTTGATGGCATTGAACAAGTACAACAAATAAGTCGTGGTTCTGCTAGATTTTTACTTGTAAAAGACTTATATATTCGCCGAAAACAGTTTCCTGTTTGTTTGGCATATGCAGTAACAATTCATAAATCTCAAGGTTTAAGTGTAGATAATGCTTTGGTGAACATTGGAAGATCTGTGTTTAAAGAGGGTATGGCATATGTGGCATTATCCCGAGTCAGAACTTTATCAGGATTGTACTTGATTGAGTGTGATGAGACAAAAATTTGTGCAGATCTAGATTGTGTTAAAGAATACAATAGGTTAAGAAGAGAATATGCTCCACATTTGCCTCAATATCCTCTGTTTGAAAAACGTGTGGTAGGCCGAAAAAGAAGAAATGAGGATAATTGCAGTGAGGTAGTTGCAAAAAGACAAAAAGTAGAGAAAAATGTAATTGAAAACAGGAAGAAAAAGAATTGTGAAGAAAATGTTGTTGGATTTCAGTTTGAAAATAGTTCTGGTGTCAACTGCTATGCTAATGTAGTGGTTAATGTTGTTTTTTTCCTTAAAAGTTTACAAGAACAGATTGTTGAAAATCGGGATCAAAGATTGTGTGGTTTATTGAATTCTGTGTTTGAGAAATGTAGCAGTGATACAGCAGAAATAGAAAGTGTAACAGAAATTCGAAATATTTTAGATATGTGTTCTGGTCAAGATAAATTTTCACAGAACATTCAGCAGGATTGTCAGGAATTTTTAATGTATATGTTTGGTGTTTTGGAAGATGAAGGTGTAGATGTAGATAATATTTTCAGCCTTTCTTATCAATGGCAGCATGACTGCCACAATTGTAGTTTATCAAGTACTACTAGAATAGACACTGAAAGATTTATATATTTGACTTTACCTGACTGTAAATCAGTGTCATTTAAAAATCTAGTTAAAGCAGCAGATCATAATATGGTGTGTACCCAATGTAACTGTACAATGCTGTCCACATTATTTATACAAAGTTATGGGCAGTATATCATTTTAGTTTTCCAACGATGTAGACCTGATGGAACTAAATTGACAACTTCTATTAAAAAGTTTGTGGCTTCTCAGTTATCAATTTCAGGAAGAACCTTTACAACTGAAGCTATTATTTATCATGACGGTTCTTCGACAACCTCAGGACATTATACATGCTACTTAAAATCTGAAAAAGGATGGAGTTACTGCAATGATTCTCATTTAACTTGTAAACAACGTTTGCCTTATGACTCTACAAATTCTTATCTAGTGTTTTTAAAACCAAAGTTTTAGTAAACGAAATTGGCCTTTGAAGTCGGGAATAGATATTAAAAGTTAGTTAGTTAGTTAGTTAATCTAATATTTTAAATTATTTATCTCATGTACATACTTTAAGTGGATCTCAAAGTAAATAATACTGATATATCTGACACAAATTGGCCGTGAGGAAAGTGTAAGGTATGATGTTCTTAGATCTTTTTTCATAGGAAGTTGATGAAATGGAAGTTGTAGAGCACAGCAGACTTTTTTTCCACCAAAAGGACCTTCACTATCTTCTATTTGGCCTCACGGAAAAGTAAGTGAATCAAAGATTAGTGTACATATATGAGATGTATGTTTGAATGTTTTTTTTTAAACACAATCTTTTAGATTGTGTTTTTTTTTCCCGCTGTTAAATGATGAAGACTTTGAACTCACTAATTTAAGTGAAATTCAATATATTCTGAGAACAGCAAAAATAAATAATGTAACATATTGTAGAAGTTATTGTGTAGTTTGCATTGTGTAATTTATTTTGTGTTCACATTGTCTCACACTCATTTTCCTTTTTCACCCTTATTTACCTCTCTTTACTAATTTACACTCTTTTTTCATCGCTGTTTCTTTACTGCACTTCATTCACTACTTCTCAATCTAATTGGAACTGTCTGCATTTCTCTCTTCCTTCCACCACTTTTTATCTTTTTCATATTCTCTCAGTACCACTGCTTTAGTTTTCTTACCCTCTCTTTCTTTTTCTCCTTTTTTTTTTCTTTCGCACTCATTGTACTGTAGTTCACTCAGTCCGTCCTTTTGTTTTTCTGTGTACTTACTCTCTCACTCCTGTTTTATCCATCGTTCTATAATAACCTCATTCCTTTCATCCCTTCACTCTGTGACTTCACTTCACTCACTCTCAGTCATCTTCTATTCCTCTTTTTTATTAATAGTTTCTCATTCAGACTCCTCTCCTTTTCACTCATTTTCCTTTTACTTTCTTATCTTTACTGATTTTGTTTTGATATCTTACATTCTTTTAGTATCTTACTTACCTTTAGGAATTTGTTCTCTTTCTATTTCTTTTTCCTTCTTTTTTCTCAAACTACATTACTTTCTTTCTGTTTTTGTATCCTTCACTATTGCTTCATTTCTTAGTAAACTTTTGTAGATTTTTAAACCTCATGAACTGTTTCTTCTATTTTATTATATATTTTTAAGTAATTATAACATGTTTTTTCTTTTATCTTTCACAGATACAAGTTTTCATTAATTATATGGTAAGTGTGTTTAAAAAATGTTTTTTGTTATCACCTTTTGTTTTATTTTCACTATTTTTATCTCACCCTACCTCACCCCTGTTTCTTTACTTTGCTTCCCTCACTTATTCTTATCCTCCATGTTTACTTCCTACCACATTCAACTTCTTTCAGTACCTCTGCTTATCCACACTCCTTCACTTACCTTTTTTACGGGTTCACTTAGTTCCTTTGTGACACTCCTTCTTTTACTCTCTCTCTTCTTTCTCTCTGTTACTCCCCATGTCTTACCCTTATTCACTTATATATACCCTCTTTCACTCCTCTTTACTTACACTCACTGCTATTTTCATTCCCTCCGTCACCGCTGTTCCTTTTCTCTGGTTCTGTCACTATCTGTCATTCCCCATACTTAACTGTCCTTCCTTTTACTTTCATCATCCATTCACATTCTCCCAGAACCTCTGCTTTAGTCTTCTTCCTATTTCTTCTCTTCTTTTGCTCCCTTATTCTTTTTCTTTTTCTCAGTTACTTCCTCTTACACTTTTTCTCTGTCTTACTATCTATTACACAGTCCCTCTGTGTTCTTCCCTCTAGCTTTCTTTCTCTTAACACCACTCTCTCTGTCCCCATTCCTTTTAGCTTCATACTTTTTTTTTCTTTTTTTTTGTTGGTGCGCTGACGGGACGCGCTCCGGGGCGTTCACCGGTGCGCGCACCGGGAGCGCTCCTGAGATGAAAATATAAAAAAAAAACGATTTCAAAACAAAAACTAATATTATAATATACATTATAGTGTTCATTTTTATAAAAACATACCTTTCTCAGCTATAGACATTATTGAAAAAATAAGCTTAGAAATTTACTAAAAGTACATAGGTATTAAGCCCTATAAAAAGTTAAAAATTAGCATTAAAAAAACCTATGAAATTCACTGAAAAAAACCAGAGGTTTCACACCAGTTATAGTTAGGAATTAGCATTTAAAAAACCTTTGAAATTCACTGAAAAAACCAGAGGTTTCACACCAGTTATAGTTAGGAATTAGCATTTAAAAAACCTATTAAATTCACTGAAAAAAACAGAGGTTTCACACCAGTTATAGTTAGCTGGAAATTTTACTGACATAAAACCATTGAAATTCCCACGTTATAGTTAGTCGGACTCACTATAACTTGCGCATGCAATGCACTGCTGATGACATCACATATTACATCACTCATGACATGGTCAGTGACATCACTCATGACATCACTGATGACACCATCCTTGTGACACAGTGACAGACCTCCTCTCACTGTAAAGTAACCTTTGAAACACATATTCAAAAATAGAAACTAACATTTTCAAAAAAGTGGATATACCCATACCAGTTACAACAAACAATTCAGTAATTTCACTATCTATATACAAATTCACACATTCACCAACAGTTTTATATATTCACTCATACATATACTCACTCATCATATGTAGTGATACCCCTATTCATCCTGTTACACACCGACAGTCATCAAAAAGTTACTCACACATATACTCACACATGCAAATAAACTAATAAACATCCACTTATTTGCATATACAGATTTACACACACTACCACCTTACTTCTAAAGAAACTTACACATATGTACTCTCTTAAACAATCACTTATAGAAACACATACTTATTTAAACAGGAACTCTTACAATCTCTCACTTTCACATATACTGACTTATATAAATCAATACTCACATATACTAGATTAAAATATATCTTGTTACTGATAAACACACTAGTGAGACAGGCATTCAATCACTAACACACACATATACACACTCATCCACTCATACAGTCCTGCACATATGCAGTTTTCAAAAAACATACAAACAGTGAGTCAGTCATTGATACATCTATGTGCTAAGTAACACCCCCACCAAACTATACAGACACTCATACTGATACTAAAAAACATATAATAACCCATATACACACACATGTAGCTACTCATCAACCCATACAGCCACTTATACACAAAGTGAAACACTGATACATATATTTAAATATTTAAATATTACTCGCTAATATATGTATTCACTAAGATACACTTAATAAGCCAGTTAACCAATCAATTTTTTAAAAAATACATTAATTAAGACAATAATTTAAACATTTAGGGGCCGATTAGGATGGCGGACGGAAACGTGCTCCGTCCGCCGTGGAAGGTGTCAAGATACTCCGGACCTGGCCGCGGAAAAACCGCATTAGCGATTAGGATCAAATGTGACCGAAACGCCGACCGCGGCGGACGGAGCACAACAATCCCCGTCCGCGGCGGTCGAAGTACAGCTGATTCCGCGGCATGCGGACGGAACCCACAAAACACCGACCGCCGCGTACGCACATGACCAGGAGAACAACAACCTCCCCCGCGATACCTGCGTACATTCCGTGTCCGCAATTAGGATAACTCCGCAAGTACCCCGGTAGTCACCGCGATCCACGTCCGCGGCGGTAGCAATGCAATGAGAAACGGGGCACCACAGCGGAAGTCCAACATCCCTACAGTCATTCAAATGGCATACATACCGACAGAATCCATCACCAAACACAGCAAAATGGATGACAACCCACCTGACACAACTAAACCAAACACAAGACACAATTACCCACCCCCAAAAACTGCATAGACCACACCTGACAACACACCCGCCTATCACCTGACTGCCAATCAACATTCACACAGGGCCAACACACAGACTATAAATTGACTCCCACCCACTCCCGAAATCCTCTGCATCCCAGCATAGCTGACAGCAGGAGACAATACTTGACTTGACAAACAGCAAACTATTTGATTCAGACACATAACCCACACCCAAACACACCCTGCACACAAACACCCACCACACCACACCCAAAGACACCCTGCACACAAACACCCACCACACCACACCCAAACAGCACACACCAGCACCTCCGCACTCCACACAAACACACCCCCCGAGCACCATGGCACCCAAAAAAAATCCTAAATTCTCCGACACCGAGCTCAAGGTAATGGTGGAAGAGATCCTTCGTGTGGAACCCCACATCTTCGGGTCCCTCGTGCAGCAGACGAGCATAGCTCGGAAGAACAGCCTGTGGGACCGCATCGTGACCAGGGTCAATGCCTCCGGGAGCGTTCCGCGAACCAAGGCAGACATCCAGAGGCGTTGGCACGACCTGAAGACCCGGGTGAAGTCTATAAGAGCCAAGAACTACGTCCGGGCCAACCATACCGGCGGTGGAACCCCCCCGGAGCCCCTACCATACACCGAGTGGGAGGAGAGGGTGCTGACCATCCTGCACCCTGACACCCTCGATGGACTTCCTGATGGAGAAGAGGCTGGTAAGTACCAACCAACCACCACAAACACAACAACACGGTGTGGGCCACACAACTCTGAAGACACATCCCACATACCCCAGCCTTGCATGCAGTCCACATACTCACCAACCTCTAAAGCACTCCTACAGGCCCCCATGTCCATAGAGAGGGTGGTGGTGGTGGGTGGGGTGTGTGAGGGGTCGGAACTACAACTTCCAACAGGCCCCCATGTCCATAGAGAGGGAGGTGGTGGTGGGTGGGGTGTGTGAGGGGTCACTAGTCCTACTTCCAACAGGCCCCCATGTCCATAGAGAGGGTGGTGGTGGTGGGTGGGGTGTGTGAGGGGTCGGAACTACAACTTCCAACAGGCCCCCATGTCCATAGAGAGGGAGGTGGTGGTGGGTGGGGTGTGTGAGGGGTCACTAGTCCTACTTCCAACAGGCCCCCATGTCCATAGAGAGGGTGGTGGTGGTGGGTGGGGTGTGTGAGGGGTCGGAACTACAACTTCCAACAGGCCCCCATGTCCATAGAGAGGGAGGTGGTGGTGGGTGGGGTGTGTGAGGGGTCACTAGTCCTACTTCCAACAGGCCCCCATGTCCATAGAGAGGGAGGTGGTGGTGGGTGGGGTGTGTGCCAATGCCGACTGATTTTCAACCATAAATACATGTACACGTATAGGCAACATTACTCATCATCACATTATTCTTTTGCAGGGGATCCTAATCTGAGTGCCGCCATTGACACCAGGCCTCCAGCATCCCCAAACTCCGAGCACTCATGGGACGATTGTGCAGCCAACTCCGGGGCAGAGGATGGTGCCGGATCGAGCAGCCAGCCAGGGACCTCTGCCACGCAGGTCACACCTGCAACTACAACGACTACGGGCACTGGCATCACAACAACACCGGCGACTCGGACCTGCACAGCTGCCTCCAGCACCACCTCCACCACCACCACTACTACCACCACTTCTGCCCCTGCCGCCCTGCCCAACCCCAACGCCAACGCTGGGCCAGCGCCATCCCAGCCACGCAGGGAGACAGTCAGGCAACCCACCACTGCAAGGGCAGATCCTGCAGGCAGGAGCAGGGCGGAAAGAAGGGCTGAGGACACAACACTGATTGCTGTGCAACAGTGCCATGAAGCACTAGTCCGGGTGGAGGCGGGCTATGCACGTAGCCAGGACCATGCAGACTGGGCCCACCAGGACTTTGTGGACAACACCGCCATGTTGGGGGCCATCGAGAGGCGGCTTGGCCAACTGGTCGACATTTTCAGCGCCAGGGCATCCGCCAACACCACCCCCCCCCCCCTCAAACACCGGCACCGGCCACAACACCGCCACCGCCGACTGCGCCCCTGGCGGCGGATGTGTTACCGAATCAGCCTGCGCCCCTAGCTGACCCCGTGCCGGCACAAAGACGGAGGGGCCGTCCGAGGCAGGAAGTGGCCGAGAGCAGTGTTGGAGCACATGGCACACGCTCCAAGAGGAGCCGACAGTGACTCTTTGGAGTACCTGAGCCTCCGATCCAACCTGGAAAGTATCCGGACCCACCTGCCACAGGCCTGCTGCACTAGGCACACACCACCCTATGTGGTGTCTGCACGCCCATCTCATCTACCATTACCTTGGACTCTCACTCCCCCACCCCTTCACTCCTTTGTAAATATGCACCTACACCTATGCACAATCTGTAAATAAATACCACTTACTCACTCAATGATGTGTTGCCTCCATGTTTATTCACATGATTGCATCAGAAACAGACGTAACCAGGTTCAGGGATCCAACAGGTACAGAATAATGCCGCAATGGAGTGACCTAGGGAAACATAGAACCCGCAAACAGACGTTAGTAAACAGCATCACACTCATCCCAACTCACTGCAGTGCAACTTACAACAAACCACACACATCACTACACGAATGGCTGACACTACACACATCATGGAGAAGTGCATGTACTCATAAATGAAGACACACACACACATGCATACATCACATAACAAAACACATAGATGATCCCCAACACAATGACACCAGAGCAGCAAACCTACACAGGGCATACACAAGCAGCACAAGAGGGGCACACTCACAGTCAAGGGAAGTAGCGTGCTATGAGCTGGCGCCTCTGGTCCACACCTTCCTCCTCACCACTATCCTCATCAGTCGACATGGGTGGGTCGGGAGGGCGAGGAACTTGCTGTTCATCTGGGTCCAAGATCAGTGCAATGTTATTTCGCACAGCCAGGTTGTGGAGCATGCAGCAGGCCATCACAATCTTGCATACTTTGCCAGGTGCGTAAGGCAGGGCCCCTCCAGTCTTATCTAGGCACCGAAACCTAGACTTAAGCAGGCCAAATGTTCGTTCCACCACTCGACGTGTCCTACCATGGGCATCGTTGTATCGCATTTCTCCTGCTGTGGTGGGATTGCGAATTGGACTCAGAAGCCAAGGCCTGTTTGGGTAAGCCGAGTCGCCTGTGTATGTGGGAATTAGAGAGAGACATCAGTACCTGAACATGTGGCCACACCAAGCCACCCAAATATCACTCCAGTCACCACAGCATACTCACCAACAAGCCAGGCTTGTGCCGGACGCAGATTTGCCATCAGTCGTGGGACTATGCTGCTCCGCATGATGTGGGCGTCATGTGCAGAGCCAGGAAATCTTGCACACACATGTGAGATAATGTTGTCGGCCTGGCACACCACCTGCACGTTAAGGGAGTGGAAGTGCTTCCGATTCCGAAACACCTGCTCACGTGCCCGTGGCGGGATGATCGCAATATGCGTGCCATCAATTGAACCCACAACGTGTGGAATGCCACCCAGTGCATAAAAGTCTGCCTTGACCGCTGCCAACTCTGCCGCCTGTGGAAAATGTATGTACTCATGCTTGTACAGCATCATGGCTGTCAGTACATCCTTGAGTACCGTGCTGAACATGGCCTATGACATTCCCCCGGCATGTCCTATAGTGTACTGGAATGTGCCTGTTGCAAAAAAATGGAGTGCCGCCATCACCTTTTGGGTGGGTGAAATTGAGCCTGGATAAGTTCTCCGCGGCTGCAGGTGAGGAGACAACTTGTTCACAAGCTCCAGCAATCGACGTCGATCAAGCCTGAATTTCCGGACCACCTCCTCGTCCACCATGTCCTCCAGCACAGTATATGGGCGATGGACATTTTGAGCCCTCCTGTGTGGGAGTAAATGGAATGGAAGTCAATTCACATACAACGCATGTCTGTGCAACTCACTCACATGTCACCGCACTCTATCCAACATGTAATAGGCAGTGTACGATTTGCTTATGTGTGACACCTCTGATTGTCACAACAACATGGATTGACGTAGCAATGTGCACCCACCAGCTACATGATGTGTTGCAACATGTCCAATGCACTCTGTTGCACCTCAACATCACTGCCAACAAGGCATGTGACATGACCCAAAAGTGACGGTCATTAGTGGCACACCGATGGGCATGGTATGGAAACCATGGGAAAGAGCATGAAGTGTGGAGTCACGCAATCACGCACACAACCCTCATCATGCAGCTGCAGACAATTAAACATAGTGCTTCGTGCATCGTCAGCTGACATGCACTCATTGACGCCGCCATGGCGGTGCACTGCTTCCGCTGTTGACGTCTGGCCATACGCGGCCCGCGTTCAACATTCCAATTGTCTGCACGTGCTAGAGACCGGGACGGATGCATCATTTGCAACAAAGTTGTAAGAGTGGCGCCACCATGGCGGGGCACGTATTCGGCGGGGGAGGTGGAGGCCAATACAGCCATAAGCTGATGTGCATGCACATGCCAGTTCATGACCCCCTTACAGTGACATTGCATCAGGCAGCCTACACCGGCCGGCCCAGCTCTACCCACTACCGCCGTGCCAGACCTAGCCCTTGACCGCCGTTGCGGCCGTGCCAACTACCGCCGCTTCAGGCCCCCTCCACTACCGCCGTGCCAGACCTAGCCCTTGACCGCCGTTGCGGCCGTGCCAACTACCGCCGCTTCAGGCCCCCTCCACTACCGCCGTGCCAGACCTAGCCCTTGACCGCCGTTGCGGCCGTGCCAACTACCGCCGCTTCAGGCCCCCTCCACTACCGCCGTGCCAGACCTCGGCCCATGACCGCCGTGCCAGGGCCGCCAGGGCACGGCGGTAGTGGAAGGGGCCTGAAGCGGCGGTAGTTGGCACGGCCGCAACGGTGGTCAAGGGCTAGGTCTGGCACGGCGGTAGTGGAGGGGGCCTGAAGCGGCGGTAGTTGGCACGGCCGCAACGGCGGTCAAGGGCTAGGTCTGGCACGGCGGTAGTGGGTAGAGCTGGGCCGGCCGGTGTAGGCTGCCTGATGCAATGTCACTGTAAGGGGGTCATGAACTGGCATGTGCATGCACATCAGCTTATGGCTGTATTGGCCTCCACCTCCCCCGCCGAATACGTGCCCCGCCATGGTGGCGCCACTCTTACAACTTTGTTGCAAATGATGCTTCCGTCCCGGTCTCTAGCACGTGCAGTTGCCGGTGTGTGAGCGTGACGGTCTGTGCAAGTGCAGCCAATGGGAGGTGTGGACATGGGCCACGGTTGGCCAATTGCAAGTACCGTATGGTGTTCACCGCAACACCAGGGCCAATCATTGGCCAAATTCCAAACACGCTCTCACGGCGGACCAATGGCTGGCGCCGTATGCCACTGACATGGCCACTGGGCCCTATATATGTGTGATGTGCAAAAGCAAACTTTCTACGATGACCACCGACTGCTGCCCGTGACCATCACCTCCACCTGCTGCTGCGGAGCTGACCACCGACTGCTGCCTGTGACCATCACCTCCACCTGCTGCTGCGGAGCTGACCACCGACTGCTGCCTGTGACCATCACCTCCACCTGCTGCTGCGGAGCTGACCACCGACTGCTGCCTGTGACCATCACCTCCACCTGCTGCTGCGGAGCTGACCACCGACTGCCGCTCTAGTGCCATACTCCGTGACCTTGCCATGTCGAGAGTCAAAGAGGTCCGGTCTCGTCCCTTCACCGCCGCGGAGCTGGATGTCCTCGTGGACGCTGTGCTCCGCAACTACGGACGCCTGTATGGCGCACCCGGACAGGCGGTAAGTGCAGTGGGGGATAAGTTGTAGTGCATGAGGTGTCATATGGCACCTGGGCTCTGGAAACTTGGCGGTGTGATGTGTGACCAACTAAAGAATCGATATGTGCATGGCTGCTGAGAGTAATGTGTTGCTCCTATCTGTGTGACTGGCCAACTGTCCACTGACTTCCACCCTTTTGTCTCCCATCATGGTAGGTAAAGCTGCACCTTCGCAAGGACGTGTGGAGGAGCATTGCACGTGAAGTACGAGCAGCGGGGGTGTCCAATAGACGACATACACACTGCCACAAACGCTGGGACGACATTTCCAGACTGAGCAAGAATGTAGCGGAAGTGACACTAGGGCTGATTCCACGGACGGCACGTCTGGCCCGACGCTCAATGACCCCTCTCATGCACCGTATCATAGCTGTGACGCATCCTGACCTGTCCGAGCGGTTGCGTGTGGATGAACAGCAACGTGGCGGTAAGCTTACTGTCAGTGTATGTTGCTTGTGAGTGCAATGCATGTATGGTTGCCCACACACATTAGGGTCTTCCGTCTATCGTGAGTCTATTTCCAATGGCATGTTGGTGACATTGCCACAGTTAACTTTGCACTTGCACATGCGGAATGTTGAGACGCCACCTGCTAAGCTGTTCAGTTGTCATGCACATGCTGTAGTGCTCCGTCACCCCTTGGCAACACTTGTGTGCTGATGTAGTTCCTCATGCCCAGTGTGCATGCTGTACATGTATTACGGCCAACGCCACAGAATTCCTGTGAGGATGACTGCTTGGGGTGGGCTGTGTGCAGGTTGGGGGATCGATGGACAGTGTCATCAGTGGCTTTAGGGATTCCGCAGCAGTACTGTACGTGTGTGTGCCCATTACTTACACCCATTTCCTGTGCTTTTCAGCATTGGCAGAGGGCACTCAGCCACATACGGCGGAGATTACAGAAGGCAATGCATCCGGATCAGACGTCGCGCACACGCAGACTGACACCGAAGGGGCCAGCGGCGGAGAGGGGGACAGGACCGTCCCGGAGGACTCGCATGTGGAGACAACATCGTCATCATCTTCCGACAGTGTTGGTGAGTCAGCACTGTTGTCACAGACTGGGAGTGGGCAACCAACACCTTCGGTCGGGACACAGCACACAGGGCCCACCCTGCCGGCAACTGCACCATGTACTGTACGTGCACGCAGGAGTAGGGGGAGCAGAGTGGCGTTCGGTGTCGGCACCGCTGCCCCAGCCTCGGTGACCCAAAATTCTCTTTGTGCAGAGGCTGTTGATCTGCTGCGACAGCTGTGTGTGGGCCAGACCAATATGATTAATGCATTCCAAGACCACGATAGGAAGTTGGGGCAGGTGGTGGCATTCATGGAAGGTATGCATGGTGATCTGGCTGGTGTACACAGGACACTGCAGTCATTGTCTAACAGTGTGTCGTCTGCCATTGCACAGTCGCATGGACTGGGTGGTACTTCTGTTCCACCATCTACAACTCTGGATGTGTCAGGGGGGAGAGAATTTTCTGATCTGGACTCTAATACAGGTTATTGCACTAGAAGCAGCGTCAGCCAGCACGTCAAGGCACGTAGGCCTCAGACCCCATCCCCTAGGTCAGGTAACTCTGTTCACAAGGACAACGTCAGATATAGTGGAGTACACACACGTGAGGCAAAAGAGGGGTTGGGTGTAATGGCTACACATGCTGCACAGCCATCCCACACACAAGGTACTACCAGGCCAAGACTCACTCCCGCTTCCATTGACACTACCCTGTACGAGGACAGTGAGAAGACGAATACATCTCCTGAGGGCTCGCATACTCCCAGTGCCAGGGACACTAGGAAGGAAGGTGCCACTCCCAAGGGCAGGGAAAGCAGGAAGGATGTAGGCACTCCCAAGGGCAGGGAAAGCAGGAAGGATGTAGGCACTCCCAAGGCCAGGGACAGCAGGAAGGATGTAGGCACTCCCAAGGGCAGGGAGACTACGAAGGAAGGTGCCACTCCCAAGGGCAGGGAAAGCAGGAAGGATGTAGGCACTCCCAAGGGCAGGGAAAGCAGGAAGGATGTAGGCACTCCCAAGGCCAGGGAAAGCAGGAAGGATGTAGGCACTCCCAAGGCCAGGGAAAGCAGGAAGGATGTAGGCACTCCCAAGGCCAGGGAGACTACGAAGGAAGGAGCCACTCCCAAGGGCAGGGACAAGAATAGTCACAAGACAAACGCACCTAAGAGGAGCACGGACAGTCCCAGGGGCAGGGACACACACGGGCAGAAGGGGTGTCCAGCTGATATGTACACCACAGACGACAAGTCTGCTGCCTGGAAGAGGGCACCATCCAGGGAACAGGGCAAGTCCGCAGAGTACAGTACTCCTACGGAAATGGAACATCCAAGGCCCAAGGACTCGCCCATGAATAGTGGCGCTGTCAGGGACAGGCATACATCACCCATAGTTGCTCTGAGACAGCTGTTTTCTGGCAAACGGAATACAGAAGACTCAGCAGTGGAGTCACCCCTTACATCCACTCCCATCATGGCCCGTCAGGGACGGATGCAGGTGGACCCTGTCGTGGCATCCCCCATGACACATGTTGCAGAGGCCACAAGGCAGCCACACAGCAAACGACAAGCAGGCTCCAGCACGTCCCCAGAGACCATTCCCCCCCCAGCACATGCACCTCCCATGGTGGGTGAAATTGCTTCTCAGTCCGGTCGACTTGTGGTTCCTGTCCTGTCCAGGGTGCAGGCACATGTCCAAAAGAAGCGTAGACACACAGCATTGACACATGCCCAATCCGATATCGGCCAATTGCAACTATCCCCCGCTCCCAGAGCCACCCTGCCTCCTGGACCATACAGTCCTGTGGCTCATCATTTCAGTGGTCACAGTGGCGCTGGTGCAGTTGACTCGCATGTGTCTGTTAGTGGCAGGGTATCCTTCGAGACAAATCCTGTATCAGGTGCTGGCAGTGTATCTGGGTCTATGGGCCATGTGTCAGTAACTCGGGCTGTGTCGGTGTGTCACGCTCCTGTATCAGGTGCTGGCAGTGTATCTGGGTCTGTGGCTCACGTGTCAGTCACTACATCTGTGGCTGTGTGTCACACTCCGGTTTCTGGTGCTGCCAGTGTGTCCGATGCGGGTACTTCACGCAATCCACCTGATAGTGTGCTGTAAGTTGCTGTACTGTGCCCTCTGATGTACCTGCTCATGTGTCCACACTGCCCTGTTGCTGCCCTGTTGCTGTTCTGATACTGATGTACTGCCTCTGATGTACCTGCTCTGGTGTCCACACTGCCCTGTTGCTGCCCTGTTGCTGTTCTGATACTGATGTACTGCCTCTGATGTACCTGCTCTGGTGTCCACACTGCCCTGTTGCTGTTCTGATACTGATGTATGCCCTCTGATGTACCTGCTCTGGTGTCCACACTGCCCTGTTGCTGCCCTGTTGCTGTTCTGATACTGATGTACTGCATCTGATGTACCTGCTCTGGTGTCCACACTGCCCTGTTGCTGCCCTGTTGCTGTTCTGATACTGATGTACTGCCTCTGATGTACCTGCTCTGGTGTCCACACTGCCCTGTTGCTGCCCTGTTGCTATCCTCATACTGATGTACTGCATCTGATGTACCTGCTCATGTGTCCACACTGCCCTGTTGCTGCCCTGTTGCTGTTCTGATACTGATGTACTGCCTCTGATGTACCTGCTCTGGTGTCCACACTGCCCTGTTGCTGTTCTGATACTGCATTGTGCCCTCTCATGTACTGCCTCTGATGGACGTTTTCAGTGCAATGGAGTGTTGGTGCCCTTAGCCCCTCTCATGTACTGCCTCTGATGGACGTTTTCAGTGCAATGGACTGTTGGAGCACTTGGCCCCTCTCATGTACTGCCTCTGATGTACCTGCTCTGGTGTCCACACTGCCCTGTTGCTGTTCTGATACTGATGTATGCCCTCTGATGTACCTGCTCTGGTGTCCACACTGCCCTGTTGCTGTCCTCATACTGATGTACTGCCTCTGATGTACCTGCTCTGGTGTCCACACTGCCCTGTTGCTATCCTCATACTGATGTACTGCATCTGATGTACCTGCTCTGGTGTCCACTATGGGCATGCTCCATTCTAGACTGTGACTTTGCTCCGAATCTGCGTAAATAAAATAGCGATTCATGTGTCATGCTTTGTCAGAGTCATTCTTGCGTGTGTGATGCTGGTGTGGATTGGTATTTTCTTGGGGTCGGTGGGTTCTGCTCAGGACCCAAGTCCTGCAACAAGAAGTGGGGTGACGCTGAAATCACGACAGGAAGTGACGACACATAGGGTGGCTTCCACTCAGTTGCAGTTTATAGTTATCATGCTCCCTGTTGAATTAGTGGGGGGACGCCGTCCACCCGCGTGGTACCCCGACTTGAGCCCTGGTTGTGCTACGTGTCACTCTCCCCTACCTGGGTCACGGCCCTTGGAGGCGTTGCCGTACACAGGCATTTGTGCATTTTGGGACATGTCACTCCCCCCTCCCTATGTCACCGCCCTGGCCGGTACTCCTCTCCAGACAGCGAATGCTTAGGTGCCTACCTGCGTCGTCGTCGATGGTGGGCCAAGACGAGGACGTACTGGATCGCGTAGAGTATCGGGTAAGCCTGTAGTGCAGGGTCCATGTCGGCTCGTGGTGGGTATGGTCGCTGTGGAGCATCCGCCGTGTTCAGGCAGGTTGTTTATCCGCCGCGCTTTTATGTGTGTTTTCCGCCATCTTGATTTGGAGGACGGTCCTAGTCGTCAGTCCGTACGGCGGAGTCTCTGGTACGGTTACGTCCGCCGCGTAGTTGGGTGTGGTGGTGCGGCGGACCTTGTTCTACCGCCGCGGACGGATTTTGCCACGTATTTCGTATCCTGATTTGGCGGACGGAGTGTCCGCGACGGGCGCACGGAAAATAGGCCTGTTCCGCATACTCAGGGTATGCGGAGGCACTTCCGTCCGCCATCCTAATGACCCCCTAATTCTTCCATCGACCTTTACATATACATATATAAAACATATTTATTTTTCAGAAAGACACACATTCACTGGATGGTGTCATCAGTGATGTCATGAGTGATGTCACTGACCATGTCATGAGTGATGTAATATGTGATGTCATCAGCAGTGCATTGCATGCGCAAGTTATAGTGAGTCCGACTAACTATAACGTGGGAATTTCAATGGTTTTATGTCAGTAAAATTTCCAGCTAACTATAACTGGTGTGAAACCTCTGGTTTTTTCAGTGAATATATATATACACACACAATTCTCATGGGGTAACCCAGTATCCCTTAGAACCTGGGCAATACAGTTTAACTATAGACAATGGTTCTGTCGGGTATGAACCTGATCGCTTCAAAACATGCACAAATCCTGCAACATATGTTCTATCATAATTATATCAATTATTATGACTTCTAGAATAAATCATTAAGTGCAAAACCAAACCAGCAGAAAGGGTCATACAAAAGTTTTAATCATGAAATTATTTTTCATTCATGATTTGTTTTTTCTTTATAGAGACCCTGTAATAATGCATAGAACATGACACAAAACGACTTTATAATAAACGGCGCATCAATTCTGTTGAGTGAAATGTGACATATTGTGCCAAAGTGACATAACAAATGGTGATTTATATACACGTGAGTGAAGGAAGGGGGAAGGAAAAAGAAAAACTTCTCAAGGCCAGTTCTTGATTAATAATTGTTTTTGTCCAGTACGCACAATAGTTAGCTATGGAAAACTGAACACAATTGACCAGTCCTTTGGTATTTATCGTCGACATTTCGACCCTGTTGACGCCTTGATTATGGGTCTCGAGCGGGTCTTCTTCGTTACGGGGAGGGGTAGTGACGTAGAGCCTGTTGGTTAGATGGAAGAACCATCAGGTTTGGATTTTGCAGACGATATTTATTAAAAGCGGGGTTAAAATAGTTTTAAAAAAGGGGCTGTGGGTGATTGGGTTTTCGCCTATTGTTCCTTTGTAAGTTGGACACAAGGAAGGTATATTCAGTTGTGCTTTCTTTCTCGTGGAACGATTAATCTGTGGGGTATAACATCAGGGGCGGTGGGTGACATTTTAAAGTGGTGGGGAGCAAAGTGATTTGCATACAGCACCGTAGCGAGCGAGCGTAGCTCGCTTGCCGGAACCCCAAAAGGGGGGTTTGGGGGGATTCACCCCCCCAAGAATTTTTTTTAAAAAAAGAAGAAAAATTGTGCATTTTCAAGCACATTTGAGAAATCAGGAAGGTTAATAAAGCAATTGTGAAAGTGCAGTTATTACATTAATAGATGGCATAACATAGGTAGCTGCTTATTCAGTATAACCACAGAGCTTCATACATTCCGTCCTATTACAGGCTCCGATATTGGCATTAAAAGTACCCTCCAGCTTATCAGCTTCTGCAAGGTTTCCAACAGCATAGCACCCCTTTGCTACACACAGATTACAGGTTCAGCCACATGATGAAAATAGCAACTCATTCAGTGTGATAATTAAGGGAGCAGAGCGCATGGAAAACATATTTAGTGATGGGCCGAGCAAAACACAACAAACAAATTGACTTCTTTCATCTCCTTTATTTCAAACCATTTACAGGGCTCAGGTGTTTTAAACCTTGTGAAAACAAGCTAATTTGGTGAAAGCATACTTAGAAATCTGTATTTATGTATTGTATTTGTAGACTGGACCAAAAAACGAGTGAAGGGGCTCCACCAAAGCACCTCTCCCTTAATTATTTACACATAAATTGCATGCGGTCTGACAAGTCTGCCAAAGCTGCAGCAGATGAGCTGGGGCGTTTACTCCTGGCTTGGTTGCTGGGGCGTTAACTCCTGGTCTGCGTAACGCTGCAGAGCTACAAACTAAGGCGCTACCAGGTAACCAAGACTCAAGTACCACCACAGCATCAATCTGTGCAACCATTCAACAACAACTGGTTCAAATATGTTCTCTCAATGTTTCAAGCTATATTACAAATGTCACCAAAAGATGTTAATATTTCACTTCTGTTCTTGGATTTTCGTCACAATAAAATACACTGAACATAATCTTCACAAAAGTTATTTACAAATGTTTAAGCTATAGCCATTATAAATTACAATAACTTTCATTAACGTATTAATTATAAAAAAAATAAAAGCCATTGCTCTTACCTGCACAGGCCGCAGCTGTCTAGACCTCGGAAGAAAAGTGCTGATGAGGATTGATAATGAGAGCAAGTTGGGCAAATGCATTTTGATGCTGTCACGACTGAACAATCAGGTACTAGGTAGGACAAGACAAAAAAACTGTTGCAAAAATCTAAACAATGGGCTAGTAACAATACCATCAAAATACAACGCTCCGAATAAGTTAGCAATGGGAGCATTTTCTTGAGAGAAATTGATACACAAAATACTTTTGAAATGACCTGGACTTGTGCTGACATCAAAAACCTATTAATCAGTTGAATACCCAGAGGACGTCAACCTAATATATTGGACCAGGTGGTTGTCCAAACTTGTGATTGAGCCTTACAGATTCGGATTGCCGTTTAATAGTCATTGATCTAGAGATAGTTTGCCTGCATCCAGGAATGGATGGCTGGCAGGGAACTTTACTGGGGCAGGGGACTGTCAAACCACCCCATCAATACGAAAGAAAATCTGGGTGTCAACCACAGATATAATGAAGCAGAGACAAAAGTGATTTATCAGTTAATAGTAAATCAGGAAAAACAGCTGACACTAGCATTGAATATAGCAGTGCTTAAGGAGGCGATATGAGGACCTCAGAAAGAAAAGGTAAATTGAGTGTGAAAAGAAAGGGAGAAGCACTACCTCATTGCGTAATTAGTCAAAAAACAACTAAACCAATGGAAAAATGTTCTCCCTACCACCAAAGTTGCCAAAAAGTTGACCAAGACGGCATGTTCAATTTTGTCCAATGCTGCCAAGAGATCCAATGACGTGAGAACCCTGACACTACTGCCATCAAAACACTGATATAACTCATCCACGAGAGCAAGGAAAATCCACTTGATAGATTGAGTGAGTATCAAAGAATGAATGACAGTAGAAGAAAGAAATAAAGGGAACAGGGTAGGCATGGTGAAACATTATAGGCGGCCATGTCAGACTGCTCACCACAAATATGTGAATCGCCTGTACGCTCTACAACTTTTTTCCCGTTTGCCTCCAATATTTACAGAATGTAATTCCTTCCAGGTAAGAGGTGCTAGGTCACTCAGCAAGTCTTAAATATCTGTTCCAGCCACCTAAGGAGACGAGGGGCAGATGCCCTGAACACAGCTTGCACCATTGTTGGTAAAGACAGTTTACCCCTATTTTAGGATTGTATTTTCATCCCACATTCTCATACCTGCCAACTGGTTCAATGCCATCTAGTGCACACCGAACATAACTTTGTATTCTGCTAATTGCAGGTATTATTTCTCCAGACATTAATGTCCTAGCAGAGAAATTGTATTGACCCCAAAAAATCAAAAGTGACAAAAAATGTTGTGTGTGACTTTGGACCACTTTCCTGCTATGACTAAACTCAGCAAGGAGGCATGCCTTAGTCACATCCAAATACCAGCCTCTAATCTGAAAAAAAACCAACAAAGAAAAAACAGAATGCAGGGCAAGTGGGGAGGGGGGAGGGGGGTAGAGAAGGGTCTGGTCATTGCAGCTATATTAATGCAGGTGTCAGTACACATGTCATTCCTGCAGGAGGCCGCCATGGATAGTGGGATGACCTTTACAACCGCTTCAGTACAGCTTGCTGCATTAAAGGGCTGACGAAGTGTAGTGTGGCCCGTCAGCCGCTGCTGTACACGTGCCAGCATCTGAGGGGGTGTCAGGGTGTAGTGTGGCCCTTCAGCCGCTGCAGTACATGTGACAGTAGCAGTCGGGGTGTAGTGTGGCCCTCCAGCCGCCACGTGCCAGCACCAGACGGGGTGTCATTCCGCATATATATTGCAGCAGTGCAACACAAGAAGCTCTTGTGATAAATCACCTTATCAAATGTAATGCCACTTACTCAGTTATACTAAAATAGCTTGAACGGCAAAGCTTTTAAGGTCACAATTACAAAGGGGTCAGGATGGGCCTCTGTGCAGCAAATCAGGAGGGTTGTAAAAAGTACTACATCCCCACTCAGAGTATTTAACTCCTTCACACACCTTGCTATGCTGTATCAAGGGTAAAAAAGCAAATGATGAAGCATGTTTTAGCACAGGAGCACCTGGGCCTGCAAATCCTACAGTGCAGAGAGTTCAGTTTTAACCGAGTAAAAAAGTCTTATTTAAAAGTCCATATGATAAACCCACCTACTTAAAATGTCGTGGAGCATGGAAATACGGCAGAGATTAACATCATCTCAACACTGGTATAAACTCCTCTGCACATCAATACAGACAACTAATGATAAACATGATCGCCAACGTCTTATTCCACATATTCCTGAGAAAAGTCCTGAATCGGGCAAAACTGCATTTTCTGATCGTGGAAACATAGCTACTGTATTAGGAATATTGCCTCTGATTTAGGATAAAAATTTAAAGGCGTGTCTAAGGAGCAACTCTGGCTTGTCCTAATTTTGCCCCAAAACAAACAGTTGCTACATCGGAGTGGTGTAATCTTCACCTAAGAAATAGAAGCAACAACTGGAAGCAGGTGCCCAGATGTCAATTCAATCAAACCCTCATATGCCCTCACATGGCACAGGATCAGTGCCTGCGCAAAGCCCACCAGATATTTTCGATAGCTCCGCAAAACATACTAGACAACACTGGATACACATCTCGATCCGGACATTGATCATTGAAGTAAAAATTGTCCTTCACATGAGCAGGCACAACACAGGACCATAAGTAAGAAGGAGGGGGAACTGGTGGCCAATGGCCATTCATTAAAGAATGCCTGGGCGTATGAAATTTCAGGTTATCCCACTTAACACATGCGAAGTTCATTTAGTCCCAGATTTATATATGCAGTTTCGTCCTCAGCATAAAGCAACACAATGAGAGAAAACTATACTACAACTTGTTGACGTCAGACACGTGGAGATGTAATCAAACGTTCCCTCCATGCACAGAACACAACTACAGTGGCTTACCTGTTATCCATAGGACTCACTTCCCACCTGCCTCTGCCACCTGCCTGAGTTACCTGTTGCTCGCCTGTCACCCATTTGTTGCGCCAGGTGCCCCCTTCTTCCTGCCTTAGACAACTGTCACCTGCCAGTACCTCCCAAGTGCCTGTGGCCCCTAGGGCCTGCCTGTCTGAGCCACCTGTCACCCCGTTGACTCTCCAATGGCCTTGTTGACTGTGCAGACGTCTCACTCTGACGCTGCTAGCATGGACACGCACCTAACACAAGAAATATGTTCTGGCAAGATGCCCTCAGCAGTCAATGCCAGCCACTACCCCAAGAAGGAAACCTTTGTTGAGAGTATTCCCCCTGAACAGTCAGGGGCAGAAAGTGAGCCCAGTGGTACCCTGTTCAAGACTCTATGCCCTGGAGGCCAGGAAGAGACCCTACCTGGGGCCATCTGTGGATCAGAGGGGGCCCTATGCCATGGAGAACATGCTGGAGACCCTGTCAACTCCTGTGATGCTGGGGAGGGGAACCAAAACCCTAACAACACATCCCAAGATTATACCCATCAAGAGGGATCCCCACGTGCTACACACGAGCATCGGGATGGCACCAAACGAGAGGGGCACCCGGATGCAAACCCCCTAGAATGAACCCCTGCTTTAAATGAGCACCGGTTGCATAACAGCACTGAAAATTTCCAAGCGCTTTAAATGTACACTTGTTGCGAAACACCATCGGAAATATGAGCGCCCTTGCGTTGTAACTTATGCTCACCAATGATCACACCATGTTTATATGGCATGATATACCGTGACGAAAATGTTACTAGTCTAAATATTACTATATTGGCTCATTACCATAAAAACGTTATCAATTTTTGTTTTGCTATTGTCAAAGTTTCAGCTTACGAATTCCCTAGTGGTCTAAACATCTAATTTGCGTTTTCACCTTTTACTCTAAATTACATTTTTATATCCCCACAGATTCCCCTTATTTAAACTTTAGTATCACAGCAGGGGAATTGTGTTGTCGAAGAGCACTGCTGCATTTTCAGCTGAAAACATGGCTTACTTCAAAGTCCCCAGACAAAGCATATTCTTAACAGCATGGAACAACCAATACCTTCCATGGTGGCATAAACTTACTGTTTCTCTCCCTTGTTACGGTAATTACAAGATAAGGCCCACATGCCATCAAAGATAAATATATATATATATTGTCAATGCCTCTTGTCAGGTACATTCATTTAAGAACCTTATGATTGAACACAACCGACAATATCGAAGCGTTTTAAATAAGCACCATTGCCGAACTCCCGCGAAAATATTAGAGAGGTTTAAGTGGGGGCTCTCATTAGAATAGAAAAAACATCAGCATCCGTTGCATTACTAAGAAGATATTTTATTTTCAGGCATAGGGAAACAAGGAGAATTAATGCCCTCCTATTACTGCAGAGATTTGCAAAGCCACAAGCAAAAATCCCACCTTTGTCTGCCCAGAAGGCGTATAACATGCACGTAATCATCACGTAATTCAGGCAAACATTCACGGTAATTACAAGTTAAGGCTTGCATGGCATCCAAGATATATATGTTATTTATGCGTCTTGTCTGGTACATTCATTTTAGAACCTGAATAAACGAACAATATCAGAGCGCTTTAAATAAGCACCGGTTGCAGAACGCCCCAGAAAATATCAAAGCGCTTTACATGAGCACATTTAGGTAATCCTTCACGTAACTCACGCAAACATTCGCTGTAATTACGAGGTATGGCTCACATGCCAATTAAAGAACCTGTTGAGCGAACACAACCGACGATGTCAGAGCGCTTTAAATAAGCACCAGATAGCACTTTAAATGGTACCGTATTACATTATTCGCATCGGGAAACCCGGTGACCTGGCCAAAACCAAAGGACGTTTGAGCCTTCCGTCAGACTCTAACCTTGTTCCCCGACTTCAAAGGCGGTCGCCCTACAGTTAGGGCATCCCCTCTCCTAAATAGTTCCAGAAGTCTTGGAAGAACTCAAAACCGCAGGACACTTGACTACACCACCCGATGGATCACTGTGTACGGGCGCACCCTCGATCCCTGAAATGCGGCAGCCATACAATCGAAGGCTGGATCAGGATCTGACGTCACGCGTGGCATCCAATAATGGATTGCCCTGCGGTGACCGGCCAATCCTGGCGCCTAGGGGGGCTCATGAATGCTCGCCCTGTGTCGCCTTTGTGAAGCCGGGGGCTGCGGCCAGCTTAAACAAGCACCCCCTTATGGGGGAACACTGATGCGCATGCGCAAGCAAGTTTCTGCCCTTAACATCACTTGCGCGCTATATACCTTGACTGGCTGTCTGCTGCTGCAGCTGAGTGCGTCACGTGGTCGTGGACTGTCACTTAAGCTGCGCAGCAGTCCAGACCAGCCCCTGCACTCCCCACTCCTGGATAACTCGGGTGATTCCCGGCAGCGCTCGCTCGAACATTTTAAACAAACAGTGATAGTCACACCAGTTTATTTTATTGCAGCAGCGCGTCCATGGGGCTTGTGGGGCTACGCCCCTACGCCCCAATGAACACACCGCTGCTGGGTGTAGAGTATTTAATACTAATTCTGTCTTTAGCCATGTTAACGGACTAGATTGCTGAGAATCGCAACTCACCCAGTAGGACGAGTCCGTGTCAAATCATGCTTCCTTTAATTAGCTTGATTCCTCGTGTTCAAACATAATCAGAACTCCTCCATAGCTCACGATCGGCCGTAATTACTTCGGCGATCTGGAAGTTCAAAGATAAGAAAGCTAGCAGGTAAAGCGGTTCGTGTAACATTTTAGAGGCTTATGATTAACAACGATCAATGCGGATCGATCATTTTGAAACCGCTAAACTCACTGGTAAACAGTGAATTCTCTGTCTAATCGTGGACCCGATCACAGTCAAGGTCCATCGTGTTGTGAGGCAGCCATGGCGGATCTGACTGCAGTGGATCTAGTTCAGATCTTGTTCTTCAGTTTGCCTCGAGGACGTTGTCTCATTGCTAAGTAACCCCGAGTCACGGCCCCAAACTACGCCGGTCTCTGTGAGGTCATGGCGCAAGGGGGCGTATCGATGCGTGTTGTTACTTCGGTTGCTAAGCGATGTATGCAAACGTTGCTTACGCAGACGATGTTTGTTAACCCCTTTAGTGCTGCGTCGTTGCGTTGGCCGACGGCAGCACTACCTCCCCAGTGCTGCGCACAACCATTGGACGTCCATTCAGCACTAGTTCCAATGGACAGCGCAGCACTGGGGAGGGATGTTTACGAGCATCTATGAGGTTAAACGTGCCCCTTCACCTCATAGAATCGCGGAATGAGGTCAAATTGTTAATGGTCATTAGAAGGCGATGTGGCATATATCGTGTAATATAATCAGTTTCACTGGTAGTTTCGCATATTACCAAGTCTTTAACACCTCTAGCCACATCCAGTGCAAAGCTGTCTGCAAAACATAGTCACATTGCTGTATTACAACAAAAAGTCAGAATACAGTATTGAAAACTGCTTTTCACAGAAAAAGAATACAATGTTATTTCATTGGTACCGAAACATATCTAAACATAGCAATTTGTTATGACTATATGCACAGAAAGTATATATTAAATGCAATGTCACTCTTATGTACTGAAACATTTTTGTTGCAATACAGCTATGTGACTATGTTTTGCAAGCAAGTATTAAGAACACTTGCTTTTGTGACAGCCTCTAAGGCTGGATGGGAGAAACCACAATTATGCCTTACCCCTGAGCCAATGGACATTCCTTAAGAACAGCTATTTGTCAGAATTTTTTCAATTGATTCAAGACACATTTCTGCATTTGAGTATAAATGCAATTTATATGCAATCAGCACTGTTTTACCTTTATTAAAGGTGACCTATGTATAGCCAGTAGAACGCACAATGATGTGGAAGACTAAATTAATTTTGTTTACATGAGTGTTAAAAAGTTTGGGTGCAAAAAAGTCTGTTAGCAATATTCTGGGAACAGTAGTATGTTCTGAAGTCCAATATTAGTCTGAAAAACCAGGATGAATTAAATTGCACAACGTTTTAACCCATTGTGCGTAATCCGGTATGTATGTTCTACCAAAGTTTAGTTTAGAAAGCCTAACAATTATTGTAGCTTTTTTATGTGTTTGGAGAAAAGCACACGTCTCTAGGAAGTTAGGGCAAGGTGTCTGACTTCGTTTTATTATTCATATGCTAATAATAGGACACTAAGAAATGCAATTTTAGTTTTTTGTTTAATTTAATTTGTAGCCAGGTTCTGTGAATCCCAAAATTATACGATACACTTTGGCCAAGGGAGTGTTTAAATCATCATCTATGAGGTAAATGTCATCAAAGTATGACAATGCTTCTGAGTCAATTTCTTGTGGACAATGTGGCACAATGGGCCAGTTGTATGTAACTCGCATTTTGCTATTCCCTAATTGCGAATCAGAAGGATTCTCAATTAAGAAATAGCAAAATGCAATTTATGAAGGTGTACAGTACACCTTTTGCAATTCCTAAGGGGTCACAAATGACCTACCTAATGAATATTAATGAGGTAGGTCGCAAATTGCGACCCCCTAGTATTCGCAAAAATCACGGGGATCGTGGCCTACTGAGATCAGCAGACCACCATGTCAGTGATAGCTTTTTAATAAAGCAATCTTTTTTTTGTAAAGTAGCCCCTTTTCCTTAAAGGAAAACAAGATGCGTTACAAAACGAAAAATGAAAAGTTTTTTTTTCAGTTTAAAGAGCAGACAGTAGTCTGTGGGACCACTGACTGCTTTTAAAAATACTTTTACAAACATTCACAAAGGGGAAGTGGTCCCGAATGGGTTACCACCTACTTTAAGTAGGTGGTAAAATGAGAATGTTTTGCGACTTCAATTGAGGTCACAAAACATTCATACATACCAATGCGATTCAGTATTTGGAAGGGACGCCCTAAACACGCCCCTTCGGAAAATTAGGTTTGCTGCATTTGACAAGCAATTTTTGCGTTCGCAAATGGGCAGATTCTGCGAATCTGCTCTTTTGCGAACTCAAAAATGCTGGCTTCATCTGCCCCTATATCCAATGTAGTTTTGTATTTTTTATAATTAATGTTGTTCATCAAAGCTGTGCTTCAAAGATTTTGTATTGCAAAAGTGCACATATGACTGTTTAAATGTCTATAGTTTAAGACTATGTGATAGGAATGATTCACTTTGGCTACAGGAAATAAAGGATTATTTATAGGAGAGATGCAAGGCTCAATTATGTCAGATCAGATTAGCTTTATTCGATTTGATTTAAAATCATAAAAGCAACAGTAAGCATAGATACATACATCAAAATTTCATTACATATCAATTGTTAAAAGCATGATTAAATTAATAAAACAAGTCAGCTAATCAGTATAGAACAATTCCCTGTCAAAAGACGCACATATGGAAATAAGGAAGAATCGTACATTAAGTGCAAATTAGTGGAGTAGTGATCTAGGGGAAATCATCAAGCAGTGGTCTATGAAGGTTCGAATCTGTTGGCAGCTAGTAAGCTAGGGTCAATTAGATGCGCGGAGTCCCCCGCCCCAAACATTGTAGTTCTTTACTGCTGTTCTTGGTAATTGGGTAGGTGGAATGCTCGGATAAAAGTCATGTAAGTCCCAGATACGAATTGGGCCATCCCCCTCTTTATACTTACAGGATCGTAAATAGGGGACTATTTTCCTGTGCTTGAATCTAATTAGCACCAGGTCCCCTGGGATGGCTTTTGGCAAAGTGCCCAACCACCCCACCCTCCTAACACTTAGGATCCCCCCATCAAGGTCAGGTGGGAGGGGTCTATTGGTCTGTAACCAAAACATAGCCTTATGTAATAGATCTTGACGTGTTTCAAGTTTTCCGTGAGTTAGTGGTGGGATCCCAGAAACAACGGTCACATAAGGGGCGGCTTCGGGGGGTAAATTAATTTGTGGCATTCTAACAGGTTCAGATTTAGCCTCAATATGGTTTGGTTGTACAAACGGTATGGTTTGAGAATGCGCATTCCTGCGGGAATTCGGTTTGGGTTTTTCCGGGACAGTTGGGGGAATAGGAGGGTCTGATAATACTGGTTTGGTTCTTGATGGAATGTGTGTTTTGATAATAAGTTCAATGCTAGATATCCTGTCCCCCAGATCGTTAATTTTTGCCACCAGTGGTGAAATTAGAGAGGTTAATAAATGCTCAAGCTGGGCCAATAAAGTTAATTGAGGGGATGATGGGCGGTTTTCCATTTTTCCCTGCTCCATATCCCCCGACACAGAGCTCAGGTTGGAGTGGGGCTGAGAGGGACTGGAGCATAGTTTTTGAGTTTTGGCTGGCTTCCCGTTGGCAATGGCATCATCGTTCATTCTCTTAGTGTTGAGCCCACCCGGTGGTGCTTTGGCTGGAGATTGGTGTTTCTTAGAGCAAAGGGGTGACATCTGCAGGGTGGTATTTACATCGTCTGGGTTGGTGGCAATGTTTGTAGTGGGTAAAAAGTCAGGGATATATTTAGTTCCGCAAAGGGCATTCAGCTCCTCCCAGATGGACATGGTATGATGAAAATCGCCAAAATAGGTCGATGGAAATGGTAAGGGGAAACACAGTACCTCTTTGATAGAAATGACAGGGGGGTGGCCCGTCCCGTCCTCCTCGTGCCTCCGAGGGCCACAGAGGGCCTGCCCTTTGCCCGGGCTTAGCCCGCGCGCGGTCCCGCGTCGCGGGGGCTCGCGCTGGCCTTAAGCGCACCTCCGGGGGTGGGGCAGGATGCTGGATGCGCGCCTTCCTGGGCGCAATGGGTGCTGGGATGTGTAGTTCCTGATCTACCGCCTCGCCGCGGTGATCGGGAAGCGGCAGGCAGCAAGGACCGGTATCAGCAGGGGAGCAGCGCTCGGGCTGCAACTGTCCACAATCCCCAAAAGTGACCTCCCAAGTCAGTGAATGGATCAGGTCCCCCGCTCCCCCGGGGCTCGCGCTGGCCTTAAGCGCACCTCCGGGGGAGGGGCAGGATGCTGGATGTGCGCCTTCCTGGGCGCAAGGGGTGCTGGGATGTGTAGTTCCCGATCTACCGCCTCGCCGCGGTGATCGGGAAGCGGCAGGCAGCAAGGACCGGTATCAGCAGGGGAGCAGCGCTCGGGCTGCAACTGTCCACAATCCCCAAAAGTGACCTCCCAGGTCAGTGAATGGATCAGGTCCCCCGCTCCCCCGGGGCTCGCGCTGGCCTTAAGCGCACCTCCGGGGGCGGGGCAGGATGCTGGATGCGCGCCTTCCTGGGCGCAAGGGGTGCTGGGATGTGTAGTTCCCGATCTACCGCCTCGCCGCGGTGATCGGGAAGCGGCAGGCAGCAAGCACCGGTATCAGCAGGGGAGCAGCGCTCGGGCTGCAACTGTCCACAATCCCCAAAAGTGACCTCCCAGGTCAGTGAATGGATCAGGTCAATTATGTCTTGATATTGTAATTATGATAGAATTTCCCTCAGGGGTTATCTAGCTTCATGTTTAATAGGGTATCATTGTTGCGCTTGCGGGCTGGAACTTATGGTTATAATTAGGGCTCCTGGTTTTATGATATTTATTTTTTTAACATTTCTGTCTGTATTTAGCCATATTTAATTTTGGGCCATTTTATCTGTGTTTATTCATATTTATTTTGTGTTTTTCAGATAAACAAAGTTGTAAAACTGTACATTTCCATATTTATTTAACTGATATACGTGCAGTCATAATTTGATGTCTGTCGTGTTTTAGCTACTTAAGCCTCAAAATATTGCATAACTGCACATTTACTGGTACATATGACCATTTTATCACAAATGTATTTTGACATATGCCTTTATTCAAAGAAATTTCACCCTGTTTTTTAATTTCCCGTGCTGTACATCTGCTCAGGTGTTGGGCTATATTTCATGAAAGACGGCACAGAAAGTCGCCTAACAGAAGCCCAATTTTCTGTATTTATCCACTTTTAACATTAAATGCAGACAGAAAACACACTGTTTTCTGTCTGTGGTTATCTGCAAAAATCCATAAAAACAGATTTCTGGGAGCCTTAGTTATAATAAGCGAAGGGGAGTCCTTATCTCATAATACATTCTGTGGCTTACACTTCTTTAACTTCCTCTGGAACTAGAACTGAAAAGCATGGTAATATTACCCCTTCCCCCTGTGGGACTTTACCAACAAACTCAGACGGCCAATCTACCTCAACCAAGAGAATGTCATAAGCAGTAGACAAGTTCTGCCAGAATATTACTTTAATAGTAAGTGATGTCCAAATCATAAAGTCTATCTGAAGGGCTCAGCTGCAGATTTGGAGTTTCGACTTAAATATAGCCATTTGTCGGTCTGCCCACCAGAAATTCATTAAAATTTTGATGAACTCTTGTGACCTCTGTTGTGCTGTCTAGCAGTGATTTTACTCACATGTTGTTCAGGAGAAGTGTCCTGCATATTTGTGGCATATTTAGTGGAAATTCCTGCCACTTTCTTGTTTTTAAAGTGTTTTTTTGCTGTGGAAGTTTTTCTTTCTTTTTTATGAAGAAGTCAGAGGAGCGATGTGAATCTGTTTTTGGTTTTACATACTTTTCCAGTTTGTGTTTGTCTCGTCCCACTCCTTTGATTGTCTGAAGAGTCTTGAAAGGGACAAGAGAGATGGGTATCATTATACTAATACCTATTGGACTGTTTAAATATATGATGGTGATGTAAATTATAGCACTTTTCAGTGGACTCCTGTTGGGGAGCTCCTCTCTGTGTTTTCAGTTTATCTTTGTTGTTGTTTTTATCCTAGCATTTTTTTTAGAAGACTCAGGTGTCTGCTTTATTGTATCTTAATCATATTTTGTTTTAAGTTGTGGCTTACCAGGCCTGGTTCTCAAATTATCACAACCCATAGAAGCAAAGATCTCACAAATAATTCTCGGTAGCTCATGTTCCTGAATCACAATTATCCCGGGCGGAGGCCTCCGCTCCTCCCGTGAAATATGCAGAGATTTGCCTACTCCGGCTTCCGTGGAGAACGCGGAGTATGCAAAGCTCTGCACACTCCGGGGTGGAGCGGAGTTGGCCAGCCCCCGCTTCCCACCCACCCTATTAACAATTGCTTACAAGTTAAATAAAACAACCTTAAAGTAAATAAAAACACCTTACCTTAGCTGCAGCGTCCATGGGTTGCCCTCCTCCTCTTAATCGCGTTCTCTGTAAAAACTGTGCATGCTCGCACGCCAGATCATGCACATTTGTCACTAATATTTTTTCCAGAGAACGCGATGAAGAGGAGGAGGGCAGCCCGGGGTCGCTGAAGCTAAGGTAATGTGTATTTATTTACTTTAAAGTCATTTTGTTTAATATGTAAGCAATTGTTACTAGGGTGAGTTGGTGGCGGGTGGTGTAGCCTAGCTCCATGGAGTTTGTTTTCAATTCCGTGGCCCTCCGCATAGCCCCGATATGCCCACTATACCCGGGGTTAATTTACCACATGAATAGTCATGAGATGTTGGTGTATCACCAACATTGCTGCCTCCTCTTTAATGTTACTTAAAATCATTGAGGATACGGTAGCATAGAAGACAATTCATTTTATCCCCAAGTCCAGGGTAGGGGTTGCCCATATCCCTTTTGAATTTGCTTTAGCACTTCCAGTAAAACAGCAATTGATGGGTTGCTGTTTGTTATAGTATATATGGCAACACAAATAGTACACCATGTCACACAATCTTCAATTGAGTGAACCATACTAAGTTGAAGACACTGAGTGAGAATTCTAAATTTGTATTCGGGTCCCATATGGGGAAACGCTGCTTCAAGCTGATTTGGTTTTTTTGTGCTAGTCAAAACGGAATTTCCTCCTATTTGGTGGGCACGTTTCTCATGATGGTATTAATAGTATCTTGACTAATGGCAGGCACAGATAAACATGACTACCCAGCTTGAACAGCCCTTGCTGGGGCAATTGTTATTGTATGCATAACAAACTGCATTAGGCATGATACATTCAAAGCAAGTGTTTAGATAAAGCAAGAATTTCACCAATATTGAAGGCAGCTGAATTTGGAAATGCAGTGTACCCGGCAAAGACTAGCCAGGTTGCCCCTTCATTACTGAGAGGACCCAGTCATACATTTTCTGGTGTGTGTGGGAGGGAGACCTTGGGGCCAATTTTGATGTTCCTGGTATGTTAATGGTAATACTAAGTATTCATGCAGCCAGCAGCTCAGCTTTAGTGTATGTATGAAATATGTGTGTGTTAGCATCTACTGCAGAAATATTTACCCAGGAATAGTAAACTTCACATTTGTAAGCTTCATATGACTCAATCACGAAGGTAACATTATCCCAGACGAGCCCATGTGCAGTTAAGAGAGCTGTTACTGCCTGTCTACAATTTACAGGAACAGCCACATATAGCGCCATGTGTAATGAATGGAATTCAAAGAACGTTAACACTTTAGTGTGGTGATCCTTTTTAAAGGTTCAAGTTTGAGCAACTTACAGACACGAATAGGTGCTTCTTATTAAGCTGAAGAGGATACATCCTTTTCACCACCAACACCTCTGTGTAGCCTAGCAGGGCTGTGACTTAGACCAACACAAACTTCATAGTATCGAGACTTAGTCCACATATACCATCAGTGAGTTCAGGTGGGTTTCGGCTAGTTAAAATGAAGTGTCTGCTAACGAGCACGAAGAACTGTACAGATTACAGGCATCAAAGATGCACATACAGTAGATACGTAAATCAGCAGAAAGTTTGGCAAACAGCACCATGAGAAAGAGATTTTAACCCAAAGAATTGAATCTAAAATGGAGAATATATGTGCGCCATGCAACATTATTTAAACAGTGCCCGTTTCAATTTCGGTGAGAGGCACTTCACAACGGAGTTATCATGAATACTACTGAAAGCTGTGACTGAGATGCAGCCCCCCTGACCCCTACATTCATCCTAAGAAGTTATACATAATATCTGAGCAACATAAGATTTACCACGCTCCACCACTTCCAGCCTTCCATAAGCATGAACTCTGCTAGGGTCAGGGGGCTCCATTATTATCGGGTCCACTGGCAATGTGACTGTGGAGCTGTAGCCCGATTCATCTAGCAGATCCTTTCTCATCACAGGTTGGTTACAATTGCACCCTAGGGCCCTGAGAAAAAAAGCATATCACCCCAAAGAGCAGCAACTGTCATGGCTCCAGGAGACACAGGCACAGCAAGCCATTTCCATGGGGTTACCACGTCAACAGTGGCACCTGGGCACAACTGTCAACTCACAGTAATAGAACCATTCCTTCACAAGCATAGTAAAATATTCCCAGCAGCTCTCCTCCCCAAAAGAACTACATCACTCTAAACAAGCATAATTAAGAATGTTTTGTTAAGCACACACTTGTGACAGGGGCCACTTTGTAGCACTGTTGTTAATGATAACATGCATCCTTTCCTTTTGTTAATCTTACATGAAACTATGCCAAGAACAAGACTGATGCAAACAGCTATTCTTTAGGCTTACACTTATAGTGTGTTTAATGGAATAGAAGCAACTTTTTCATAATGTAAACACTGAGCTAACTTAGAGGACAAACCAAAATCTCCATTTGATAGAGACATCTCAGCATTCACTGCCCCTAGCAGGTTGCAGTGGTATATTTTGTCTTATTTATCCTCTGCATTCTGCTGCTTGAAGTCAAACACTTACCTTACATTGAAAAGCAAAACTGCGAGAACCAGAATGAACCAAACTAATGCCTAACAAGGGGATGAAGACCTTTATAATGCACAGTATACTTCTCGGCACGCTACAATGAGCGTCTCTGCTTCCTTGGTTTGAGTCAAATACATTTGATGGGAGGCAAAGCAAGGGCTTCTCCAACAAGCAGAAATAAACAATTTGGTGCTTTAAAACCGAGCAGTTTTGACAAAATCTACTCAGTGTCCAAGCTTTCCGGCATCTTCTTGAGTAACAGTTCACTTCTCCGAGAACCCTCTGTTCCTCAATCAGTCATTGACACTGCATGGAGCTCCGCAGTGGATAGGATTACGGGGCATATGTACGAAAATCCCTGTTTGCGATTCTTAAATAGCGATTTTTTTAGAATCGCTATTTGAGAATTGCAAAAAAGGGATGTATGTAAAAAAATCGCAATTTTTTTGTGATTTCTTCGTATTCCTTAATTGCGATTAGCAAATTGCGAAATTGCAATTAAGAAAAACTTTCCCATTCATTTCTATGGGCCAGGAGGCCCATAGGAATGAATGGGAAGTCTTTCTCAATTTGCGATTCGCAATTTGAGAATCGCAAATTGAGAATAATTTCAAGGGTGCAAGGGTGTCATAAGGACACTCTGATGCACCACTGAAATGAACATGTATGTGCACCACATGGCACCTTCACAAATGCCAAAAAGTGCTTTTGTGAAAGAAGTCGCAAATTACCACTAACTTGAAGTTGGTGATAATTTGCGATTTCTTAAGGAGAAATCACAAAACTTGAATGCTTCTTGCATAGCATTTAAGGCACAGCTTTCCAAACTTTTCATGTTGGTGACACACCTTTTTGTGAAAACAAGTTCAGGGACACGGTAACGCGAGCGAGCGCAGCCCGATCCACCCCCAACAACACACACAACCCCACAAACACACAACCCCACCCCCACACACCCCCCCACACCCCCACACACACACAACCCACCCCACCCCCACAACCCCACCCCCCACACACACACAACCACACACACATCCCCACACCCCCACCCCCACACACCGAAACACAAAACCCCACACACACCCACACACACTCCACACACACCCACACACATCCACCCCCAGATAATGTACGCATGTTTGTATGGATCTGAAGAAAACCCACTTGGTTGGTAACAGAGCATGAACAGGAGATTTGCACATTTGTGATATTTACATTTTATATATTTACAATCACGTTACATTCCACACATATTTACAATTTTATGCACAGTGAGGTCAACTAATTTGCTCAGAATCACACATTTTAAAGTCAAGTGCCAGAGCTGGAATTAAAACCAAAGGTTCCAGATCACTAGGTCACCAGTTTCTGCACTAGACTAATTCTCTGTGGGGTAGAATCCCAAAATGTTGCATGTTCTTGGAGGAATTCTGTCTAGTAAAACTCTGCTCTTCTGGCTTCAGCTGGGTTTGCTTTTCCACACAACACTCAAGCCTATTCTTTCCACATAGAAGTAGGACTACGGTTTGCACTAACCATCAACATAAAAGTAGGACTATTCGACAGCTGTCAGACATAGAAATCTGAGAGACAGTGGTTATAGAGACTTGAGGGGCACTGTTAAAGGGTACTAGTGAGGGAATCAGTGGCGGAGGTGGCCTTTCCCTCCATCTGCCTCCCTCCGACTGTGTCTCTCCCTCCCTCTCTGTCTCACTCCCTGTCTCCCTGCGTGTCTGTCTTTCTCCCTTTGTCTCATTCCCTCTCCCTCTGTCTCCCTCCCTCCCTCTGTCTCCCTCCCTCCCTCTCTATCTCACTCCTTCTCCCTCTGACTGTCTCCCTCCATCTACCTCCGTCTCACTCTCTCTCCCTCCGTCTCCCTCTGTCTGTCTCACTCTCTCTGTCTGACTCTCTCTGTCTCCCACCCTCACTGTCTCCCTCTGTCTCACTCTCTCTCTCTGTCTTCCTCCCTCTGTGTCTCACTCCCTCCTTCTCTGTCTCCCTCCCTCCCTCTCTGTCTTACTGCCTCTCCGTCTGATTGTCTCCCTCGGTCTCCTTCCGTCTCACTCTCTCTCCCTCTGTCTCCCTCTGTCTGTCTCACTCTATCTGTCTCACTCTCTCTGTCTCCCTCCCTGTCTGTCTCCCTCTGTCTCACTCTCTCTCTCTCTGTCTTCCTCCCTCTCTGTCTCACTCCCTTCTTCTCTGTCTCCCTCCCTCTTTCTCTGTCTCACTCCCTTTCCCTCTGACTGTCTCCCTCCGTCTCCCTCCGTCTCACTCTCTTTCCCTCCGTCTCCCTCTGTCTGTCTCACTCTCTCTGTCTCCCTCCCTGTCTGTCTCCCTCTGTCTCACTCTCTCTCTCTGTCTTCCTCCCTCTCTGTCTCACTCCCTCCTTCTCTGTCTCACTCCCTCCGTCTCCCCCTGACCAACATATTCTGTGGGTTCCATAAGGGTCTGTGACAAAGAGGAAAAAATGCTGCTTTCATTCTTAAATCGTTTTATATTTTCCTGTATTGGTGGTGCGCAGTTGCGCAGCGCCCCTCCCCACTCCCTCCCCCGCACTCCTCCATGTCCATGGCTCACAAGGGCATTCTCCATTGAACTGAATTGTTTATGTTTTTGTTTTCTTAAGGTTACAAGCCGCAGCGTGCAGAATGATGTAAATGTGAAAGCTTCTATAGGGCTTCTTGGCTGCTTTTCTTTCCAATGCAAGGCGATCCCGGGGCTGCCCCAAACGCCAGGCCAACCCCCTGGACCCAATAACCCACCGTATTCACCCATTGAAGGGCCCTTTGCCAAATGGACTATCCACAAATGAATCCCTCCCCCCCCCAGGCCCCCTCCGTTGTGTGTGTCAGCCCCGGCTCAGACGGCTCCCGGGCACACACACAGCCGCACCCAAGCACTTCACGGGTCTTTAAAAGACCATTTAACTTGCTAATAAGGCTTTGTATTTATTCATATTAGAGCCCCTGCAGCGCCACTCTGCCTGTTGCTGGAAGGCCCGCGGGGGTGATCTAAACAGCATGCTGATCACGCGACACACCTACGCATGGGGCACGATACAGTAACTTGTTGCGCCACATAGTTTGGAAAGCTGTGATTTAAGGAATTGCATTTTGTGATTCCTTAAATGCTTACGCAAAGTTAAGGAATCGGAAATTTAGCGATTCCTTAATTTTGCAATGCGATTTTCCTCATACATCACGTTTTCTGCGACTAAAAATTCAGTTCACACATATGCCCCTACATCTATGATTATAATATCTTTATTGACTTCTCCCAATTATTTTCAAGTAGAAAAATGGATGTACTCCAGAGGCCAGGCTTACATTACCACACCTGCCTAAAAAATTAACATAATGGGGAGCTGTGGCCAATGGCCATTAGGTCAAGGAAGCCACATGTTAAAAATGTTTGGGAACCACTGGCTTAAACAATGTTATGTTATGTTAATATGCCATGTTATGTAATGCTGGATTATGTCAGGCCCTGTCATTTTATGTCATTTTGTTTTTGGCTTTTACAAAGCCCATATTCCCCCATTAGTGTGAACTCATAGTGTTTTCAGTAGCTGGCAACGTTCAGCTTGTTTCTGGGGTTCAATTACAGAAAGAAGTCTGTTTCAGTTTGTGATGATGTGTTATGAGTAATGTACTTTGCTCATATTCATAGTTATTTCTTTTTCACTGAGCAGTGGTGTTTAAGGGCTAGAGTGTTCAAGGTCATTTTGGTGTTTGAAGGTTAGGGTCATCAAGGTCAGGGTATGGAGATTCATGTGTTGTGTTTTTGGGTGGCAGGTGCTGTTCAGTACCGTAGTAGTATACTATATGTTGTATTTGGGCTGCTTCAGATGTATGCTAAGTCTTGTGTTTGGTATATCATAGTTTAAACTACAGTTGTGAGCAAAATGGTTGCAGGTTATATTGCATTATTGAGCTGACTTAGATATATGAAATATATTCTGCTTAATATTTTCTGGTGGAAGTTTGCACATTATGTGAGTGCTTACAAGAGGCTAATCTTTGCTGTGTTGCATTATATGATATTTTCTGTCTATTTTAATTACAGAAATGACACCTGTCACTTTTTGGCAGATGTACCATAATTTCCAGACTCTAAATAAGGTTTAAAGTCTAGAAAGATTGTTTATTCTTTTTTTCTGTACTCCCAATCTTTCCAGGCCATGTCGAGTAGTAATCACAGTTGCCAGCTAAACAACAGTTCAACTCGGGGGTGCTTCTTATAGTAAATAGCATTAGTGGCCTGGCCTTGTCTCAATACTTTCTATCTGAGCTCTCTATTTTCTTCAACATGTTTTTGATTGTTTTGTTGAATCGCTCTACTTAAACTTACCTCAGTGTATAGTAGACAGAAATTTTAAGTTGGTTGATTGTAACAAGCTTATACTTCTTTGACGTTAGTTTGGACATACAGTATATATATATATATATATATATATATATATATATATATATATATATATATATATATATATACATACATACATACATACATACATACATACATACATATATATATATATATATATATATATATATATATATATATATATATATATATATCCCAACAAAACTCCAGTACACGAGAAATAAAACTCACTGGTGCCGTGGCCTCAATTTCAACTGTGTTTATTTACAGCAATGGGCGCTCCAACGCGTTTCGCAGTTAACCTCACTGTTCAATTACACTTTATAATGGTAAACATAGTAAACATACTACTTCATTTGATTTTAACACATTTTCAAATTCTATGTTTGTGTTTCTTTGATTCAAAAGAACTTCAATTAATTAAATTTCAACAAAATTGAAATTATTATCCAAACCAATGTGTATTTTACCCAAGTGGGTCTTAACAAACGGGCTGTTCGGCATGCGCTTGATAAAGTTATTCAAAAAAAGATCACAACAATGTTTTTTTACTCTTTGAAAATTCCGCCCCAGTGGGCAGGTATTATTCTTCAGTCCGATATATTTAGCCCAATCATTTCTTTAAGTAATGTAGCTCTAGTGAGCTACTATCCATGTGTTCCTTAGAATCGACCATAATCTTCAGTTTCTTCATTTCTGCAACAAAATCAAATATACTCTGTGTTATAAGACTATTGAACTCCCTCTAATAAATCATAAACAAAACTTGTTAAAAACTCTAAAAGATATACAGTTACGGAAGGGTATGACTATGGACTGTTACTATTATCTCAGGTGTATCGACATCTCTTCATCAAAGTTTAAACCGAACGGGATCGGTGTATTGTATTTTATAATCATTTAAAAAAAATTTTTTATTGTTTTTATTAAGTAAACAGGTAGGGCGAAGAAGCATACATTTGCAGCATAATTAAAGATATACAGTACAGGCACAGTCAAGCGTAACTAATGGCCAAGTTACAAAGTTGCAAGAAAAACTTTGAATTAGGCACAACAATGCATTATCACACAGGATCGTAATAGCAATGATCAGTCTGAGGCAATCTCCTCTTCATTTAGTCCAGGGGGCTCTCAAATGTCCCCCCTGAACCTATTCCAAGCACCCCATATTTGTCCCCATTTCCCAGGGCACCCACGGTGGACAAACACCGCCTTCTCCGCCACCATTGCATCATCCATGTCCCTGCACCAGTTCCTGAGCGTGGGTAGCACATCCGAGCCCCACAGCCTGGCTATATTGCGTTTCGCCACCATCATACCCAACATAGCCCAATCCTGTTGGCGATGCGTTAAGTCATTAGCTTCCCATACATTCAGCAAACAGTGCCTGGGATCAGGCAAAAGGGAAATAGATAGAGTCTGAGAAATGGTGCACATCACAGCTGTTCAGTACATTGTTATCCTACCACAGTTCCATAAAGTATGATAGAATGTCCCCTCCTCCCCAGACCCGCGCAGGCAATACACATGTGACGCCTTCCCTATCTGGTGTAAAATCGTTCTGGTGTAGTACGTGCGGTGTAGTATTTTAAGGTGGATTAATTTGAGCTTGGAGGGGATAGCCGTCTCTCGGGGGAGGAAAGGGCCTCTTGCCACTCGGAGTCATCCAATGATCCCAACTAATCCAGATCGCTAACGGCTCTAGAATCAGCGCAAATAATAAGGAGGACAAAGGACATCCCTGCCTCGTCCCGCGGCCAAGCGGAAAATCCAGTGAGATGTGTCCATTGGCGGCCACGTGAGCCAGGGGCCTGGTATAGAGCAGACGAACCCAGGCGCAGAATTTAGGGCCGAAGCCCATGATTTGAAGCACTGCAAACAGATATGGCCATTCTACTGTATCGAACGCCATAGTGGCGTCTAGGAAGAGGAGGACAGCAGGTTTCCATATATACTCTCGGCGGGCCATGACCGCGTGTAAGCGGCGAAGGTTGAGCGCTGTACTACGATGCGGCATAAAGCCGGATTGATCTGGATGCACCAAGGTGGCAAGGTGGGGGGACAAGCGCAACGCCAGCAATTTGGCGAGGATCTTCGGTTTTGCATTTATTAGAGAAATCGGGCGATAGGAGGTGCAATTCGTCGCAGGCCTGCCCGGTTTATGAATCGCAATCGTGGCAAGGCGTTGATCTCTAGGCAGTTCCTCAGCTTCAAGACTATCATGGAACATATTCAGAAGGAAGGGGACTGTTGTTTGCGCCGTTTTCTTATACAGTACTATCGGAAGCCCGTTAGGACCAAATGCTTTGCCAGATGCGAGCGAATAGGTCGCCTCTTGAATCTCCTCAGCGGTGATGTCCGCCTCTAGTAGAAGCACCGCGTCTGAGAGAAGGCGAGGGATCATCAGATCTTTAATGTACTCATAAGCTTCTTCCATCGTATATGTCGCTTGGGGAACATACATTTTCCCAAAGTGATCAGCCAGGAGGTCAACTATAGCCGTAGGATCTGAGGTCGTAGTCCCTGTGGGGGACGACAGCTGTGCAATGACTCTGCTCGCTCTTTCTTTTTTGTCAAGCCAAGCTAACATCTTCCCTGCCTTGTCCCCATCTCGTAAACTCTATGTCGAGTCGATTGGAGAATGCTTTTCGCCATTTCCCTCTGGTATGTTACATATTCGGTTTATTTAAGGCGAACCTCAGGGGCGGCCCCATGCGAGGTGTGTGTCTCTTGCTCCGCTATAGCGGCGGCTAGGTCAGCCTCGAGGCCGTCCAACTCCGCCCGCTGTGTTCGCTTGTGGCCTGTAATTGAGGCCATCGCCTGCCCACGCAGGACTACTTTGTAGGCCTCCCAAAGAGTGCTAGGAGAGGCCACAGAGCCAGTATTTTCTTGAAAGAAGTGCTTGGTGGTTCTGGCAAGGTCCGCCATAAGGGGGGCAACCTGTAAGTAACCAGCATGAACAGTAAACATGTGTCGCCTGTGCGCCCGGTGGTGTGTATACTTTAATAGCAGTGGGGAGTGATCAGAAATACCTCTGGGGCGGATTTCTAACTCTTCTATGCCCTGTAGGCCATCTGCACTCATCAGAATGTAATCAATCTGGGGAGACAACTATGAACTGCAGAGTTAAAAGTGTATTGCCTGTCGCCGCGTTACTTATATCTCCAGCAATCTGTGAGCCCCATGGCTTCCAAAAAAACAGTTAGCCGCCTCCCTCCGTGTCCCACTGGTTTGGAAGGGTGTCTATCTATCTCATCGTCGATGATATCATTAAAGTCACCCCCTATCACCAACGTCGCGGCCGGTAAAGTCAGTAGAAATGCTGAGAATGCAGAGTGTGCAGTGGCGTGTAGGGCAGGTGGGATTATACAGAAATTAAATTTAAAAAGTCACCCTCCCATTGGCATGTAATTGCCGCGAAGCGGCCCTGATCATTTACACGCGTCTGTTGGAGCACAAAAGGGAAATTTTTCCTGACAAGGATCCCTGTTCCCCTGGAGCCGGAGGAGAATTCTGCGTGCGCCACCATCGTATATCCCCACCTATCCATAGCCTTGGTGGCAGAGCCTACTAGGTGTGTTTCCTGCAAGAAGACTATGGCAGGACAACACCGTTTCAAGTATTGCAGTACCAGGCCCCATTTCACTTTGTCCACCAATCCCCTAACGTCCCACATCATCACGGTGAAGTCTGACTGACGGGGCAATTGTGCTCGAGAAGCCTTAGGTTCATCTGTTACATGCGCAGCCATCTATGGTATAGTGTAGTGTCGTGCAACCAAAGATAGACTTGACCTGCGCTGTACCTTCATTAAAACAGTGTGACACCCTACCAGTCATACAAACCGCAAAAGCAACAAAAGGAAACAACCCACTTATCCCCCCACCCTGGGTCCCACCCATCCTCCCTGCCTCCCTGCTTGACGAACCTCCAACTGCCCGCCAACCCAACTCAGCAGAGCGCTTTTCCCCTCCCATAACTAAAATACTTGCTTGTCAGGGGGAGCTCACCAAGGCTCCAGCCCTTTAGAGCCCCCCAGGTTTGCCCCAGTCCAGAACCAAAGAACGGCAAAAGTGAATTTGGAGACAGGATCAACATAGGCAGCAGGAGTCAATATTGCCATGACAGTACTTATTCCTCTTCTCGTAGTGGGTCATGGTTCGCTTCCAGGTGTTCGGGACTAAAAGTTCCTGAGGCATCTTCTCCATCACGTGGACGATGAGGTCTGGGTCTACGATCTGAACGATGCACAGTGCGCCACCCCTCGAGCCAGTCATGCACCGCCTCAGGCGTGTCAAAGAACCATGTCCGATCATCCGCCACTACTCTTAATTTTACGGGGAAGAGCATAGAGTATGATAACACCTGTGCCCGAAGTAACTTTTTAACTTCAAAAAAGCTTTGCCGCTGTCAAGATACAGCTGCAGTGTAATCCAGGAAGAAGGATACAGTTGAATTTAAAATACGGATGGAAGGGCAGACCCTCGCCGCTTGCAAAATTGCATCCCTTTCCCTGAAGTTGAACAGTCTGGCGAGTACTGGTCGCGGGGTCGCTCCCGGCTTAGGTCTACCACCAGGCACCCTGTGGGCATGCTCCACTGAAAAGAAATGGGAGAGTCCCTTGGGCTGCAGCTTAGTTTTGATCAAGTCTTCTACGCACAGGTCCATTGCCTGGGTACCTTCTGACTCCGGAATACCAATAATTCTGACGTTATTACGTCTTGCGCGCCCTTCCTGTTTGTCAAGCTTCTCCGCAAGTAACTTGTTCTCTTTTTCCAGCTGGGCGACGGAAGTCTGCAGTTCAGAAGTGTCCGCAACCAAAGATTTAGCCACTAGCTCCACTTCTTTTACCCTGTCCGCCATCTTGTGGAGGTCAGCATACAGCAAAGAAACATCAGTAGAAATAGTGCCCTCCATGGCCTGCACATTCGCCAGCGCCTTCATAATGTCCTCGAGAGTTACCTTTTTTGTCCCGTCGTTGTCCGATGCTTTACCTTGAGGGTGCACCGGAGAGGAGCCCTTGTCATATGAAAGCTTGTCCAGTTTCGCCTGGCCCACCCCGTGAAAGTGTTTGATTGGAGAATGATCGAGACCGAAGAACGCCATTGAAGTTTGAGCTCTGCGGGGGTGAAAGGGAAGTCGGAGGACTTTTCGGATCGCTGGAACAGACCACCGACGAGTGGCCATTAACGGGCTGATCCAGATAAACACTATTTTACACGAAGGGGAATACGGAGACCGGGTAAAGGCAGAGCAGCATTAGCCGAGTGTCAAAAACGGTAAATCAAGAAACGCGTAAACATAGCGCAACTAAACATGGCAACGGAGAGAAACAGTAAACGGAAGGAGGCAGCGAGTAAGCTGTTTACAAAAACTACGACTATGGGGACTGCCTCATCAGTAGCACAAACCACTAATAGGGTAACATATGATAAACGTAAGCTGTGGGACGCGTTGTGGAAAGAATTGAAAAAAGAACAATCAAAAGGCTGGGAGGCCATGGCTCTACAACAATATGTGGATGCCGGAAGAGTACCACGAGGTCTACGCATTTATATTATCCCCACATTTCAGAGCCCTGATCCAGATATGATAAATGAATGGATGGGCAACAATGAGGAATGTTCAATGAATATGGTAATAATCCTCATTAAATATGCCGAGAAGGAGTGCAATAAATTGAATGAAGAAATAGAGGGGTTAACGGAGAAACTGAAGGACCTCTATAGCTTAAAAGAATTTGAACTAGAAATGAATAAAATAAATAAAAGATTATTGAAAATTGAGGAAGAAATCAAACAAAAGAAACTAACAAAGTTTGAAAGAGACAAAGCTGATTATAGAAACGGACAGATTCTCACATTCAGTAAAAAATGTGACCATTTGAGAAAAGACATAATTGATAAAGACAAAGACAAGCAAGACACAGCATCACCTCCATTTGCCGGAACGGTGGCATTGCAGGGTGAAACGAGTAATCCATTGGCTACTGCAAGTGAGGCCAGCAACCCCATTGATGTGGAAGGGGTAAAAGAACTTTTTTTAAAGGAGATTACGCTGATGGCAAAAGGAAGGGCACAAAATATTCAGGCCAGCAGCGAAGGGTCGGGACGAGGTCGAGGACGAGGAGCCAGAGAAGGAAAAGGGAGGAATTTTGCCACATACAGCACAGGAGAAACCCCAGTGGGAATGCTAACCAGGGGAAGACAAGCGAAAAAATTAATAACAGCATGACAGTGGTAAACCTCTCCAATTATTTACTCTGTGATGTTGAATTGGATGTTTTAGCTAAAGGATTGTCTTTCTGTCCATCGTCAGGTTTTAATTATACTGAAACTAGAATAGATCTTTTTAACTTCACCAGAAAGCTTAAATTGAAAAAGTGGTTTGCAATACACAAAAGCATGAAATCACAAAATGTCTCTGAGGTTCCTACAAGTCTGAATGTCCACGATATTGACACACTGCATGTGTTACAGGAATTGGGTAATCCAGAAGCATTTATTGACGATCCCTTTGCGAACCTAATAAATACGGAAATAGATATTGGAATGAGCGGTGGAAGTAATTTCAAGCCAAAGTCCACCTTCATCCCTCAAATCAATAATGATGCAATAAATTGCTTCGAAAGAGGGATGATTGAGGAACTTCAGAACATTGATAAGAAAGAATTTAAGAGTAAACAAAATTTGTCAAAAAATCAAAGAGAGGCCATTAAGCCTTTGGAAGAACGCAGCGACATTGTGATTAAAAAAGCGGACAAGGGGGGGAATGTGGTGGTCTGACCCTTAAAAATGTACCTGGATGGAGGACTGAAACAACTATCTGATTGTACAAAATATTGTGTGGTGGCCAAAAGTGATTATGAGGCAGCATGCAAAACAGTATCAGAGAAATTAATTGGATGACGGGATGATGGTATATTGGAACAAAATGAATATCTGTTTTTAAACTGTAGAGATCCAAAGATCCCAAATTTTTTTTTTCTTTTTTTAGTCCTCATCAAGCAAAAAAAATTGTAGAGTATGGAGGAGTCAGAGGCCTCTCTCTCTTGATTTCTTAGGCCTTTGGTTGTTCGGGGTGTTCCGTTTACCTTAGCCTTCAGGGGCCTCCTTTTGCCCATCTCTTAGCACATGATTTTTGGAGGGAGAGGAGCTAGTCATTTTGACTACTCAATTCAAGACTAGCTTGAAATCAGTGGTGCCTTTGCTTTAATCATTGGACCCCCTTTCAGTTCCCAATATATATTTTTCCCAAATGTTCCAGAACCTATTCTTATTCTTGCTCTGCCTTCCTTGTTTATCCACTTTATATACCCTTAAGATGGAGTTTAACCAATCTGAGTGACTTGGTGGTGAATTTTTCACCCATTTTATACATATTTCCCTCCTGGCTAAAAGGATTAGTAAGAATAAGGTATTTTCTTGCCGGTTAGACAGTATGTGTGTATATTTACAAATACCAAAAATAATTAGTTCATCGCTTACCTCAATAGGATGTTCTATGACCTCGGAAAGCGTCTTACCAATCAGGTCCCAATATTCTGTCAGCAGTGGACATTCTAGGAACATGTGCAGATCATCCGCTCTTTCCATATCACATTTAGGACATTTCTTTACTGTGCTGTTTTTAAATTTTGACAGTTTTTTTGGAGTCCAATAGGCTCTATGTATTGTGAACAGATGATTCTTCTTGAGAGGAGCAGATTTTATCACTCTAGCTGCTATAATATTCGAGTCTTTCCAAAGGTTCCCAATTGGACGATTTAGCATGGAGGTACCCCAGATGTTTTGCGGGACTTTATATTCTTCATCTCCAGCTCTTATCAAGGCCCAGTACCAAAATGGTATCTCCTTCTTAAAGGGTGCCGAGTTTAGAGTCTTTTGTTCAATATCTTCATCCTTTTGAACAATATCTTTCACTCCTTTAATCCAACTTGTTAATTGATAATACTTGAATCTTGATAGCTTCCCCTGGGTCTCTCTGTCAAGGGTCTCCCACTCTGTAATCTTATTTCCTTTTATCAACTGGCCCCAGTATATTATGTTGGCTTCTTTTAGTGGGTTAATTAAGCTATCTTTTAGACACTCTGGTGTTCCTGGAGAGTCCCAAATTGGGGAGTATTTGCTATAGTACGGTATTCCTAAAGTAGCTCTCATTTCGTACCATATTCTTACTGCTGATCTTATCGTCTTCAACTTGATTTTTTTTTTAAATTTGGGATGACCAAATTTGTATAGGTAATGATCTTTTCCTGGTCCAATTATTGCTTTCCAATACTCAGGCCATTCATCACTTCTGCCTAGTAAAAATCTTATATTTTTAAATTGGAACGCTTTGCAATATTCCAATATATCCGGGCTAGCTATTCCTCCTTGTAGCTTGTATCTTCTCAGTTTTTTCCAACTGATTCTTACTCCTTTTGCCCCCCATATGAAACTAGATATTTCCCCTTGTAGTTTTTTGATTCCTGCTTTCTTAAACTCCAACGGGAGAGAATTAAATAGATATGTGCACTTCGGTACTACTGCCATTTTTACTAGGTTTGATTTTCCTAGGAAAGATAAGCGTAGACCTGACCAGGCCTTTAGAAGTCTGCTAATTTCCTTATGTACTCTTTTGAAGTTTAAGCTTGCTATTTCTTCAATGTTCTTACTATAATCAACTCCAAGATACTTTAATTTGCTCTTCACTAAAGGATTTCGAGACATGATGTTCCATTCCAATATTTCTGATTTAGACTTATTTACTTGGTACCCTGAAACTTCTCCAAAGTCACTTATAATCTTCTCTATTTTTGGAAGGGAGTTATTTAAGTCCCCGGTGAAAATCATCAGGTCATCCGCGAATAGTGCAACTTTTTTATCCCATCCTTGAAATTTAAAGGGTATAATCTCTTCTTCCCGTCTTAAGAGGCTTGCTAGTGGTTCTATATAAAAATTAAATAATAATGGGGACAGGGGACATCCTTGCCTAGTTCCTCTCTCAATATGCACAATATCAGTAAGTGTCTCATTAACCAATATTTTAGCCGTTGGACTGCTGTAGATGTTTTTTACAGCAGTCTCGAAGTTATTTCCCAGGTTAAATTTTGCTAGTGTGTTGCTAAGAAAGGGCCAGCTGACTCGATCAAACGCTTTGGCAGCATTGAATGTTATAACTGCCAAAGGTATGTGATTTTGGGTTGCTATATCTATGGTGGCGATAAATTCGTGAGACAACTCTGTGATCTGTCTGCCCCTAATAAAGCCCTTTTGATTCGGGTGAATTAGGGACCCTGCCACTGCCCCCAACCTTTTTGCTAATATTTGCGTGTATATTTTGTAGTCGCTGTTTAGAAGGGATATGGGTCTATAGGACTCACATTTAGTGGGGTCCTTTCCTGGTTTTAACAATATACTTACTATCGCTTCATTCCATGATTTGGGAAGTTCTCCATTATTCAGGAAAATTTCATTTAGAAGGTTTGTAAAAGGGGTCAGAACATTCTCTTGGAGTACCTGATATAGTTCATTTGGTAAGGAATCTGGGCAGGCCGCCTTCCCTCTTTTTAGTGATTTTATTGCATCTGCAACTTCCTTCTCACTTATTTTTAGATTCAATTGCCTTCTTTGTTCCGGGGATGTTTCAGGAATCTCTACCATTTTGAGCAGACTATGTATCTGATCTTCATCACAAGTATTTTCTTCCTTGTACAGCTCTGAGAAAAAGTCTGCAAATTCCTTTCTTATTTCCTTGTTCTCAGAGATATATCCAGTTTGACCCTCTCTATGTATTTTGTTAACGTGATTCCTAATTCGCTCTGTTCTTGCTTTCCAGGCAAGAATTTTCCCACATCCTTCACCATATTCGTAGTTGGAAAGTTTGCTGACCTCCCATCTTTCCTTTACTATTGTTTCCAGATACTCAGACATTTCCAATTTCTTTATTCTTGCTCTTTCTCTTAGTTCTTCACTTTCATGATCATTCATGGCCTTTTTTAATTCTCTATTAAGATCCATTAAGTCCCTTTCGATATTTTGTATAAAGACTCTTTTTTCTCTAATTTTTATGAGCCATTATGCTCGTGATATTCCCCCTCATGTAGGCATTAAAGGCATCCCACGTTACTTGTTTGGAGGTTCCTTCTTTATTTAGATCAAAAAATTGTTGTGTTTCCTCTACTAGTTTAGCCACACTTATTTCGTCTAAGAATATTCTTTTATCCACGGTCCATCTTTGTTGCGTTTGAACCTCCGATATCACTAAATTTAATTGCACTGCGGAGTGGTCAGATAGATGTTCTGGGATGTGTTTCACCTTACTCGTATATTCCGCAAGATTGTAGCTAAGAAGGAAAAAGTCAATTCTGGATTCGTGTCCTAGCCTCTTGTTCTTAAAGGTGAATTTATGTTCTTTATACCCCTTCACTTTCCAAATATCTATTACCTCTAGATCTTTCATGCAGATTCCTACCCACTCTCTCATTTTCGAAGTTGATGGTAACTTCCCTATCGGGTATCTGTCCTCGTTTGGATTTAGTAAGATATTGAAATCACCTCCCATTATTATAGGAGTATTTACGGTGAGTAGGTGGGCATATAAATCTTGTATTGTTTCCGGATCATCTACATTTGGACCATAATAACCCACTATTGTATATTAATTATTAAGTACTTTAACCGTCACACTTGCCCATCTCCCTTTCTTATCTACTTCTGTTCTCTCTATTATTACTTTAAGGGATTTCTTGAATATAATCGCCACTCCTTTAACGTTGCAGTTTTGATTTGTGCAGATGCAGTGATCTATCCACCTTTGCTTTTTCTTTATTGGATCCCATTCTTCTTTTGTTAGATGCGTTTCTTGGATTATCAGTATCTCACAATCAATTTTTTTTAAATATTCCAAAATTCTAGCTCTTCGATATCTTAATCGCAGCCCATTTACATTCCAGGTCAAAATATTGAGTTTTTTCTCCTTCCCTCTTATATTTGTTCTACTCATTTTTAACCATGGTTTTGAAGGCCTCTGAATTCTCTCTTGGCTTGTTATAAGGACTTCGTTTTTTTTAATTTTTTTTCCCCGTCTGCTCCCCACCCGGTGATACTTCTGTTTTTTTACATTTTATTTTTTGTGCGTATTTCTCCGGTATTTCCCCCCCCCCTGGAGAAGCCTCCCTCTTCTTTCTTCCTTTGGGCTCAATTGCCCTTGCTTCAAGCTCCCCCTCTCAACTTGTATATTTTAAGTTGATGCTCCTTTTTACTTCCCACCTTTAATTATTATTATGCATCCATCGAGTGTTTTTTAGTCTCCATGTTATTTTAGAGTGAACCAAAACTATTTGTGAGTACTAGCATGGGCATCTTCTTCCTGCTGGGTCTTTATTTGTTCTATTAGTCTTTCCACCTCCTTTGGGTCTTTAACATTAAACATCTTGTTCCGCCACATGATCCTCAAAGAGGCTGGAAAACGCATTTGAACATTTGCACCAAGCGATTTAAGCCGTGGAATAAATTGGCCCAGCTCCCACTGTCTATCTTGTGTGGCTTTTGAGATGTCTGATCTAATTCTACAAGTCCAATCGTCTTTGGAGAATGATGTTGCTTTTAAACCTTCACTCAAGATTTTCTCCTTAAGCGCGTACGTCAGGAAGTTGATCAATATTTTCCTTGGATTTTTCCTTTGATTACTTTTCCTGAAGGGATCACGATGGATCCTTTGTATGTCGTCAGCTAAGTTTACTGTTTTGGTCCAGGGTATCATTTCTTCCAGGAGCCTAATAGTGAACCCTTTTATATCGTTCCCTTCCAAACCTTCTGGAATGTTTAAAAATTTAAGGTTATTTCTTCGGGCGTGGTTCTCTAAAGACTCCATTCTTTCACTTATCTCTGATTCTTTGATTTTCAATTTGGTTATCTCTTTACGATTGTCTTCTGTTTTTTTCTTTAGACCCTCTACTTCCCCCTCCACATGCGTTACACTCTCTATCAAAGTGTTTATTTTGTGATCTAACGTTTCACATGTCTCCTGAATCTTGATCTGATTCCGTTCAGAGGTCGCGAGTTTGTCCCTTAGCTCCCTCATCATCTCTCCCATCTCCCCTAAGATTTTTTCTGTTTGAGACCCTCCTGTGTCTTCTAGATTTTTACTTTTTTACTTTGATTTAGTAGGTTCCGGTTCTGGGCCGGTGCTGGGGGGGATGTTTGAGCCTGAATTTGCGTATTTTTGATACCTGGTCTCTCCCTGTAGTCTCCTGTTTATCAAAGTTCTCCAAAACCTGGTACTGATTGCTTACTGGGACTCCATAGTTTTCTATACTTGATTTTTCTGCCATATTTATCTCCTTTTGCGCAATATCTTCACTTTGAGAGTCTCCAAATCTCTTTGCACACCCCTCACTCAGACCCTTCTTCTCTTGTAGTTTAAAATATAAAGATCCCAATTTTATACCTCCTGCCCAAAATACTTATAAACATGCCACTGTGCCACCAGGGAGACCAATAGTGTCCTCACGAGGTAGTTTACTAGAAAACGTATCTAAATACGTAGATCACTTCCTCCAGCCCTTTGTACAAGGGTTGCCTGCTTATGTTAAAGACACTGGTGACTTTTTAAAGATGCTAAAGAGAATTGAGTGGAAGGAAGGATACCTCCTCTTGAGTATGGATGTGTGTAGTCTCTATACCAGCATCCCACAAGATGCAGGCGTGGATGCATGCAGACATTTCCTTAAAGGAAGGTCTTTATCATTTCTGCTACACACAGAAATTATATTGGAAATGATAACGATTTGTTTGAAAAATAACTTTTTTCTTTTCAATAAAGTTTTATACAAACAGACCCAGGGGATGGCAATGGGAACCTGCTTCGCCCCCAGCTTTGCAGGTTTATACCTCGGCTGGTGGTAGGAGCAGGTGGTCCGGAACATCAGTCAGTACCATGACCATGTCGTCCTCTGGGCACGGTACATTGACGACATATTCTGCATCTGGGATGGAGATCAAAAACAAGCAGATGAATTTGTCCTGACACTGAACCAGAATGACTTTAATTTACAATTTACAAGTGAGACTCGCGAGGAGAGAATCGAATTCCTAGATCTAGAATTACAAATTGTGAATAATGTAATTTGTAGCAAATTACATAGAAAGAAAACGGCCGGAAACAGTTTATTGTTAACCCAAACCTGTCACCCAAAAAACCTAATAAACAGTATCCCTTTTGGGGAATTGTTACGTGCAAAGCGTAACTGCAGCACAGATGAAGATTATGTTAAAGAGGAACAAGTCATGATCAAAAGATTTAAAGATTGTGGCTATAGTTCAGCAACTATCAAATCAGCATTTGACAAGGTCAGCAAGGTAGAAAGGGAAGAACTGTTTAAAAAGAAAGAAACTGAACAAACAAAAAATGAGCTGAGATTCATAACTACATACCACAACCAGGCCTGGGAGGTACGCAGAAGTTTAAACAAGTTTTGGGAGGTACTGAAAACAGATGAGGATTTGAGTGACAACCTTGGGTTATATCCTTCAATAACATTTAGAAGGAATAAATCATTAAAAGATACATTGATGACAAGCAGTATTAAAGAGACTAGAAAATTGAATGCTATACAAGGTTTTTTTGACCTGCACTAAGTGCAAAACATGCAGATTTAGCCAGAACTGCAAGACGGTCAAACTTTGCAAAGACAAACCTGCGTTTAGAATCATGAGACATTTTACCTGCGATACGGAGTATGCAGTATATGCACTTAAGTGCCCCTGCAATTTGTTCTATATTGGGAGCACAATCAAAAGGGGGAAGTTACGTATTTTAGAGCACTTGCGGGCAATCGCTAAATACGATAAACAGTAACCTGTTGCCCGACATTTCAATGACAAACACAACCAGAACCCAAATCTTCTAAAGTTCTGTGTACTGGATTCAACACCACCAAGAGAAAGAGGAGGGAACCGCACATTAGAATTGAGGATACTTGAATAAAAAATGATTATAAAATACAATACATCGATCCCGTTCGGTCTAAACTTTGATGAAGAGATGTCGATACACCTGAGATAATAGTAACAGTCCATAGTCATACCCTTCCGTAACTGTGTATCTTTTGGAGTTTTTAACAAGTTTTGTTTATGATTTATTAGAGGGAGTTCAATAGTCTTATAACACAGAGTATATTTGATTTTTTTGTATCAGAAATAAAGAAACTGAAGATTATGGTCGATTCTAAGGAACACATGGATAGTAGCTCACTAGAGCTATATTACTTAAACCAATGATTGGGCTAAATATATCGGACTGAAGAATAATACCTGCCCACTGGGGGGGAATTTTCAAAGAGTAAAAAAACATTGTTGTGATCTTTTTTCTGAATAACTTTATCAAACGCATGCCGAACAGCCCGTTTGTTAAGACCCACTTGGGTAAAATACACATTGGTTTGGATAATAATTTCAATTTTGTTGAATTTAATTAATTGAAGTTCTTTTGAATCAAAGAAACACAAACATAGAATTTGAAAATGTGTTAAAATCAAATGAAGTAGTATGTTTACTATGTTTACCATTACAAAGTGTAATTGAACCCTGCACCTTTAAATATTTGTATTTCACTTGTGCAACTTACCCGTGAACAAGCAGTGAGGTTAACTGCGAAACGCGTTGGGCACCCGTTGCTGTAAATAAACACCGTTGAAATTGAGGCCACGGCACCGGTGAGTTTTGCGTACTGGAGTTTTGTTTGGAGATTTAGGAGTGGCGTCCCTGCCGTGCTGCCCACCGTGATAGTGGCTCGGAGTTTGCCAAAAACTACATTGGGATTTGAATACTGAATCTGAGCCCACCCCAAGTGGTGGCCGAGAAAAAGGGTGGTCTGAAAAAGCTTTTTCCCCATGTTAATTTTCATAGGAAACTTTATACGCGGCTACAGCCTGAACTGCTGAATGGAATTACACCAAACAGGTAGCTCTTGGTCCAGAAGGCACTCTTTTTGTTAAATGGTGTAAATCTGTTCAGTACTTCTTGAGAAATGTAAAGATTTCTTATATATGCAACTATGGCTGTGGTGGATCCCCGAAACCTCCCGATCTTGTGCCTGAAATCTGATTGGCTGACAACACTTCAAACCAGGCAGTGTTGGCAGCCATCTTGTGACTAGGTTGAACGGAGTCACAAGATAAATGCTAAAAAACAAGAAACGGGGGCAGTGTAGAACTACCCTGACCTCCTAGGCCTAGGCCTATACAGGGTGTCCCACAGGGAACACCGGGGCTAAAAAAAAAAACAATGTAAAAAAAAAATTCTGTGGGATTTGCGGTGGATCCGAGTATCTGCCCAATTTTTTTTTTAAACTACGAGCCGGTGCCCCACGCTTTCTTACTTTAGGCTACCAGATGGGCCTGATCCTGGGGTCAATAACAAATGAAGATGTGGTAGCCCGCGTGGCCCCCCACAGCCCCAGGGACATCCATCTCCCCAGGGCTATACAGAAGAATTATGCATAGGTGGCTACGGCCCCCCAACACATCCCCGGGGACAGCCACATGCCCGGGGCTAGTATACAAAAATGCAGGGGGACCACGTGCCCCTGCCACCCGGGGACCACCACCTCCCTGAGACTATTTTGAAAATGGGAGGGGGGTCACGTGCCCCCACTCCTGTAGCCGTAAATATCCTTGGGGACCGCCACCCCCAGGGCCAGCTCCAGCAATTTGGCAAAAAGTTGCTCTTGGTCCAGAAAGCACTCTCACACTTTTTGTTTAATGGTGTAAATCTGTTCAGTAGTTCCTGATAAATTTTAAGATTTCTCAGATATACAACTGTGGCTGTGGTGGATCCCCGAACCCGCCCGATCTCATGCCTGAGATATGATTGGTTGCCAACACTTCAAACCAGGAAGTGTTGGCAGCCATCTTGTGACTCGGTTGAACCAAGTCACAAGATGAACGCTAAAAAACAAGAAAAGGGGGCAGGGTAGAATAGGCCTATTCAGGGTGTACCAAAGGGACCCCCAGGGCTAAAAAAAAATATATTTTTTAATTTCTGCGGGATATGCGGTGGGGTCAGAGAATCGGGAAGAATATTTTTTTTTAACAACGCGCTGGCTCCCGTGCTTTGTTTACTTTAGGCTCCCGGGTGGGCCAGGTCCTGGGGTCAATAACAAATAAAGATGTGTTGGCCTGCGCAGGCCCCCGCAGTCCCAGGGACCACCACCTCCCAGGGCTCATAGTTTGAAGTGTGGGGGGCCACATGCCCTGCAGCCCCAGGGACCACCACCTCCCAGGGTTATATTTTATTGTAATGCGTGGGGGGGCTCCAGCACCCCATACAGCCCCAGGGACTTCCACCCCCGGGATATTGCAGTTTGCTATAGGATGTCAAGAGCACTGCTCCTGCCATCACATAGCAAACAAGTGCTCCGGTTTGAACAGGCAAGAGCATTTTGCTCTATCTTGTTCAAAGTGGAGCACTTTGCTTTTTACCCCCCCCTACCGGAGTTGCATCCTAGCAGCTCCCTGGGGTAAAAAGTAATAATGGATCCCGCAGGAGGCGGGAGCTAGCCAGGATCCTGGGGGCTCAGCCCCCTCTCATTAAAAGAAAATAAATAAATGGTTGTGCCCAGGGGGATGGGGTCCCCAGGGCCGAAATCGACCTGGGGAGTGGGGGCACGCAGCCGCCTCCCTTAAAAGAAAATAAATCTAAACAAAAGAAATGGCCTGGCCACAGGGGATGGGTCCCCGGGACAAAAATGGCCTGGGAGGGGGTCCCCTCCCTTGAAAATAAATAAAAAAACAAATAAAAATTGGCCTGGCCCCATCCCTTTTAATTTTAGTAAAAAAAAAAATTAAAAAAAATATGGGTCAGGATGGGGTTCGCAGAGCCTAAAAGGGTCAAGGGAAGCAGTGCCACACAGTCACCCTTCCTAAAATTAAAATCAAACGAAGCTGGCAACTTCCCAGAGGCCCTGCCCACTTTCTCCACTAATCTGCGAAAGCGACCCCTGCTGCACTCTTGGTTGGGGGATGAAGTTCCCTTCACCGGTGAGGGTCCTTAGGGGCCAACTAGCCCATCTCTTATCTCCTGTTACCCCCACACAGTGGAATTTCTAAGAGGTGGTCGGAGGCCATGCCGATTTTCCCACCAATCTACAAATGCGCTTTTCGGTGCTCTGCTGATCAGGGGATGAGGCCCCCTTGCGTCCTGAGGGACTCTGGAATAAAGCGGACTTCATCCCTCAAGCAGCAGTGCACCAGGAGGCACGTTTGCAAAGTGGTGAAGAAAAAGGCATGGCCTGAGGCCACTGGTCATCAATCCACACAAATTGATGCGGCCCCACTCCTGGAGTCCTAGATGGCCCTGGGGACCTCCACTCCCCAGGGCCAACTCCAGCTATGTCCAGGGGTGCCCACTCCCAGGACAGTGCAGTTTCCCAGGCTGTGAAGTGAGCAGGGAAATAGACATTGCTCTGGGATCCGCAGCTCCCTGGATCCCAAAGGAATGCCGTCTCCTGCAGTACCAGGGCACCCAGCCTAGCTTCCAAGCCCCAGGGGATGGGGTCACTGGTGCCGAAAATGGCCTGGGTAGTAGGGGCCACACAGGCCTCTCCCTTTTACTTTTTAATACATTTTAAAAAGGGGCAGGCCCTGGGGGATGGTCCTAAAAAACCCAGAAACTCGCCAGAGACCCCGCCCTCTTTCTCACCACTCTCAAACGCGCATCCGGGTGTGCTGCTAGTTAGGGGATGAAGTATCATTGGCTGCTGAGAGTCCTTCAATGAATGAATGAATAAATCAATCAGGGTTGGTACAGCACAGCTACTCACCCGCAAGGGTCTCAAGGTGGGGGGGTTGGGGCGACTCTGTTGAGTGCTAGGGTCATCTGAAGAGCCAGGTCTTTTGGTCCTTCCTGAGCTGGAGCAGTGTAGGGATTTGCCAGGAGTGGAGGGGGAGGATGTTCCAGGCCTTGGCTCTGAGGTAGGAGAAGGACTTTCCTCCCATTCTGGTCATGTAGATGCGTGAGATGATGGCCAGAGAGAGTTCAGCTGATCGGAGGTGTCTCTTCGGTGCGTGGAGGCGAGGTGGTTGTTTAGGTATATTGGTCTAATGTTTTGGAGGGCCTTGTAAGTGTGAGTGAAGAGCTTGAAGGTTATTCTTATTTCGATGGTGAGCCAGTTGAGATATCCGAGGTGTTGGGGTATGTGGTCGCGACGGGGGATGTCTAGGGTCAGCCTGGCTGGGGCGTTCTGGACGGTCTGGAGTTTGCAAAGTAGTTTCTTGTTGATTGTAGCATAGAGAGCATTGCCGCAGTCCAGTCTGCTACTGATTAGGTCATTTGGGAAATTTTTTCTCGATTCGGAAGGGATCCATCTGAACATTTTTCGGAGTATGCAGAGGATGTTGAAGTAGGATGAGGATATGACGCTGATCTGGCGGTTCATCGTGAGCGATGAGTCTAGTATTATGCAGAGGTTTCATGGGTGGTCGGTCGGAGTTGGGGGGATTCCGAGGTTGGAGGGCCACCAGGTGTCATCCCATCAGGAGGGGGTGGAGCCAAGGATGAGGACATTTGTTTTCTCTGAGTTGAGTTTCAGGCAGCTATTCTTCATCCAGGTTGTGGCGACTTTTAACCCTACTTGGATGTTGTGCCTCGTGATGTTGAGTCCTTTGGTAAGGGAGAGAATGAACTGGGTGCCGTTTGTATAGAAGTAGGTGTTGAGCCCGTGGTTTCTGATGATGGTTGCAAGGGGGGCCATGTGGATGTTGAAAAGGGTGGGGCTGAGGGTAGATCCCTGGAGCACTCCACATCTAGTCTTTGCTGGTTCTGTGAAGCTGGGCGGCAGTCTGACTCGCTGGGTGCTGCCTGTGATAATGTGTGGGTATACTCAGACGGGAGTCCCAGGCTCTCCACACCACTGGAGTCAAGCTATCCAGGCTGAACGAAGGCTGATAGCCAGAAACCGGTCCTTGGATGCTTGATTCCGGTCTGGGAAAGACATGGCTTGGTAGTTTGGACTGGACTGTTCCCATGGGGCACAGGGTCAGAGCTGATTTGCATATAGCCAGTGTCTAATCCAGGGTGGTGTGGAGTGCAAAAAAACGATGGATTTAGGCCCAGATCCTTGTACTGGGGTGAATGTATGACATTGTTCTACATTCTGTCCATCAACTGTGTTTTTTGCAATTTTCACCCCGAGTGTGCTGGTTATACTCAGACGTGAGTCCCAGGCTCTCCACACCACTGGAGTCAAGCTATCCAGGCTGAATGAAGGCTGATAGCCAGAAACCGGTCCTTGGATGCTTGATTCCGGTCTGGGAAAGACATGGCTTGGTAGTTCGGACTGGACTGTTCCCATGGGGCACAGGGTCAGAGCTGATTTGCATATAGCCAGTGTCTAACCCAGGGTGGTGTGGAGTGCAAAACAACAATGGATTTAGGCCCAGATCCTTGTACTGTAGTGAATGTATGACATTGTTCTACATTCTGTCCATCAACTGTGTTTTTTGCAATTTTCACCCCGAGTGTGCTGGGTATACTCAGACGTGAGTCCCAGGCTCTCCACACCACTGGAGTCAAGCTATCCAGGCTGAATGAAGGCTGATAGCCAGAAACCGGTCCTTGGATGCTTGATTCCGGTCTGGGAAAGACATGGCTTGGTAGTTCGGACTGGACTGTTCCCATGGGGCACAGGGTCAGAGCTGATTTGCATATAGCCAGTGTCTAACCCAGGGTGGTGTGGAGTGCAAAAAACGATGGATTTAGGCCCAGATCCTTGTACTGGGGTGAATGTATGACATTGTTCTACATTCTGTCCATCAACTGTGTTATTTGCAATTTTCACCCCGAGTGTGCTGGGTATACTCAGACGTGAGTCCCAGGCTCTCCACACCACTGGAGTCAAGCTATCCAGGCTGAATGAAGGCTGATAGCCAGAAACCGGTCCTTGGATGCTTGATTCCGGTCTGGGAAAGACATGGCTTGGTAGTTCGGACTGGACTGTTCCCATGGGGCACAGGGTCAGAGCTGATTTGCATATAGCCAGTGTCTAACCCAGGGTGGTCTGAAGTGCAAAAAAAAGATGGATTTAGGCCCAGATCCTTGTACTGGGGTGAATGTATGACATTGTTCTACATTCTGTCCATCAACTGTGTTTTTTGCAATTTTCACCCCGAGTGTGCTGGGTATACTCAGACGTGAGTCCCAGGCTCTCCACACCACTGGAGTCAAGCTATCCAGGCTGAATGAAGGCTGATAGCCAGAAACCGGTCCTTGGATGCTTGATTCCAGTCTAGGAAAGACATGGCTTGGTAGTTCGGACTGGACTGTTCCCATGGGGCACAGGGTCAGAGCTGATTTGCATATAGCCAGTGTCTAACCCAGGGTGGTGTGGAGTGCATAAAAACGATGGATTTAGGCCCAGATCCTTGTACTGGGGTGAATGTATGACATTGTTCTACATTCTGTCCATCAACCGTGTTTTTTGCAATTTTCACCCCGAGTGTGCTGGGTATACTCAGACGTGAGTCCCAGGCTCTCCACACCACTGGAGTCAAGCTATCCAGGCTGAATGAAGGCTGATAGCCAGAAACCGGTCCTTGGATGCTTGAATCCGGTCTGGGAAAGACATGGCTTGGTAGTTCGGACTGGACTGTTCCCATGGGGCACAGGGTCAGAGATGATTTGCATATAGCCAGTTTCTAACCCAGGGTGGTGTGGAGTGCAAAAAAACGATGGATTTAGGCCCAGATCCTTGTACTGGGGTGAATGTATGACATTGTTCTACATTCTGTCCATCAACTGTGTTTTTTGCAATTTTCACCCCGAGTGTGCTGGGTATACTCAGACGTGAGTCCCAGGCTCTCCACACCACTGGAGTCAAGCTATCCAGGCTGAATGAAGGCTGATAGCCAGAAACCGGTCCTTGGATGCTTGATTCCGGTCTGGGAAAGACATGGCTTGGTAGTTCGGACTGGACTGTTCCCATGGGGCACAGGGTCAGAGATGATTTGCATATAGCCAGTTTCTAACCCAGGGTGGTGTGGAGTGCAAAAAAAAGATGGATTTAGGCCCAGATCCTTGTACTGGGGTGAATGTATGACATTGTTCTACATTCTGTCCATCAACTGTGTTTTTTGCAATTTTCACCCCGAGTGTGCTGGGTATACTCAGACGTGAGTCCCAGGCTCTCCACACCACTGGAGTCAAGCTATCCAGGCTGAATGAAGGCTGATAGCCAGAAACCGGTCCTTGGATGCTTGATTCCGGTCTGGGAAAGACATGGCTTGGTAGTTCGGACTGGACTGTTCCCATGGGGCACAGGGTCAGAGCTGATTTGCATATAGCCAGTGTCTAACCCAGGGTGGTGTGGAGTGCAAAAAAACGATGGATTTAAGCCCAGATCCTTGTACTGGGGTGAATGTATGACATTGTTCTACATTCTGTCCATCAACTGTGTTTTTTGCAATTTTCACCCCGAGTGTGCTGGGTATACTCAGACGTGAGTCCCAGGCTCTCCACACCACTGGAGTCAAGCTATCCAGGCTGAATGAAGGCTGATAGCCAGAAACCGGTCCTTGGATGCTTGATTCCGGTCTGGGAAAGACATGGCTTGGTAGTTCGGACTGGACTGTTCCCATGTGGCACAGGGTCAGAGCTGATTTGCATATAGCCAGTGTCTAACTCAGGGTGGTGTGGAGTGCAAAAAAACGATGGATTTAGGCCCAGATCCTTGTACTGGGGTGAATGTATGACATTGTTCTACATTCTGTCCATCAACTGTGTTTTTTGCAATTTTCACCCCGAGTGTGCTGGGTATACTCAGACGTGAGTCCCAGGCTCTCCACACCACTGGAGTCAAGCTATTCAGGCTGAATGAAGGCTGATAGCCAGAAACCGGTCCTTGGATGCTTGATTCCGGTCTGGGAAAGACATGGCTTGGTAGTTCGGACTGGACTGTTCCCATGGGGCACAGGGTGAGAGCTGATTTGCATATAGCCAGTGCCTAACCCAGGGTGATGTGGAGTGCAAAAAACGACGGATTAAGCCCAGATCCTTGTACTGGGGTGAATGTATGACATTGTTCTACATTCTGTCCATCAACTGTGTTTTTTGCAATTTTCACCCCGAGTGTGCTGGGTATACTCAGACGTGAGTCCCAGGCTCTCCACACCACTGGAGTCAAGCTATCCAGGCTGAATGAAGGCTGATAGCCAGAAACCGGTCCTTGGATGCTTGATTCCGGTCTGGGAAAGACATGGCTTGGTAGTTCGGACTGGACTGTTCCCATGGGGCACAGGGTCAGAGCTGATTTGCATATAGCCAGTGTCTAACCCAGGGTGGTGTGGAGTGCATAAAAACAATGGATTTAGGCCCAGATCCTTGTACTGGGGTGAATGTATGACATTGTTCTACATTCTGTCCATCAACTGTGTTTTTTGCAATTTTCACCCCGAGTGTGCTGGGTATACTCAGGCGTGAGTCCCAGGCTCTCCACACCACTGGAGTCAAGCTATCCAGGCTGAATGAAGGCTGATAGCCAGAAACCGGTCATTGGATGCTTGATTCCGGTCTGGGAAAGACATGGCTTGGTAGTTCGGACTGGACTGTTCCCATGGGGCACAGGGTCAGAGCTGATTTGCATATAGCCAGTGTCTAACCCAGGGTGGTGTGGAGTGCAAAAAAACGATGGATTTAGGCTCAGATCCTTGTACTGGGTTGAATGTATGACATTGTTCAACATTCTGTCCATCAACTGTGTTTTTTGCAATTTTCACCCCGAGTGTGCTGGGTATACTCAGACGTGAGTCCCAGGCTCTCCACACCACTGGGGTCAAGCTATCCAGGCTGAATGAAGGCTGATAGCCAGAAACCGGTCCTTGGATGCTTGATTCCGGTCTGGGAAAGACATGGCTTGGTAGTTCGGACTGGACTGTTCCCATGGGGCACAGGGTCAGAGCTGATTTGCATATAGCCAGTGTCTAACCCAGGGTGGTGTGGAGTGCAAAAAAACGATGGATTTAGGCCCAGATCCTTGTACTGGGGTGAATGTATGACATTGTTCTACATTCTGTCCATCAACTGTGTTTTTTGCAATTTTCACCCAGAGTGTGCTGGGTATACTCAGACATGAGTCCCAGGCTCTCCACACCACTGGAGTCAAGCTATCCAGGCTGAATGAAGGCTGATAGCCAGAAACCGGTCCTTGGATGCTTGATTCCGGTCTGGGAAAGACATGGCTTGGTAGTTCGGACTGGACTGTTCCCATGGGGCACAAGGTCAGAGCTGATTTGCATATAGCCAGTGTCTAACCCAGGGTGGTGTGGAGTGCAAAAAACGATGGATTTAGGCCCAGATCCTTGTACTGGGGTGAATGTATGACATTGTTCTACATTCTGTCCATCAACTGTGTTTTTTGCAATTTTCACCCCGAGTGTGCTGGGTATACTCAGACGTGAGTCCCAGGCTCTCCACACCACTGGAGTCAAGCTATCCAGGCTGAATGAAGGCTGATAGCCAGAAACCGGTCCTTGGATGCTTCATTCCGGTCTGGGAAAGACATGGCTTGGTAGTTCGGACTGGACTGTTCCCATGGGGCACAGGGTCAGAGCTGATTTGCATATAGCTAGTGTCTAACCCAGGGTGGTGTGGAGTGCAAAAAAACGATGGATTTAGGCCCAGATCCTTGTACTGGGGTGAATGTATGACATTGTTCAACATTCTGTCCATCAACTGTTTTTTGTGATAATATGAGCATATCCAGTCAAGGGCCTATCCACGTATGCTGGTGTTGAGGAGTCTGATGGCTAGTGTGTGGATGAGACTGTGTCCAAGGCAGCCAAGAGGTCCAGAAGGATGGGGGCTGCCAATTTGACCCTGATCGAGGAGGGAGCAGATATTGTCGGTGGCGGGGAGTAGATTATTCTCGGTGCTGTGGTTGCTGCGGAATCCAGATTGAGAGATGTCTAGCACATTGTTGGCTTCAATGAAGTTTACTAGCTGGGTGTTGATGGCCTTTTTGATGACCTTGGCTCGGAACGGAAGCAGGGAGTTGGGCCTGATGGTCTTGAGGTCCGTCGGGTCTGCAGAGGGTTTCTTCAGGTGGTGGTTGACTTCGGCGTGTTTCCAGTCATCAGTGAATGTAGCGGTTTTGAGGGAGCGGTTGATCATCCTGTGTAGTTTGGGTGCAATGGCTGTGGCGGCTCTGTGGAAAATGTGGGGTGGGCAGGGGTCTGAGGGTGCTCCAGAGTAGATACTTCTCATGGTCTTTAAGGTACCTTCTGTCGTGAGCTGGGTCCAAGTGAGTAGGTTCTGTTGGGCGGCATTGCTGGGGTGGGAGCTGGAGCGGTGCAGAGATCTTGGTTGTCAAAGTTATTGCAGATCGACTTAATCTTGAGGTGAAAGAAGGTGCTTAGTCTTTTGCAGACTCTTGGGAGGTGGGACGTCTGTTGATTTGCTGCTCGGTTTGGGAAATTCCTTGATTATGGAGAATAGTTATTTGAAGTTGTGGCCGTTGATGAGTATTCTGTCTTGGAGGAAGTTCTTTTTTGTGGATTTGATGAGGTGGTGATGTGCTGTGGTGGCTGCTTTGTAAGCGGTGCATGTTCCTGGGGTTTTGATGTTTCTCCATGTCTTTTCAAATCATTGGCAGGAGCACTTGGATTCTTAGAGTGCAGTGGTAAACCAGCTTGCTTTCTTGATGTGTCGTCCTGGGGCTTTCTTGTGTGCCCCGATGTGTGCATGGGAGCGGTGACAAGTTGCTTCAGTCTTATAATGTCGAGGTTCACTAGGAGGGCGATGGTGTTGGGGTTGTCATGGTTGTCCAGGTGGAACTTTAGGTCTCCGAGTAGGGTGTAGTCTCTTAGGTGAGGGCGTGGGGTACGATGAGGTCAGCAATGCTTGTGTAGGGAAGAGCATGTTGAGGAGGATGCAGTTGAGACGTTATTGTGAGCTGTGGTGTTCGGTAGGCTGGGGGCTGCTGCTGGGGTCCGAAGGTGGGGGAAGTTGCAGCGACAGTGTCGACAGGAGATCAGGCCTTGGGTGTTGCTCAGTGTCAAAAGGTGGCAGTTGTTGCTGCATCCGGGGTTGAGAGCATGGAGGGTGCTGGAGTCGTAGTGGAACAAAAGGGAGTGGTGATGGACGGAGCATCTGAATCAATCAAACACTGACACCCAGTCAAAAGATCTGGGTTTAATCCATCACCGCTCTTTAGCCCACTCTGCCACCCCAGTTCAGACATGGCTATATGCAAATCAGTCTGACCCTGTGCCTCATGGGAACAGTCCAGCCCGAACTGCCAAGCCATGTCTTCCCTGGACTGGAAACAAGCTTCCGGGGACCGGTTTCTGGAATTCCAGCCGTCTTCAGCCCGGCTTGCTTGAATTCAGGGGCAAAGTGAGCAAGGGACTCATGTCTGAGCATACCCTGCCACACTTATGGCGGCCAAAAGCAGTACAAAAGGGGATGGTGATGGACGGAGCATCTGAATCAATCAAACACTCACACCCAGTCAAAAGATCTGGGTTTAATCCATCACCGTTCTTTAGCCCACTCTGCCACCCCAGTTCAGACATGGCTATTTGCAAATCAGTCTGACCCTGTGCCTCATGGCACGCCATAAGTGTGGCAGGGTATGCTCAGACGTGAGTCTGATTTTCATATAGCCATGTCTGAACTGGGGTGGCAGAGTGGGCTAAAGAACAGTGATGGATTAAACCCAGATCTTTTGACTGGGTGTGAGTGTTTGATTGATTCAGATGCTCCGTCCATCACCACCATCCCCTTTTGTACCGGAGTCGTAGTGGAGGCAGGGCAGAGGACCATGCTACCTGGCACTGGTCATGGTTGGGTCGCAAACAGGAGCAGATAGGCTTGCCTTTAGCGGGCCAGTGGCGTGGCCGTGCAGCGGCCACCATTAATCAGGGGTCATGGGAGGGTGGTCAGCTGGGAGGAAGGAGCAGGATGGATACGCTGGAGGGGGAGGGGAAATGGGCTCTGCAGCTGCAGGGAGCATGAGAGGGTAAAAAGAGAAAAGAGGGAAATAAAAAAAGAGAAAAATAGGGAGAATAGTGCGTAGAGAGCAAAAAGAGCAAACAGGACTTAGAAAAAGCCAATAGAGGAGGAACAGCAGAAGAGCAGAGTGCGCTCTCACTGGACCACCAGGGATAGGGCACAGACAGGAGCCTGCGGGTGGAGGAGGGCCTTAAACACTTACCCAGAAACGGAGAGTTCAGGGCATCAACCAGAGCTCCTCAGCTTGTTAGCTCAAGGGAGCCTTTACAAATAGGAGGGGGGTGGGCGCACACTGCCTCACACTCCAGCACTCAGTTTGCCCTGATGCTTCATAAGAAATGCAGTGCATGATAGCACTTTCTTTGGTGTCAGGCTTTAGTTTTTCAACCTTGTTGGTGCAGCCAGTACTGTGTATCTCTAGACATGTGTTTCAGAATAATTGTCCTTCTTCTGTAGAGAGGAACACATTTTGGAGATGCACCTGTGTGTCTGTGAGTGGTACTGTCAACTGAGAGGAATTTGGCAGCATTTCCAGCAACCCAGATGACTTTTCATTTGCTTTATACTACTGCTGCTCTTTACTGATGAAGGGCTGAACCCAGAAACACATGTCTAGAGATTTACAGCAATGTCTGCACCAACTTTGGTGAAAAACAACAGCTAAATTTCAAGTAAGCACTAATTTTGCACTGCATTTACCAGGATGCAAAGGGGAAAACTGTGCTGGGATGTGAGGCAGTGTGCTCTCAAACCCTTTTCTGTTCAAAAGGCTCCCTTGAGCCAGCAAGCTGACGAGCTTTGGAGATACACCTGGGTGCCTGTGAGTGGTACTGTCACCTGAGAGGAATTTGGCAGCATTCCCAGCCACCCCAGATGACTTTTCTTTTGATTTCTACTACTGTGTCTCTCTACTGTAGAAGAGCTGAACCCAGAATCACGTGTCTAGAGATATACAGCAACGTCTGCATCAACTTTGGTGAAAAACAACAGCTAAATTTCAAGTAAACAATAATTTTGTACTGCATTTACCAGGATGCAAGGAGGCGAACTGTGCTGGTATGTGAGATAGTGTGCACCCAACTCCCTTTCTGAACAAATAAGACGTTGTGGCCCACGCGGGCCCCCACAGCCCGGGTGACCTCCACCTCCCCAGGGCTATACAGAAAAGGATGCCTAGGGGGGCTAAGGCCCCCCCACACATCCTCGGGTACAGCCACATGCCTAGGGCTAGTATACAAAAATGCGGGGGGCCACATGCCCCCACCGCACTGGGGACCACCACCGCCCTGGGACTATTTTGAAAATGGAAGGGGGTCACATGCCCCCCCCCCAATTCTGTAGCCGTAAATATCCCTGGGGACCGCCACCCCCAAGGCCGGCTCCAGCAATTTTGCAAAAAGGTAGCTCTTGGTCCAGAAAGCACTCTCTCACTCTTTTTGTTAAATGGTGTAAATCGGTTCCGTAGTTCCTGAGAAATTTAAAGAATTCTCAGATATTCAATTTGGCTGCGGTGGATCCCCGAACCCACCCAATCTCATGCCTGAGATCTGATTGGCCTCCAACACTTCAAACCAGGAAGTGTTGGCAGCCATCTTGTTACTCGGTTGAACCGAGTCACAAGATAAATGCTAAAAAACGAGAAAAAGAGGTAGGGTAGAATAGGCTTATTCAGGGTGTCCCACAGGGACCCCCAGGGTAAAAAACATTTTTTTTTCGAAATTTCGGTGGGATTTGCGGTGGGTCCGAGAATCTGGCAGAATTTCTTTTTTTAAATGAAGCGCTGGCTCCCGTGCTTTGTTTACTTTAGGCTCACGGGTGGGCCAGGTCCTGGAGTCAATAACAAATAAAGATGTGGTGGTCTGCGTGGGCCCCACAGCCCCCGGTTCTGCCACCTCCCTAGGGCTCATAGTTTAAAGTATGGGGGAGCTACAAACCCCCTGCAGCCCCAGGGACCGCCATCTCCCAGGGCTATATTTTATTGTAATGCGTGGCGGGGTCTCCAGCCCCCCATATAGCCCCTGGGACTTCCACCCTTGGGACATTGCCGTTTGCTATGGGATGTCATGAGCACTTCTCCTGCTATCACATAGCAAACAAGTGCTCCGGTTTGAACAGGTCAGAGCATTTTGCTCTTGCTTGTTCAAAGTGAAGCACTTTGCTTTTTACCCCCAGGTAGCTGCATCCTAGCAGCTCTCTGGGGGTAAAAAGCAATGCTGGTTCCCGCAGGAGGTGGGAGGCAGCCAGGGTTCTGGGGGCTTTAGGCACCCCCTGTGGCCTCCAAGGAGATTGCCATGCCCTGTAGGAATGGGTCCATGAGCAGATAGGGGGACGCTCGGCCCCCATTCCTTTAAAAGAAAAATAAATAAATGGCTGGACCCCGGGGGCTGGGGTCCCTGGGGCCGAAATCGGCCTGGGGAGGGGGGCCACGAGGCCCCCTCCCTTAAAAGAAAATAAATCTAAAAAAGAAAAATGACCTGGCCCCTGGAGATGGGTCCCCGGGCTGAAAATGGCATGGGAGGGGGCCACCCCCCTTGAAAATAAAGGAAAAAAATAAATAAAAATTGGCCTGGCCCATCCCTTTTTATTTTAATAAAAAAATTAATATGGGTCAGGATGGGGTCCGCAGAGCCCAAAAGGGTCAAGGGAAGGGGAGCCACAGGTCACCCTTCCTAAAATTACATAAAACGAAGCTGGCAACTCCCTGGAGGCCCTGCCGGCATCTCCACTACTCTGCAAACGTGCCTCGTGACACACTCTTGGTTGGGGGATGAAGTTCCCTTCGCTGGTGAGGGTCCTTAGGGGCCAACTAGCCCACCTGTTACCTCCAGTTAGCCTCAAACAGTGGGATTGCTAAGAGGTGGTCAGAGGCCATGCCCATTTTCCTACTAATCTGCAAATGCGCTTCTTGGTGCACTGCTGATGAGGCAATGAAGCTCCATTATGTCCAGAGGGCCTCAGGACTAAAGCAGACTTCATCCCTTAAGCAGCAGTGCAACAGGAGGCATGTTTGCAGAGTGGTGGAGAAAAGAACGTGGCCTGATGCCACTGCTCATCAATTCACACAAATTAACAAAGGATGGGGCCCAGGCGGCCCCACTCCTGGAGTCCTAGATGGCCCTAGGGACTGCCACACCCCAGGGCTGACTCCAGCTAAGTCGGGGGTGCCCACCCACAGGACATTGCAGTGTCACAGGCTGTGAAGTGACCAGGGAAATAGACATTGTTTTGGGATCCGCAGCTCTTTGGATCCCAAAGCAATGCCGGCTCCTGCAGTACTAGGGCACCCAGCCTAGATTCCAGGCCCCAGGGGATGGGGTCACCGGGGTCGAAAACGGCCTGGGTAGTAGTGGCCACACAGCCCCTCACTTATATTTGTAAATACATTTTAAAAAGGGGCAGGCCCTGGGGGGTGGTCATAAAAAAAAACCAGTACCTCACTGGATATCCCACACTCTTTCTCCACCACTCTCAAACACGCATCCTGGTGTGCTGCTGGTTGGTAGGATGAAGTATCATTGGCTACTCAGGGTCCTCAATGAATTAATGAATAAATCAATCAGGGTTGGTACAGCACAGCTACTCACCCGCAAGGGTCTCAATGTGGGGGAAGGGGGCGATTCTGTTGAGTGCTAGGGTCATCTGAAGAGCCAGGTCTTTTGGTCCTTCCTGAGCTGGAGCAGTGTAGGGATTTGCCGGGAGTGGAGGGGGAGGTCGTTCCAGGCCTTGGCTCTGAGGTAGGAGAAGGACTTTCCTCCCATTCTGGTCATGTAGATGCGTGGGATGATGGCCAGAGAGAGTTCAGCTGATCGGAGGTGTCTCTTCGGTGCGTGGAGGAGAGGTGGTTGTTTAGGTATGCTGGTCCAATGTTGTGGAGGGCCTTGTAAGTGTGAGTGAAGAGCTTGAAGGTTATTCTTATTTCGATGGTGAGCCAGTTGAGATATCCGAGGTGTTGGGTTATGTGGTCGTGACGGGGGATGTCTAGGGTCAGTCTGGCTGGGGCGTTCTGGACGGTTAGGAGTTTCCAAAGTAGTTTCTTGTTGATTCCGGTACAGAGTGCGTTGCTGCAGTCCAGTCTGCTACTGATTCGGGCATGTGTGACAATGTTTCTCGATTCGGAAGGGATCCATCTGAACATTTTCAGAGGGTGTTGAAGCAGGCTGAGGATATGATGCTGATCTGGTGATTCATTGTGAGCGATGAGTCTAGTATTATGCTGAGGTTTCATGGGTGGTCCATCGGGGGGTTCAGAGGTTGGGGGGCAACCAGGTGTCATCCCATCTGGAGGGGGTGAAGCCAACGATGTTGTTTTCTCTGAGTTGAGCTTCAGGCAGCTCTTCTTCATCCAGGTTGTGGCGGCTTTCAACCCTACTTGGATGTTGTGCCTGGTGATGTTGGGTTCTTTGGTGAGGGAGAGGATGAGCTGGGTGTTGTTTGTGTAGGAGAAGGTGTTGAGCCCATGGTTTCTGATGATGGTTGGAAGGGGGCCATGTGGATGTTGAAAAGGGTGTGGCTGAGGGGAGATCCCTGGCACTCCACATCTGGTCTTTGTTGGTTCTGTGAGGCAGGGTGGCAGTCTGACTCACTGGGTTCTGCCTGTGATAATATGAGCAAATGCAGTCAAGGGCCTATCCGCGTATGCCGGTGTCATGGAGTCTCGTGGCTAGTGTGCAGATGAGACTGTGTCAAAGGCAGCCAAGAGGTCCAGGTGGATGAGGGCTGCAATTTGACCCTGGTCGAAGAGGGAGCGGATGTTGTCGATGTTGGTGAGTAGGAGAGTCTCGGTGCTGTGGTTGCTGCAGAATTGAGATTGAGAGATGTCTAGGACATTGTTGGCTTTGATGAAGTTTACTAGCTGGATGTTGATGGCCTTTTTGATGACCTTGGCTCAGAACATAAGCAGTGAGATGGGCCTGATGGTCTTGAGGTCCGTCAGGTCTGCGGAGGGTTTCTTCAGGAGGGGGTTGACTTCGACGTGTTTCCAGTCGCCAGGGAATGTGGCGGTTTCGAGAGAGCAGTTGATCATCCTGTGTAGTTCGGGTGCGATGGCTGTGGTGGCTCTGTGGAAGATGTGGGGTGGGCAGCGGTCAGAGGGTGCTCCAGAGTAGATACTGTTCATGGTCTTTAAGGTGTCTTCTGTCCTGTGCTGGGTCCAAGGGAGCAGGGTCTGTTGGGTGGCATTGCTGGGGGTGGGAACTGGAGCGGTGCAGAATTATTGGTTGTCAAAGTTGTCGCAGATCGTCTTAATCTTGAGGTGAAAGAAGGTGCTTAGTCTGTTGCAGACTCTTGGGAGGTGGGACCTCTGTTGCTTTGCTGCCCGCTTTGGCAAATTCCTTGATGACGGAGAGGAGTTCTTTGGAGTTGTGCCTGTTGATGAGGATTCTGTCTTGGAAGAAGTTCTTCTTTGTGGATTTGATGAGGTGGTGATGTGCTTTAGTGGCTGCTCTGTAAGCGGTGCATGTTTCTGTTTTTTTCTTTGTTCCTAGATTTCTTTTCAAGTTGTTGGCGGGAGCACTTTGATTTTTGGAGTGCAGCGGTGAACTAGCTTGCTTTCTTGATGTTTCATCCTGTGGCTTTCTTGTGTGCCCCAATGTGTGCATGAGAGCGGTGACAAGTTGCTTCAGTCTCATAATGTCGAGGTTCATTAGGAGGGCAATGGTGTTGGGGTTGTCATGGTTGTCCAGGTGGAAGTTTAGGTCTCCGAGTAGGATGTAGTCTCTGGAGGCGAGGCCGTGGGGTATGATGATGTCGGCGATGCTTGTGTAGGGGAGAGCACGTTGAGGAGGATGCAGTTGAGAGGTTTTTGTGAGTTGTGGTGTTCGACAGGCTGGAGGCTGCTGCTAGGGTCCGAAGGTGGGTGAAGGTGCAGCAGTATTGGAGATCAAGGCTTGGGTGTTGCTCGGTGTCAAAAGCTGGCAGTTGTTGCTGCATCCGTTGTTTAGTGCATGGAGGGTGCTGAAGTCATAGTGAAGATGGGGCAGAGGACTATGCTCCCTGGCGCTGGTTACGGTTGGGTCACGGACAGGAGCAGATGGGCTTGACTTTGGCGTGCCAGTGGTAAGTCCGTGCAGCGGCAGCCATTAAGTAGGGGTCGTGGGAGGGTGGTCAGCTGAGAGCCTGGAGTGGGATGTACACGCTGGAGGGGAGAGGGGACATGGGCTTTGCAGGTATTTATTATTTATTTATTTATTTAAAATCTTATATAGCGCGCAGCTACCCTTGGGCATCCCGGCGCTTCCAGACAACATCAGATGGTAGAGGGGACAGCATAGAGGCGTTATGCCGGAAACAGAAAGGTTTTAAGACCTTTGCGGAAACGCAGTGTACAGGGCTCAGCTCGAAGTTTTAGGGGGAGCGAGTTCCAGAGCTTTGCCGTGTTAAATGAGAATCTTCTCCCACCAGTGCGGGCCTTTTTGACTCTAGGCACCATCAAGAGATGTTTCGTGTCTGATCGCAGCGTTCTGCCAGCTTTGTAGGGAGTCACTAGATTTTTTAAAATAAGGGGACCTTTACCTGCGAGAATTTTATGAGCGGTACAAAGTGCCTTAAAGGTCACTCTCTCCCGCACGGGGAGCCAATGCAATGCCTTCAATGCCGGTTTCGCTGATTGCGTCCTCGGAATGTCCATGAGCAGCCTTGCCGCTGCATTTTGGACCTGTTGAAGGGTCTTAAAGGTTGATTCAGGGGCGCCCAAAAAGATGGCGTTACTATAATCGAGTCTAGATGTTATAAGACCCTGAATCAGCAGCTTCCTCGATGTTACCGGTAGTAGAGGGAAGATTTTCCGAGCCGACCTGAGCAGGGCATAACATACTCCTGCTGTTTTCTTGGCTTGGGTGCGGAAAGACAAGTCTGGTTCTAGCCAGACTCCAAGGCTTTTGATCGCATCTTTGGGGGCCGGGGGATCGCCCATACATCCCGGCCAACTGAACGGCGGGAGAAAGGTAGTTTTACTCCCCAGCAGCAGTATATCCGTCTTTGAGCCGTTTAACTTAAGGGAGGAATCTCCCATCCAAGTGTGAACATCTGCCAGGCAGGAGTTCAAGATGTCAGGATTGTCGGCCAGATGTGATAAGGAAACCACTAGCTGCGTATCGTCAGCGTAGCTGACGATTTTGATGTCATATGGGGATACTACGTCCTCCAGGGGGGCCATATATACATTAAATAATGTGGGGCTCAATGACGAGCCCTGTGGCACTCCACACTGGAGGGGAATGGATTTGGATCTCTCAGGGCCATCCCACACCTGGTAGGAACGATTCGAGAGAAAAGATCTCAGCCACTGCAGGGCCGCCCCGGAGACCCCTACCTCAGCCAGCCGTCGGATCAACACCTGATGGTTCACGGTGTCAAACGCCGCGCTGAGGTCCAGGAGGATCACCGCCACTGACCCTCCTGAGTCCAGGATGCATCTTGCCTCCTCGACAACTGCCAAGAGGGCCGTGTCTGTGCCCTGACCTGGGCGGAATCCAGTTTGTGATGGTCGAAGGAGTCCATTTGACTCCAAAAAGGCTGACAGCTGCCTGATGACCAACCGTTCAGCAACTTTGCCGAGGCCTGGCAAGAGCGAGATAGGTCTAAAGTTCGCCAGATCATTAGGGTCCAAATTGGTCTTTTTTAAAAGAGCCTTAACAACAGCCATTTTCCAAGTGGGTGGCACCACACCCTGAACAAAAGAGGCGTTCATAAGGTCTGTTACGGGAGCTGCAATGGACGCTATCACCTGCTTGAGAAACTTCATGGGGACCGGGTCCATGGGAGAACCACTTTTAATCGACGATAGAGTTTTGGCGACGTCGCTCACTGATACTGGGCCAAAGGTGTCAATGTGGAAAACGTTCTCTCTGGCCCGAAGTCCCACGACCTGCTTGCCAATGTCCTGAGATAGGTTCGGCTGGGGCAGAGAGATTAAGATCTTCTCAATTTTTGTGTGGGAGAACTCAGCCAGTTGTGTGCTTTTTTGTTTGTCATGCACCACATCCGGCTCCGGAACTTTGAGCAGTTCTTTGACCACTTTGAAACTCTCCCTAGAAGAGCTCGAAGCAGATTTAATGCGATCATCAAAGAATAGGGCTTTCGCACGTCGCAGGGCGGACTTATAGCCCCTAATTGCAGCCCGATATTCTTCTCTCCTAGAGACTTCCCAGTTCGTCCTCCATAACCTCTCCAACCTTTTACATCCCTTCCTGAGGGTGCGAAGTTCTACGGAGTACCACGGAGCCGAGCCAACTCGTTTGTCCCTCTTAGGAACTCTCTTTTTAGGGATCAGAGCGTCCAAAGAGGCGGAAAACCAGCTGTTGATGTTGGCATCGGCCTTAACGGGATCCGACTCAGGAGGGGGAGGCGAATTTTTCAGTATAGAGGTCCAGTTATCGACCGATAGTCTGGCCCAGGCTCTGTCCACTAGGAAGGCCTGTTTGGTCCTTGTAGGTGGTAGGTCGATTTGCCACAAAGCTGATACCAGAAAATGGTCTGACCATGGAAGGGGAAGGGCCGGCCTAGCTATGAAGCGGGGAATGTTCGAAAACATCGGGTCGAGTAGGTGTCCCTTTTCGTGGGTGGGGCCGGAGTTAATTAAGACCAACTCGCGCTCCTGTAAGTCGCTCTGGAGATCCAGCGCCGTTTGGTCAGTGGGCTTGTTGAAGTGAAGATTGAGATCACCCAACACCATGAAGTTGGCCGTCGCTGCGGCCAGGGCCGTCACTGATTCTGCCAGGGAGCTCACAAAATTACCCATTGCGCCCGGAGGCCGGTAAATCAGCAGACCCGATATTGACGCTGTCGGGGATATCCTGAGGGCGAAGTGACAGCTCTCACAATCCGAGAGTTGGCCACTATGCGTCCTGCAAACAAACAGGCTCCTATATACAATAGCGAGGCCACCCCCTCGTCCCTCTGGTCTGTCCACCTGACAGATAAGGTAGCCCGGTGGAAGAGCTTCCACGATATCCGCATCGGAACTGGGAGTTAGCCATGTTTCCGTTAGAAACAAGATATCTAATGCCAGATCCTGGATGAGTAGGTTGACTTCTATAGCATGACGTGGGAGGGATCTACAATTCAGTAGCCCTACAACCAGGTCATTCTTCCCTTTAATAGCGGAGTGATTCCTCTCGGCTCCCTCAGCTGGAAGGGGGGAAGGGCATTGCATAGGCGGATCAGCTCTCTGAGGCAATACATGCCGAAGAGCCATGAGTTCATCGCGCTCATAAGCGCGCCTCATGGTAGTAGATTTCGGCAGAGTAACAAGCCCTGGGCCCGTCTGGGCCCGGACGGGCACAGACGGGCTTGTCTTTGGCGGGTCTTCGGCGCGGGATCGGCGCGTTCGCTGCGCGTCCTCGCTGCGCGTATTATGCATCTGAGAGTTTTGTAGGGGCCGCGCTAGCATTCAGCACCGCCTCCCTCCCCTCTAACCAATCCCTGTCCTGCGCCGGCAAAGGAACCCGGAAGTAGGAAGCGCCCTGCACCCTCCACATCAATCAAGCCGAGTGCTTGCGGTGGACCGGGGTAGCAGGAGCGACAACTAACACCACAGACAGGTAGGTAAAAGTGCAAACGTGCTTTTGGAGCAATTAAAAACACAGTGCAAAATTTAACATTCAATTTTTAAAATTAGATCGAGCTAAGTGTAATTTACAAATCAAAACACCAAGAGCAATTTCCTCAACCAGGTCGCGCTAGGAGCTGTAACATGCGCGTGTCTTTAGGAAGAGTGTCTGGATTTTCTGGGGCTTTGTAGGGGCCGCGCTAGCATTCAGCACCGCCTCCCTCCCCTCTAACCAATCCCTGTCCTGCGCCGGCAAAGGAACCCGGAAGTAGGAAGCGCCCTGCACCCTCCACATCAATCAAGCCGAGTGCTTGCGGTGGACCGGGGTAGCAGGAGCGACAACTAACACCACAGACAGGTAGGTAAAAGTGCAAACGTGCTTTTGGAGCAATTAAAAACACAGTGCAAAATTTAACATTCAATTTTTAAAATTAGATCGAGCTAAGTGTAATTTACAAATCAAAACACCAAGAGCAATTTCCTCAACCAGGTCGCGCTAGGAGCTGTAACATGCGCGTGTCTTTAGGAAGCGTGTCTGGATTTTCTGGGGCTTTGTAGGGGCCGCGCTAGCATTCAGCACCGCCTCCCTCCCCTCTAACCAATCCCTGTCCTGCGCCGGCAAAGGAACCCGGAAATAGGAAGCGCCCTGCACCCTCCACATCAATCAAGCCGAGTGCTTGCGGTGGACCGGGGTAGCAGGAGCGACAACTAACACCACAGACAGGTAGGTAAAAGTGCAAACGTGCTTTTGGAGCAATTAAAAACACAGTGCAAAATTTAACATTCAATTTTTAAAATGCATGGAGCATGAGAGGGTAAAAAGAGAGAAGAGGGCAATAAAAAAAGAAAAAGAGGGAGAAAAGAGCATAGAGAGAGCAAAAAGAGAAAACAGGACAGAGATAAAGCTAATAGAGGAGGAACTGCAGAAGAGTAGCGTGCTTTCCCACTGGACCACCAGGGATAAGGCACAGGCAGGAGGCTGCAGGAGGAGGAGGGCCTCAAATACCTACCCAGAAACGGAGAGGTCAGGGATCAGAAGGCAGTAGTTAACGGTGGAGCTGCGTGAGGGAGAGCAGTTACAGTGACCAGGTCCTTAGGCGCCAACAAGACCTCCTGTTACCTCCAGTAAACCCCATACAGTGAGATTGCTGAGAAGTAATCAGAGGGCACGCCTCTTTTCTCCACCACTCTGCAAACCACCTCTTGGTGAACTGCTGGTGGGGGTATGAGGTCCCTTTGCCTCCTGGGGGCATCAGGACTAAAGTCCCGGGGAAATTTCTTACACTTTATCTGGGACCGCCACCTCCCCATGGCAAATGTATTAATGCTGGGGGTACGCTAGGCCCCCCACACACTCAGGGACCACCACCTCACTGGGGGTACATTTACTTTTGATGCTGAGGCTCTGGACCCCTGCAGCCCCAGGGACCGCCACCTCACGGGGCTATATATAAAATTAATATAGGGGGCACGTGCCCCCCCCAGCCCCTGAGAACACCACATCCCCGGGGCTGTGTCATGCAAAGGAGGTGGACTGCACAGCCCCCTCCTGGGGCCACAGATGTCCATGTTTTCCAAAGGGGGTTGCTATGGAAACTGAGCTAAAACAGTGTGGGGGAAGGGTTCTGAAGAGACTGAACTTTCCAATGTAACAGAAGAGTGGTTTCGACACATTCTTTACTATGGAAGAGTTATTTTCTAAATCACTACTATCTTATAAAGTAAAATGTAGATACAAACTCATGGTAGTACAATGTTAAATAGTTTAACAGACTCTTGTATAGATTCGCAAATTTGCTGCGAAGTTACATAGGGCCTGCGTTGGGCGTCACAGTGGATCCACAAATCTGCCCCAAACCCCTACCAAATTAGGCTTTCTTTAGAGAAGTGTTGGAAAGGGTTAACTATACTGACCATTCGAAAGTGGTATAACATAAGTCAAATATGACAAGAAGGTTGTGAACTGTTTTCTGCCTGGGTAACTCTGAAAGCAAAGTTGAAAAGGTTGACATTCATTAATGCTTCTATGAGTGGTGTACCATTCTTATGCTTAGATTTCACATTTTAAATGAAAAGATATCGTAACTGATACCTAGAAACATTTTTACTGTTCAAGACACTCATTTGACAGGTATGTGAATTAGGGTGTAGCTTAAAAAAAGTGTTTGAAAAGGTATGTGTGAACAGAAAGTGGATGAAACTGTCTATGATGTACAGAAAAAGTAAAAGGAAATATAAAATGAATGGAGGGCACATGACAATAATAAGGAAAAGTACAGTGACCCGCAAATGGAGAAAAAACATTTGTAACACATGAAGGATCACACTAATGCATACACCAACACACCCAGGCACACATTGATGCATATATTGATACATCCTGGCACACACTCATGCATAATCTAGCACACCCAGGCACACACATCTGCATACACTTATACATCCGGGTGCTCTTAAGCAGTCAGAGCACACACATCAAATGGCAATGCAACCATTTAGTGTGTTCAGATGCTTAGGGAGCATCTGCATAGCATCTGCTGCCCTTTGTACACTACGTACAGGTGTGCATTGGCATAACTCCTCGCCTGCATGTCCACAGTCCGCTGTCAAGAGCTAGGTGGGAGCTGATGGTTCAAAAATAGGCCATGTTATACCGTGCTCGAGGTGATACCACTAAGATGCATAACATGCCTGTTAATGAGAAAAGAGCCCATACGGCCTTGGGTAAAACTATTAACTTGATGCAGCTATTAACTTTGCTCCTTACGTTAAAAAAACAGAGGGCCACACTATTGGTGTAAAACGGTACTCGCCCTATAACAGTAAGAGCAAGTCTATAATACATTTTGGAGACTACTGAACAGAGAGATTTGGTATGTGTGCTTGTATTTTACATGTCTCAGTATGTGACACTATGCAAAAACGATTCAGGCACCTATGCACACAACTAATAGCCCAGTAGGCCCCTAGGCACACAAGCCTATGTACAGAGAAACCAACAGGAGACTCTGAAACACAGACCAACTGATACACAGGCCCGTATGTACAAAAGCCAGCAAATATATAGTTCCTTATGCACAAAGACCAGGCCGCGAAGGCATCCATGCACACAGAATAAAAACATGTATGCAAAGAAATAAAATGGGCATAATGTTATCCAGGCAAACATGATGTGCAGGCGCCCATGCTAAAAAGAAGAAAACCCGCTTTACAAACCTGTCAGCATAACGTACCATAAATCAACTTATTGTTACCTACGCTTAGAGACTTACCGGTATATAGAAGCACAACTACTGAGACACCGAGGCTTATAAAGCCTTGGCCGCGCGGCAACGAAAGTGACGCATCCGCAAAAGTGATCGCGGCTTCCATGTCTGGGAGCTTTTTTATTTTAAAAAACGGGGGGCGTGGCTTGCAGCCGTGAGGAATGGCCGCGTTTTAGACCGGCTCCTCGGCCCTCGCCAGTTTAACTGCCCAAAAGTGCTCCGACTGCTGTTGTGCCAACCCCTGCGACCACCTGAGGGGTCGAAGACAGAACCGACCTGGGAATGAGCGCAGTTCCCGACTGCTTTGCCGTGCCATGCTGGGGATCGCTCCCATCTTGGAGCCCACGCCGGTGCCTGTAAAGATGGAGGCCCCCTCTGCAATCCACTGAGGGCCCTAAAAGTGTTCGCGCTACTTGGCTCTCCGAAGTGAGCCGCGAGTCCTCTGTGCTGTCGGGGCTTCAGGAGGCTCCCTGACGTGATTGGGGCGATTTCCACCCACCATACACCAGACAGCGACGACCCGGGATCGAGAGACCAGACTTGCCCCCGCCTCCGGCCGCAGTGAGTACGTGAGTCTCCAGCTTCGTGGCCTACCGCCGGGACTCGCTTCAACAGTTCTGCTGCGGGCCTCTCTGCCACCACCCCCACCTAAACGCCTTCTGTAGGAAACACCCGCCGCCCCTGTTAATGAACTGAAGACCCCCCTCCGGTGCCTTCGCTACCGACAGGAGGGCCTCGATGGACATTGCGCTGCAGGGATTACACTCGGGCCCCACGAGAGGCCACAGGCCGATGGTGCGCTAGGGTCCGCTGCACTCTCCTGGATGCGCTCCGAAAGGACAGATACACCGGAGCCTAAATAGACTCTCTCCTGCTGCCTGGGGTGTGCCGAGGGGCCGCTGGTTCGCGACTGTGGCCCCCTCGAGTGTGTAGTGATCTGCCCGGGTGCCCCCATATATGGATTTTGGGCCTGCGCCGAAGTCTGCTAGACCAACCTTGGCCTTGTGTGGTCGGTGGAGTGAGACTGTTGCCAGGTGGGGCACCCTATGAGTCTTGTGAGCCGGCGATAACGGCGTCGACTGTGTCTTCCCCGGCAAAAAAAACGCACCCCCAGTCGTGTATTTAGTCCCAATGACTACAGACACTGTATGTACTGCTGCACGCCACTGACCCCCTGGCCGGTTCTGCGACCAATGGCCCTGTGAGACGTGGGCACGCGGTCGAAGACCACAAATTCACCCTGATCGATCAACGTTGACCGGCGGAGGAACACCAGTGCGGACCATACGGCGGCGCGGGTTGCCTTGCCGTCCTAATCTTGAGGGTTCCTTGCTCCTGCCTCGAGCTGGGCCCAGAGGGCCATTGACGGGTGGACACTATATATTCCAAAGGACGGCCCTACATCTCGAGACCTCATAATGGCAAGTAATAGGAGTAACCGACCCACCACCCAGAAACAAATTACCAAATTCACCTGGGCGTCCAAAGGAGATGGCAAGGACCGTCCTTCCGAGGGGGACCAAACGGGTGCACCCTCCTCCCCCGCGACGAAATCCCTTACGCTTGAGGACGTGATGGAGGCTATTGCTGGAGTACGTACCTCCCTGGAAACGCGCATAGACTCAGTCAACATTGAAGTTACCCTCCTGCGTGCGGACCTCCGCAAAATGGATTCTAAAGTCAAAGATGTGGAGATTAAAACTGCCGCCCTTATTGATGACGTGTCGACTCTCCAACAACAGGTGGCCCAGATGCAAACACAACAGCTCCTCATGGGAGAACTCCTGGATGACTACGAAGGAAGATCAAGACGCAACAACATTCGCATCCTAGGAGTTCCGGAACGAATGGAGGGGCAGGCAACGGACCTGTGGGCCCGACTGGGAGGGTACCACTGTGGACATTGCAATGGGACTCTCACTCCTGGACTCTATAAGTGGTCCTATTATTTGCACGGGACGAGACGCTCATCCAAACCGTATGTTATGTTCCTTTTATACTATATCAAAGTATACAGGTTGGCTTCGAAATTATATTGATTATTTGTTATACTATGATGCTTTATGGCGAGGGCCTCTACGGTTCACCAAGTACCCCTTTCATGTTCGGGAGGGCGACAGGCACTCTGCCTAGTTGGGGAGTGGATAGTTCTAAGTCCGTGGGCAGCGGGGCAGCGTGGGATGGAGTGGGGTTGGGGAGATGCGAGGGTTTGCTCTGGTTTTTGTTTGTTGTAACCTTTGTCCTCAGCAGAGTCCTTTCTTGCAACAGTCCAGGTTCTATGCCAGACTTAGCGGTGGTGTGGCGCACTCTCTCTCCACAGCTTGAGACTTCACAACCTCCGGGGGTCCAGATGCCTCTTGCCCCTACTGCTCATGTTCACCTGAGACGAAACATCTTGCTTCTTTTGCCACATATGCATCTCCACCATGACGTCCACCACTAATCCACAGTCCCTGTCCAGATCCCTCACCATCATGTCGTGGAACGTAAATGGGCTAGTACAGAAAATAAAACGAGGCATAGTCCTTCAATACCTACGACACCACTCTCCCGACATAGCATTATTACAAGAGACACATCTGGTGGGCAACACATGCCAGGCACTCCAAAGAGGGGGATACAGACTGTTGGTACACGCGGGATTCTCATCTGGGTCCCGCGGCGTTGGAATCCTAGTCCGAAAAACCCTAGCACTCACAGACATAAAGACGTGGGCTGACCCTCTGGGCCGATTTGCGTCGGTCGAGACCTCTTGGGAGGGGCGTACCCCTGAAGCTTATATCCGTATACCTCCCGCTGACTTTGGGCCGGGACTCCATTCGGGACTTGGGGATCCGCCTGGCGACCTTCTCCATGGGCACACTCCTCATAGGAGGCGACTTCAACATGACGATGGATGATCACCTCGACAGAAAGCCACACACCGTTCACATAAATCCTGCATGGACCTTTCCGAGTTTGCTCACGCCATAGGTTTAAAAGATATATGGAGATCCTACCACTGCACTATACACACCACTCTAACGCACACAATAGCATGTCCCGTATCGATTACTTCTTTTGCCCGACAGCAGACATTGGATTCTTTAACCATCCCATAGGTCTTCCCCGTGGTATCTCCGACCACTCTCCCATCAGCGTAGAACTGACGTATTATCATCAAACCACCCGAGGCCCCATAGTCATTAATCCCTGGATCTTGCAAGTTCCAGATATCAAAGTGGACTTGATTGAACATACGACTTCTACTTTACTGAAAACATAGGCTCGGTTCAATTGGCAATAACTCTATGGGAAGCGTATCTGGCGGTCATTAAAGGCAGGTCACTATCGCTCAAACTAGGTTACCTCCGACAACACAATGAGCGGATCCTACAAGCCGAGTCGGACCTCCTCCAGATGGAGTTGGCCCACAATGCGTCCCCCTCGACGGAGTCGGCTCGCCTACTCCGCGTGGAACAGCTTACCTATCGGACTCTGGCGCAAGAAAAGGCGCAGGCTCGGCTACTCAACACGTGCCATCGAATATATGAACATGGCGATCGAGCCGGGAAAATGCTGGCCTGGCTGGAACATCGCGAGCAGGGGACGAGATGGGTTTCCTCTATCACACGTCCGGATGGATCAGTGACCTCTGACCCGCAAAAGGTGGCAGAGACCTTCGCAGACAACCTGGCACACATCTACACGGCAGGGGCAATCTCTACCTCGGAGGAATCTAGGCAACTCCTCGCGGAGATGCAACTACCGACGCTCTCGGAGACAGACCGAGACATGCTCGACGCTGACAATACAGCGGACGAGCTCACGTCGGCGATTTTTTCCATTAAATCAGGTAAAGCCATGGATCCCAACGGGGTCCCAATTGCATTTCTGAAAACTATGTCCCCAGGAGTCGACCCCCACCTAAAAAAGATGTTCGAGGAAGGACAAGACATCGGCTCCCTTCCACTTGATCAGCGGCTGGCATCTGTGGTCGTCATTCTCAAACCAAATAAGCCACCCAATGAATGTAGCTCCTATAGGCCGATTTCCTTGATTAGTACAGAGGCCAAGGTTCTGGCGAAATTACTGGCCAACCGTCTCCTTGATATACTTCCCTCCCTAATTCACGCCAACCAATCGGGGTTTCTTCCAGGGTGAAACACAGCCCTAAATTTGCGCCGAGTCAACAATGTCCTGAGCAGACAGCCATATGTCCAGGAAGATGCTGCTATCTTGTCCCTCGACGCCACGGTGGCGTTTGACTCAATAGAGTGGTCCTATCTATTTGATGTCCTGCTTAGATTTGGCTTTGGTCCTAAATTTGTCCAGTGGGTGCGTCTCTTGTATATGGACCTCCTGGGCCAAGTACGGGTCAATAACCATACGTCCAGAAGATTTAAATTCCACAGAGGGACCCGTCAGGGAGGCCCCCTGTCGCCGCTATTGTTTGCCCTGACCCTAGAACCTCTTGCCCAATGGATCCGCACTGACGCCTCCATCGTAGGCCTCCGCTGGAACGACGAAGTGACCGACAAAATTTCCCTCTACGCAGACGATATCCTAATTTATGTAGCTTCCTCTAAATATTCTATCAATAGTTTGTTCCACGTCTTGACTAACTTCGGGAAGTACTCAGGTTACTCATCAATTGGACTAAATCGGCTTTATACATGTTACATGCCCCCCCCTTGCCGCCCCGCGGATTCTCCATACTGGTGGCCCAAGAGGGCTTCAAGTATTTAGGTATATTTGTCACTTCAGATCCCACTATATTTCGTGACCGGAATCTACTCCCCCCATTGCGTAGACTACACAGCGCCGTGGCACACTGGCGATCCCTACCACTCTCCCTCGCAGGTAGAGCAGCCCTGTTCAAAATATTGGCAATCCCGCGCTTCCTGTATGCCCTCCAAAACTGCCCCTTTCTGATTCCCGACTCCTACTTCAGGTCGGTGGAGAGCGATCTCCGCCTTCTCCTGTGGGATGGAAGGGCTGCCTGTATTGCCCTACAAAAGCTGGCAAGGAGCTGGTATGACGGAGGCATTGCACTCCCCAACTTGCGCCTTTATTACTGGTCATCGCAACTGGTGGCTACTAACCACTGCATACACGACTCACCCAGCGATCCAGCCTTCCACCTTGATAAATACCAAACTGGACGAGAGGGATATTTCGGGGCCCTATACAGTAGGCCCCAAAAAAATAGGTACATTCGCCCCATGGCACACACAGTTGCAGTATGGCATCAAGCCGCTGCACGCCTAGGATGGTCAAACAGACTCACTAAAACCACCCCGCTGTGGGCATCACAACAACTGGGTTCCCTCTGCTTCCAGCTGGGCTTCGACAAGTGGGACACAATAGGCATCTCAACAATAGGAGACCTAATACACAAAGGGAAACTGTTAACCTTTGCAGACTTACAGACCAAATGCGCACTCACACAGACTGAGGCCTTCCGCTACCTACAGATCAAACATGCCCTCCTCTCCGCCATCCCTGATCTTTCCTCCTTGCCCGAATCCCCCCCCTGGAGGACAGATTACTTTCAGAACCCGTTCCGACAAAGGCCATTTCCTCCACATACCGTAAGCTTTGCAATAACCTCCCAAATACAAGTCAGCCCCTACGAGACAAATGTCAGACAGACCTAGGCGACCTGGAAGAGGACGAGTGGCGGGCGGCCTTGATGTCCCCCAGTGAGGTGGCGATTAATCACCGACCCAGACTGATCCAACTGAAGACCTTACACATGACCTATATGCCTGCGACTCTGTTAGCCAGAATCGGGAGGAGGGAGGATGATAGGTGCCTAAGGGGTTGCGGACAAACTGGTACCTTCTACCATATATTATGGGAATGTCGAGAAATACAGCGCTTTTGGGAGGTGGTTGTCCGTAAAATGAGAGACTCACTGGGAAACCCGTTCCTCTGTTGCCAAAAGAAATTGTTCTCAACATCTGGGATGCCACGGACCTGAACGACCTAGAGTCACAGTGGGCTGCTTTGAGTTTCCTGATTGCTAAGCGTTCAATTGCAATGAAATGGGGTGCTGCCAATAGACCTTTGGTAGTGGGCTAGATGGCTGAACTGGACAGGTGTATGTTGGCTGAAAAAACTGTCTACAAACTTCGTGGCTTTCCTGCGAAATGGAACAAAAAGTGGGCCACTGGAACATTTACCGGGGCAAACTTTATGAATCCCCCACAGTGGAACTGGCCATGAACCGGACTAGACTACTGGAAATAATTGTGCAATGATTCCTTATGATGTAAATGTACCTTGATTTTGCTTGACTATGTCGATTGTACTTAGATTTTGACTCTGCAATGATTTCAATAAAAATGTATGTTAAAAAAAACAATACATTGGTCGCGCGCCCGCGAAAGTGGCGCGGCCGCGCGAGTGAAAGGGATCGCAGCTTTAAGGGTGCCCGCGAGATGGCACCTGTGCTCATAAGCGCGCCCGAGCACTTAACCACAAGCTCTAGGCCACCAGTAAATGCGTGTGGTAGCATTTTCTGAAGCCCTTACTAAAAGTCTCGCCAGTGCAGCTCATGCGCTGGCTCAGGCGAGGCTTAAAAATGAACAAGGGTGGTTGTTAACGCCATCCAAATATTCAGCCACTGATGTGGTATTCAACGCACTGGCATGTGGCATCCGAGACAGTGGGGTGTCATATGTCCTAGATTAGCACACACAGCGGGAACGGTGAGCGTAGGGATGAGGGTTGTCATGCTGTTCATACTCCTGGAGCAGCACAGGATCCCCTGATTCCATGAAGGGTTTAAATCAGCCATGATGGGCAGAAGTGCAGTTATAAACGGGGCAAAAATGGGGAGATGCAATAAAAGTTGTCTTTTTCTGTTCACTGTTCAAAATAAAGAAGCAGGTTTTGGGTTTCCGAAAACGGTATGGTGCTTATATAGCCAATCAGAAAGGAATATTTGGGTGTATTATCTCACAAATTTGTGGTTCCGGTCCATAGATTCATGACTTGGTGTAAAATATAAATCTAGTGAGTAACTTTAAAATAAAATATATGGTTCAATACATATAGTCTCAAATATGTTCACACTGACCTCGTTTATCAAATTAGTATGTCCTATACATTTAAAATAATTCATACACAGTCATGCATACCCTTACAAAGCCAGGCACACACTCAAGCATACATGTACACACCCAGGTACTTACCAATACATACACTCACATACTCATACATACACTAAAACATGCAGGCACATACTCATGCATACACCCACACACCTACAGAGACACTGATGTATACACTGACATAGCCAGGGACACACTGACACATACACACCCAGGCACACACTCATGCATACACTAACACACCTTGGTTCACACTGATGCATACACTCACACACTCAGATAGACACTGATGCATACACTGACACAGCCAAGCACACACTGATGCATACACTAACACATCCAGCTACACACTCATACATACAGTGAGACAGCCAGCACACATTGATACATACAGTGAGACACCCAGGCACATACTGATATATTCACTGAGACATTCAGACATGCATGCCTTCACTGGCACACACTCATGCATACACTAACACACCCAGACATACACTAACACACCCAGGCACACACTCATGCATACACTAACAGACTTAGGCACACACTCATGCATACACTGAGACACCCAGGCACACATTTATGCTTACACTAAAACACTCAGGCAGACACTCATGCATACACTAAAACACCCAGACACTGAGACACCCAGGTACACACACATGCATACACTGACACAGTCAGGCACACACTCATGCATACTCAGACACAGCCAGGCACACACTGATGCATACACTAACACTTCCAGCTACACACTCATACATACAGTGAGACAGCCAGGCACACATTGATATATACAGTGAGGCACCCAGGCACACACTGATATATACACTGAGACATCCAGACATGCACGCCTTCACTGGCACACACTCATGCATACACTAACACACCCAGGCACACACTCATGCATAAACTAACACACCCAGGCACACACTTATGCATACACTAACAGACTTAGGCACACACTCATGCATACACTGAGACACCCAGGCACACATTTATGCTTACACTAAAACACCCAGGCAGACACTCATGCATACACTTAAACACCCAGATACTGAGACACCCAGGTACACACACATGCATACACTGACACAGTCAGGCACACACTCATGCATACTCTGACACAGCCAGGTACACTTTGACACAGCAATGTACACACTCAGGCATATGCTCACACACCTCCGCAGACTTCATTTCTTAAGTTATAACATAATTCTAAATATCTCATTGTCTAATTTGTGTTGTTGACATTTCTGAACACAGTTGTTTTTATTGCATGGACAAGCTATGTTATAGACCACATGTGCTATTCCTTAATTCTGTGTTGGTCGCCATTAATTGTGAGTTCTTTGGTTTTGGGTTGGCTCAATTTACAAATGAAACAGTTTTTTCATGTATAGAAACCTTTTTGTTTGCTCGACAATCTTCCCATGTCTTTTATCTTCTCTTGGTAAAATAACTGGACACAGTTTTGCCCTCAGATCCGATTGGAGATTATTGACAAACAATCCAATCATACAAGAGAACATTCAATCCTTCACACAATTTAGTTTAAAAAAAGCACCCAATCCGAGGGTGAAACGATGTCCATATTTTTGGGATTACCGACTGAAAGTAAATTATTTATTAACAAATTCAAATAATTTAAAACCTAGTTCCCAGATACTAAATCAAAGTTTCAAATGAAATAAGCAAAATAGACATGTTAAGCAAGCAAAAAGCGAGGCAAATTCCATCAAGGATACAAGGATATTACATTTGCTTTTACAGTGACTGGCAGTAGCTATATTTATTGCTTGCAGTGGAATTTTGAATATCCGCTCCTACACTTTGCTTGTACTCCCACTCTCAATGACTTTTTTTTCAGAACTAAGAAAGTCACTTTCCTGATTTAGGTTCCAGAGATGAAGAGATCTATTACCGTGTTGTTTTATTGTTTGGAGAAATTCTTTGAACCTTGAGTGAGTTGTTTGCCCGAGGATTGCTAATAGAAGTGCTGTTATCCTGCGCGGTCTGGAATCGGGAGCGTGGTGAGGAGAAATGGTTTGCTTTGTGCGCTTCTTGGTCCTCTTGTCAGGCTTGATCCCCTGGAGCCACGAATGCTGACATGAATTCTTGGCTAACTGGTATCTTGGGAAGAAAGTTATGGATTTTAGTCAAGAGAAGACCCACCAAGCATATTTTATACAAGAGGACTGACTGAGGCATTGGATGCCCCACCTGAAGATTACTTTAAGTTTTGTACAAGCAAAAACTACCTTGATGGTTTTTAATCGGCAAACCAGGAACCTGTTTTCAAACTTGGCATTAACATTGAAGACATGGAAATGCTTCCAGACCTGTGGCCTTATTCTGATGGCAGGTCAGTCAGGAGACCACCGACAAACATGCGGGTGGACCGAATGCCATATTTTGATGCAACCGCTGGGTTGGCAGTCAGAAGTCGACTGTACCACAGCAGGGGAATGCAGCAGCCATAGAAAAAAGGCCGCAGCTGATGCCACCACCATGCAGCGCCTCCAACATGTCTGTTCACCGGGTGCCATGCAGCATATCATGCATGGCACACAGTGAACATGACAGTGCCAGGAGAGGGGGGAACCACATGTGCCCCCATACACATTTAACTCTGGGCTCCAAGACCTCTGGGCCATGTTTGGGGCCCGATCCCTTTCCGACAACCTTTTCATGGCAGGATTCCAGCCATGAAAAGCTGTGAGAAAGGGATATTGGAATCCCGACGGCGGGGCCTACCACTGCACCACTGGGATATATGATCCTGGGAGGCGGTGGTCTTGCATCTGAGAGCTGTGGGTCCGACTGCCAGTATCAAAATACGCTGGTCCAACAGCAAATATGAGAATCAGGTCCATGGTTCTTGAAAGTGCCTTGTCAATCTTTCTGTCTTTGGAAATCCCTTTTTGGAAGGACCAACCTAAGGAAATGCACAACTTAAAGCCAGATGTGTTCTTTATGGGTAAACTTGTTTGGAGCCTTGACCTGCTACAAACTATTGGAACTAGATATCAGTACCTAACTGAGGGCTTCTGCAATACATATCCTACTACACTGTAAAATCAATTGTGTCCTGTGTTTATGTGCATGAAGACTCTAGTAGTCCTTGGCAGACTCCTTACAAGTATTACGTGATCTGATGAGTGTGGATGGGTGTAGCTAATAAAGTTTGTGATGCAGTGCATTCAGTTAACGGTTGCATGTGGAAGAATAAAGATGTCCATACCATTGCTTTGTGTGTGGCATGGTCTGTTGCATGCTCCCAGACTGGGGACAACTGGCGACAAGGATGGGATACATGCCCCCCCAATGATACAAGACTCTCCAGAGAGTTTGCCATGGTCCAGCAAACTGTTCATCCGTACCACGTGTGCCTCAAGAAGCGGTCTACAGTTGGCATATGTGTAGTGAAAGGTCAACTCTATCTTTTGAGAGGTCTTTGAAGACGGCAAAGGCCCTACAGGGGAGCACAGTCAGTAAGCCTGCAAAAGATCTACTGGTAAGGTCGAAAGAAGAGAAACTGAGCCATGGCATAACATAGAAGGAGAATCAATACAAATCAGAAACACTAAAGGCAAAGATGATCAGGTGCAGAGAAATGTTCGGTTGAGCCACTGATGCGTGGAAAGTGATGAGTGGCATCCAATACACCGAATGGCCTTCAGAATGGCCTTCAGAATAATTACATTTTTCTATTGCTGCCAAGAAGAGAGCTAAATATGGCATAGCCATGTTCCTGAAACCACTGCATCCATTTGATACCTTCAAAAAGCAGAATATTTGTGCCAGTTAGACTGCCTGGATTGAAACATTTGATAACTTCATAGACGTTAGAGAAGAAGCAGTTGACAAAAAGATCATCAAATAGCTAAAGAACCTTGTAGGTGATGGAGCAAAGCAGGTGATAAAGAAGATCAGAAACTGGTGAAATATCATACTGTCAAATCAATAAGACGTTGGAGGCCAGGTTCAATCCAATGCCGAATGCCGACTATGACGGGTATATTTTCAACCAAATAAGACAGCAACCTGGTGAGACGATGGATGAGTTTGTTGTAGCATGCAATATATGCTTATAAAACACTGCAAGATCAATTAATTCAATTATGAAGGAGCCATGTGTTTTAGAGTTATTAACGATTGTCTCTCCTACTCATTCCAACGACGCATGCTGAGAGAACAGCTCAGTTTTGAGAAAGTCCTCATTGCTGCAAGAGAGGAGGAATGTGCCACTCATGCTACTGATATAAAATCCACATGAAGGTAAATGTCCTGCTATCAGACAAATATGCAAAGGCTACTTGAAGGAAAACCACTTCATAATGGTTTTCAAAGCGAAAGAGAAACTAAGGGCTTCACGAAGAGATGAGGATATTGATGGCAGAAAGTTCTAAAAGTACTCTAGCCTATTCCACAAGGCCAAACGCCAACATGACCTAAGGCAAGTGAAAACTAAACGATATCGATTGTTTTCAATTTCAACATCCAATGGTTCACTGACATCAGGAAAGTGGATATGCGATGGTGATGTCAGTCTAGAATGACGTGCGCTTGTAGGACTTGCCGCTTGTAAGGAAAGACACAAGTCTGAAAAGATTCACCACATGAAGCAACAAAGTTCCTTTTGACTTTGTCCTAATTCATGCTCAAGTTGAATGGTTGTCCTACAACTTTAATTACAGTCAGTGGTACATTGATAAACATCATGCTGGCAGAAGAGTGCAAAGAACTAACTTTGATACCACCTCTCACACCGTGAAGAACCAAGGTATATAACTGGGAAGCTTCTACACCCTTACGGAGTAAAGGATCCTTTATGGTGACTATGCTCCACAAGAAAATTACAGTGCAAGAGCGATTCATGTACTCCAAGGTACTTTGTTGAGTGCATGCTTATTACATTTTGACACTGCTGCTGACATGGGACTGATCTCTACTAATTACAACTTGAAGGCCCATTCTGAAATAGTGAGTCAATTCCCTACACGGTTTCATGAGCTTGGGAAACTTAAGACAATGAAGGTACAGCTTCACGTTAATGAGGAAATTCGCCCTGTTGCTCAGCGACGTAGTCAAATTGCTTTTCACTTACAGGAAGCTGTTGAGAAAGCACTAGAAATACTGTTAAAGCATGACATAATTGAGCGCTCTACTGGTCAGACACCGTGGGTTTCACACATAGTGGTGGTGCCAAAAAAGGACAGTCGAGGTTCAGTGCGCATTTGTAATGATATGCAACAGGACAACAAAGCAATCAAAAGAGAAAGACATCCAGATCCACACATTGAGGACATGATCCTACAGCTGAATAGTGTAAAAATGTCTTTTCCCGTCTTGACAAAGGTTACCATCAACTTGAACTAGAAGAAAACTGCAGGTACATTACTACTTTTTCAAAACATACTGGTTTGTTCAGATATAAAAAAGTATCCATTTTGGTGTGTCGTCAGCTGCAGAAATCTTTCCTGGTGTCCTTTGTCAAGTAATTCAGCCTGTTACACAAACTTTTAGCTGCAGTGATGATATAGTGGTGTTTGGGGCTACATGAATGGAACATGACAAAGCACTCACACAAGTATGCCATCTGCTTGCTGATGCAGGTCTCACACAAAATGCTGAGAAGTGTGAATTTCACATAAACAAGTTTAAATTATTTGGGCATATTTACTATGACAAGGGGATGACTCCTGGCATCAAAAGGTATAAGCATTGTCATCTACTTGCCCTTCAGAAGATGTGACCATGCTGTGACCCTTCTTAGGCATGGCCAGCTACTCCTCCAGGTACATTTGTGACTTTTCCACTGTGAGTGCCTATCTAAGAGATCTAACAAAGTGAGATATTCCGTTTGAATGGTCATCTGAATGTGACCGAACTTTCAAAAAAAAAACCACACAATTGAAAATGCAACTGAACTGGCTTACTTTGATCTGAAATTGCATACAGAGATTGTAGTAGATGCAAGCCTGATGGGGCTGAGTGTGATCCTTGCCTTAAAAAAATAAATAAAATAATAACACACAGTGATAGAGGGTCTCAGGGAACGTTTAAAGACCAAGCATGGATATATTCCCCACAAATAACTTTAAATACAACAAGATATCCACGGGTCTAGCGAGTCTAAACAGACCCTCAGCATAGGCACAGCCCTTAAAACAAACGATCCTTGCCTAACATAATGGGTAACCTGATGCTCAGAGACACATTGTGGCCTATGCTAGCTGGATTCTATTTCAGAATGAATGTGCTTATTCTCAACGGGAGAATGAAAGCTTGGCTGTGGTGTGGGTGTGTGAACACTTCCATGTGTTTCTGTACGGAAAACATTTCTCCCTTGTTACACATCATCAAGTGTTGTTCATCAGTTTCAGAAATCGGAAACCCAAGATGCCCCATTGCATTGATAGGTGGGGGTTGCATCTGCTGGAGTATGATTACACTATTGTGCACAAAGCGGGAAAAGAACAAAACTAACAGAGTACTTTTAATGAGTGCTGCTCCAGTGTCATAGCACAACGTCCAAAAAGCCTGAGACTTATATCAATTTCATAGAGAAGTCAAGATTACCTGCAACTCCTCCCATTGAACAGATTCTAGCAGCTACTAAGACTGACAAAGACATGTTTAAGCTCAAGGGAATCATTACAACACAATCATGAAGGAAGCACACTTGACTTCTGACAGATGATGTTGAATACCAGCAATTCTAAAATGTTTGTGAAGAGCTTTCTGTTACACATGATGATGTCATACTAAGAACGGGCAAGAATAGTTATCCCCGAATGACTGAGGCAGCAAGCTATTAAACTGGCAGACAAAGGACATTGTGGCATTTCTGCAACTAAAAGATCCCTCAAGGATCAAACATGGTACCCGTGTCTTGACAAATGAGTTGAAAGGGAGCTTAAAGCTTGTCCTCCTTGCAACTGCCTGTCTCCCAAAATAAACTCAGCACACATTGAACATGTTTGATCTAACTAGGCAACCTTTGGAGAGGATTTCTGTTGATTTCTTCAGACCTCCCAACAATGGACACCATCTCATGGTAGTTGTTGATGAGTACTCATGTTTTCCTCTGGTGTAAGACTTATCATCAACGACACATCACCAAGTCTTCGAAAGGCTAGATGAAATTTTCACAACATGGGGTGTTCCCTCCATTCTCAAACCGACAATGGCCTACCCTTCAATAGCAGTAAGAACAACAAGTGGTCCTAATGTCCATCTTTGGAAAAATCAAAGAGGTAATGACTTGTAAAATTAACTGAATAAGTCACTTGGAAAAATCTTTTTTTGTATGTAATTATTGCACACTGGGTAATCTAATAGTCTTCTTCAAGACACACCAGAAAGACAGAGACAACTACTGTTTTTTAACAAAAAGACAAGATCTTACTTATATTTTCTTGTTATTCACAAATAGCAAAATCATTACAACATATAACATTATATCATTAGATGGTTGCTCTAGAAGAGTACTGGGAAAAAGTGTTCATGTTTGAGAAGGGTAGAAGAAAGAAAATTCAAAAGAGAAACAATTGAAGAACACAATATTTTAACTTTCGGTGAAAACTGGCTAGACCAGCCACCGCTTAGTAGGCCACATATTTCCATTCCCTTTTTAACGAACACACCAAAGAGACAACTTCTAATTCCGTGTCTATTTTTATTTTGGTTGTCTCTTACATACCCCTCTGTCCTGATGAAGATCCGCCAGCGAAGGTTTTAAGTTCCTCTCTACGCACTTAGTCGGGTCGAAACATAATCATCCCTCATTTTAGGGCTTGGACTATGCTCACCACCCCTCCCTGTAATTGGATGATGCATTTTTGAATTTGCTGGAATCATTCTCCAAAATGGATACTGAAGAATAGAACAACATTTGTTTTGGTAGACAGGCCCGTTCATACTGTTTGATTCTTTTTCCAAACAGTATCTCAGCTAGTTTTCACTGACAGTTATAATGTTGTGTTCTTCAATTGTTTCTCTGTTGAATTTTTAGCATTTGCCTCGATGTTCATCATCTCCAGACTTCACAAGTGTGGCAGGCCCATCTGAGTGCCCAAGTCAAGCAGCTGACTCTTCTCCAGAGATGCCAGATGAAGGTGCCCTGCCTCTCTTTCTTACAACTAGATCTGAAAGTCTTAGTGTGAGCACTTTGATGACTAATCAAGGAGTTTTAATATGTATATGTGTATAAATGTGTCCATACTTTTTATTTAACAAAAGGGGAGATGTTGTGACCTGTGTTTGAAGCCTACAGGGGTCCTCGGTAGACTCCTTACAAGTATTACGTAATCTGATGGGTGTGGTTAACAAAGTTTGTGACACAGTGCGGTCAGTTAATGGTTGCATGCTGAAGGATTAAGATGTACAAACCAGAGCTCAGTCTATGGCATGGTCTGTTACACCCTCCAAAACTGGGAAGGATGCCTCAAAATAACATTTCAGTTAAAATTATCTAGCATATTTTTTACTTCTTAGAACCAAGTCAGAGCTTGGCTTCCTCATTTAGAATATGGCAAGTGAAAACAACAAAGTTAATGTCAATACAGCACTGTATCAGGAAGCTCAGGATTAACTGAAACATACTCAAGTCATGGAAAGTAAGTTAACAATGAAGTGGGATATAAGGGTGGTTCTATATAGTCTCATGTATATTCTGCTATTATTTCGTTTGATTCACTGTCAAACTAGAAAATCACATGTATAGTAACCCTCTGCACGCCTAAATTATACAAAATATAGTTTGGAATCTCCCCATTTTGCAAGTTTTCTTTAAGTAATAGCCGACGTTCATGTATGAATTCCATTTTTTTGTCTAAAGGTCTAATGGGAGAGTTAAAAGAAAAAATACTCGTCTTTTGTTACAACAGGAGGAAGGGCTTCTGCTGACGAAATTCAAAGGTAGAACCAAATGCAGATCAAAAGAAAAACCTAACAAATGTGAATCAGGCACACGATCCTTATCTCAAGGTTTTCTAAACAATAACCTTGGGTGGAATCCAAAAGGAAATAATGAGTCATAAATATGAAAGGGGATTAAAACGATGATTAGGACTTGTTTTAGTAAGAAAATGCCTGTCTGCATTAATATAACAGACACATTAATCCACTCTAATGATAAAAAAAGAGCCACATTGACAATCTTCGCTGGTGCCAAGCTCAAAGGCGAATGCTCTGAAAGGCACGTCCTGCCCAAAGCCAGACTGGTCTTTCATGTGTTACTGGGCTTTTGTGGTCAAGTGTAAAAAAAAAACAGCTTTGGGGCATTGCATGGAACTAAACCTGCAACAGTTTGTCTATCCTGTGCCTTTCTTTATGAGCAGGAAAATGTGGAAAGTTGTGCTTGGTGATTGCATGTAAGTAGCCCAATTATTATACAGCACTCTAAAATGGAGAGTGGTTGACTCTCAACATATGCACCGACTGTGCAGTGCTGCGAAGTTTTTTTTCAAACCTTTTGCAAAGTTACATTATAAAAAGTTGTCGTTATGACAAAGTTGCAAGGTTTTTTGCTTGGAAATTGTGAATTTTGTGATGCTTTTCATTGTATTTATTCTAAGAGTCTTGGGAGTCTTTTATGTATGGCTAAGTTATGCAGCATAGCACAGGTGACTATCATTTTGCAGTTCATCGCTGGCTTCTACTCTATGGCATCTCCATGTTTGCAAAGATATTGGAATCTGTCTTTAAGTAAACCCAATGTCTGAACAATTATACATACTCCTTATTTTCCAGTGAGGAGCATTTAACTTCTTTGTCTAGGGCGTCGGGATACTAGTATGGAGTCATGATCCATGTTCTTATCGCATATGCATAGACAACTCACATTTAACAACGTTGTGTTAGAATGTGTTACAGAAATGTCACTGCTAAAGGTAAACTCAACTAACAGTTATCCAACCACCAACAGTTCTCAAAATCTCTTCTTGCTAGCCCCTCACATCGTTCACAGTGTCTAAAGATGTACGAGTAATGAGTGTTCCAGTGGTATTAAGCAATTAGGTCTGTGTTCAGACATATGGGAAAATAAGCGACTTGAATATTAAGGGAATGTTGCCTCTCTCTACTATGATGAACACAGGGTGGACAAATTAGAACTTGTGTATCATCTATATACATCCATGCATTTGGGGGAAAGATGCTGTTGCATAGAATTTGATTTTTATAGCTTCAGTTTCTAAAGGGGTACTTGGAAATGCCATGTGTGAATTAATTCTAGTCAACATTGCATCAAAAAAAAATCCTAAGAACCCTTCGTAGGCTACTATGGGATATCGCTCTTTCAACTGTAGCAGTGCGTTGGTAGTTACCTGAAGCTAAAAGGTGTAGGATACACAAAACCTGAATGTGTGTAGGTATAGTAGCACCGAGTTGTGTTGGCCAGCTTAGCGCAGGGTTCAAATGATCACTTAAAGTAAGAATGACCTCTTTGAGTAACCTGTACCTAGTATAAACCTCCTCATCTGTTTGTTCAGAGTCAACCTCTGTATGTAAATCCTTTCTCTATTACTTCTCCACCTCTATTGAGGGCTAGAAAATCTGCATCTTCCTCACTACAGCATAGAGGGCAGCCATTGTGAAAGATCGCCATCTTTAGGCCCCCTTTTATATTTTGTACCTGATTAGCAACTGCTTCCAGTTGATTGCCTTCTGTATATGTAAAATTCTGTGCTTTAACAAATTTCCTATTTGCAAATGCTTTGTACATTAAAGAAAACAATTTGTTATTTGGTAATCGCAGTTCAGTACTTTCTATTGTAAAATTAAGGAACATTTGTTTCGGAGTGTTATTTTAAGAAATACACTATTAGAGAGACATTCAAAAACACCCTATTTAACGGTTGTTGACCAGTATGCGACTGGTTTGTGACTTGTAATTTTTATATATCTGAGGCCAATAGACTATCAACTAGGGCGGGAATAGGGTGACAGATCTAGGACTCTTGCTGTTTCTTGAGGACTCTGATGAACAACAGCAGGTTAGTGGGTGTGTTGTTCTGTGCATTGTCATAGTTCTTATTTTGGGCATAATGTCTCTAAACGAATACATGGATATTTTTAGGAGTAGCTCATTATTCTTATTATTTTTTCTGAGGTACTTCTACAACCATTAGAGGGTAGGAGTCATACCTCATCACTCTTTTGAACGACTGGTAGAGGCTGGGCTACTGTTTTCTGAGCTTTGCTATATGTCTCTTCATGGATAGGTGAAATGTGTGTATAGCAAAGCATTATGCAGCAGGTATACAATCTAAACCCATGTCCTGGCTACCAGTGAAGTCATGTACGAGTCGCTGTGAAATAGTCCCTTTTTATCAAATTACAAAGCATGCAAATGGCCATAACCTTTCTAGAGGTGGGCTAAGTGACGTTATTGTAGTCTGCATAAAGAGTGTTGCTCTAACTGTGAAAGGAAATGAAGACAGTTCAACACCACAGTGGCAGAAATATTTTCTTGGATAAATGTAGAGCCAAGAGAAATCTTAGGCAGTAGCTAAAGCATTTGTGACTGGAGATTGGAAAGGAAAGCCAAGCTTTCTTCTAAAGCAGAGGTCTTCAAACTTTAGGATGCCGAGACCCCCCATTCAACATTTTCAGGCATAAGGACCCCCTCCTGACAAAAATTTCTAAACCTGTAGGCAGGGCTACTGGAATTATGAGGCAGGTGAGGACCAAATTACATGACAGGCTTGACCAAATTGTGTGGGAAGAAAATGTAAATAATGTTATGTGATGCCGCGTATTTTGGGTTAGCAATGCTACATTATTTTTACACACAGTAACGCTGAGAAACGATTTAACCATATCAGTGCCAGTTTATAACCAAAATACAGCAATTAACATCAGAAAGATGTCTATTTAATCTTTGTGATGGGCCTTCCAATCCACAGGAATACATGCTACCACATTAGAAGCTCACCTGGCCCTGACCAAGAGCAGCAGGGGTCCCTTAAAACTCTGGCGGTCTGGTGCAGAGTTAAGCACTTTACCTTTGCTGCTTTCCTCTCAGCCCCTCTCCTCTCCTAATCCCGGATCCCTCTCTCAATTTGCAGTCCACTTCTATCACCCCTTTTTACAATTTCTGAACTCTCCCCATTCAACCTCTCACTTCACCTTTAACCACCTTCTGCCATTCTGTCTTTACACTGCCCTAATCTCTAACAGTCTCTCACATTTATCGCATGGCCTCTCTGGCCCCGTCACCTCCCGTGCCCCTCAGCACTTCTCACTAACCTCAAGTCTCTCCATTCACATTTTTGTCTATTTGTATTTTACACCTGTTCCGTCCCCCCATTCATCTTCCACATATTTGTTCTTCCACACCTTCTTGAACCAACGTCCACCTCCCCTGTTACCTCAGCACCAGTGCCTAATTTGAGCAGGAGGTTTCTGGTGCTTGGCACTGGCACCTAATTGTGCACACCGGTACTATGAGAGTCTGCCACATGGTGGCTCTGTCTAATCTGTGTAATTTAGAGATGAGCAGAACAGCTGTTTATTCATTCAGTATACATTAAAAATGATAAACTCCTGACACTCATGCCATTCGTATAGCTTTGGAGGCTTGAAATAGTCTGAATAGTCACACTTGTACCAGTGTTAAGGTTTGTAGTTGCATAGGTATGGTCATTGGCCAGGCAAGCAAGGCAATCGGTGGGTGGTTAAAGTTGCAGTGGCCTACTGGTGAGGGCCCTGACACATGTTTTATTACAAATTAATCACTGCTCAGTACCAACCCCAGTACTCCCTCTCTTCCCCTATCACTGCTGTCTCTCACCCAGTCCTATGATTAGGGTTGCTAGCTCATTATTTTGATGTTCCAGATGGTACAACAATAAGCTGCCACCTAAAGCTGTATTTTCAGCACTTATCTGTGCATACTTAGAACAGAAAATATAAATAGAAAGCACTTTTAATTATGTTCTAGGCCTGCCTCAATGACTGATAATTAAAGGGAACAAAGACAGAAAAGTCACATAACAAATGAATACATCTTTTTTTATTTATAACTCTATTTAGTGTCAAGAGGACGTATTTGCAGGCTCTTTAAACAACCCATGGTTGGTATTTTCTTTTGTCAACCCTACTTTATATTCCTTTTCATAAAATGCATTCTCACACAACCGCAGTAAATGTAAAATGCAAATGTATGGAATAAGCAGAGTGGGGGCCCAGGGGGTACTTGAACTAATACCACCCCCCAAGCCTCTGTAACCTGTTTACAAAAGGTATGTAAATATGCTAATGGTCTTTTTTTTCACGTATGAAAAGTTACATTTTAATGTTTTAGGCTTCATTTAATAGATGTATAAAAACAGTTAAAGAAGAAGTGAAAGGTGAACTGGAGCCTGTAAATAAAGTTGTTTTCTAACCAGTTTTTGACATGTTCTGAAGATGAAAGGTGGGACTTGGAGGGGACCTCACAATTCTCAATCTCTTTCGAGGAAATTACAGCTTACAACATTAACAATGCCAGCAGCATTAGGAATATGTGATTGAGGGCTCCTTAAACTGGAAAAGATCTTCTTCAAACAGGTCTTCAGGCAACTCTTCATCTCCATTAGCAAAATAAGTGGGGAATGGAAGGTTTTCCTTTGAGTTTCAGTATGGAGGCAAGTCAGAGTCTCGAACTCCTCCAGCCGATATAGCTCTGGCCTCCTGTGTGTTTTTGTCTGCCCATGAGTAGCAGGCTGCCCTTTGAATCCCCATCTTTTCATGACTCCTTGGAAACCTTTACCAATCGTTTTTGCAATGATATCCACAAACTGTCCTGGACGGAAGTGGGCTGCATAAAGCAGAGTACCTGGTTTAAGTATGGCATTGTCGGACTCCTTAAAACAGGTGAGTTTCTGCTTGGGAGGCACCCCGGCCTCTCTGAACCGCTCGAGTACATCCTCCCTCTCATTAAAAGGTGATAAATGTTTTCCCCCTACAATTAGGTAAGGAGCAGTTCCACTGGATTCATCCTTTGGGATATACTCGATGACATGACAGTCTTGAACTTTAAGAATTGTGACAGCATGTCTTTCACCATCTTTTGTCCAAAGCGGCACCATTCCCAGTTTTACTGCAACAAGACCAACTCGAAAGGAACCTGAAGGATGATCCGTGGCATATGAAAATGGTCTTTAATGACCTGTGAAAAACTCAGACGTGCCAGAGATAAGACTCCAGACACTGCCCTGCCGAACACCCAACAGCTCCAGCTACGCTGCAGCAGCCCGGGCTGAGACACACAACAGGGGAGGAGGGGGCTGAAGCTATGGGCCTGGGCAGAAGTGTGAAGGGAATGCACGACCCCCTTCCTATCACCCCACGGGCCCCCTGGGGGTCACGCCCCACAGTTTGAATACCCCTGTTCTAAAGCAATAGTTAGTGTCTCCAAAAACTATGGAATCCCCACCTTTGGATACCCTTTAAAATACCCACACCTTTGTGGGCTCAGTACGGAGTCAGCAGTTATTGTGGCCACAGAGAAAATCAGGGCCTTAGTGAATAATAGTGTTAATGCCGCCTTATCCTGCTCGACCTATCTGCGGCAATTGACATTTGGCATTTGACACGGTCAATCATGACTGATTGACAGGTTACAGTGCCTAGGGATCTAGGGTGTAGCTCTTAACCTATTGTGACCATTCCTCACATATCGTATTCAATCGGTTTCCTTTAAACTCCTCCCTTTTGAACCCTTCACGCCGCCATGTGGGGTAGCACAAGGCTCCTTATTGAGCCCAACATTATTCAATCTCCATGTTATTCCCCTGTCAGCCATAATCAAATCTTTTGGGTTGTCACTGGTGTCTTATGCCAACAAAACCTAGATTGTTGTTTTTCTTTCTGAAATGGCTCCCGACATGAGCAACACCTTTTGGAGCTGCATTAGTGCAGTGAGCCTCTGGATGGACAAAAACCGTTTCAAGCTAAATTTGTCCAAGACAGAAGTCATCTTGTTTGGTAATAATCCTACTTTCTGGTCCCCCACTTGGCCAGATGAACTAGGCACCCTTCCGACGCCAGGTAAGAAGGTAAAAATCCTCAGCGTCCAGGTTAACAACAGACTGAAGTACAAAGGGCAAGTTAACAAAGTTATCTCTGCGTCTTTTTTTTCCTGGTCCTTGCGGATTGTGAAGGACATTGCTCAACTTCCACCATTTGACATGTTAAAGACTATCGTCATTGCACTAGTTCTATCTAGAGGAGACTACTGCAACGGTTTATACCAACATCTGGCAAACAAATCTCTGGACAAATTACACATTTTGCAAAATTCAGCAGCTCATATGCTGATGAAGGTCCCTAAATATGTCTCGTCCTCGCAAGCCATTAGCAGATTGCACTGGTTACCCGTAAAAAGGCATATTGTCTTAAATGGTCTTTGCACGGCCAACAAGCACTCCATGGCCTTGGCCCCATTTATCCTAGGGATAGGTTCAGATGGTTTCAGCCTAACAGGACTCTTCACTTCAGCTCTGCTAGAGACCTGGTAGTTCCCCAAGCAAATTAGCCACCTGGGGAAGCAGGAATTTTTTCTTCTGTACATCCCAAAACTGGAATTGTTTGCCTCTGGAGGTAAAAACTGCCACCATCTTATTAGGGTTCAGGAAAGCATTGAAGACCTGGCTGTTTAGTCATGACAAGTAGTTGGAGAGCCACTCACACTCACTCACTTACCTCAATTGGTAGGGCCAACACTCCCCCGGGCATATGAACCACTTTACAAATTATAAAATCAAATCAAATAACCCTAGGAGAGTGGCTGGATCTGTAGTGATAATTCTCTGTAGTGCTAGATTTGTAAAACCCCTGCATCAGGTTTGCATCTATAAATATTGTGCAGTCCTTTGATTGAAATGTATTAAGTGACTCAAGGATATTTTTGTGTTCTTTATTTTCCCATGTGTGCTACAAAAAATGTGTATTTCTGGTGAAACAACTTCAAAACCCACTCAGAAAATATCTAGTATTGTGAAACAAAGTAATGCAAAGCAAAGTAAAAGTGCTCATACCAGGTGCAGACATCAGAGCTAAACAAGACGTGGTAATGGCTCTGTTAGACACAATTGCATTCCCTTTCAAATGCACCACTACCCGGTTACATGCCAAAAAACCTTGGAAGAACTACATTTACTTGGCTCTAAGTGATTTCAGAGCACAGGTGCTGAATGTGTCGGGTATGTCGCAGAGTGCACTCTCTCCGTTTATACCATCTGTATATCATTCTAAAAGTCAAACCATAGCACTTCCATTTTCCAAGACCTGGACTTGATCAGGTACTGGTTAAACAAGGATTCTATCAAACAGCACCATTTCCAAATGGACTAAACACAATGGACTGCTTACATGTAAATGTAGTTCTACCAGTAGCCGAAGACCATCTTTATCACAATCAGAGGCACTTCTGCACTACAGAGGGAATATGGAAGTCCTGCTACTGTTGAAATAATGTTTTATCTAAGTATCTTGGCAATGCAAATCACTCCTCCATTTTGACCAAAATGTATCTGAGACAACAGTGTCAATGTTATATTTAGTTGCATTGCTCATATAAGTTTTATAAATACTGTGTTTATTTAAAAAAAATACTTAGTTGGTTTTTTCCCACTTTTCTCTAAGCAGAATTTGCTCTCCTGTAAGAGTACGATTGATTTTGTGGCATCCAGCTTCAAGAAAAAAGCATACACAATATATAAAACACAAACAACCAGGGATGTGAAATTTATAACACAAGATCAACAACACTAAAAATGAACAAAACATATAAATTATAACACAGGCTGCAATAAATTGGGTCATTGGTCAAGGGGGTGGAACCCCTACTCAAGCAACAACTTGTCAAGGTGAACAACAGTCACTAAATTGACCTGTACTTAACTCTCTGGTAGCTTGCCATAGGCAATTAATCATAACAAAGTGTAAAGTATTCATACAGCCCACAAAGAGTAATAAAGGGAAAACACAAGAAAAACCCCAAACTAATTTAGAAAAATAGAGTACATTTTAATGAGACCAATACAACAAAAGTCCAATCAGTAGAACTGGAGAGATGCAGTTTCAAAGTTTTAAGTAGATATAGCGTATAAGAGCAAAAAGTGCCACACTCGGACATCTGGCTGCACTAGACCCAAGAAAAGTCACACGTTTAGGAGATGGAGGGTGGGCAGGATACAATGGCCAGGTTTGTCCTGCTAAAGAAATTACATAAAAGTCCGCCATGAATAAGTTGTGTTTGCGGTCGAGTCGGCCATGAGGAGCAGGGAGAGATTCACGAATGGTTGCTGCTGTGCATGAAGATCCGGTTGGGTGTCACGAGCATTCGTTGCTGTAGTGCACAAAGATCTGGTCGGTGGCATGGATGGCCTGGGATGAAGGGAGCAGGTCCAATCTTCCTTCTAAGAAAGCAAGGCAGCCCTCAACAGCAGGGTAGTCCTCTCGTAGAGACTGGGCAGTCCTCTGGGAGGCAGGGCAGGCCTTCTTATGTAATGTCCACAGGTCCAGGAGTATAGCAAATAAGGGTTCTTGGGATGCTCTTTTTATTCCCAGTGTCAGCCTTTGTGTGTGGAGGACACCATGTTTTACTTCCAGGTCTGGCTCTGGAAAGTTCTTTTTTTCCCATGTTGGCGGTGACAATAGTATAGTGTGTGGTGAAGGCAAACCCATAGAAATGTAAGTGTTGCAGGATACAGTTCAACTCCAACCATCTTGTCGCTTGTCAGGAAACTGTCTCCCAGCAACACCCTGGTGCAACTAATCACCGTCTGGGTCCTAACTGCATTCTTAATGGGGGGGGGGGCGATTAATAGGCCCAAGCAGTTATAAATTTGAACAATGCCACAGAATCATGCAGACAGGGCCAGACCAGCTTTCTAAAAGTGGTTATTTCAAAATTGTAGTCTAAAATCTGACTTTACCATTAACGAGGATTTTAAATTACAATTCATTTGAGTTTCAACATGAAATCTCTACCTGTTCCCAATACAAAGTTATCACTAATTAAATGTGATAAGGTAACCCAGTGGTAGCCTGTGGGAGAGATAGGCCTTACAGTATTGAAAACCCAATTTAGAAGGTTATCACTACCAGAATATGTAAAACATGAGTACACATGTCTTTTTTTAAATACAATGTACCCTGCTCTATGAGCCTCTACAGCCTAACCTACGGGTGCATTCTATATATGAAAAGAGAAGATTTCGGCCGGGGAAATTGTTTATTTTGCCAGGTTGAAATTTCGGTTTAAAAAACTGCACAGCAGGCTGCAGTGGCAGGTCTGCGACATGTTTTAAAAGGCTACTTGAGTGGGTGGCACAATGAGTGCTACTACCCCCTAGTAGCATTTAATTTCTAGGACATGGGTACTCATAGTGCAATATACTAGGGGCTTATAAGTAAATTAAATGTACCAAACATGTGTAGGCCAAACCTACTATGTTTTAGGGGAGAGCACACAACTTTAGCATTGGTTAACGGTGGTAATGTGCACAGAGCCTTCAAAACCAACAAAAGAAGGTACAGCTAAGGTGGGAAGTGAAGGCAAGAAGTTTAAGGTGACCTTGCGGGGAGAGCCAAGTCCAACATAGTCTTTGTCAAGGATTCAGCACAGGGACAAAAGCAATAATTAGAAATACAACACAAACTCTAAAAATCTCTCAATCCAGTAATCTAATGAGGAATAGCCTCTCCCAACAACTCCAAACCTACCCACAAAAATAAATGGCTGGCGCATAGCCATGCCCTCATTTTCTGTCTTGTGATCATGTATGATGCGTAACCTTTAAAGTGCAAACAGTCATTTGCATCACATTGCATCAAAATGTACAAGAAATCTCACACAGAGTGATGCAAGAAACGTACAAATGTAGCATGTTATTTTTTTTAAGAAAAAAAAATTATATTTGTGGTTAAACTAACACAGTAACAAATCATTTTTTTAAAAGATAATTACAATGCCTGTTGGATAAGGAAAAGATAAGCATATAGATACATAATCTGTAGAATATAATTCTACTTGACTTTATAAATGTGAACATGTTTCATCAAGAATGTATTTTTTATATTTAAAAGGTCCAGGATTAAAATTATTGAGGCAGTTTACATTTATTAACTCGACAATTACAATTTATATATGTTTAAAGGAATTGAGTTAATCATATACAATGCACAATATGTTGGACATTTTGGGTAATTTTTCTCCATGGGAATCTTGGTAATCATAGTATCTTCATTGTGGTCATGAGTTGTCCTTAATTGCCCTTAACCCGTTCCCAGCGTCGAACGTTCAGCGCCCAGTGCTGAACGTTTGGAGAACGAATGCTGACCCGGCGGCCAACGGTCGTGCGCAGCACTGGGGAGGTAGCGCTCGTGACGACCGTTGGCCGACGGCAGCAATTAAAGGGTTAAAAGCAAAAGCAAAGGGGATGATGGACGGAGTGTTAAACATTGAAAGAACTCACCCCCAGTCAACTGATTTGGGTTTAATCCATCATCATTCTTTAGCTCACTCCGCCACCCCAGTTCAGACATGGCCATATGCAAATCAGTCTGACCCTGTGCCTCATGGGAACAGTCCAGCATGAGCTGTCAAGCCATGTTTATTTATTTATTTTTAACGTTTTATAGAGCGCGAACCAGACCCGAACTAGGGTATCAGAGTGCTTTACATAAGGCGTACGGTGAAACATTCAAAGGGGAACATTGCATACAAAGAAGCATAGTGTGCAAGTAACAGGGAGTAACAACATTGAGAAAACTTGTTCTGAGAAACAATAGAAAGACCATTCAAGTTCGTGTGGGTCATCAGTTCTCGTGGCAACAATGAGAAGAATGTTCTGAACCCCCAAAAAAACAATTTAAGTTCATGAAGGTTTAAATTAAGAGGAGCAGAGCATAGAGGAAGTTTGGGGTTTGCCGATCTTGTGACGTGGTTGTATTGATTTAAGGTAGGAATTTGCTCATCAGGAATAATTTTGTTTCCTTTTTGAAGAGAGGGATAGAGGAGATTTTTCTGATTTGTGGTGGAAGGGAGGTCCAAATTCTTGGAACTGCCCCAGAGAATGCTCTGTTGGAAGTTTTAGACTTTTTGAAACGTGAGGGTTTCAGACGTAGATTGTTAGCACTCCTTGAATGTCTGTTTCCTCCAGATAGGCTGAGTTTTTGGGCTAGGTACTGAGGGGTGTCGTGGTGTAGCACCCTGTGTGTGATGCAGGCCTTTTTTAGGTGGATTCGAGCTTCGTAGGGTAGCCAGTTGAGTGCTTGCAGGTGTGGCGATATGTGGTTACATTTCCTAGAGCCTCTTATGAGTCTTGCTGCAGCATTTAGACAGGCTTTTTTGAGGGGCAGTTGAGAATTTGGGAAGCCCCGCGAGGGTGGTACATCCATACTCAAGTCTAAAAATAACTAAGGACTGGACTGCAGATTTGAGGTCCGTGTTCTCGAGAAATGGTTTCATTTTTCTGAGATCTAGACCACAAACAAGCATCCTGGGACCGGTTTCTGGCTAATCAGCCGTCATCAGCTAGGCTAGCTTGAAGTCAATGGTAAAGTGAGCAAGGGACCACATCTGGGCATACCCTCCCAACTTTGGGCTAACAAAGCAAAACCAAAGGGGATGATGGACGGAGTGTTGAACATTGCAAGCACTCACCCCCAGTCAACTGATCTGGGTTTAATCCATCACCATTCTTTAGCTCACTCCGCCACCCAAGTTCAGACATGGCCATATGCAAATCAGTCTGACCCTGTGCTTCATGGGAACAGTCCAGCCAGAACTGCCAAGCCATGTCTTCCCTGGACCGGAAACGAGCATCCTCCGCTTCAAGGGATGCAGATGGCACCTGTAACAATTTGTTAATGCCATTCTTCACTAATAGAGGATATACAATACAGATAGTGGTGATATTTATTACATCTCATTGAATGACATCGTTTTCGAGGTTCCATACACCCTTGTGGAATTTGGAGTACTTGTTTCTTTACTTGTTTTACAGGTGCCATCTGCATCCCTTGAAGCGGAGGATCTGTATAAGGTTGTATTTATTCCAACCTTAAAAATATTTAAGCTGTTTTTGTTTTCGAGTGTGCACATTTTTGGTCATTTCTTTCTTATGCAGTAGCAAACTATTAATAGAGACAGGTCCTGAAGAAAGCCACAGGTGTTCTTACCCAATTGGCTGAAACATGTCGACCTTAATAGAAAGCAGCTTTTTTTTAAACGGCTTCTTGCACTGTTTTTATTGAGAATGCTAAGAGATATCTAAAATAAAGACTGTTTCTCTCTAGCCAATTCTGTTTTAACCCTGCACTCACTTTTTTGTACTGCACTGTTCTCATGGTTACTTGGGAAACCATCTGTGATCATTTTCCTGATATATCAAGAGATCTTATTGATTCTTCTCTCTGGTTCTCCTTTTCCACCCACTTGAATTTTTTTTCAAGGAGATAACCACTATGATCAAGAGGAATTTCAGTTGGTTGGAAGGATACCCAGATGATGATACTGATCACCAAGGTAATTGATGGGAATCCAATCTCTCATTAAGGGTCCTTCTAAACTTCACTCTCTTTTCAATTGCTAAAAGGAAATATAAAAGTACTCCTATTTTTCACTTGTGTGTTCGGTCCTATTCTTTGAGACCCCCGGTTCAGTCGGTAGATGTGATTTAGTATTTGGGGAAGTGAACCGAGGCTGGTTGTTAAATATCCTTTTGACCCTTTATCTCTCTGTGGTTTTTTGTAGTCTGTAAATTTTGCCCTCAAGATGTCCCTCATATTAATCATCACACAACACTTTCCTTAGACTTCTGTTTTTGTTAATTAGTGTTTTCCACTTTTCAGAAACCAGGTGATCAGCTTATCTGTCTTTTCAACTTCTCTATTTATTTTTTAGCTTTTACATATTCCTTCTGCACTTGTCCAATTATGTTTCAGTTTATTGAAGCAACCTTAATTTTGTATCGATGTGTCACTCATTTTCCTCCCACTCACATGGGGTATTCCTACAGTTTTGTAATTGTGCTTTACAGATTCTTCAATCCTTTTTTTCGTACAATTCCTCTTTGTTATCACAATACTTTCCTCCCATTCATCGCCTCCACACATTGTCTTACCCCAGTATTGTGTAAAGCAGAGCTTGGGCATTTTACCAATCTCACTCATAAACACTGTTGTCAAAGAGCAATCATAGGTTATAGAATTATAATAGGATCTTAGCCCACGTTTTTGCAATGTGGAGTGGTGAATGTTGCGATATAAACCAACCCAAAGGAACTTTTCCTCAAAATTTAGTTTGATACTCCAGTTTAAACAGTACAGAATATGAACGGCTATAGGTATTTTTGTGTTGCAGAGTAATGTGAATATATTTTAACAAAGGGTTCAGCGGAATCGAAGGAATTGGGGTGCATGCTCACTGTTTTGTACTATTTACCCATTGACTGCACTTGGCACATATGGTCCAGCTCCCATCAACGGGAATGTACTTGCAGTAGGTATTTTTTCACGTGTCATTCATGTGTGCAGGGCCGGACTGGAGGTAGCCGGCACCGGGCATTTCCCCGGTAGGCCGCTAGAGTAGCGGCCAGTTTTGGGCCCCTGGGGGGGCTGTTTTTGTTACCAGGTGTCGGCAATATCGGCCCCCTGTAACAAAATTGGCTGAAAATGGCCCTCGCAAACTGCTTGGCTGCACCCCCTCACCCCAGGGGGCCAGGGGTGGCCGAGCAGTTGGCCAGAGCTGTTTTCAGTTCCCAGTCTGCCCTACATATGTGCACATTCAACATTTGTCCAGTCAAAAAATACACACAAGCCTCTATACATGTGAAAAAATAGTCCCCGCTGTCAGAAACACCGCTGCTAGGCCAGCGGTGACATCATAATATGGTGGGTGGGAGACTGCTGCTGCTGCGTTATGGCGGTAAGACTCACTAGTAATCGGACGTTAATCTTTCAGTACTGTCTGTAATGATGTGTATGCAGTCTAGTCTTTGTGGGTGGAGTTAGGGGAGTTACAGGAAAAGGAGGAGCGGGGACAGGAAAGGGGCAGTTAGAGTAGGGACGTGGTCAGGAGCAGCAGCAAGAATAAATGCTCTCCTAATAGAATACAGCATGTCTGTCATTATTTATAGCACGACGCTACAGCTGGCGACGAGGGTGGGACGGTGCAGCCTGTCACCCCCCTGGAACCCTAAAGACGAGTGACCACGTCCAGCACACGAGAAGAAGTCGCCGTCGCGACACGCGTGCCCTGCAGGGAGCGCCGCCGAGAGTCAAACGGCCAGCGGTAAACGCCCGCCGCTCCGCGACCAGCCAATCGCGTGGAGCCCAGTCGGTAAAGCACCGTCGAGCGCTGGAAAATGCCCTGCTGTGGAAACGCTGTCGAGTGTTTGTGATCGGGTGCTCACCCCTGATGTGTGAGGTCAAGTGCGGCGAAGAAACAAAGATCGGGAGCCCACCCCGATCTTACCTGTTGTCCTGGTGCCCTGGAGCGTGTGAAGGTGCTGCCTGCTGCGGGGACCGGTTGCCGGTGAGTGCTGGTTGATTAAAAGCGAACCAAGACTGAATGAGCCCAAAATCTCGTGGGAAACAAGATTTTCATAGCGGCGGCCATCTTGAAGTCAGGCAGTGAGCTCCAGTCCCTATTAAAAACATAGTGCGGCCATTTTGAAGTCAGGCAACTTGACATTGGGCAACAAGAACAAGCAAATACAATAGGAAAGGGAACAAGCACAAGCCAATGCAAGAAAAAGACATAGGCAACAACAAAAAAAGACAAACAAGCACATGCAAACACAAGAGGTGAACCAATAAAACAAGCATGAGCAAAGGCAAAGGAGCAGAGAAATAAATAAAAATGACGTCACTGCAACGAAATGTCGCAGGTCCATCGGTGACCACACCAAATGCAGCAGGCGTCTCATATCTGCGCGCCCCAGAACCTCTGGCCCTGATAGCTGGAGGCGGCATGGCCTCAGGCGGCAAGAGTGGTTCGAGGACTTTGAAGATTTTATGAAGGGATCCAAAGTCACTGATGAAGATGAAAAATGAATTGCGCTGCGCAATTTGGTTGAAAAAGAAGTTAGTAAATTAATCAAGGAACTGCCGACTGCAGAAACAGGATCATATGTCAAGGTGCGAGAAGCTTTAAACAAAAAATTCCTGCATAAGAGAAACGTAGACTAGGAAAGGTATACATTTAACTAAGCTTGCCAAGAGAAAGAACTAATGAGTACGTTTATAACAAGACTTCGACGACTGTCTCGTTACTCTGAATTTGATAATTTTTCTACGGAGGATGCCATTAGATTACGAATCATTGAAAGATGTCAATCAGAGACCCTCAGAAGGCGGCTCGTACGGAAGAGTCACAACCTAGACGAGATTGAAGAGATGACCTGAGTATAAGATCAAGCAGAAGAGCATGCCAAGAGAAGGGAAGCGGGACGTGTTGAGAGGCGGGAACAAGCTTACCGCCTTCAAAGCAGTACCACTCACAAATACTCGCAAGATCGACGGCGGACATCCAGACCTTCTTCCCGCCAACGCCATGCTGGACGCAGATATCATGAATCTGGTCATGGAGACAAGAAACTAGACCAGCCCCTGAGGTGCTACCAGTGCGGATATGATTTTCCACACACAGATGCGTGTCCGTCGCTCGGGCAGCAGTGCCGAAAGTGCGGAAGAGAAAATCACTTTGAAATTGTGTGTGGGGAGTATCGTAAAGACAGAACAAAAGAGTCTGCGAGATCCTCTCGCCCGGTCACAAAGTGGCATCATGCCAAGGCTGTTCAAGATCGACCGGAGTCGTCCTCTGTTTCCTCATACTCGAGCAGAGAGTCTCGCAAGTCTCAATAGATGAGAAGATCTCTGTCCAGAGAATCCAGGTCAACATCTCCAGCATCGGTGTACACTGATGAATATGCCAGTATGGTCGCTGATCCAGACCAAATAAAAAAATAGCCCAGACTGGACATATGTGTGGGCACTCATGCAACCAAGTTTGTACTGGATAGTACGGCATCCGTGAACTATATCCCAGTAATGGAGTACAACAAAATGCGGCCGCCACCCACCTTGAGCCCGGCACACGTCTGAGTGTACACGTGGATGTCGAAGAAACGTCTCCCGGGCTTAGGCAAATTTGCAACCACGCTTCTGCACAAAACCAAGTCTGTGCCAGCTCACATCCATGTCATTGATGGCCCGGAAGCTGACTGCCTCCTCAGCCTACCCACTGCTGAGTGTCTTCGGCTGGTCGAAATTCTATATCGGGTGAGTGATGATCCCGATATTATACACAAGTTCCCTAAACTATTCTCCGAACTTGGAAAAATGACCAGATGTCAGATTCGGTTACATATCAATGAACAAGTACGACCTGTAGCACAACACCACAGGCGAGTGCCCTTCCACCTTCAACAAGCTGTGGAAGATGAAATTCAAGAACTATTACAAACGGACATTATTGAGCGGACAGAAGGCCCCATTCCGTGGATCTCACCAGTGGTGATCGTGCCAAAGAAGTGCACTCCAGGCCAGGTGCGCCTGTGTGTGGACATGAGGCTTCCAAACACAGCGATCGAAAGAGAGCGGCATCCAGGTCCTCACTTAAGTGACATGATTTAATCTCTCAATGGCGCACGGGTCTTTTCCAAACTAGACCTGAATAAAGGATACCACCAGCTGGAACTGCATGAGAAGTCGCGCTATATAACAACTTTCACCACTCATCTAGGGCTGTTCCGATATAAGCGTCTTAGCTTTGGAGTTTCGTCTGCAGTGGAGATTTTCCAAGAAGCTATCCGCCAGACTATACATCACATACCAAATGCACTGAATTACAGTGATGACATTTTAGTGTACGACGCGAATGTCCAAGAACATGACAAAGCACTCGACCGAGTGTGCCACGCTCTCCTGGAATCTAACCTCACCCTCAATAAAGAAAAGTGTGAATTCCATCAGTCCACTCTCAAATTCTTTGGTCACGTGTTCTTCGGAGCCGGGATGAAGCCTGATCCCGAGAAAGTGATAGCCCTAAATGACACCAAAAGTCCCCAAGATGTGAGTGACATCAGATCTTTCTTGGGAATGGCGAGCTACTGCGCCAGGTACATCAAAGATTACGCCACCATCAGCCATCCCTTACGTGGTCTTACCAAACAAGGGCAACCATTCACCTGGACTCCCCAGTGTGAGCAGGCATTTCAAGAAATCAAACGAGCTGTTGAGCCCGCTGACAATCTGGCATACTTCAGCCCCAAAAGGAATACCGACATCACTGTAGATGCCAGCCCAGTGGGGTTAGGTGCCATACTAGCTCAGTTTGACAAAGACACTGATCACAAACCTTAGAAGTGCGTGCTTTGGTGAGCACAATCAAGTTCGGTGGCGAGGTAATTAGGGCGAAGAGGAATCCACTGCGGAAAGAGTAGGATACATAAGGTTCAGGCCAAGTCGTTCCCGTAAAAAGAGAGACGACAAGCAGGACTAGTATTCCTGCCGTGGTTCTGGGTGCACCGAACTTGATTGTGCTCACCAAAGCACGCACTTCTAAGGTTCGTCTCTCTTATTGAATGGTGACGTCGGACTTCACCCCCGTCCTGACAATCACTTCTAGCACACCCGGTCTAGAGAGGGCCGGGTCGGAATTATCACCGGCACAGCGACCTGTGGCCATATACTCACCGACTACAGCCCTGAGGAGTCGCCAAACTTGTGTAACCCTTTGGCGACAAAACACGTGTCGGCTGGTCTACGGCTGGTCTACCATACATTAAAAGAGGAACCATACCACCAATCGTCCTCTTTTTCTACGAATGTGGACTCCTGATCTTTCATATGTCCATTGAGACATCATTTCTGTACTTGTAATTGGGTGTGCAACAGATCTTTTTCATCTGAAAATCAGATAGTAGCAGGACCTAACAATGGAAGTGTGCTTCTGCGGGCGGCCCAGACGAACAACGACCCAGGCGGCTAATTGAAGAACTATAATCAAGTCAGACTTTGCTATTTGTTGTCATTTTGTTAACACGGGGGAGATGTAATGATGTGTATGCAGTCTAGTCTTTGTGGGTGGAGTTAGGGGAGTTACAGGAAAAGGAGGAGCGGGGACAGGAAAGGGGCAGTTAGAGTTAGGGACGTGGTCAGGAGCAGCCGCAAGAATAAATGCTCTCCTAATAGAATACAGCGTGTCTGTCATTATTTATATTTACAACAAGGGGTGGTGAGGGACAGAGTCTCTGAATTAAGCAGAAAGCTCTCACCCCGTCAAGAGATCAGGGCTAGATCCAACACCGTTTTTTAGCTCACTGCACCATCCCAGTTTCAGAACCTGGCTGTATGCAAATTAGTCTGTTCCTGTCCCAGTGCATGATGGGAACAGGGCAAACCAAACTACAAAAGCCAATTCTTACACTGGGAAGGAAACAAGCTCCCGGGGACCGGTTTCTGGCATTACAGCCGTCTTCGGCCCGGTTTGCTTGAATCCTGATGGTGCAATGCGCAAGGGTCTCACATCTGAGAATACCCTTCCACGCTTAGGGTGGACAAAAATATTTACAACAAGGGGTGGTGAGGGACAGAGTCTCTGAATTAAGCAGAAAGCTCTCACCCCGTCAAGAGATCAGGGCTAGATCCAACACCGTTTTTTAGCTCACTGCACCATCCCAGTTTCAGAACCTGGCTGTATGCAAATTAGTCTGTTCCTGTCCCAGTGCATGATGGGAACAGAGCAAACCAAACTACAAAAGCCAATTCTTACACTGGGAAGGAAACAAGCTCCTGGGGACCGGTTTCTGGCATTACAGCCGTCTTCGGCCCGGTTTGCTTGAATCCTGATGGTGCAATGAGCAAGGGTCTCACATCTGAGAATACCCTTCCACGCTTAGGGTGGACAAAAATATTTACAACAAGGGGTGGTGAGGGATAGAGTCTCTGAATTAAGCAGAAAGCTCTCACCCCGTCAAGAGATCAGGGCTAGATCCAACACCGTTTTTTAGCTCACTGCACCATCCCAGTTTCAGAACCTGGCTGTATGCAAATTAGTCTGTTCCTGTCCCAGTGCATGATGGGAACAGGGCAAACCAAACTACAAAAGCCAATTCTTACACTGGGAAGGAAACAAGCTCCCGGGGACCGGTTTCTGGCATTACAGCCGTCTTCGGCCCGGTTTGCTTGAATCCTGATGGTGCAATGAGCAAGGGTCTCACATCTGAGAATACCCTTCCACGCTTAGGGTGGACAAAAATATTTACAACAAGGGGTGGTGAGGGACAGAGTCTCTGAATTAAGCAGAAAGCTCTCACCCCGTCAAGAGATCAGGGCTAGATCCAACACCGTTTTTTAGCTCACTGCACCATCCCAGTTTCAGAACCTGGCTGTATGCAAATTAGTCTGTTCCTGTCCCAGTGCATGATGGGAACAGGGCAAACCAAACTACAAAAGCCAATTCTTACACTGGGAAGGAAACAAGCTCCCGGGGACCGGTTTCTGGCATTACAGCCGTCTTCGGCCCGGTTTGCTTGAATCCTGATGGTGCAATGAGCAAGGGTCTCACATCTGAGAATACCCTTCCACGCTTAGGGTGGACAAAAATATTTACAACAAGGGGTGGTGAGGGACAGAGTCTCTGAATTAAGCAGAAAGCTCTCACCCCGTCAAGAGATCAGGGCTAGATCCAACACCGTTTTTTAGCTCACTGCACCATCCCAGTTTCAGAACCTGGCTGTATGCAAATTAGTCTGTTCCTGTCCCAGTGCATGATGGGAACAGGGCAAACCAAACTACAAAAGCCAATTCTTACACTGGGAAGGAAACAAGCTCCCGGGGACCGGTTTCTGGCATTACAGCCGTCTTCGGCCCGGTTTGCTTGAATCCTGATGGTGCAATGAGCAAGGGTCTCACATCTGAGAATACCCTTCCACGCTTAGGGTGGACAAAAATATTTACAACAAGGGGTGGTGAGGGACAGAGTCTCTGAATTAAGCAGAAAGCTCTCACCCCGTCAAGAGATCAGGGCTAGATCCAACACCGTTTTTTAGCTCACTGCACCATCCCAGTTTCAGAACCTGGCTGTATGCAAATTAGTCTGTTCCTGTCCCAGTACATGATGGGAACAGGGCAAACCAAACTACAAAAGCCAATTCTTACACTGGGAAGGAAACAAGCTCCCGGGGACCGGTTTCTGGCATTACAGCCGTATTCGGCCCGGTTTGCTTGAATCCTGATGGTGCAATGAGCAAGGGTCTCACATCTGAGAATACCCTTCCACGCTTAGGGTGGACAAAAATATTTACAACAAGGGGTGGTGAGGGACAGAGTCTCTGAATTAAGCAGAAAGCTCTCACCCCGTCAAGAGATCAGGGCTAGATCCAACACCGTTTTTTAGCTCACTGCACCATCCCAGTTTCAGAACCTGGCTGTATGCAAATTAGTCTGTTCCTGTCCCAGTGCATGATGGGAACAGGGCAAACCAAACTACAAAAGCCAATTCTTACACTGGGAAGGAAACAAGCTCCCGGGGACCGGTTTCTGGCATTACAGCCGTCTTCGGCCCGGTTTGCTTGAATCCTGATGGTGCAATGAGCAAGGGTCTCACATCTGAGAATACCCTTCCACGCTTAGGGTGGACAAAAATATTTACAACAAGGGGTGGTGAGGGACACTCTGTTCATCACCACCCCCTTTTTTGAATCGCTTTTGGCCACTATAGGTGTGACAGGGTATACTCAGACATGAGTCCCTTGCTCACTGTACCATCAGGATTCAAGCAAGCCGGGCCGACGACGGCTGAAATGCCAGAAACCGGTCCACGGAAGCTTGTCTCCTTTCCGGTGAAGAATTGGCTTGGTAGTTTGGTCTGCCCTGTTCCCATGATGCACTGGGCCAGGGACAGACTAATTTGCATATAGCCAGGTTCTGAGCTGGGATGGTGCAGTGAGCTAAATAACGGTGATGGATCAAGCCCTGATCTTTGGACTGGGTAAGAGTGGTCTGCTTAATTCAGACACTCTGTTCATCACCACCCCCTTTTTTGAATCGCTTTGGCCACTATAGGTGTGGCAGGGTATACTCAGACATGAGTCCCTTGCTCACTGTACCATCAGGATTCAAGCAAGCCGGGCCGACGACGGCTGAAATGCCAGAAACCGGTCCCCGGAAGCTTGTCTCCTTTCCGGTGAAGAATTGGCTTAGTAGTTTGGTCTGCCCTGTTCCCATGATGCACTGGGCCAGGGACAGACTAATTTGCATATAGCCAGGTTCTGAGCTGGGATGGTGCAGTGAGCTAAATAACGGTGATGGATCAAGCCCTGATCTTTGGACTGGGTAAGAGTGGTCTGCTTAATTCAGACACTCTGTTCATCACCCCCCCCCCTTTTTTGATTCGCTTTTGGCCACTATAGGTGTGGCAGGGTATACTCAGACATGAGTCCCTTGCTCACTGTACCATCAGGATTCAAGCAAGCCGGGCCGACGACGGCTGAAATGCCAGAAACCGGTCCCCGGAAGCTTGTCTCCTTTCCGGTGAAGAATTGGCTTGGTAGTTTGGTCTGCCCTGTTCCCATGATGCACTGGGCCAGGGACAGACTAATTTGCAAATAGCCAGGTTCTGAGCTGGGATGGTGCAGTGAGCTAAATAACGGTGATGGATCAAGCCCTGATCTTTGGACTGGGTAAGAGTGGTCTGCTTAATTCAGACACTCTGTTCATCACCACCCCCTTTTTGAATCGCTTTTGGCCACTATAGGTGTGGCAGGGTATACTCAAACATGAGTCCCTTGCTCACTGTACCATCAGGATTCAAGCAAGCCGGGCCGACGACGGCTGAAATGCCAGAAACCGGTCCCCGGAAGCTTGTCTCCTTTCCGGTGAAGAATTGGCTTGGTAGTCTGGTCTGCCCTGTTCCCATGATGCACTGGGCCAGGGACAGACTAATTTGCATATAGCCAGGTTCTGAGCTGGGATGGTGCAGTGAGCTAAATAACGGTGATGGATCAAGCCCTGATCTTTGGACTGGGTAAGAGTGGTCTGCTTAATTCAGACACTCTGTTCATCACCACCCCCTTTTTTGAATCGCTTTTGGCCACTATAGGTGTGGCAGGGTATACTCAGACATGAGTCCCTTGCTCACTGTACCATCAGGATTCAAGCAAGCCGGGCCGACGACGGCTGAAATGCCAGAAACCGGTCCCCGGAAGCTTGTCTCCTTTCCGGTGAAGAATTGGCTTGGTAGTTTGGTCTGCCCTGTTCCCATGATGCACTGGGCCAGGGACAGACTAATTTGAATATAGCCAGGTTCTGAGCTGGGATGGTGCAGTGAGCTAAATAACGGTGATGGATCAAGCCCTGATCTTTGGACTGGGTAAGAGTGGTCTGCTTAATTCAGACACTCTGTTCATCACCACCCCCTTTTTTGAATCGCTTTTGGCCACTATAGGTGTGGCAGGGTATACTCAGACATGAGTCCCTTGCTCACTATACCATCAGGATTCAAGCAAGCCGGGCCGACGACGGCTGAAATGCCAGAAACCGGTCCCCGGAAGCTTGTCTCCTTTCCGGTGAAGAATTGGCTTGGTAGTTTGGTCTGCCCTGTTCCCATGATGCACTGGGCCAGGGACAGACTAATTTGCATATAGCCAGGTTCTGAGCTGGGATGGTGCAGTGAGCTAAATAACGGCGATGGATCAAGTCCTGATCTTTGGACTGGGTAAGAGTGGTCTGCTTAATTCAGACACTCTGTTCATCACCACCCCCTTTTTTGAATTGTCATTATTTATAGCACGACGCTACACTGTCCTATCACACATTCTGTGCCAATTAAAAACAAATAACATGTGGATGGTTTCCTAAGGTGACAAACGTTCAAAATCAGCAAACGATCATGAGAAAGCTCTATGCCTTGCACAAAAACACGACACCAAATGAACACAAAGCAATGGGTATAAGGAAGGTTCTGTAAAAGACACCAACAGTGTTTAGCAGCAGGGGCAGCTCTTGTTTCCCGAAGCGCGGAAGTGCGCAGTTGTGCGCATTACTACCACCACTACTTAAAGGAGAAAGAAAGGAGGCAAGTAAGTGTAATTACTTGCAGGGTGTCTTGTTTGAAGTGACAGGCCATCGGATCATGTAACACGTGCTGAGTATTGACAGGTCACGTATGATATGGTGTTTCAAAGCAGTAGGTTGAAACCCCCCTTTGACCACAGCTCAAGCCGTTCGTAACTAATGACATCCTCAGATGGCTGCGAAGACGGCGCGCGCCGTGATCGTCCCAGCATCTCCACCAGCTGGTTTCAAGTCCGAAGACGTGAACGGTATCGACAAGCATCCCTTTGATATGTACATAAATAGGAGGACGTGACCTTTCACGCTTCTGACAGTTGCCACTGTGCGCATTCTTTGACGCCCCACGAACAGGGGAAGTCATCATCCTCTTCAACAAAATATAGGGATATTGTGCGCATGCGCACCCACTGGGCTCGATGGTTTCGTAGAGATATTTTTAATTAAGACAGGATTTGTACTCTCAAAGTTATGCTTATCCCTACTTCTTAGTTTCAAAATGCATTACCTTTTTTAAAATGCTGGAGTTTTTCTTTTGCGTCTTTGAAATTGCTTATACCTAATTATTTCATTACTTTGGCCATCTTATGTGTTCTTGAACAGCAGAGGCTTATCTAGTTTAGTTCTTCCTGGAATGAAGACACACCATTTCGGCAGAGCGGAGAGCTCGTTAGGCCGCATGGTTTTGTCACACATTATGGAAATAGCTTACAAGCCATCCTGACTGCCTGCAACTTCCCTGAGACTGACAGGTGTCTTCCCATTACTGCAACTCCCCGACCCCATTTGCAGCACCGCTTTCTTTCTTTCTTTTCGCTTTAGCACGAACCAGATCCATTTGAGTATCAGAGACCTCTACAGCAATTACGATGGAACAGGAATATATTAAGGGCATAAGGTTCAGCATGTCCATTGTGGGGGTTGTGGTTGAAATATCAACGTACTGTACATCAAATAAATGTAAGAAAGGTAGATCATTATGACAAATCATGACTGGAAGTATTGAGCAAAGAAAAGAGAAGGTGGTTAAGTTCTGTCTTGCAGGAAGGGTTGTTTCTTTTAGCTGATTGAATAGGGGGTCAGATCTTTGGTTTGACTGAGAAGGATTGATTCAGAGGGCAGGATTTTTTGAGGAGAGGAGTTTTGAGACAGAGAGAGTCTATACTTCTGAGCTTCAAGGATTCTCTCCTCCGCTCCACCCCCCCGCCCCCCCACCATAACAATTCGTTTTTGGGTTAGGTAGCTTGCTGTACCTTTGTGTAATGTCTTGTGAGTTATACTGGTTAGTTTATGTTGACTTCTGGTTTTGATTGGCAGTTATTTGTGTGTGATCAGCATGAGTGAGTTGTGTGATCGTGCTTGTTATTAGCATACGAGCTACAGTAGAGTTCTGCTCTTAGAGGACCAACATGAGTTTTGTTTGGAGTGAAGTGTTTTACTCTTCCAAGGAGTCTGATTTGTTGTGTATTCCTTGCTATGGTGTTAATGTGGAAGTGAAGATTCAGGAGATTCTTTAGGGTGAAGCACAGGGATTTCGCCTTTCCCAACAATGGTGGGCTTACAGTCTAAATGCTTGATGTGATGTGCCTAACCAAGTTTGTACAGGAGTGTTACAGTGAGATGGTGCAATCAGAAGCAATTCTGTCTTCCGTGACTTCAGATTGCGGTGATATTGGGTCATCAATCATTGTAGGTCTTTCATCATTGTTCCCTGTGCAGTTATGTTGTCAGGGGATGAGCTGCAGACTTGCTTCTTCTTTTTAATTAATAGGCCCACATTCTAACGCTGGTAGGATGTTAAATAGGAAGATGTAACTTTTGATGTCAGAAGATCAAAGTGCAGGCTGAGCTCTTTAGGTCTGAGGCACAAAGCCCTTTTGCAGTCACAAATACTGCAAATCAAAAAGTCACTGCAATAGGGCTTTGCATAATGAGTTAGAAATTTGACTTGTAAAAGGTCTTTTGCTACCCTTTCTGTATTGTGAATAAGAGGAGGTGTGAAATTGATGTTCCCTTTCTATATGCAGTTCATAAAGGTATGCATCATAAAGGTATGTATCATTGGTTTGTGGCCACAATTGAGGGATCAAATAATTAATCATTGCATCACTTACTGGCCCCAAAGATGGAGTGGTAACTGATTTGCAGTTGGGAAACTATCCTCAAAGGACAGCTTGCCCTTTAAGAATCTCGTCGGTGGCCAGGTGTCTTACCAAGCTTGAAACATTCTTTTTAACACCTTGCCTGCGGCGCCGATTCTCCCCTGGTGCTGAACATTCCATTCGCGGGTGTGGTCATGACGGAACGGTTCCGTCATGAGCACAGCGCGACCGATGCTCATGACGGAACCGTTCCGTCATGAGCATCGAAGAGGTTAAAGTAGCACTTGTCCCTTTAATGGACACGGGCTATTAACAAATGTCTCCTGTTTGGGAATGCAAATGCAAACATGAGGTGTATTGTCCCTTGCAGACCTCCACCACTGCTTTTGCAGTCAATCAAAAGGGGGTCAAAATTAAAACCTGCTTAATCAATCAATCAATCAATCAATAAAACTTTATTTCGGATTTGTTTCAAGACCACAAAAGTACAGGTACAGTAATACAAAATTCATTGTTCTTTAAAAAAAATAGACCATATCAGGATATAGAAAGTACAAAATGCAAAAGGACATCCGGGAGCATTCAGGCTTCCCCTACCCCCGCCTGCCCCGACATTGGCAAGCAGCCCGTGCCCCCTGCCCGCCCTGTCCCCTGCCTGCCCTGACCCCCGCCTGCCCTGACATTGCCTTTCTGCAGCCGATCTGTTTTCCCGCCTGGCCCGACCCCCGCCTGGCCTGAGTCAATGGAGGTCGGACAGTACTACCTTCAAAATGTTCCACCCGTCACCTTGTTAGTCCCTGTCCCCAGCCTGCCCCGACCCCCGCCTGCCCTGAAATTGCCTTTCCTCAGCCGATGTGTGTTGTTGAAACTCCCTGTCCCCCACCTGGCCCGACACCCGCCTGCCCCTACATTGTCCCCGGAGCCTTACCTCAGCCACCGCTCCTTAGTTCACCACTCCTCGCCGCTCTGCTCCTCACCGCCTGTGTTGTTGTAATTCCCCGTCCCCCACCTGGCCCGACACCCGCCTGCCCCGACATTGTCCCCGGAGCCTTACCTCAGCCACCACTCCTCATTTCACCGCTCCTCGCTGCTCTGCTCCTCACCGCCTGTCCGCCGCCGCTCCTCCCCCACACCATGTCCGCTGCTCCTCGTACGCCGCTCCTCCCAGTGCTCCTGACGTGAGCACGCACGTCGCAGCCGGCGCTACTTTGGAGGGACTACTTTTATTTTAAAATACATTTTGTAAATAACGTTTATTTTTAAAATGTATATAGCCTATGTCCTTCTGCTTGCCCTGAGGTTTTCAAAGATGTCTTGGGTGTTTGGATTGGTGGTGTACTTTTCGAGTTTACCTGGCTCAAAGGACACAGTTCTCTCTTTATAATAGTAGTATAGATACACACTCAGAAGAATTTGATTAAAAAGTCATTACAAGTCCAGGCATTTTCTATACCTAACAGTTGATTTTAAAAATTCAAGTACATGGAGAATACTGTCACTGTGTAATAGTTGTAAATACATCATAGCTGGTCTGATCTGACAAAAATTGAGTTTTCTTAAAAGTGACACCAGATAACGTTTACGGGGATATTCATAAAATCTACAAGTCCTGCGGAGACTTTCCTTCGCAGCCGCAGGGAGCTGCTACTTTACTAAAAATCGCAGTTCTTGGCCTAACAAGCAAAGGATAAAATAGATACAGCCGAAATCTGGTAAGTAAAAATGTTTCTTGTGAGGTCAGAGCACCCATTAAATAAGGCTCAATAGATGCAGATATTTTTAACATGACATATTTTCTGACACTCGGTTTCTGAATCTCAATGGCTTCCCTCTGAATCGTTCTTTCCATGAGGAAGGCCAGTTTTATTGCCTCCGGGTCCCTCTTGGTAATACAGTCAGGACTTTCAAACAACTTCCTACACCCTAATCTGAGGAAGCTTGTCTTCAGATATTCAAACCATGGTATAGCAAGCGCATTATCCTGAGACAAACAATCTTTTACAATTAAGTGCGTAAGAGGTATATCAGGATTTAGCCATATATTTAACCAACAGGTCAGTGGGCATAAAGAGAAAATATCACTGACATATTGTGTCCCCAGTTCTTCATGGACAGCTAAATTAGATGTGCCCAGGGGGACACACAGAAGACGTTTCAAAAACAAATTCTCCACAATCTGGAGTTGCTTTCCCGCAATGTACCCCCAAATTTAACTACCATATACTGCTGTAGCCACTGATTTGGCATTATATAATTGCAGCATAGCACCAGTAGGTTTTTTCCCCAGTTTGGATGCAAAGTTGAATATCGATGCATTCACCCTAGCAACGTCCCCTTTCTTTTTAAGAACATGCGGGCCCCAGTATAGTTTGTTATCGAAAAGGACCCCAAGATAGCAGAACGTGTTGGAAATAGGAATTGTTGCATCACCCAATTTGAATAAAAAGTTCCTTCTGGGTTGCTGGCCTACCTGCATGATAAATGATTTTGAGTTGTTAATCGTTAAATCCCAACTGTCATGAAGGACTTAAAAGCAGTTAAAAGAGCTTGAAGGCCTCTTTCAGTCCTAGATATGAGGACTGCATCGTCCGCATATAATAGGACCGGAATTCCCCGGCATCCGACTCTGGGACAGTCAGCCGCCACCTCCTGAAGAGCGCTGTCTAGGTCATTAATACAAAAATTAAACAGAAAAGGAGCCAGAATACATCCTTGTCGGACTCCTCTTCTAATGTTAAAATTCTTTGTCACACTTAGATCTTGGGAAAATCTAACATTCGCTCTGGTATTGCTGTGTAGATCTACTAGAAAGTCTACAATACCACCATCAACCCGCTTCGCCCTCATGAACGGCCACAACTTCCGTCTGTTCACACAGTCAAAGGCTGAAGACAAGTCCATGAAGGCGAGGTGGATGGTTCCCCTATGTGCCACTGTATATTCACTTAATATTAAAAAAAGATCGAGGCATTGGGTTGTTGTTGAATGACCTCTGCAGAAGCCGTATTGGGAGATAGACATAATGTTGTTATCCTCAACCCAGGTTGTAAGTCTTTGCAAAAAGTACCCTTCCTATTACTTTCAACATAGAGTCTATGAGTGAAATGGGTCTGTAACAATGTGCACTACATTTATCCCCTTTTTTAAAAGCAGGTACAATTGTGGAAACCCCCCAAGATTGAGGACATCCACTATGTACTGCAGCATTACCAGGTGTCTTACCAAACTTGAAACATTCTTTTTAAAGTAGCACTTGTCCCTTTGATGGACACGGTCTATTAACAAAATGTCTCCTGTTTGGGAATGCAAATGCAGACATGAGGTGTATTGTCCCTTGCAGACCTCCCCCACTGCTTTTGCAGTCAATCAAAAGGGGGTCAAAATTAAAACCTGCTTAATCAATTTTCATTAGGCTTGCTGTTTTGCGACCACCTATGAAAAGCAATTTTGACATCGGACATATTCTTACATAGATCGCACCACAAAATTCCAAGCAGGTATCAAAGTGTTGGTGGGCAATTTACATCCACTATTTGCAACATGCATGTAAATACCGCAAGCCCATTGTACCTAATAAAACCAATGTCCTGGCATTTTGTTTAATTTCTTCATACTTCCTGCATAACTTGATTGTTTCCTGAGACCATGACCCAAATGAAATGGGTCTGGGCTGTATTTCTGATGAAATTAACTCACACAACAAGGAATCCAACACCACCCAGGCAACCCTCATTTTATGTATCCTGCCACAGCTTGTTCACAGTTAATTCACTCACTCGCTGTGAAAACATTTGTGGCATGTTGCATGTTAGAAAACTAAAAAGATGAAATAGAAACAAATAATGGGTCACTAAATGTAAATTAGAACTGTGAAATACGTATAGCTAGAGCCTGGGGGTTTGCAAGAACTGGAATTCATGTGGCCAACAAGGTACACATTAAAATGGTTTTGCTGGTTGTAGGAACAGATTCAGGGGTCTGGAGGTAAGCAGGGGTTACTACTCTTCAGTTGTACCAACAGGAGCTATTTGCCTCTCTTGCCCTGGGGTCACCTTGCTTTTGGACTCAAAAACTGAGCACCAAGTGCGCCTTTTTACCACGTATGTCCCAGGGTAGCTAGCAGTGTTGGATTAGGATTAAAAATCATCCCTGGCACATACAAAAAAAGTAGCCCACATTTGCATATTGCCTTTCCGCAAAACACTGCTTTGGCGAAATTTGATAAAAAAAGGCGGGGGTGGGGAATGCACGGATTAGTTTACACTGGTGAAACACACCTGAAAACAGGTGAGGCCACTTCTGCTCAGGCCCCCTGCCCCTGCTCAATGTGCGTACAATAATAGGCCGGCCCAGCGAGAGAAAGGCAGTGACACCTTTTGATAAAGGGGAGTTAATGGACACCCATCTGTCTCCAGAAAGGCCACTCAGGACCCAATGGGCCGCTAGGGGCATCTGAACAACGCAGACACTGCCCAAATCGGACCCCCCAGGCTGCCCAAAAAAGCAACCTACAGCTGGAACTAGACACCGGCCCCTCGGGCATTGCCCGAGTGTCCGCGTTACCAATCTGACCCTGGTAGCGAGGCAGAATTGTCCAAGGCCTACTCAGGGACGGGTGGCTAGACACTAAGAACTCATTGCAGTGCAATAGTAGGATACTTTGCAACTGTTCAACCATTTGCTTTGTCTTAGAAAGAAAAGTGCTTTAATACCAACACGCAGCTAAACATCTCAGTTGAAAAGCACACACAGGCACAAACACAAAGAAACGTTAGCAGCAGAAATCAGATAAGCAGGGATCTTGATAAGTGAAAGTTAATTTATTAAAGATCCCACAGTAGGTACTATTGGAATTCCTTTGTCATGTGGCTGCACGTGCACAGCACATTTTTACCAGCAACTTTTTCTCGCCATAAGGTGTGCTCATGTGTGTACTCAGATGATCGTAGGCAGAGAGGCGTGCAGTTGAGCTGGATGCGAGTGAGGTTTGCTGGACAAGCAGAGCAGATACAGCCTTCTTTGCAGGTTCGCAGTGTGCTCTGTCCTCTATATTTGATTCTTTGGGCACTTGCTGAACACAGGGCAAAATTCACCAAAATACAATAAAAAGCTGCCACGCGCACACCCCGCGCAGATCATGAAGGGATGGGGAGGGCTAGTCTCAAAATAATGCCCGAGTCAATGGAATTGGACAACAGATGGTGACTGGTGCTCATGCGCTGAAACCCCCAAAACCCAGTGGTTGCCACAGTCACGCAATATACAGTGCTTCATAGCCAAGGGATGTAGTGAGCGTAAAAGTGATATCAGGATCACGATATGACTTAGTTCTTCAGTTTGAATGAATGCTGGAACATTGTTTGGGAGCCACGCTGTCCTGAGGACAATATCACCTGACCTGTAGAAGGCCACCAGGTTTTCCCGGGTCACAGGCACCAAGGACACAGTCAATTATGCCGAGTTTCCACAAAGGGAGGTTCAACGTATTGTTATTTTTTTTGTTTAAATGTTTTTATTGAAGGTTTATATTGCATTACAACCAGTATCCTGGCAAGTGTATACTGTTTTTAAGATGTCATAAAAAAATACAGTAATTCATGACTAGTGGCTATACATCAGACAGCAGTAACATGTCACTTCGACCGTTGACGTTATCATCCCAAACATAGTCCCTGTGCATATCTGTAACTATTACTTAGTGGGGAAAGAACCCACGTCCCCCTGTTAGCATATCACTATGAGAGGCACGGGTCATACGGTGATGTTGTTTGGGGTGTCCGGGGGCTCTGTGTGCTACCTCTATGTATATCTGAGGTGGCTCTGTCCAGGCCTTTGGTGCATGCATTCCTAGGAACTGTGTATCGGAATCGGAACTTCCGAATATTGAAGAGAACAACTAACTGTTGGGGGGAATGAACTGGGGGATAATGCTGCGGATACCCCATTATGAGGAGAAAGGGGGAAAAAATGAAGATGCTGAATCCCGGTAAGTGGCGTGGACAGTGGTCGGTGCGTAATGGGTGGCGGAGGCTGAAGGTGTCAGCTTTGCATCTCGTGAGAGGGGTGGGGCTAGTGTCAGGCTATCCTACATTCTAGGGATCAGCATTTACTCATGAGGCCTCTCCTATCTGCCCCTGTGGAGAACCCAATGTGGAGTGCGACTGAGAGGTCGGTAGGGAGGGTAGATCACCTCTGCCCTTCCCCCCCGCACCCCACACCTTCGTCCGCCCACAGTTCATTGGTTGCGTATTCTCCCATTAGATTGATCCGCAGAGGGTGTAGGCTGAGCCTTCGAAACGGGGAAAAAAAACTTGGATGTTCAGGAAACTTCCCAACTAGAGGGACATAGCGTCGGAAACAGGATGTCCAAACTGTACTTCATGTACTGTCTTTAAGTCGTTTTGTGGAGGGGGTTGGTTGCTCGGTTGCGGGTATCTCCAGCCGTCCGACTGCCCGCTGCATAATGGCCAGTTCATGCCGCTGGGGGAACAGTCTCTTCTGGCGATGCGCATGCAGCAATTCATGGTGCAACCAGTCTCGGTAGGTCGTTCTCGGGGTTGTCAACCATATTTGTTGCATGTATACTGGCAGTGAAGGAGGACATATACACAGAACAGGGTGTTGCGATTTTCAGTATGAACTGTTTTTCCTGTTGCTATTTAAATCAGCGTGTCTGCCGTTTGTGGGGTGACCAGTGATGGCGTGCCAGATCCGTCATGTGACGTATGGGCATCGCTAGCTTCGTCGTCTGACGTGAAGATGTGAGGAGCTTCTTCTATGTCTGAGTTGGTCCAAACTTCTCTCCTTGCTGCCGCATCCTGTAGGGCCTTCCTGTGCTCTGCTATGATTTGTTCCAGATTGAGGGCTCGGTGTGTGGGCGATCTCGGGTGGGAGGTAAGTTACGTGAGGGTGACCTTCATCCGTTGGCGCCTGGGGCGGTTTGAGTGCCGGTTGTGTGGCGAGTCCTCCTCGGCTACCGGGCCGGGAAGGTGATGGTCTATCCAGGAACTTGCTTCCGCTGGGTCGGTGAAAAAATGCGTAGAACCTTATAGATGATTTTTAAACAGGCTGGAAAGAGGAGAGCGTATTGCACCTGTTTCTGTTGTAGGGATCGCTTGACCGCTAGGAAGGTGGATCTCTGTTGTTGAACAGCTCTTGAATAGTCCGGGAATAACATGACGCGCTTATCCTCCACGAGCAGCGCACCCTTCTCCCGGGCTGCTCTAAGAATGGTGTCCCTATCCTGGAAGTGGAGTAGCTTCAGGAGGAATGGTTGAGGTGGTAAGCCTGGTTTGAACTTACGAGCTGGCACCCGATGCGCCCTTTCGACGGAGAAAAGCGGAGTCAGGTCTTCTGGACGCGTAAATGACTTTATCCAGGCCTCCATGTGTGTGATTGGGTGGGATCCTTCTGAGCCCTCCGGCAGATTCAGGATGTAGATGTTACTCCTCCGAGAACGTCCCTCCAAATCGTCTGTTTTATTTTCAAGGAGTTGTATTCTACGCTGCATGTCTGTTAGCGCATCCTGGTGTGCTCGCACCTCAGGTTCTATAACTTGGAGCGTTGTTTCGGCCTGCTTGACTTTGTCCGCTAATTTCCGGTGGTCATCTCTTGGGATGCTAATGTCCGCAGCCATCTCTCCAAACTTAGGGGCTCATTACGATCGCGGATGGACTTGCGTCCGTCTGCGACCCCAGAGTAGGAGGGAACCTCCGCATGGCCTGCAGAGTTCCCTCCTGTGCAATTAGGATGTGACCGCCACCCTGGCGGTCACATCCTCTATTTATACCATTGCGGCGGGTGCGGCTTCAAGCTGCACCCGCCGCAATGGTAAAAATGCATACATTGCATATGTATGCAGAAAGCGGCAGGCACCGTGCAGTGCCTGCCAATTTCTGCATACAAATGAAGGGGGGTACCATAGGTACCCCCCATGTGCACCCCCACCCCCTTTCACCCAGGGGCCCCGCAACGGGCCCCTGCAGTGAAGTTCCACATGCTTTTCCACGGCGGAAAACCCGCTGCGGAAAAGCATGTTTTGAAACCCATTCTAATATGGCTGGCGGTGTCTGAGAGACACCGCCACCATATTAGAGCTTTTCCGCCACGGTTGTAAGCCAACCGCGGCGGAAAAACAGTGGACTGAAACCAGGACCCACCTGCCATCCTAATGTGGCGGTGGGTCTTTGGTGAGTCCGCAGCGGATTTTTCACATCCTCCAGGCCGGCAGTGGCTTCCGCCGGCCCAGAGGATGCGGAAAATCCGCTATCCTAATAAGCCCCTTAGTCTCCATCGTGACTCTGGAGTGTTCAATTGTGGCAAGGACTTTGTCCAGTTTATCCGATGTGGATGGCTCGTGAGAGGGTCCTTCGCCCGCAGAGGAATGGGTGGGTTTCGGGGAATCCTGCCTGCGATTCCGTGTTTGCGTGACCTCTGTATTGCGTAGGCATCCCAAGATGTCATAGGCAAGAGTTCCGATCTGGATCCCTGTTTTGATGCTCGGGTCCTATCGCCGGATGCAGGGGGGTGGGGATTTATGGTCCGTGAGGTGAGAGCAGTTGTGGGTGGTCGTCGAGGCGCAGTGGCTATGGCGTCGTGGTCTGTCGTCTTTGTTGCCTAACACTTCGTTTCGGGACCAGTGTGCGTCAATCCCGTTCGTGCCGTTCTCTGGCCCTCACGGTTGTTGTGGGTGCTGGTGTCATGTGAGGCATTTACCTGTGTCCGCCTGCGCTACGTGGTGTTAACAACTGTCTTTCACACACTCTGGATTTCAAGGCCGGAGGGGGGTGGAGGGCTAGGGACACTTCTCCACGCCAGCACAAAGTTGCTGTAGGGCATGCCAGGGCCCTGGGTTGCGTGGTGGTGGTCATGTGTTGTGACCTCCTCCTTGTGCGCCTTGGGTCCAAGCGCGACGGTGTGCGGCTGGTCGTGGGGCCCCGAATATTAAGGTGCAGCCAGTGTAGGGTGTTCCGTTGTGTGTGCGGGTGCCACTTGGCGAGGCTCCCGTGTTGTCTCTCCTGTCGGTATTTGCCCCGTTATGCTTCTGCTCACCACCCCCGCTCTCCGACTCCTAGCGCCGATCTGGGAGGGGGGTTTCTCTCAATGCTACAGGAGAGGCGCTGGCCTAGCGTGGCCTTTGTCACTGTCGTGGTGCTGGTGGATGGGCCTCAGCGGGGTCCTCGAGAGGGACCCTGGCGGCAATGGAGCACGGGGGTGGCGGGCCGAGCGACGCTCCCGTCCTCGCACCACCGATCCGTGGCCCGGAGTTTAGCCCGTAGCTGGATACCCTTTGCTGCATGTAGGTGGGCAGGGGGGCTTCGTAGGCCAACTGGGCAGCTCCCTCTACAATTTTGCAAGAGCCGCTCAGGAGTGAGGCTTCCTCGCCCAGGCCCCACAGCGCTAGCAGGGCTTGGTGCGTTGCCGGAGCACACGCTCTCACCTCCTGGTCCGGGACGTCTGGGGAGCTGCCGTCATGTTGCCGCCTCCTCTGTTCTGGGTGCACTGTCGTTTGGAGTTACTCTTCTCCACGGATGGGGGGGGCCTCGGATCCGCCGCCGCTGGGCTCCACCGCAGGTCGTTCACCGGGGCGCCGCCATCTTCAGGTTCCTCACGGCCGCGGATCGGCCGTCTCGTTCTCTCTGGATCCCCCGGTCATTTTGTGCCGCCGCGGCGCTGAGGGCTTCCCGGTGTGTTCAGCTTGGCTGTTCGATGTTTGGGGAGTCAGGAGAGGATCCCCATTGTATTTGGCACGATTTTTAGCAGGCAGCCGGGACAGAGCTTTAGAGAAGCTTGTCCGCCATCTTAGGCTGCCAGGCCACGCCCCCGTTCAACGTATTGTTATCTTCTCAAATTGTACACTGATTTGGATGTGGTTTGCAGCATTTCAATGCTTAGACTATGCAAGCATCCCCCAGACAAATTCCAGGCAAGGGAAGCAGACCAAGCAAGCTCGAGGTCCAGCGGGGGTAACTATGTCCACATCCTCGGTGTGACAGGGAGGAAGAGGTGTGCACCACATCTGTGCAGCAGCTCCACCTCATTGGCCTTACAGGTGGTTATAGGTCGTATTCTTGAAGCTTACCATACAGCTTCCTCAGATTGCGTGTTGCTGGGCTGGAATCCACTCTTTTCAACATCTTTCTCTCCCTGCAGGGCACCACCGACGCTCCTATTAACATCGGTTAAGCTTCCTCCCTCAAGGATAGGGTTAAACAGCACTTCTAGCAACATTTCAGGATTCCTAAGTTTCTTCCCGACTTCCTATGAAGCAGGCAACCAAATACCCTAGCCATGGAGTGCAAGAGGTAACTCAAGTATACCTGTGTACCTTCCTTTAGGTAAACAATATCATGGCACAATTATCCTGCATTTGGACCCACTATTTAGGTCTGGTGTGGTATTTCCAATTGAACGCCTTGTTCTAGATTACAATTGGTTCTGGGTGTATTGGTTTGGGTCCACTCAGGTTGACACAACCATCACATGTTATGTACAGGCTCAGTAGGAAGAGAAGGTGGATTTAGTGTTCTGGCGGGGGATGAGAACAAAGACACAAAAAAGGTGAAACATTAAAACACACATTGTTTACTTAGAGTGAACACAATTTATGTGTGTACCACTTCAAAGCTTCTGGTCCAACTCAGGTCATTTAATTATTTCCAATGATTCAATTCATTTATTAAATTATACTTTATATAGTGTATAGAAACATGTTGCCTCCCAGCTACCTCAAAGCACTTATGAGCTTTTAATCCAAAGTAACTTGAACTGTACCTCTGTGATGTTCATGGTGATTCAGGATGACAAGAAGATGTTGGGTTGATACACTACACCTGATGAACCATGCGTGTCTGTGCTGCATCAGAATACCCATTTCAGATTGAATGCTTTACTGAAGAACGTAACTTTAGATATTTCCTGATCCTGAATTTTTGACGTTTTTTATGGTTCTGGGGGCACCTCCAATGCCTTTGCCTAGTGTGCATGGCGCACAGAATCCTGCATGTTCAGTGTTGGAAAATTCATTTCCTCCACCCCTTGTCAAAGATTTACATAATCAGACCTACAATGTCCATGTGGACTTATAATAGCCCATCTAATGTAAAGATCAAGTACTCCCACACATTCAGGTTATTACATATCTTACTTGCCCCTGTTTTCAGAATCTGTTTTTATGCAGGTAACTACCTATACCAATGTCAGGGAGGCTTGATGTGCCACTCTGCCAAAACGATGGGCGCTTTGTGTGAGTGACAGTATGGTTCATCGCACAGTGAACAATTTCTCCTAGGGGTTCATTGTAGTAAATCGCATTTCCTCTTCCAAGTTTGCTTCAAGTACCTAAAGAGAAAAAAATAGAATTTGGAAGGATACTTATCTGTTCACGCTGGATCCTATTAGGCAGAGATCCACCTTGCCTCACTCTGATTTAGGAATAGGGGTACCTCTAGTTGAAACACAGTGAGGGTTACGTGGAAGAAAACCAAGATCATTTTCCCACAAACGTTTCAGGACATTTGGAGCACCCATCTCTGTGTTGCATTAACCCAGCTTAGGAAAGTGTACAAGACTTTCATCAAGAGAGGGACGAGAACCAATTTGATTGAAGAAGAATGTGTAAAGTCAGGATAGGGTGAAGTGGGAGAGAAGAGGGGAGTGAAAGAAGGAAGCTAAATAAGATCAGATATCTTTTACATTTTAAAGAAGAACGAATTTTCAAATCATTGGTAAGGAGGGTGGGTACGGTATGAAGTGTTTTAGTAAAAGCTGATTTTTAATTGAAATAAATTACAACGGTTACTTGTACTGAATTGCTAGTCTTTAACTTATTGGCTCTGGGCAGATGAAAGGCTGGGTTAGCTTCCTTGGAGTTAACACTAAACACACTGACCGCTTTTGCTGGCTATAAACAGTACCAATCATTCACAGTTCATTGAAATCTCTCCCGTGGAGTTACTTTAGTTGTTGTCAAAGTCAGCTATCGTAGAATATAATCTAAAATCAGTGACCACAGGGTTGGAGTATATGGGCTAGGCAACCAAATGTTACATGGAAATGATATTAGCATGCCCCAACTGAAGAATACAGTTAATTGTCTCCATCAATGAAAAACAGCACAACAAATGTGCTGCCTCATAGCCTTTGAGTCACTTCACTTATCTCATAAGAAACGTGTTTATAGTGGAGTTGTTTGCAGCTATGTACCCATTGTTATGAATGACAAGATATTTAGGATTTTTGAAAAATTAGGAAAGAAATTATTATCAATGATGTCTATGTAGCCAGTTAACAATCAGAAAATGGGTGACCAGTGAAGCTATGTTGAAATATATGTAAACTTGTTTTTGATTTCTCATGTAGTCTTACACCACATGTGAAATCATGCTCACATAATACATAGTTTATTATGTGTTATAATAATTATGAAATGCTTTAGTATTTTTGTTTCACATCTCATGGCTCAAGCAAATCCAACACTAATGAGGAGATGTCTTGTATACATTTTTAGGTCGAACCTAGGCAGCACATGCGATGTCTCTTCAAGACATGCTGTATACACTCTTTGGACTTACAGCCAGCCCATTGCCTTTTTATTCATCCCTTCAGTTGTTGTTCAAAAGTGATTGCTTGCTAGAGGTTCATCCTTCCTCTTTGTCTCTCCCTTTTGAGTTTGGTTTCCTCCCCCAGAGCACCACCCAATTACTTTTAACATTGTGCATCTGTGTTTATCAGTTCATTTGGAGACTATTTCTTCTTTGATTCATGATCGTGTCACTGTTTGTCCGTCTTTGGTGGTTCAACTTCAGCGCCCGTCACTTAATCTATCCATCCGTTCAAATAACAAGATGAAATGTCGGACCCTTCAGTTGGTGTTTTCGTAATCACCCCTTTAACTTTCTCTGACTTCAAAGTTGCTGGATTTTTCCTAAACTTCTCCTGCTTCACTGCAAGTTGCTTAAGCGAGCCATGGTCACCTAACTTCAGCACCCCAACCTTGCAGCACCGTTAAGGGCAAGTCATGGGCAACTCCTGTCTAATTTTCTCTAACTCTTGTTTATACAATGTGAACTCAAATGGCCCGAAGGTGTTGGATCACTTTACATGAGCGCTAGTTACATTACACAATGTCAGATTACATTTGGGGGGCATTTTTATAGAGCACAAACTCGACTGACTCAAAGCTATTGAAGCAATTTACAAAAGCGGTAGTTACATTACACAAGGTCTGGTTAATTTTTTTGTTTTTAGGTGCTGAGGAGATTAAGTAATGCCAATGCTGCCCCTATTTATTAATTATCTCCCCTCTACCTGACAAATGGGAGCAGCATTCATCCCTCCCACCTCCTCTCATGTCGCTGCATGCCTGTACCGCTGCTTCTTCTTGTCGACCTCCTCTCAGAGCTCTAATTTCAAAGCACATTCGTGGCTGTTCCCCAGGGACTTTGAGAACTTTTTTATGATATAATGTGAACTTGAGTGACCCGAAGGTGTTGGAGCGCTTCACATGAGCGCTAGTTACATTACACAAGATCAGATTCATTTTTGGGGGCATGTTTATAGATCGAAATCCACTGACCCGAAGGTATATGAGCACTTTACAAAAGCGCCAGTTATACTACATAAGGTCAGGGATTTTTCTTTTTCAGCTGCACGGATATTAAGTGACGCCAACACAATCCCTGTGTATTCATTATTTTCCCTCTACCTGACAATTGAAAACATTTTGATGTTGTTGATGTGTCCAGTGCTCCAATACCCAGGGTCTGGGACAGAGGTCGGGCCGGGGCTTGCTGGTAAACAAATGGTGCGGGCAGTATTTTTAATGGAAAACTCTGGAGAAGAGTGCCTGGTGAATAGAGTCCTGGGGTGCAAGGATCTGACATCTCCACCATTGGAAAGTACTTCACTGCTTTTTTTCATCGGCTGCTCAATACTCTAGTGATGCAGTGATACACAGAATGTTTTGGCACTGTCAACTTGCATCTAGGCACGTGTCTTTCTGTCTGTGCATTAAAAAGGTTTGGAATGTGTCCATAAATGTTTCCTGAGACAAACATGTTTTCTGGAATCACACTGCATGACCCAGTTTGTAGTAATTGTATAGCTCGGCAATCCCTGGCAGCTGGCACCTAGGATAATGTGCTGCATGGCTAAACACTTATAAGGTTCCAAAGGCGAGACCAATTTATAATGCCAATGCTAGTTATTGTTACGGCATGTACTCACTACTAAAGCAAAGTATTGGAGGAAGTGGGTGGTAGATTCTTCACACAGATTCATTACCTTCTTCTGGATGTTCTTCAATTGCTTGGAAAGAAATGCTTCTATGCAGTGCACAGGTGGTGATTCATCTAATTACTACAATTGGGGCATAATAAAAACAATCATGAAAATTACTTTTGCTATCTACCAACTGTAGTTGGATTATTACCAAACACAGGAATAGTGACTCTGCTATGGTCAGAAGTGACGGCTTTAGTGGTGCCAGCATCAGAGATGGACAGTGACTGGCACACAGTGCTGGCATGTCAGGCGTCTTCTGGCACTGCCCCCTCCTTATCCTCCTTCCATCATTGTCTTTTCCTCATTGTATCCCTTATGTATTGTACTGTCCTATCTCCCCTGTACACAGTACCTCTCTCACCTTGCAGGCAGTGCGTAAGACGAGCACAAGCTGCCACCGTCAGAAGGCAAGTGGGAAAAGTATCTTGAACTGTGGGATTCCAAATCGATGTGGTTAGATACACCTTCAAACACAAGAGATGCAACTTCATTATGTCTAAAGAAGTGGATCTGTCTTTCACACCAGAGCCCATTGGTGGAGGAAGAGAAGGAAGATGGGTTCCAGTTTGACCGGTGGATGTGAGAGGAGTCACCATTACCCATCAGCAGTCTGTGCAAGCTGCCAATATGTGGAAGGAAACAACTCTGGAAGGTCTTGTAACATCTTCATGGTATCATCCAGAGGTCCCATAGCAGTGAACAGGAAGAACACCTCCAATGCGTGAGCTGCCAGTGTAGGCTAATCCACCTTCTTGCTTGTGTGAGACTCACTGTTTCCCAGATTGGTGTCTTTTTACTGCTTCCAGTGGTAGTGTCTCAGTATTATGGCAAAATCAGTTATCGGTTCTCCCTCTCTATCCATCTCACAGGGGTCCCCCAAAGCAGTTTATTCTTATGTCTACTGCTAGCTCTCATCACAACCTTTGCACTACTTGCTCAAAAGGTGCGCACCTCTCCTTATTCTTTGCATGTTCACATTTCCTTCCATCCGTCAGTGCCATAATTTAGTGTGTCTCACACAGTCATTAGCCTCGAAGTGTTGTGAGTGACACTAGCATCACACATGGACTTCAGCAAATTGCAGCTAAAAGTGCATGTTACCACTCTGTTGCCAGTCCCCACCTCTTGACTGTTTCTTGTTCTGCCCTGTGCCACCACCGAACCCGTGTTGCCCCCCTGGACCCTGGCCTACTACTATCAATAAACACTTCACTGCCCGCACCCTAAACTCTGTGCTGCTTCCCCTACTGACCAGGAATTGCTCCTCCCCCAATATAGTGCATCTTCATCTGGCACATTCACCCATGGACTACCCACTGCTTCCTCTCGCTCGGATTCTGTACTGCTCCATCTATAAATACCCGTGCTTCTCCCACACAGATAAGCTGCATTTCTCCCACCCCTAAACTCTGTGCTGCTCCCTGTGCCCTTGACACTGCACTGCCTCTCAGGACTCTGTGCTACGCCCCTTCTTGAACCTTGTGTGGCACACTTGACTGCTTACTGCTCCAGCCCCTAGACCTCCTACAGCTTCCTCTCCCTCAGCACTGTCCTTCCCCCACCCCAATATTACCAATCATTTTAGATAGTGAAACAAGTGCTATTTAACTCATTAAATCCTGCCCTATTAGCTGTGCTATTTGCTGAAAAAAAGTGGCAAGTAAGGATTGCTTTATGTAGAGAATGCACTTGGAACATAAATAACTCAATGTGACAAGCAGTGTGTGATGATTGAGCATACTCGTGCATACCACCGTAAACACTTCCTGATAGGAGGAATGATTCACCAAATACTCCTCTGGGTGGAGCCAAAACCCTTGTGTCATTTAAAGAAATAGTAACAATACATACAAAGACAGATGCACTGTCAAGCCAGACCTAAAAACAAGGGTGGTTACCTAATATTAGAATAAAGAAACCTGCTTCTTGAATTACAGAACATTTTCTTCAAATATCATGACTTCATTCTTTATTGCTGTTAGGTGAACAGTGGACTATGAGTAATTTTCTGGCATGCACATTTATAGATATTGGTACATTTTGTTGAAGTCTATGACAACTTATGTACTTTATTAGATATTCATGGAAGTGCCTGTGGTGAACAAATTACTAAAAAGATTGTATGATAAATAGAAACCAAGCTTTGCTGGGGACATGACAGTTCAATAATTGGGCAAACATAAGATTTGCTTTTTTAGTTACTGGTTTTATAGCATACACACATGGTAATATAAACGTGTCAATGCAAAGACCAGAAGGAAGGAACCCCCAATTATGCATGTGTTTTAATAGCCACAGCTATCTTAATAGAAAAAAACCTTACCCCTCTGCTTCTGAACTCTGTCTTGTATTTGCAGTGGATGAATTATGACATTATGTTGTTATTAATGTTGTAACCTTGCTATTTGACTGTTAGTGAAGTTATAGTGAATATGTTTCTACTGCTTTTACTACGCGGCAAGCTGCAATTCTGTAAAGCGCTCTGATACCCGCAAGGGTCATGTTTGCGCTATGAAAAACTATTAAAATAGAAATAAACCTTAATAATATGTCACAACATAATAAAATTAAGGTCTACATATTATGTAACACCAGGAAAGAAAAGGAAAAAATAATAATGGGCCAAGCGGAGTGTTATAATAAATAGCAACTACATGTTCTAAATAAACATTAACAACAAGTAAAATCATTGAGGTAATTAGTGGAGAGGGGGTCTTTCTTAACTCACAGTAATTAGCACATTAAATAAAATAATATTGCAATGTTTGATGCAAAAAAAGATTGTCCTTTTAAGGGGACATTTTCAGATGTGCCTGATATCCCTTTCCATGAGGAACATGAATGAAATTATGCTCTAACTGACATACTGATCCTCACAATATCCCCCACCCCCTACAAATAAACATCTCCCTAGTTGTGTGGGAAGGACTGGGTTTCCTTGGGAATTGTTTATGAAAGGACTACACTAGAAGGGGAGCAGGTGCAAACCTAGTGGGTTCACAGGACTGTCCCGCTATATCATATACTTTCAAGGCATATATAACACCTGCCCATTCTTGAGCCTGAAATCAACCAGCGCCTCTACTCTGTATGCTGGAGACCCTTCAAACAAAAATCTGCTGGCAGCACCTGTTATTGGGGTCAACGTGACCTTGAGCATGAAGACATAAAAGACTGGACGGCAAAGACATAAAAGACTGGACGGCAATGCCAATGAGATGGAAAGCTACATGCAATGCTGTAGTCCCCAACATAACCTCTACTAGAAAGAGGCCTACAAATCGTGAAGTGATCTTGGGGTTGCAGGCGTGGACAACCTTACTTTATCCGTTTTCTGCTTATATGCCTCTTTTGCTTGATTAGATGCTGATGTACAAATTGTTGTACCTTCTTAATATGGGGTAATAGGTGAGTTATTGAGGGAACTTAAGAAGTTGAATTAGCACTGGGGAACATGTTAAGGTTAGAGCCATAAGTGACCTTCGCGAAGAAATGTAGAGATAATAATTATAAATAAATTCCACTTATGCTATTCAGTCTGTGTATTTTTATGATTTATAAGAAAGCAGCAGAGGTATTGTTCAACTGATTGATTTCATCTCTCTGTTTTCCCATTTGTTTGCTGGGTGGTAGCTGGTAGATCTGTGATGACCTTTGCTTATTCTTTTCATGAGTTGTTTCCAAAACAAAAGAGTGCTAAACTGAGTTCCCCTAATGGTGCCAATGATTTTAGGAAGCCCATGTAAATGAAAGGCATGATACAAAAATATTTCTAACAATTTTATTGCTGTGTGCAACCTATTGAGAAGAATAACATGTCCTACTTAGCAAAATAATCCACTGTGACTAAAAGAGTTGTGAAGTTGGAATTTCTACTACAACATGCATGACCATCATTTTCCATGGTTGGTATGCCGTGGATAATGGCTGTAACAATCCTTTAGCGAGTTTGCCTTGGGCACATACTGGACATTGAAGAACATATCATTTATGACATTGCTTAATCTGAGGCCACCAAAACAACTTGATACTAAGCCCTGCCTTTTTCTTTGTCCTAAATATTTTGCTGTTGGGAAATTGTGACACCTTTGAAGGGCTTAGTGTTATATTTCTTTCTGAGCTAAAAATGAAGCTTTTCTTCTCCATAATAATCCATCTCATATGGTGCTTGCTTGGGGTAATCCGTTGCTGTGTATTCACATCTTTTTGGGTTCAGTGGATATGTTTCTTAAAAAGTAAAGGGTTCTTAGAGATTGCCAAGGCAATGTATAGTATACATGAAACAGGAGGAGGCGAGTGTCTTCCAATTCATCTCTCTTAAAAGGTAGTTCATCTGCTTTTCCATGCCCATTATCTGCTATATGCATTAATTATCAATCTGGAGAATCTTGCATGTTAAGCATTAGCACACAACAGAGGTGAAGTAAAATAAATTTCGATGATCCAGCTACACTCATATCTGACATAGCATAACCTTCACATATTATTTCTCCAATGTGCAAAAGACTTCTTTATTGCCAATATAAATGTGTTCTGCAAGGGATAGAGTGTAGAAGTATGCAGCAGGATGCAATGCAATTGTCACTGTGTTCCTCTCAAATAGAACTCTTCCAATGGTAAAACAGGATGCATCCGTTATTATCATAAATGGCAATTTCACATCAGGATCTCTCAAAATTGACACTGCAGAGAAATCTTTATTGAGGGTCTGGAAAGTGAATTCCTTTTCTTTTCCTCATGAGAAAGATTGCCCTTTCTTGACTCCATGAGGGGACTGTTTATCATTGAAAAGTCATGTATGACTAAATAAATTTGCAAAGCCTTCAAACCATTCTTTGGCCTACAAGTATCTTGGCAGAGAGATGCAATCACAGGCCTCAGATAAACCATGAATCCAGTCTAAAGTCCCAGGGCGGCAGAACATGCAGTCTGTTCAGCAAAGGCTAGGAACCAGATACCCCAGGGAGGACTATGGGGAATTATGAAGGGAGTAAACAAACCCAACATATAAAGTGTAATAAAGCCCTATAAGAGATGACGCCAGACAAATAAAATAAAAGGAAAGTGAGGCTCCACAAACCCAGGCATGAACTATATCATTGTGGGAAGCTGAAAGAACTCACACAACATGTTTCCCGGTGTCTGCCACATGTCCTGTGGCTCCTGAAATGCTGTTCTGCTTAAGTTACCACAGACATAAAACCACTCAGTCGGAGGAAAATGTCTATGACTAGTCTCTGTACTCTACACAAAGGAGAGAGTGAGAAGAGACAGGAAAGTCCATTATTCTTTCCTTATTTAATGAATCCAACAAAAAGAACGAGCTTGCTACCATGCCCTTCAACTGTCATTCATGTTATTTAACTGTCATTTAACATTTACCATTTAACCTAGTTGGTGGCATGCTTCATCACTGGGTTCCCACCTAAGATGCTGAGTGCATCTTAGGTGTGCTACGACACCTGATTACAGCGGAGCTGGATTCAGTTTTGTGATGTGGTGAATTTATGAGTGAGTTTTAAAACTACCTCCAGGATTTCCGCCCTTGAGAAATACATTTTAATAGTGGATTCTTGGGCATGGTCAAAAACAGTGGTGGATGTGCATTGAGAAATTAGAGGTCTCTCACAATTCCTGGTGTTTGGTCGACATGTTTCAGCCAATAATGCCTGCTGATTGAGTCACAGTAGCTTTCTTCAGGACCAAGGTGTAAGGGACAAAACCCTATACAGTGAACGTACACTCACTAAGGCATGCATACGTGGGGTGGCTTACTTACTATTTTCACCCGACTTCTGAAAAGATTGAATACAGCGAGACAGACATTATTCATAAAAACATGGTAGGTTAAAAGCACTGATGAAGCTAATGCAGAACTAGCGCAGCGTGAGTGTGTTGCGCAACATGCTCATCGTGCAAGTTGGTAAACGCGTCTAGTTTTGTATGCACACGTGTTGTATTCAAGAGGCATGCAATTGTATAACCACTTATAGGTTTGTGTGGAATAATCATGACTCATGCCATTTCCAGTGTGTATAGTCCTGTAGAATCTCAAAGGACAAGTTCATTTCAAAGTGCTCTTTTCCTTTCATTTGCCACATTCAACTAGTTGTGACAATGAGCACCTCTCGGCACCATAAGCCCATCCCATTCAACCGTAGTCATAACCGGTAGTGTAATCAAGCAGAAAACCAGTGTTGCGTAGCAACTCAAGAAGTGAGTGGCCGGGGGGCAATGTTGTCTCAACCCCTGTGTTATCACCTTACATACTTCTTATAGTTATTGAAATGACTGCGGCACAATCCCAAATATGCCTCATGCCATCCAGGTGTAAGTGATAACATAACCAAAAACAGACAGACAATTTCTCCGTATACCACCTACTCGCATTGCTGCTAATTAGGGCAACATGGATCTGGAGAGATGGTACCTACAGTCACACTCTAAAAAAAGGAAAAGGAGTATTTGTCAGCCGAAATACTTCATAAATATTAAAAGTAGACTGTTCAGGTCCTGTAATCGCTCCACTAAGGGAAGCAACCTCCAGCTGAGACACTCACTCTCACCGACACTTACTTCATCAAGGTCATTCGCCTGCTATCATACCTACTGCGCTCCTGCTCGGGATCCAGATATTAATGAAAGCCTGGCCCGACTTGACTAAGTAGTGATGTCGGCGTCTGAGTTGTTGCACGTTCGCACACGCAATCTGTCATCATACCATCAAAGTGGCTTTCACATTGGGCCATCCTGTCCTGCCCCTGCAACCACCCATCACAGCACATAACACCAAATTGTCCTTAGGTCCTGTGTGTAGTGTACTAGGCGTGCTGACGTGAACAAGTGATATTTAAAAAAAAACAGGGTGTGTGTGTGTGTAAATACTCTGCTCAATCTTTAAGGGTGCATTCTTTTGCACCAGGGTAGGAATTCATTGAATTATTGATATTAATTCAGCATAATGAGGAGCTACTTACATACAGAATATGACATAATCTGTAGAAAGTGCAATGGCTTCTCATAGTTACTGGAAATAGGCTAGTACATAGATAGTTCTGGTGTGGTTTCTTGCGGTGATGTATTCCATGAGAAAAGCAGAAAGTTGGACAAAGAACCCAAACACCATAAAGAGGAATGTCAAATCTTAAGGACCCTTCTAAAATTAAAGGGACAGTGTTAACTAGACAGGCATTCTTCATGGTGTCATCTCTGAGAACTAGTCTGTGAAAAAACGGCATGTATCGATTGGAGGGGGTTCCTACTAAACTATCTCTCATGGCCCTCAGGCCTTTTATTATCTCAGGAAAAATGGTGTTCAAAGACTAGAGGTGAATTTTCTCATGCTGGCCATTAAATGTGGAAGAGGAGTGGGTTAAACTGTCTAACTCGTGGAGATAGCGTTCCACAGTATGTTGTTGCTTAGCTCTGTTTTTTGCATATACAAGCGGTAGATCCATTGTTGTTCTGTCTCAAAAAGGTGACTCTGTAGGTTGTTCTGATTTCCTTCCAGTTGTTCAGTTATAACCCATCGCATGTCATTCGGTGTGTGGCCTTCATTTACGTAATGGTCCGTCATCTTTGGGATGTTTTGTTTGTGTCTCACGTTGATGCGATGTTCGCAGATACTGGTTTTGACTTTCCTCCTGGTCATTCCTATATAGCGAAGCTGGCAAGTGCATATAATCAGGTATACATTAATTGAACTGCAATTTGTGTGTTTCTTTATCGTCCAGCCCTTTCCAGGTTCAAGATTCAACACCTTTGTAATTGTGATCAGATGTCATACAGTGCAATTACCCTAAGCGTAAAGACCCACTACGTCAGATAGACCCCAGCTATTCAATACAGTGTTCTCCCTGTTCGGAAGGTCTTTTGGAGCATGTGAAGACTAGACAATTCTTCAGATTCCTCACTCTCTTGGAAGAGAAAAATGGTTTTTCCCAGTTCTGTTTCCCTGTTTATTGTATGCACCAATGCTTGTTCATTACTTTTGTCACTTGATTACAAATTGTATGGTAAGTTGTGACACAAATCAAAGGTATGCCAACGTCCAACTTGGTCTGCTTCTTTAACAGGGAATCCCTGTTTTGATTGCATATACGTTTAGGGTGGAGCTCTTCGTGAATTTATCTGGATAGTTGCGCTCCATTAACTTCTCTGTGAGGGATGTTGCTTGTGCATTGAAATTTTCAGTTTTACTGCAGTTTCTCCTTAATCTCAAAAATTGCCCACAGGGTAAATTGTCCCTAAGTGCTCTGAGGTGGAAACTGCTGAATTTGAGTATGGTATTTTTGTCTGTGGGCTACTGGTAAGTACTTGTATGTAGTCTGCAATCCTCTGCAAAAATCATCACATCCAAAAAGGAATCGTTCTGGTGTTCATTGTGTGTGCGAATTTCAAATGTGTATCATGGCCATTAATACATTGCAAAAAGGGATCAAGTGACTGTCTCTGTCTATTCCAGATGATCAGAATTAAGTTTGGGCGGTGAACTCCGCTCCGCTTACGGAGTTTGCAGTTTTCTGCACTCTGCGTTACGTGGAGCTCACACAGTTTTTTCCCTCGCTCGCATTCGTCAACTTCAAGTTGGCGAGCGCGAGCGAGGAAAATCCACCTCCAAACAAGATTTTTCCTCATTCGCGATTGTCAATATCAAGTTGGCATGCGCGAGCATGCAAAATCAACCTCCCGGCAAGATTTCCCAATGTGGGCGGTCAGATTTCTCCTTGAGAGTGGTCACGTATGCTCGCGAGCGCTCGCGTTGAGAAACCGTCTGTTCATGTTGAGAAATTTGCAGCTCGAGTAAAAATCTACAGAGCGGCAGAAAGGAAGCAGCTGTGCATGGTGCAGTTCGTGCATTTCGTGATGATTGCACAGTGCGGACAAGCACCTTGGACTGAAAATCCTCGGGAACGGCATTTATCTAACGCACTCTGCCACTTGTGGAGCTCTGCGTAGTGCAGCAGAGTTTTTTTTGCACTTCGTGGGGTTCCCCACGAACTCTGTCCAGGCTTAATCAGAATATCGTCTATGTATCGTATCCATAGTTTTATTCTTCCTTTGTAGGGATTATTAACATCCAGGATATGTCTTGTTTCAAAGTTGAACACATAATGTCCCACCACACTAGGGACAAAGGCTTTCCCCATTTAATGTCCGAAAGTTTGCAGCTAGAGTGTCCCTTCAAACTTAAAAAAATTGCTCATCAGGGCCAAACGTGCACAGTCCATTATGAATCAACGCATGTTGTTGTATTCCAAATTTGCTTCATCCAAGCCATCCCTGATGACGGTCATAGTTTCCTTCTGTGGAAGGCTGGTGTACATACACTTTATGTTGAGGCTCCTGAAAACAATGTTCTCTGGGTCAAAATCAATATCTTTGAGTAAATTTAGCAGGTCCTTGGTGTCCTTCAAATAAGTGGAGATGCCTTGCACTAAAGGTTTCAAGAAAAGTCATAAAACCGTGAAAGTGACTTGAGAAGGGAGCCTATCCCCGAAGCAATTGGGTGTCCTTGCGGTGGAGACCTGTTATTGCGAGTCTATGGGAGTGTATAGAAATACAGTATTTTGGGATTTCCTGGTGCAGAGAAAGTCTGCCTCCTTTTTGGAGATGCCACCTTTAGATTCTGCCTCTTCTACAAGATCTTTGATCTCGTTTCTCAGGTGTGGATCGGGATCTTGGGGTAAAATTCTATAGTTTTTCTTATTATTCAGGAGTCGCTTGCAATCTGCCCTGGTGTACTCCTTGTCCTTAGTTGGGATGGATGATCCTTAGTCAGGATGGATGGTAGTCCACATCAAGTTATAATGGCACTATTTTGTTAGGTCTAGTAAAAGTTTCAGTAATTTGAACCTGGATTCAACCCCTGGTACGTATGGAACAGACCAGACATGCTCAACGTAAGAAAATGTGTGTAAAACATTTAGAAGTACCATATTTTTTATGATGCTTCTGAGGGCAACCCCTCCCTTTAACAACAGGAAGCTCTAAACCCATACAGAAATCGAGCCCCTCCCTCCATACCTCCACCAGGGAAGTGGATGTGGCCTTCCACGCCTTGGCTATACCCCACTTTGCCAATGTAAGACCCTGGAAGAGTAGATGGCGTTTATAATTATTGCCCCCTGGGCCCTCCATAATATGCAGAAGGGCCAATTTTGGCGAGAATGGTATGTCCCACCCCAGCACCTCCGAAAGACATTTAATAAATCCTCATCAAAAAGACGTATTCTCTTTAACACAGAGCTACTTATGTAGAGTTCTTATAGAGTTCACTTTATGTATTTTTCGCTCATGCATAGTGGCTATACTCGCCTTTAGATTTTAAGGCAATGCTAATTTTCAAGAGAGGATGGTATAAGAGCAGCCCCAGAGAGACAAGTCTAGGGATCGGTATGGGACCGTCTGAACCCCATTTCCCACATGGGACATTATGCCACCGGTATTGGGAATGCCAGAGGGGCTGGAGATGGTGTCCCACACTAGGAACTGTTTTATGGATTCACCAGATCAGGCAGGGCACGACTGTGAAGATTCTGGGTGTCTGCCCGATGGTGATGGGGATGGGAGAGATGATTCAGCACTGTTTCAGATTGGATCTGGCTCAACTCCACCTTCAGGCACATCACTTATTCTTTACAATGATTTCACAATCCACCCCTCTCCTTTTGTTCTTGTACAGTTTTTAGGCCAAACGTAGTGAAACGACATTCTCTGCTCTCTTTACTACTATAGAAACAGTAAAATGGTACAAAAAGGAATTTCCCTGTCTTTCTTACACCAGTGGAAAATGCACGTCATATTTACGACATACGGCTTACATGATATTAAAGGTTATATTTCAACCTTTTCTCAATAAATAATGCTTTATGGCGAGAATATATCTTTGCCATTTGAACACAGACACGAAGCTTCAGCATGCTTCTTCCCATGCAGTGAACTAAATTCTAAATTTGGGCTATTTACCTCCTCCGGTTGTCATGACCTCAGACACTTAACATTCCTGACTTTTAGCAAACAGTTCACACTGCCTCAGTCTATTCTCTCTGAGCAAAATGCAAAACAATGTCATCTTTAAAAAGCCAGGAGTGCCAGAAGCTCATATCTGATGGAGCATTCCAGTACTTGGGTTACCTTGAGATAATCCCTCCCCAAAGGGCATAATGCATTAGTCCCAGCATTTTATTGGTTTTACGCCCTTCTATTGCTTGCACAGTTATTACTTATTCAGTTTACATTGCCCATGGGGGTTCAGAGAGCATTAGGACAGGTTACACAGTTACTGTTTACAGTAAATCACATTGCAGGTTTCAGCTGGAAACATTGCCAGGTATGTTACAATTCCCAGCAGATGATTTAGAGCACGTCCTATTTATCTATAGATTATTCAAAACATTTAAACTTCGCCAAATATAGCTCGTAGTATGAAAGTGCAGCAGAAGAAACACAAAAATAACAACATCGATTCATAGCATTGCAAAACTATCAGCAGCATCACACCAAGAACGCGTTCCAGACAAGGCAAGATTAGTATGCTAAATTACAGTATTTACAGTGATAAATTAGATTTAACCACATGTTCGTCACACCCTTTGTTTCAGACAAGTGGTGTGAAAATGATGAACCTCCCCCGCAGAATGGGATCAGGGGCTCCTAAGCTTCCCATATCTCATAGATACTCACTCTTCTTGGGTTCAATGGGACTCCCTTATAATTTTGGGGCCCTTTGAGGGCTGAGGGCCCTTCTGCATCGCAGGGGCTTGCATGGCCTGTGCTGCACTGCTGCTTCAGACTTTGAGAACTCAATAAATCCGGGTATCTTAATTGTTTGAAAACAGGGCTATACTGATGTATAATTGGACTGAGACTGAGACTAACAGCTAGATTCATCAAAGAAAAATGGGCTCGCAAAGGGCCAGATTCTGAGAATCTGGCCCTTTGCGAGCGCAATTTTTGCATTTGGGATTCATCATCCCAAATGCAGAAATCGCTAATTGCGAAATCGCTAAATTGCGAGGAATTGCATTTAAGGAATCTCTATTTGAGATTCCTTAAATGCAATTCATTAACCATTTTTAAATTGCGAATTCGCTATTTTTGGCCGCTATTTACCGCGAAGTCAGACTTTGTGGTAAATAGCGAAAACTTAGGAAAATGCACTTTAGTGCATTTTTCTAAGTTGGATGTTACACACACACATGACCTTTGGACATGTGTGTGCGCAACATCAGTCTACATTGACATTTCAGGGGTGCTACAGGGTGTCCTTTGGACACCCCTGGCACCCTTGAAATCGCATCCTTATTTGCGATTAGCAAATTGATAATCCCAAATAAGGAATGGCCCATAGGAATGAATGGGGAGTCATTCCTTATTTGCAATTAGCAATTTGCTAATCGCAAATAAGGAGGCTGTAGGAATCGCAATTTATTTTGCGATTTCTACATGAATCCCGATTTGTAAGTCCTTAATAGCGATTCCTTAATAATCGCTACTAAGGACTCGCAAATCGGGACATTGATGAATCTGGCCGTTAGTCACAGCCACTCAATCCACATCTGCCACAAACATCACCTTCAACCAGTTCAACTGTTTTAACGAACATGGATTTGCGTTCTGGTATTTCCAGCTTTTGATTTTTTTTTATTAAATGCATGGGCCTCTAAATATCAGCAGTTCGCTAAAAAAGAAAATACTGAATGAGCAGACCACGCTGGGGCAGTTGCCTTTTTGGTTATTCGAAATAACTCAGAGGCTTGCATCCAGATTAGAGCTATTCCTTTGGGCTACATGCAAAGAAAATACCTTTTTTTACTTTTTTAGGTCACTCTAGGTGTTTGTTGGTGACAGACTTATTGTAGCTAATAAAGGTTTAACGTTGGCCTTGGATCTACCCACCCTCCGCTTATGATTCCACTGATTTACTCTCTATCTCAGTTCCCTGCTTCTGCCTTGATGACCTTATTCATGTTTCCCACGCTGGGAGGATTTCAGTCTCACTGTGTTGTATTTGGATGATGGCTGGGTCTTGCATTACATTTTATGAAGCACTTTTTTCTCTCCTCCCGTAGTTTTTCCTGATTCCCAACCCTTTTCCTGACCCCATTCTGAAATTGTTACCTCACTCACACACACACACACACGCAGACACGCATGCACACACATGCGCGCACACACACATGCACACACACGCCCCTTCCTCCATCTTTGAATGCTTAATACTTTGCAAAGTCAACAGGTCTGCAATATGGAGGCATAGGTTAGACCAGTTGAATTTGCCAATGCCTGTTTATCTTGCAAAAGTATCAGATACTCGCATTTTCTATTTTCTATTCTGGACCTGGAGAAGAGCAGATCATGGCCTTATCCCATTTAGTCAACTAAGTAAAATGTTTCACATTATATCTGCCATTTTAGATAAGAGAGTTGTTGGACTCAGGATTGCATTGTAATGAATTCTTTCCCTAACTTAGGGCCATATTATCGAGAACGGCGATAACATTATTGCGCTTTAGCGGCAGGAAACTGCCGCTAAAGCAGCGATAAGGGGCTTGATAATATGCCCTTGTGAATTCCCATAGATGCTCAGGTTTGATGTCCTGCACATCAGAACCTGGGTTTCTATGGGAATTCCCAAGGGCATATTATCAAGCCCCTTATCGCCGCTTTAGTGACAGTTTCCTGCCGCTAAAGCGGCGATAATGTTATCGCCGTTCTTGATAATATAGCTTTAAATGTGTTGCAAATCACTTTACATTACAACTGTATAAACATACAAAAATGTATACAACTGAAATATGATTTACACTTCTGCATTTGACTCAAAAACGCAAAACCAAATGCGAAGGTGTGCAGATTAGCATGAGTAAAGGCCAGAACCCAAAACCACATAGCATCAGTGTATTCTTAACTAGGGGTGGGAGTAACTTAAGTACTTCAGTGTAAGTACGCGTCAATTATGTGTGAAGAGTAATTCTGCATTTAGCACTATTGCCCCCTTGCTTTAAAATGGACTGGAGGATATATTTTGCACTAAGATATAGCGTTAAATGCAGCAGACCACAAATAGTGCAAGAGGCCGCTTGAGCTCGCTAAATTTGCTCTTGTGGATATTTTCCTCCAGCTTCATACTGACAATTAACCCTATTTTTGTAGTGCAAAATACATACTCGCACCCAGAATAGATGCATTCTATGCAAAGAACTGCACAAAATACAGCAGAACCGAAATAACGACCACCATTCGCTAAATGTACTTTCATGTTAGGATTTTTCCTCCAAACTACTCTTAATTACACAAGGAGGAGTAATCACATATTTATTGGTAATTTCGCATCAAAGAGTAATGCAGAATTACAAAAATGACTCCAATTACTTCAGCGTAATTGAAATTCTGCCTATTCTTAATGCGATCTCATTTGTCCAGCTTCTCTCTCATTATTGTAAGGCAGAATTAAAACTAGAGGTATCTTAGGTACATTGAATTAATCAAATAATGACATGTTCATTTTGTGACATGCATGTTGAGTGGAAAGCCGTGTTGTTCGAGCTAGCCGGATAAAAAGTGAGGAACGACAGAGCATTGAGGGTTGAGGGAAGAGTGGATGGAGAATGATTTCTGAGGCCTAGAAAAAAATTCAATTATAAGCAGTCTAAAAATCTCACAGGGTCCTTGTCAGCCCTTTTCAGTGCTTCAGAATGGAACCAATAATAAGTTGCAATAACCTGGTGAGGTGTGAGATTTAAAAAGTAAAACATATAGAAAATGTGGGTTAGACAATCTGGATTTCGTCACAGTCTAGAGTTTCTAGTGATTGATTTTTCTGTCACACTTTTGTCTACATCTCCATCTCAACCTTTAACATACAGTTCAATATAGTTTGGCATCATGGGATTTCAATTAGCAGAAAATGGGTGATAAAGTCTAAAGGTGTTCTGAACATGGGACAGTGAAATTTGTCTTGTTGAGGACCTCCAAAATCCTTAAGATGACACTGCATATCTGTGAAAGTGACTCGTTACCAGCCAGGGTCAGGAGAGGAAGAAGGTAGGGAACGGAAGGGTGGAGTCACGAGGTAAGTAGGGGATATACGATCTTGAGGCCAAATTTAAGTGACAATTGTGTTCTGTTGGAGAAGGTAGGTCTATAGCAGTCATCTCATGAAAGAAGGCAGAGGACAGGTAAAGTCTGAAAGGGTAAACAAGAACAGAAAGAAGAGCACATCAAAAATAAAGTGACATTGTTTCTTTTTGATTGCAGGAATGGAGTCAGAGGAATGGTACAGGTGGCTTCCTGTGGTGCCGTTCTTCTGCTAAGTAGGTGCAACCTCAACATACGTCCACTTTGACCTTTGGTGTCCAGTATCATTACTGCAGATAGATGGAGATGGTGGTAGGAGTACTCATGATTATTGCCATGTATTTACTCTGTTGGTGCTTATCATCGTATATATCTGTTTCTGTCTAATAGTTGTTGTAGCACACATATTTTATACTAGAATGACGCTGGTTCCATAAATACTTATTGAAAACCTCCCCACTAGTTATTTTGTGTATTTCTCCACGGCAAAGCAAGCACGAGTGACTGGGGCGAAAAGTACTGTACTGTTTCCAAGATCCCTGAGGGGTCAGGGTTGTCTTGTTTAATAGTTGCAAGAAACTATTCATTCCTTGGTAAGGTTGGGGGGTTTATAGTGACAGCTATCTGGTCTACAGACTAAGAATTCCTTTGTGGGTGTCTGGAATCAGTCTGGACACCAATCTCTTACTTTACGTTGTCTAAACGCGCAGATTCTATATAGATTTGTAGTAACTATACTACAGTACTAAAGTAGGTATTGAAGTTACAGATATCCCAGAAACAGGAGATGAAACACCAACTCTAAAGAATTCAGACAGGAGACACTATCCAGTCACAGTAGCTCTGAAGATAATGAATTACAATTGCAAAAGGCAGAAGGATATGTGGAAATACAGACTGAGTCTTATTACAATATGCAAACGTGAAGGCTATGACAGAACTAACAGAGAAAATGGAAACATTTCTACAGTGAAGGAGGGCAGCACAGCTATCAATCACGACCCTTTCTGCGGCTCTCCCATTCATAGATGTGACAACTAATATATGCAAATCCTCAAGCACACAGCCACTGTTGTCAAGAACTGTGGTCAGCAAATCAATGCAATCCACCGATAGGGGCTTACAAGAAGAGCCTTCTACTACTGAAGTGGATGTACTAGAAAGAGTTCAGGTGATTGTATATATCATTGACGTGATCATAAGATGTTTGAAATTCGAAAGACACAGGTGAAATACATGATACAATATAACTATACAAGAAAAAACACACAGATAGGGACATTAAGAGTTCCCCATGAAGAAGTGTACATTGGTACACAACTTGAGCAAATGAAGAGGAACATTATGATGAAGCATGACACCCTTTCAAATCTATAACAATATTATTTATTTTACTTTCAACACATTAGGGAAAGAACAGACACATATTTCCCTTTGTTTTACCTAGAGTATATATTGTATAGTCACTAACCAGACACAGTGTACTTTAGGGATTTTTCACTCTCCCATTAGGTATTTGTGATATATAATACAATAGTAATTCCAATTAAGACCTCTCCCCTTCAACAGAATTATTATTGACAAAGTCTATTGCTCCTGCCTCTTCGATTAATGGAAGAATAATGGAAGTAAGTAAACAATGAGCAATAGAAAGACAGGCCACTACGGCCAGGTCTAAGATGGCATTACAGTGTAGCAGAATGAAAAAAATATTGCCTTTAAGAACAAAAAAACGACCACAAAGACACAACCAATGAACCATGCCTCTATGTTTTGGAAGAGAAACAAAGTTGTAGACAACTGGTTTAGCCCATGGATTCTATGGAAACTCATGAGCTATAAGAACCAGGCTTCAATAATCGGCAAGCTTTAGCTATCTATGTATGCTACTTAAAGAGATTATCTAGATAAAGGTGAGAAGAGATGCAGCTAAGAGTATAAATCTGCCCATTTGGATATGCCCCTGGAAGAGTTCTTCACAAAGAAAATATTAAAATTGGAATTAAGAGAAGTAACAGGAATACCATCAATGCAAGCAGTGCATATTGCAGATCTTGATCACCTTAATGAAAAGGTAGAAGATATTTCTGAGTAGATAGGAAATTTGGTGGAGTATTGTGGGTCAGTAGGGTAGAGAGGAGAGCTTTCTGGCTGATGGTTACTGTAAACACCACAGTGGCCCATCACGAGGAAAGGTTTAAGGGGCTGAATATGAGTCCATCGATCCAACTGCCGTGTTACCGTTGCAGCAGTCAGAAGAATGCAGCCAAGTTGGCAGCAGATTCCTGACCACCACATTATGTGTTAACCACCAGGCTGGTGGTGTGCCAGCGGCGGTCTTAAGACAGTGTATGCTTTGGTTCACAGCGTGAGCTTGAAGGCAATGCTGCTGCACTGCAGCGCCTGCACTGTCTTGCACGCACTGTTGCCAGGCAACATGTCATGCATGGCACACAGTGCGCACACGCCAGTGCAGGCATAGGGGGGCACAACATGTGCTCCTAGCTACAATGCTGAATGGGCAAAAACACCTGGGGACCATGTTTGGGGCCCCTTCCATGGATTCCCGCCAACCTTTTCATGGTGGGGTCCCTGCCATGAAAAGGTTTGGCAGAAATCCCTCTTGTAATTGGCACGGCAGCACCGGCATCGGAGCTGCCTCAAATTCCCCCGCATTCCCCACTGCCGCTGCAGGATCCAAGATCCCTGTGATGGTGGCAGTCTTGTGGCAGTCCGACCGCCATGTTTGTAATGGAGCGGTCAGATTGCACTGCTGCTGACGCCACAGCAGTCCCTGGACCGCAAAACTCGTAATTAGCCCCTAAGTCTGTGAAAGGAAGTGTGAAAATCTGGATGTTGCATCTAGAAGAGCAAATCTCCATATCATTGAAGTCTGGAAGGGAATAGAAGGAATGGAGTTTGGCACTGCCACAGAGAAAGTGGTCTCTTATTTAATGCAGAACTATGTCAAGAATATCTTTATGGTGATGGCAATTTGATATTTTCAATTCATCTCACTTTAGCTTCTGTGCATGTAGTTTCAGTAAATGTGCTTAGAGTGGACTCCCATTAAAATGTTTGTCTTCTTCTTGTATAGACGCACAGGAAAAAAAAGATGTACAACTATCTCAGTGGGTTACATGTTGCCTATACTCCCAGACTTAGCACCTAACAATGCAAAGAGACTAAACAAGATAAGTAAATTCGTTATTTTTTAGTTTAAACAGATGTATTTTGGAAAAGAAATGCAACCAAGTATACATAATCAAATAAAGTAACAAAATATTAGTTAACAATAATTGAGTTAACATCATATAATAGAAAAAGAAAGTCCAGAAAGGGTCAAATTAGTTGCATTTAGAAAAAGTGTTATAATAACTGTGGAAAGAAAAGAAATAGAAGAGGGGGAAGGTACAATAATATCATGGTTAAATATGCAATATCAACGGAGGAGAAACTCAAGACAATATAAAAAATATTAACATTTTAGGGGGTAATAGCTGTAATAATGCTTTAAAGGGGAAAAGGGGAGAGAAATTATATAACAAAGTAGGTAATTAAGTACATAAGATAACATTAAAGAACATTTTATGCTGGTTTGGGGACTTCTTCCATTAGGGGATGATGTTGAGTAGATTTTTGTGCAGATGTATCTAAGAAGATATTTACAGGGGCCCAAATATGTTCTCTTTTTAGAAGTTAAGACAGGTGAGACATATGCACGATCTAGTCGATGGTTATAACAAACACTATACCACCAAGCTTGAAAAGAAAGTTGTATGGATTGCTTCCAATTTTTTGTTATTTGTTGGAAAGCAATTGCAATTAATAATCCAATAATATCCGAGTTACAAGAAAGGGAGTGCCAGTGGTCAGATAGTGTGCCTTGAAAAATGTTGCTAGGTGAAAAAGATAAATGAGTATGAAAAATGATATTGATCTGAGACCATACCTTCAACCAGAATTGATGAGTAAAAGGACAAGAGAAAAACAGGTGGTATAAGTCAGCATGAGGAGTGTGACATGACCAGCAATTTGGGGAAGATGTGGAATTTATGTAAAGACATTGGAGTAAACGTAAGTCGGTTATATATAAAGAGAAGTGTCTGTGTCACACTTGCTGATCTCGAAGACTTACGGATTTTTTGCCATAATTTATCCCAAAAAGCAGTGAACCAGGTTGTGCGAAATTCACTCTTCTAAGTACATTAGTTCTATCAATCCAAAAGATTTAAAATTCCCCCTTCCATTGTTTCTTTTTAAATTCTTTATTTATTGAGTTTATCAAATAAACAGGCTGCAGTATTAGATATAGTACAGTATTATTACAATAATGTGAGACTGGGCTATAAGTGGGGGAGGACAACAGTAGATATACATTACATTCCATATGACAACACAACATCTGCTGATGTGGAGTATGGGGTATCAGGAGAGGATAACCAACAGCAAATACATGAGTATGTTCTACAAAACAACATAAAAGGGTTACACTGAATGAGTCTTCATTAATAATCATTTAAAGGTAGGTACATTTCTGTGCTTTATATGCTGTCTATTCCTCGTTATTAAGGAATGGGGACCAGTTCTGTAAATGTATCTCCATCCTAAACTACATGGTATATATTGGTCATTCGCATGATGCAGTCATATACATTTCTATCAGCCATTCTATTTAGATATTTTCGCCACATTGGGTGAAGGGAAATGTTCTACACAAAGACCACGTTTCACACTTCCTCAAGTAATGTCAAAAGGTAAATTTTTCCTCAAACCTATTAGAGTAGTTGCAGTCTGGCAAGCAGATCCCAGCTCCCGCCCCTTTCAGCAAGGCAAGGGAAGATGGGGTACAGAGGCCAGGGTGTGTGCGGGGAGGGTTGACCGAAGAGGGAGAGAGAAAGAGATGGATATTTGTGTGAGAGCAGAACAACAACAAAAAATAAAGAATCAAAGAAAGTAGTTCAGATTCGGCAACCTTATTGGAAGTTAAATGGCAAGCTTATACATTTTGAGCATGAATGTTAATAGCCTATCTAATAATAAGAAATGTGGCTCTTTTTTTCAATATTTGAAGCATACTAAAGCTAAAATTATTATTTTACAAGCGACTCACATTATAAAATAAAAGGTCTTAAGTGGAAACAGAACTATAACCAGATGTAGGTGATTTTATACTCGTGCTCCTGTGGTACACTGAGGCACTGCCATCATCTGTAATGTATAATTTATACAAAATGCACTGAGTTCTAATTAGACTATGTATAACACAGTGGTGTCTGTATTCCTTTAGTTTCATTTTTGAACTTTAGTAATTCTCCTGCATGCAGCGTATCCCAAAGGCTGGCATGCAGGGAAACTTACCCCCATAATCTTCTGCACGGTTTTTGGAAAACCAGACACGCAGCAGAACAAGACGCACGAGGACACCACTGCATCCATGAGTTCGAAAAAGTGCTCCATGGCATGCGACCGCAAGAGGGACCCGCCGTGGCACAGCCCATGTGCGGCAAAGATTAGGGAAAGAATAAACCCTAACAAGCAAAGGCAAGATGTATAGTGGAGCATATTTGTATCTATGAGGTATCATAGCCATATCTCTTCTATGGCGAGGTTAAATATACTGCAACATTCTTTGTGGGCAGCAGGTCTTTGTGGATGCCTTAGGTGGATGCGCATCTAAACACCGTTGTTGCACTCAGTACTATATGCATAAAGTTTAAATCACTGTCAAAAGGGACTTAATAAGAGAACAAAAATTGATGTGCGGGTCATTGTAAAGCAAATCCACCCTTCTTTTTTTCTTGTATTAAATATAAAGCTTACAGCTTACCCCCCATTTTATAATTTGGGAGGGGACTTCAATCTCACTTTATTGAACCTTAATTCATTTGGGGCCCGATGTGGTATCAAATACCGATCGGAAACGGCCGATTTTGGCCGTTTCCGACCAGTATTTGGCCTACTGAGATGTAGGGGACCTTTTTTTGTCCGATTCGGTATTTTACCGATTCGGTAAAATTACCGAATCGCAAAAATACCGAATCGGTAATTTTACCGATTTTTAAATTTGGGATGTAGGTGGGACTACTTTCTGTCCCACAGGCCCTTCAGATTCGTTATTTTCACACCCAATCCAATTGGGTGTTAAAATACCGAATCCAGGTGTGCATGCACATGTGTGCATGCACACCTATGCCATGTGACAGACAGACATGCCCTTAGGGCATGTCTGTGTGCCACATGGCTCACATGCCTGTTTTGGGGGTGCTAGAGGGTGTCAAAGTGACACCCCCTGCACCCTTGCACAAATCGGTAATTACCGAATCGGTAATTACCGATTCGGTAATGCCCATTGATTCCTATGGGCTTCAAGGCCCATAGGAAGCAATGGGGGATACCGAATCGGTATTTACAGAATCGGTAAATACCGAATCTTACAGATTCGGTATTTACCGAATCTGAAATACCTACATCTCCCCCCCTCTAATTTACCACTTCATAAATACCGATTCGGTATGATTCGGTATTTATGAAGTGGTAAATGTAGATTTACCTACATCGGGCCCTTGGTCTTCTGATCTGTAAAAGGCTTCTACAAGAGTGGTAATGATCCATTTGCAGGAATTAATGTGAACGTGTGGTTTGACATTTGGCCTGAGAGATATCCCTGGAAGTGTCAACATGTACAAGAGTCCTAGATTTAAAAACTAACCCTGGCTTAATTTCTTTTTAATAACAGCAGTTAATAGAAATTAAGCCTGTAATCTTCTTGAATCACTCTTCAGTGATCATGGAGATAGCCACAGGGCCTGATTTCGATTTCAGCAAATGAATTATGCAGTCACAACGGTGACGGACATCCTGTCTGCCGAACTATAAATTCCATTATATCTCCAAAGAGAAACCCCGTTGATAAAGGTTTCAGGACACATCATATGATAATTTTAAATTAAATTTTAAAGCATATTGCATTCTGTATATAAATGTATTTCAAACAAACCATGGAAGTGTTACCCCAAATGTAATTTGGTGTTGCTTTAATGCAGTATTATCCTGTCCTTGTATTTCATGGGATATCTTTGAATGATACACAAAACAAGCTCACATCATTGAATTATTAACACCTTTGTCTAGCTTCTACCCTGAAGGTGACTGACCAAATCCAATCAAGAATATGTTTTGCATCTTTTGAGAAGGAGCAAGTAACACGTTTTGAATTACAGACAACATATGTATGAAGAAAGTAGTAAGATATATCTTCTGGCAGGTCAAATAAAGAATTCAGTAGAGGAGCTCCATTAACTGGCAACACTTCATACTTGGGTGGCAGTGAACGGCACAAACCTGTTTTCTCACAGAGGCAATCTCCTATCTAGAGGCAACTGAAAGAAAAAGAATTGTTCGCTAGAAGTGGAGAAGTCTTTCGACCTGGTGAATTGGGAACATGTGTGAAAGATTTGAAAAGGAATGGGTGTAACTTCCCAATGTGAAAGTCCGATTTGTAGATTGTATTGATGATTTTGAGTACAACCAATCATCAATGGTGAAATCAGTGCAAAAAAGCCAATTAGACAACGCACCAGACATGGGTGTTCCCCTCACCTTTTGCACTTGTATAAAGCCATTCATAGTTAAGAGAGAGTTGTCATGTAAATAGTTGCTTACTTAGGAATGGAAAGATTAAATTATATGCAGATGATTTGCCATAGTACCTGAGTCCCGAAGTATATAATTTGCAGATAATGTTTGAGCTCATAGATCAGTTTTCAGCAACATCTGGCTTTGATATCAGTCCCAATTAAGAGGCAAGCTGTTATCTTCAAAGTTCAGTCTAAGATCTTGCTGCAAGATATGAGATCTATGAAATGTTTTTGTTTGAATCTGTTTATTGTAGTTTTTTTCATTTTTGCAGTACAACGAAAATGCCATTAACGGTAAGTGCACTGTACTTCGTAACATACAATGGCAAATAATCTAAACAAGGTATTGCAATAAGCAGTGTGTGTCAATAATACAGAAGCAGACCGCTGGGCGAATTACTTGTGGCATTAAAAACAGATCCATACAGCTTGATATAAATGAAACAATAATAATTCAAACAATACAACGTAATAGACCACACATCTTAACGACCTACCACCACTCCTCACATCTGCTATCTCTGAAGGATTTTGCGTGACATAGCCAGTTCTAACTGCGGAAAGTGTATGCATGAGGGGCATTATGATGGATAAGACAAGTAGTAGCAATCAACAATCTTACCCTACATATCCCAGGCCCCTACCACAATATCAGTGCTATCATTGGGCTCGAAAGCATGATTAGACTGCAAGTCAGATAGAATAGTATCCAAGTAAGTGGCAATGTGATACTTTCTCAGCCTTATTATTATTATTATTATTATTAAATTTATAGAGCGTCTGGTTACACTAACTAGTGTGTCCACGCGCTATAACTGGCCCCAATTAACTCGTTCCGCCAAGATCTTTGTCAACTAGTCCGGTGTCACCTTAGTCCTAGTCTTTTGGGAACAGGAGGGTCTTTAGCTGTTTGCGAAATGCCTGCTCTGATGTTTCCAAACGAAGCTTCTGTGGGAGTTTATTCCATTGTTGGGCATCTATGACTCTAAAGGAGTGACCGCACATTCTCACTCTGCTGAACTTAGGATCAGATACTCGTCCCGTCCCGTATGATCTCAACTGACGGGTTGGACGGTAAGGGCTTAGCAGATTATGGAGATAGGTAGGTCCTTTCCCTTGTAAAATGCGGTGTCCTACACAGAGAGCTTTGAATGTGATTCGCTCCCTAATGGGTAACCAGTGCAGGGATTTGAGTACCCTCTTAGAAGAGGCCCTCCTGGGCAGCAAGAGAATCAGGCGAGCTGCCGCATTCTGCACCCGCTGCAGCCTTTGAATACATTTTGCACTGGCCCCCAGATACAATACATTACCGTAATCCAATCTGGACGCAATTAAGGCATGGACCATGGTTTTCCTAGCAGGTAGAGGGAGTATATCCAAAGTCTTCCTCAGGACCCTCAGGATGCCAAAGCAGGTCCCTGCCAACTGTTTGGTCTGTTGCTCGAATGAGATCTTATTATCGAGCCATACCCCCAGATTTCTCACTGGGTTACTGGGGGTCGGTAGGGGACCCAGGTCAGCGGGCCACCATGCCGAGGTCCATACTGATGGAGCCTTCCCTACAATCAGAACCTCTGTCTTATTGCCGTTAAATTTAAGGCAGTTACTTGCCATCCATGCAGCAAGCTGCTGCATACATAAGATAAAGTTAGCGGCCGCCAGTTCATTCGATTGTGTCAGGGTTACGACCAATTGTGTATGGTCAGCATAAGTCACAGCCTTTACTCCAAAGGAGTCAGTTATTTTTGCCACAGGGGCCACATACAGATTAAAAATGGTTGGGCTCAGGCTAGATCCCTGTGGCACTCCCTGCTTTAAGCTGATGCTCTTGGAGCAAAATGACCCCTGTGCAACTTGCACGCTCCGGTCAGACAAAAAGGACTTCATCCAGTCCCATGCCTTGCCCACCACCCCTCCGCTCTTCAGACACTGTAGCAGTGTGTGTTGAGCTACAGTGTCAAAGGCGGCACTGAGATCAAGCAAAATCAGTGCCGCCGTTTGACCCTCGTCAGCATATTTCCGAAGAATCTCGGTAGATGCCAAAAGTGCTGACCCAGAAGACCGTAGTCAATGCCTTAGTAACTTCTCGGCTTGACTACGGTAACATCTTGTACCTGGGTGCAAACAAAGCAGTAGTATGACGCTTACAACTGGTACAAAACGCTGCGGCCAGACTGCTTTGCAGAATCCCCAGACACGCCAGGATTACTAAACATCTTAGGGACCTACACTGGCTTAGGGTTGAAAACCGGATTCGCTTTAAAACCCTGAGCTATATGTTTAAAATCAAAGCTGGGACCGCTCCCAAGTATCTTCAAGATCTTGACAAGCCCTACCTTCCCAATCGCAATCTTCGTTCAGCTACATCAGCGACCTTTGCGGTACCCTGGTATAAACGGGCTAGAATGGGCGGGAGATCCTTTTCATATCTGGGTCCAACTCTTTGGAACACATTGCCCACCCAAATACGCAAAGAAGAAAACTACAGGAACTTTAGAAAAAGTGTAAAGACCTGGTTGTTCGACAAATAAGTACCCTCGGATTTGTTCTCTCTCTAGCTGTGCCCTGTGTTTTGCTAATTCGGCGCCGGGAAACCCTTTGTGGGTAGCTGTGCGCCTTATAAATGCTATAAAATAAATAAATAAATAAATCTGTCGAGTGGAGGGCGCGGAAGCCCGATTGTGTGGGGTGGAGCAGTCAGTTTGTCTCAATATGGGCCGACAGCTGGTTATTCACAACCTTTTCCGCAATCTTAGCAAAATACGGCAGGAGTGAGATTGGTCGTAGATTATCGAGGTGTTCCATACTCAGGTTGGGCTTCTTCCTCAAGGGGAGGACCACTGCCTCCTTCCATGTTTTCGGCACCTGCCCGGTGTCAAAAGAGAGCTTCAATAGCTCTCTAATGAAGGGCTCGAGGATGTCCAAACTACCTTTCAGTACCTTAGGCATGGCCGGGTCCTTCGGGGAACCTGATTTGATGTTCTTAGCAATATCACACAGGACTTCCTTAGAAGGAACCTTAAAACTTTCGAGACCCTCTCCAACAAAGGTGGTAGAGATTGCTTCATTGGGACATTCCTCCCTAGCTGTCTCCGGGAAGGAGGAGTAGATTTTTTCCACCTTTTGAGCAAAGAACTCTGCCACCTGATTACAGACCCCCTCTGACCCACTTATTGGGGCTGCCGTACTTGAGAGGTCAGATATCTCTTTATAAACTGAAAACAGTTCCTTCACTGAGTTGTCTGCTCCCTCGATCCTGCTACAGTAATATATTTTCTGGGCTTTCCTGATTAGGGCATGGTAGTCCTTAAGGCCCGCCTTATAATCTTTTTTTCTTTCCTCAGAATACCTTTTCCCCCAGTACCTTTCTAGCCGCTTACATTCAGTTTTTTTCCCACGTAGTTCAGCGGTGAACCAAGGGGCGGATTTAGTCTGTCTCATGGGAGCATTGTGCGACCAAGGTGCCGTACTAGCGAGTGCCTCCTCGATTCGTCTGTCTAATGCCTCACAGGCTGAATCGATTTCTGTTTCCGTTCCTCCCCGGATTCCACTCTGGACGAGGGCAGTATTGAAAGCTTCCGTAGAGAAGTTGGCCCATTTCCTGCGTCTAGTTTTAGCTTTTGTCTTACCCAGTATGATCATCTCAGGTACCACCGCCTTGAATGAGACCATATAATGATCTGACCAGATCACCGGTGTCGGGGCTTCAACTAACAGCATGTCCCAATTTGCAAAAATAGGATCTAGCAGGTGCCCATGGCAATGGGTGGGGGCTTTGGATTTCAGCGTCAATTGTATAGCTCCTAATTCCTGGCAGCATTCCTGTGCTACCCCACTTTTAGGGTCCTCAAAATGGAGGTTCAAGTCTCCTAGAAGTAGGAGTCTCTAGTGTGTTGTCTCTATGCAGTGCTACAGATTTGGCTTGTGCCTAATTAAGCACCAACTGTTCCGAAGTTGCAAATAGTGGGGATTTCCATCTGCAGGTAATAAGACACTTAGCCACCATGAAATCCAAGTGTAGAAAGCGAGAAGTCACCCTGTGTTTCTTGTGTCTACGATATAACCCCATGAGTCTTATTTCCCCCTTGTGCAGGTTCAGGCGCTCAGTGCATGCAGATAAACTTGATGTGTTGCTAGTCTAGTAGTTATGCAGACCGGGGCAGGCCCACAGCATATGCAGCAAGTCAGCGACTATGTTGGCACAATGCGGGCAAGCTGCATCCTCTCTATGATAAAACCGATTTACATTGACAGGTGTGAGATAAGCCCTGTGTACTCCGTAGAGTTGAATAAGCTTAAACCGGGCATTGCGCGGCACATGCGTTGCGCCCTTAGCAAGGCGGCTCATTCCTTATCAGTATAGGGCCTTAGTTAAGTCCACTTCCCAGCCTTGCAGTAGAGGGAGGTGCTGTGGAGTAGTGTGGTCACGGAGTAAATCAGCACATCACTGTATGAGGTGTATACCCCTACCCATCATGAGTGTGGCAATCAGGGAATTGTGAAATAAAAATTGACCCAGGGGTAGGGCATCCTCCTCCATCAGCATCTCATATGTCGCCAAGGTATCATCCTTGTACACGTCCCTCAGGGTATGTAGACCTGCAGCGTGCCATGTTATCAGTTCGGTTGTCGATGTGGACACACCAGACCTGGCGTACCTAGTAGTGCCAACTAAGCATGGGCGGAAAATCCGTTTCGCTCGCGGATTTTGCGGATTTTCGGTAAATTCGCAATCCGCGAGATCCGCGAATCTCCCGCAAAATCCGCAAATCCGCGAGCAGCGGATTTTATGGCTTGCTCGCACTGTTCGCGTGAGTTCGCGGCTTGCCAGTACAACTTCGCACCCCGCGAGTAAGTGCTAAATTGCAGAAATACGATCTTAGCAAAACTGAAACTACTTACCAGGTTCAAAAGTTCAGGCTCATCATTAGTAGCCATTTCCTGTAGTGCTTCCTGAGGGGCCCCTCCAGAGTTCAGTTGCCAGTTGCAACTATTATGTGACCCTGCTCTGAACCTCAGAATAGTTACACATATGCCACAAAGGTCCTGAATTACAGCTAAGGGAGACAAGCAGGAGCCAGGCTGGAAGTTAAAATCCATTAATCAGCCCCTAATTCATTATTGTCAGTTGGGGCAGGGCAGGTGTTGTAACTAATTTTGCAACAATGAAAGCACTTAGCAAGTGCAAAAGATCACTAATCAGGAAGCACTAAGGAAGCAGGTGCGAGCTAAAAAAATATTCTGTGACACATTAATCAGCCCCAAATTAATTCAGGTCACTTGAGGCAGGGAAGGTGTGCTTTGCTTTGCAGAAAATAATGTACACTGGACAACCAGAGGGTGTGGTGATGAAATAGAGGGTGGCATGGGTGGGCCAGAGGGTGGCATGAGTAGTCAGAGAGTGGCAGTGGTGACAGAGAGTGGCAGTGATGAAGAAGAGTGTCCCAAACAGGCTGGACACGTAGAAACAACAAGTTCGCAAAACTTGCGACCCGACAGGTAAGTTCGCAAATTGCAAAATTGTAAAAACCCTCGCGAACTGGCAGAAACACGCGCGAACACACAAAAAAAAAAAATCCGCAAATTCGCGGGAATTCGCGGATTTTGCGGATTGCGAGTTGGCAAATCCGCAAAATTCGCGAACGCGAGATTCGCAAAATTCGCCCATGCTTAGTGCCAACCCTGGCACATAGGGAATCACATGTTTAGTGATGCAGAGGCATCTACAATAGCAACAATATGCGACCCCTAGCAGTAGTGAGTCAGGCACTCACACTTGCGTGCAAGGGTGAAATAGATTCAGAATGGCTGGCAAGCTCTAACCAGTTGAAGATGTGGCAGTATCTGACAGGTGCAAACCCGCCAGCCATTTGGCAATCAACTGGATTAAGATATGAGATCTATGATTTATTAGAATCCAATAAGATATCTTGAAATATAAAGTGAACTTTTTCCATTATTAGCATAAATAAAAAACAATTAAATGCATGGGATAAACTATCTTTCATACTTATAAAGGATTTAACCTCATCAAAATGACCTTCATGCGCAGTGTTTGTTTCTTTTGAAATTTCAAGGACAGGACACTGTGTAGGTCTCTCAAGTTTCCTTCTTGATTGCCTGATGAAACAATACTTCCTCCCAGTGGCCACAGTACCACCCTCCAATTAGTATACACATGAAACGCGTCACGTGTCTCATTAAGGGGGTCCATTTAGGAGACAAAAGTGACAAAGCATATGAAAACACCTTCTTGGCAGCCTTGATCTTGATTGAAGATGATGAGAAAAACAGGAGTTGCTAAGCAAGGCACCAAAACTACCCTGGATCAGAGTTGGGAAAAAGCCCAGCGTAGATTTTCCAGAACTAGAATTCCAGGCAGGAATCTTGTCAAAAAGTAAAGTAATAAATAGGGAGAAAAAGACTAACAACTGGGTGTTGAATGCAAATAAAAGTAGAGAGTGAATGCATTGCCACATCTCCATTTCAAGGTTAAGACTCCTTTCATATTGTCAAAACGAGATGACATCACAGGAAAAAGTTTAGATTATTTTGCTTTGCAACCTTCAGACAACAAACACTTGGAAGGAGACCGTCTTGAACAGGAGTAAACCTAAGACTAGCCACATCCACTTCTTCTGAGGAACGGTGACTTTGAAGCACGTAAGAAGAAACAAACACCATCTTTGAGATCTTTTATCTCTTTAATACCATGTTGACTGCCCTCCAAGTCCAACACTCTGTGGGAACAGCACTCTGCATGAACATGACTGCAGAAATGCTGACTCTGCAGGAGCAGCAGGGAGGTAAATGTCAAACCACACAATGAGTAAGCAGACCAGAGATGTGTTGCCTTTTATTCAAAGGGACAAAAAGTCCACCAACATGCTACTGTTTCTGGTAAGGCTCCTACTTGGATATAGCATTCAAACATCATTTTGTATGCATTTTCCAATAAATGTTTAAATGTGGTCATTTTAATATATTGAATATATAAATATTGAGAAATAATATTAAGCAACACATATGCCGAATCTACACAGGTTAATTAAGTAAGAGTGGTCTAAAGATATGGACAATTAAAGAATTGGTGCATTCTAAGAATATACATGTTTTTGACCTTAAGTATACAATCAACCAAGACATTTTAAAAATACTTAAAGGCCTGTTTTTGCTTCCATCATGGGTGCAATGTGTTTTAAATAAGTATGACCACCTCAGAGTATTGACCACCTGTTCGACGTCAAGAGATAAACATGCCGATCTCTGCCATTCCCTGGGGTCCCTCTCCATGATTTTATATAATCTCTTGATATTAGAGACGTGTTCCTCACTGGGATGAAACCATTCTGATTGCTGTTAATCATGAAAGGGAGGACCAGGAGCAATCTTCCAACTATTGTATAATCCGTGTTTAGGATTGAGATGGGACAGTAGGATGAGAGCTCAACCGATGGTTATCCAGGCTTCATGATTGCTAATGCCTCGTTGGTTGTACAGGGGAGATAGCCCACTGTGAGCGCCACCTCATACATACATTTTAGTTAGGGCCCAAGTGCCACTGTAAAGACAGCATAAAATGAAGCCAATACGCTGCCTGACCCTATACACTTTCCCATAGGCAGTTGTCGGATTCCATGATTTCATGTTCTGAGATTGGGGCCAGTAAGCCCTTAAACAGATTCATGGGTAGTGCTGGGAACTGCATCTCCAACAGTAAGGCATCAATGGCTTCTTCATCTGCGGTAGCCAAGTCGGAGTAGAGCGCTTCATAATACTGTTGTAATGTTTCATTATACCTGCGTAAGGTATAATGTATGCAGGGTGAGCGTTCCCACACATCAAAGCCTCGTAGAAGTGGCGCATTGAAATCTATAGGATTTCAGTGCGCCACTTCTAGGACACCATTGTGTGAAAACCTTACGCCTGCCTCATGGCAGGCGTCAGAGTGACTCAGGCACTTTCACATGGGGATTGCCCCATGTAATATGACACATTGCTGAAGTAGCGTCGGTTTTCAGACACACCCTAGCAATGCATCACTTTAGTGCCTACAGATACGTCATGTAACTCATTGCGGCATGATTCTCTGTACTGTAAATATGGCGCATTCATGGTATAGCAAGGAGGGCGCTCTGAGAAGTGTCACCTTGCTGCTTTGTCACTGTGATGCAACACTTCTCATAAATAAGGCCCTAAACGCTTTTCTATGAAATGGAAGCTTCGAGGAGGTTGATCCCTCAGTCATGGATGCATCTCTCCAGCTTTAACCTCAATCCCCATTTATTTCGCCTGATAGCACCTTGCAAGACCAATAAAAGGAGGGCTTTCATTTTTTTTAGATACCATTTTGTAGGCATTTGGCATGAATTTCAGCCTTTACCGAACTGTGCCATTTGCGATCTTATTGCAAATGGCAAAACGACAAACCCCTGGAAGGTATGGGAAGGGGTATATTGTGTGAAATCACATACATACACATTATTTCAAGTTATATTTGTTTGTATCTTGATTGATTCTTGAGCTTCTTTGTTTGGGCTGAAACTCAACTGAAGGGTCAAATTCATGGAAAATCCTACAAAAATAATGTATCAGGGCTTGGAAATGTAACAAGAATATTATTAATTAAAAAGCCAGTTTTTCAATAACTTTCAAAAATTCATGATATTAGGTTACACTCCTATGGGAAGAGGCAAAATGATTCAGAAAAGGGTCACAAACGAGAGGCAACCTATTTACCTTTAGGTATTACCAAAATAGTTTAACTCAATCAAGGTGAGGCTCGATTTAGGATGAGTCACTCACGTTTGGAGGACAAAAATTCGAAAGTGTTTTGACATTTGATTATTGCACTCTATCATATTTTGCACACATAAGGTACAACCTTCTACCTCTAGGTCAATCATGGCCAATTTTGAATGTATATAACTTTATTGTTCATCGGGGTCACTCATGACGTAGCTCAATACGTTTTCTGTATTCCATTCGGATATAAATGATTATCATAATAATGAAATATCATTATTTGACAAATTGTATCCTCTCATATATACAAATGGACATTGTGAAAATGTACTGTATCATGCTGGTTCAAAATCATGCAACTTTATTGAAAAGTTTGAACAACATGAGATCTTGGAATTTGGTTGTATCATGATCATTTCTCATGGACAGCAATTTGATATTTTGGAGAACACATACATATGTCGAATATGCAGCTGAGTTAATAACGATAATAAGAACTGAGCTTGACAAGTATGATTGTTTGAATGCTTATGCGATATAGGAACATATTTTTTTTCCTTTCCGTAAACCACTGTGATTATTTGTAGAGGCATTGGGGCACTTGATTTTCACTCTAAAAGGCTTCTTGCCTAAACACTTTGTCTTTGTGCATGAATAAACATTTATGCTGTCTGGAGGTGTGCCACAGTATTTATTCTTGGAGTTCCAGGAATTATCTGCCCAGCGTTTCACCTTATTTCACAGGACTTTGTCATCTTAGCCTGGAGAACAATAAAGTTCAACGGAAGCCTCTAAGCATGTGTCGGACCCATCTTTGGTGGGTATTGGTGTTATATATATATATATATATATATATATATATATATATATATATATATATATATATATATATAAATATATATATATATATTACCTACTGGCTGTCGCCAGTAGGTATATATAGTTAGGATTTTTTCCCTATGGGATTTTTGAAAATTCTATGTCTAATAACTTTGGCGTTTGTGGACGGAATCGGCTGAAATTTTCAGGAAAATGGCACATTTTGTTTCTGATCAGCCCCTGAAAATTTGGGGGGGGTTCGTCAAGGGGGGGCCGAGAAAAAAGGGGGGTCCCAAAACGCGTTTTTAACATTGAGTTTTCCATAGGGCGGTTTGCCTCACTTTTAGCTCGAACGGCTGAATGGATTTGCACGAAACTTGGCAAAATTGTAGGGACTGTTAGCCCGATGTGCCTTTGCTAGGTCTCAATATATGTGCTCCAGTGGATTTTGAGAAATTAACGTTCAAAACAAGATATATATCTGTAACAGCGCTCCGGCCTGCGCTCCGGTCCGCTTACTTTTCGCGAAACGGAACTTTGCGATGCGAAGCTGATTGGCTTTCCGGTGTCTGTCAACATTCTAAACAGTCCGGAGCGGCCGCCATCTTATCTCTCGGTAGGATCGAGAGAGAAGAAGAGGTGAAAAACGAAGGGGGAATTTAATGAAAGGGGGCAAGGTAGACCCTTCTTGACCCCCTAGGAATGATGTTGGGGTTATTAAAGGGTCCCGTGGGGAAAATAAAAAAAAATTGATTTTTCAGGGTAGAAGCGCTTCTCGGGCCGCGAACTTGGCCGCAAACTGGTAGCGAAACGGGAATTCGCCATTTTGTGTTTCGTTTTAATTAAATTACTAGGTATAAGGGGGTGCGGGAGACGTATCCTGATCCCTTATGTTTTCTGAGGGTGGCTGAGGAGGCTCATATATGTTGATATATGTCTTCCAGCGGCTGTGCGTGCGCCATCTTATCTCTCGGTAGGATCGAGAGAGAAGAAGAGGTGAAAAACGAAGGGGGAATTTAATGAAAGGGGGCAAGGTAGACCCCTCTTGACCCCCTAGGAATGATGTTGGGGTTATTAAAGGGTCCCGTGGGGAAAATAAAAAAAAATTGATTTTTCACGGTAGAAGTGCTTCTCGGGCCGCGAACTAGGCCGCAAACTGGTAGCGAAACGGGAATTCGCCATTTTGTGCTTCGTTTTAATTAAATTACTAGGTATAAGGGGGTGCGGGAGACGTATCCTGATCCCTTATGTTTTCTGAGGGTGGCTGAGGAGGCTCATATATGTTGATACATGTCTTCAAGCGGCTGTGCCTGAGCGTTTTTTTTTTTTTTTGCTGCGTGACGTCTGTTAACGTTCGATTCGATGGAAATCAGGAAGTGTTGACCGCCAATTTGTCACTGCGATAAAATATTTTGTTATAAATGAATCCTTATTGATAAACATTGTCCGCGCCATCTTGCCTTTTTTCCAATGCCACAATTTTGTCGTGCACGGCAGCCATTTTAGATGCCTTGACCAGACCCACTCTCTGCACGCCGTCGATTCTCAGCACGGCTCCCCACCCTCGCAAGCATCTCTCCCACGCACTGGTCACCCCCGCTCTCTCTCTCATGCATGGGCCATAAACTTCCCCCCATCTGCGCTGCTCTTCCCTGAGAATCACACCCTGTGCCCGCCCGACACCTCCCTTTCACCCTATTCACTACTGCATCCTCTGACACTCCTCTTCCTCTGTGTCCGATTGTCCAGGCCGGTCCCAGGCTATCACCTAGCCCTGCGGATGTAGTTTATGGCCCCAGCTGTAGAGAATCCAGACATGCCAACCCTCCCGATTCAGGCGTGAGACTACCGATTTCAGTGCTAGTCTCCCGCCTCCCGATTCCTGCAAGCAAAAACCCGATTCCTCGGGGGTTTCAGCTGACAGGGCTTGGTATTGTGTTACGTGCTAATTCTTCCAGGAAACGTCAGAGGGCCGATGCAGGGGCTCTAGAAGGGGTGATAAACCATTTAAGCCTCATTAACAAGCGCATGGTCTTTTAAAGATCTGTGAAGTACTCGGGGCGGCGGTGTGTGTGTGCCCTCTTTCAGGAGCGGGCGGGGGGGGCACTGCCAGCAACTTGCCAGGCCAGGCAGTGTTCAACACTTGCATCACCCTTTCTCTGCCTGCTATTGCGCTCCATGCTTCGGAAAGGTAAGAAAAAGAACGTGCATTTGAGTTTGAAATGTCCGATCCTGTAGCAGCACACTTCCAAAGCCCACACATGCCAATAACCCGATTCAAGGCCCCATTCACCCGATTTAAAAAAAATATATAGTACTCCAACAAAGTAGGATTATAAAACTTTATTAACTTATAAATATATCGAACGCAACAAAAACTGTAAATACATTTAAACATTTTTTGGCAAAAAGAAGCAACAATGGTCAGTAGCTGTCTTTTGTGCGAATAGTCCCAAGGCAGCACAACGTGCTGAGTTCTGGACGGCACCCAGGTGATGTTACCTGGGTGCCGCACTGGTTTTTGGTTTCCTACAATGCAGCTCAGAAAAACAGCGTGGGGCGTCCCGGGTGGTGCGGGGGGAGGCCTCGTCAGTAGCGGTCTGTTGTGCGAATAGTCCCAAGGCAGCAGAACGCGCTGAGATGTGGATGGCACCCAGGTGATGTCCAGTAACTTGCCGCACTGGTTTTGGTATCCTACAATGCTGCTCCGAAAAACGGCGTGGGGCGCCCCGGGGGGGGGGGCGCGGGGGAGGCGGCGTGAACGGGCCTCCCCAGGTGGAGGCTCGTCTGCTGTACTGGGGCGCCCCTTTACCGTTTCAGTTGCCATTCCGCCCGCTTTTGCTACACTGTGCCTCATCCTCCATTCAGCTGTTTATCGCCCGCTCTTGCGGCTACAGCGTCTCGCTCACCATGTAGTTGAGTTGCGCCCACTCTTGCGGTGCAGCGATAGGCGGCTGCCATTGGATTCTTAAAATGGCGGACGGCTCTTCGGATTTGGGCCTGGTCCACTAAAATGGCCCTGGGACACCTTGGAACTCGGACGCTTGCCTGCTAGGGCTTGGGCTCCATTCTCGAAAGCGTCCCCTCAGCCGTGAAGATTCTACAAAAGTCTTGGGGGCCCTCGACTCCTGCAGGCTTCCGGTGGGGAGCGGCTGCCATGATTGCTCGCGGAATGACCACGACGGAGCCACGAGATGGTGGTGCTCTCATGCTGACGCCAGCTTCAGTCTGAAACATCCAGAAACAAGGTGGGGCTTTCATCGTTTGGGGAAAAAAATGTTTTAAACCAATGAAAAGTGTTATTTTTAGGTCATATGACCAAGCCTTCCATCATTAGGAAACCAAAAGTAAAATGAACCAATGAAAAGTTTTATAAACAAGTCACATGACCTGTTATGCGGCATAGGGCTACAAAAAGCGTAGAAAATCCGTTGGCACGTGAGGCGGCGTCAGTAGCGGACCGATGTGCGAATAGGCCGAAGGCAGCACAACGCGCCGAGATCCGGATGGCACCGAGTTGTTGTCCAGCAAGTTGCTGCACTGGTGTGGCTATCCTACAATGCTCCGCCGAAAGTCGGCGTGGGGCGCCCCGTTGGCCTGTAAGGTAGCGTCAGTCAGTTGGGGCTGTGCGTCTCTCCCAAGATGGAGGCTCCTCGGCTGCAGTGCGGCGCCCCTTATCTTTTCACTCGCCGTCCAACTGAGTTGCGTCCGCACTTGCGGCTACAGTAGGCCGAAGACAGCACAGCGCGCCGAGATCCGGATGGCACCGAGGTGGTGTCCAGCAAGTTGCCGCACTGGTGTGGCCATCCTACAATGCTGCGCCGAAAGACGGCGTGTCCAGCTGAGTTCCGGTCACTCTTGCGGTACAGTGACTCGAACGCGCCGAGATCCGGATGGCACCGAGGTGGTGTCCAGCAAATTGCCGCACTGGTGTGGCCATCCTACAATGCTGCGCCAAAAGACGGCGTGTCCAGCTGAGTTCCGGTCACTCTGGCGGTACAGTGACTCGAACGCGCCGAGATCCGGATGGCACCGAGGTGGTGTCCAGCAAGTTGCCGCACTGGTGTGGCCATCCTACAATACTGCGCCGAAAGTCGGCGTGGGGTGCCCCGTTGGCTTATGAGGTGATGTCAGTAGTGGACCGATGTGTGAATAGGTCGGAACCAGCACAAGGCGCCAAGATCCGGATGGCAAGTCCTGGATGTTGAGTGCCATAGTTGAGAGTTCTGAGCAGTGCTTGTAAGACTGTCTGAAGCTTATTTGCACCTGCTGCAGCTTCACTATTGCCCTGGTGTGGCCAAAGATCGCCCATGACATAGGCGGCCGGCTCCCGAGGTCCGGCGGAACTTTTTTCCTTTTCCTTTCTGCATCTTGTCCCACAATCCGTTTGACCTGAAGACACGACCAGGTCCCTGAATGTGTGCAGGGGGACGTTATTGATTGAATCAAAATGGCGGCTTCACACAAAGCTGACTCAAGCGTTGCTGTTGATGCTATACAGACAAAAATTGGTTTTCAGTTTGTACATTCTTCAGGATTTTTTTTTCCATCCAAGGCTGATTGAGAGTTTGTAGAAAAATGGCTTCAGATTTTCAACATACTACTCTTCAACATTCTTCCTAAATGTAACAATGTGAGACTCACTAGGAGAACGGCTGTTTATCTTTCCTTTCAAAATGCTGCCAACAATATTTTCTGAATGGAAGACACCATCTTGTAGCATAAAGGGCCGAAAGGGGTTCTGGTCTGGCCGATGGTTGGTGGAGACATTTTGACTATATCTTGGACCTGCCCGGCCTCGCCCAAAATGGCGCCGGTATAAATGGGACTCGTAACTCCTTGTTGTGTACTGGTTGAACAACCTTGATATCACGAGATATGAATGCAGTTTTGATGCTCATGGCGGGCGGGGACGAGAATTGATTGAATATTTCGACATCCCTATTGATATTAAGGTCTGATGTGTTATTGATTACTGTACTATTGAAAGTTCGAATTAACGTCACCCATGGTACTTGCCCGCAAATGTATATCTAGATGATTTTTTTGTAAGTGGCTTTGTCGTATTTTAATTACAAAATGTACGTCCACCGATTCCGCAACTGTTAGACACCTTAGTTCTTGCAACCTAATGGCCCGCTCGTTACGTTCCTCTACAGTGTAAATGTCTCCTCATCATATACGATTTCAGTTTGCTCCGTGGCTGGCCCACGTGGTTATAGGCCCGTATTTGTATACTGACATTTTCACAATAAAGGTTTTTAAAACAAAACATGGTAGTAGTATTTACATTGGTAAAGTTTTTACTTTTAGTCACTGTTTTCGAATCAGTAAAAGGCAAGTGAAATAAAGCAGTCCAATTACATGACGGATAAAAGGTATAATACGTAGGAACGCAGTAAAGATAAATGGTCAAGGGCGGTTGTGTTTTCCACTCCTGCAACATAAAGTGATCGATAAGAATCTGATAATCAGGCGTATCGGCGAGTAAGACAGCAGGCCGAGCCTCTTTTACTCAACGGCTCCGTCATGGGACGAAGAAACGCCCTTTTTCTCGAAAAAGGAATATATTTTACTTGCAGGACAGTTGTAAATTTTCTGGGAAAGTACATTAGCCTGGAACATTATAACATATATGTTTAAAAAAAAAAAATGTTCGAAATCAATAAAAAGCGTATTTTTTAGGTCATATGACCAAGCTTTTCATTATTAAAATAACAAAAGTAAAATGAACCAATAAAAAGTTTTATTAACAAGTCACATGACCTGTTATGCTGACGTTACGCGCTGCGCGCCGCGCCCCGGATCACTTCCGGGTGCGCTAACGCGGCGTGTCATATAACGCATTACGCGACAATGTAGGTCAAGAATATAGTCAAAATGTCTCCACCAACCAGCGTTCGGAACACAACCCCTTTCAGTAGTCCAAAAAGTTCTGTTAAATGACAACAGAGGGGACAGGCAACAAGAACCATCAGTCAAAGAGGGGAGGGCAAGTTCTTCTCTACCGGGTCATGTTGGGGCGCTACCGGAACTGATCGAATTGGTAGTCTACAGTGTTTCTGGATGTTTCAGACTGAAGCTGGCGTCAGCATGAGAGCACCACCATCTCGTAGCTCCGTCGTGGCCATTCCACAAGCAAACATGGCAGCCGCTCCCCACCAGAAGCCTGCGGGAGTCGGGGGCCCCCAAGACTTTTGTAGAATCTTCACGGCTGAGGGGACGCTTTCGAGAATGGGACCCAAGCCCTATCAGGGAAGCGTCCGAGTTCCAAGGTGTCCCAGGGCCATTTTAGTGGACCACGCCCAAATCTGAAGAGCCGGCCGCCATTTTGAGAGTCCTGTGGCAGTCGCCTATCGTTGCATCGCAAGAGCGGGAGCAACTCAACTACATGGTGAGCGAGACGCTGTAGTCGCAAGAGCGGGCGGTAAACAGCTGAATGGCGGAAGAGGCACAGTGTAGCAAAAGCGGGCGGAATGGCAACTAAAACGGTAAAGGGGCACCCCACTACAGCGTGTCTTCAGGTCAAACGGATTGTGGGACTAGGTCCAGAATAGAAGAGTCATCAAAAGGCAAAAAGTTCAGCCGGACCCCGGGAGCCGGCCGCCTATGTCGGGGGCGATCTCAGGCTACACCAGTGCTATAAGACTTGGGGAGGGGGTCGGAGCCAAGCGTCTTCTCCGAGTCCGTGCCATCACACCGCCCCTCGGGGGCCTCCGTCAAGCGGTTTAGGGAGGTACCATATCACATTGTTTTCAAATGCAGTCAGGTCCACAAACGACCCTCACTTACTTTGAGAATAGGGAAGCTGCAGTTGGTGGAAATAAGCTTCAGACAGTGTTACAAGCGCTGCTCAGAACTCTGAACTATGGCACCCAACATCCAGAACTTATGCCATTTGAGAATGGCAGTGACATCGAAGCAACTCAGGGACCAAAACCATTAACGTACTTTCACGTATGAAAATCTTACTTGGGGAGGGGGCAGGAGCGAAGCGCCCCCTCCCAGTCCGCGCCACCACACCGTATTTTGAAAATCTGAAGCCATCGGTCTACAAACTCAACCAACCTTGGATGGAAAAATCTAGAAAAATGTACAAACTGAAAACCAGTTTTGGTCTGCATAGCATCAGTAGCAACGCTTGCTATCAGAGTGCATGAGTTTCATGCTCGATCGATTGAGCTAGCCGGATTGGGCAACAAAAAGTATAAAATAGTTATGTAAATAGTTATTTAATAAAATGTTTTACCCTGTTACTTTGCTGGTGTGTTGTATATATTTTTAATATTTGCATAGGGTTTGTCGTTATTTTGGGCGGGGTGGGTGACGGAGCCGAGCTGTCTTGCAGCCCTCATGGTGTGGAGCTCAGTTCATCTCACTATTTTCGTATTTCTCATGAAGGGTTGTTCCTAATATTTCTATTTTAGCGAGGTCAAAAAGAGATCCAATTAGTGGCCTACTGATTTTGCTTGATTCCTTTTTTTTTAATACGATTTTTCACTATCTGAAAAGACTAAACAGAGTATTGCGACTTTGTGCTTGTTTGAAAATAGAGAATGAACCAAAGAGAATCAATTGTAAAACAGTAAATGCTTGGATAACAATCAATCAAATGGAGAGACAAGCAGGCACGACGGATTACAACGGGGGTAAAGGCCTGCGTTAACTACCCTTCACTATCTGCAAAGAGAGAGTACTACTAAGAGAAAAGAGGGGGGGGGGGGGGCAGCGTTCAAAGCACATCAGCGTGCATAAACACGAAAAAGTTTTTACCTACCACGTACTTGACATTTGACAGCTTTTGATATTTGCTATTAAAAAACCATTGAAATTCACAGAAAAAACCATAGGTTTTAGGCCATATATAGTTAGGAATTTGCATTTACAAAATCTTGAAAATTCACTGAAAAAACCATAGGTTATAGACCATATATAGTTAGGAATTAGCATTTACAAAACCTTGAAAATTCACTGAAAAAACCATAGGTTATAGACCATATATAGTTAGGGATTAGCATTTACAAAACCTTATTTTACTCGCACAAAACCATTGAAATTCCATATATAGTTAGTTGCACTAACTATATATCGCGCACCCGCAATCCACTGCTGATGATGTCACATATTACATCATTCATGACATGGTCAGTGACATCACTGATGACATCACCGATGACATCTCAAATGACATCACTGATGACATCTCAAATGACATCACTGATGACATCTCATTTGACATTACTGATCACATCACTGATGATATCATTCATGTGATAATACGATGAACCTCTTCAGACTCTAATATAACCTTAGATACAATCAGTGTAAACAGACACTCACAGACTGTCACTCATCCATGGAGTTACTCACACACCTAGTCAGTCATGCAAAGAATCAATCACACCTCCATTTCCTCAACTATACAGTTATACAAACTTTACTTATTCAAACATATACTAACACATATTTACTCTCTTATACAATCCCTGATACAAGTTCACAATGATCCATACAGCCACTCACACATTCACTGGCTCTTATGCACAGTTATTTATATATGTCAACTCTTACATGTACTGTGTTTTACATATGTACTTACTTTGACATGTAGCACTGAGATATCCATTCACTCACCAATACACTCATGCACACAGTCAACCGCCCATACAGCTGTTTCCACATGCACTTTTGAAACCATACATCTAGTGAATCAACTGCTCACACATCTATGCACAGAGTCATACACCTCCCAGCCACCCACACACACACTCAGTCTCCCATACAAATACTTGGGCAACCAATGAATAACCCATATAGTTACTCATATAGCTACTTATCAACACATGCAACAGTTTACAGAACAACAGACATAATGATGCACAAATTAAGACAGTTTAGTCACTAACTCATGCACTCAGTGAGACACATTCAATCACTCACTCATACAGTCAGTCATGCACCTACTAAATCCTTCATCCAGACACTTATACATCCACTCATTCTTCAATATGTAAGACATATTTTAACTTTACAGAAACATACAGTCACTGGATGTTGTCATCAGTGATGTCATCAGTGATGTCATTTGAGATGTCATCAGTGATGTCATCAGTGATGTCACTGACCATGTCATGAATGATGTAATATGTGACATCATCAGCAGTGGATTGCGGGTGCGCGATATATAGTTAGTGCAACTAACTATATATGGAATTTCAATGGTTTTGCGCGAGTAAAATAAGGTTTTGAAAATGCTAATCCCTAACTATATATGGTCTATAACCTATGGTTTTTTCAGTGAATTTTCAAGGTTTTGTAAATGCTAATTCCTAACTATATATGGTCTATAACCTATGGTTTTTTCAGTGAATATATGTATATATATATATATATATATATATATATATATATATATATATATATATATATATATATATATATATATATATATATATATATATATATATATTCACAAAAAAACAGGTTACAGGGACTTTATAGTTAGGAACAGATTTTACTCCAACAAAACCAGAGAAATTCAACCGTTATAGTTACCTCAGGTAACTATGACTCACTCCCCTGGAATGCACTGCTTATGACCTCACTTATTACATCACTCATGACATGGTCAGTGACATCACTGATGACATTACAAATGACAGCACTGATGAGATAACTGATTACATCATCTACAGAATTTCTGACGCACCCACTCATACCCCCATTTAACTTTTTATACGCCCACTCCAACTTTCACACTACGATTCTCAAACCAGTTCACACACCCATACCAGTACTTACACAGCTACTCACTGATTTATAGATCAACACATCCACTCACTCACCCATACAGCCACTCAAGCACCCACTTACTCACTAATACACCCACTAGTGTATCCATTGATACACCCTTACATGCACTAACACACTGTGTCAGACACCCATAGAGTTACTCACACACCTTCTCACTCACCCTACAGTCGATCACATAGCCACTTACCCATACAGTTACATACACACACACATTCAGTTATTCATACAGATGCTAACACATACTCACTACCCTATATAGTCACTGACACAAGCACACACTCACCCATACAGCCACTCCTACATTCGGTCACTCAACCATAAAGTCACTCAGATACCCCATCTCTCACCTAAACTACATTTCACATACCCAGCTACTCACCCATATACTACTGACACATCCACTCACTCACCAATATAGCCATACACATACTCTCCCATACAGCCCTCACATACACATTCAATAACCCATACAATTACTAACTCACCCACATACTCATCCATACAGCAGTCACACCCACCCACACAGACACTTATAAACCCATATAGGTACTTAGACAAGCAATCAATCACCCATACTGCCACCAACCCATGCACACACTTGAACATCAATTGACAGACAAAGACACTCATTTACACAACCTATCACTCACTTATACATTCACTGAGACACCTAATCATTCACTTATACAGTCAGTCGTGCACCCACTGAGTCATCCATACAGACACTCATACACCAAATGATTCACCAATACACCTTAGTATATACATTGAACACTCATAAACTTTTTAAAAACAGTCACTGGATAATGCCATCAGTGATGTCATTTGAGATTTCCTAAGTGATGTCACTGACCATGTCATGAGTGATGTAATATGTGAGGTCATAAGCAGTGCTTCGTGGGGGCCCAAGTTATAGTTAATTCAGGTACCTATTACAGCTGAATTTCTCTGGTTTTGTATGAGTAAAATCTGGCCCGGACTATAACATCCCTGTAACCTTTGTTTTTTCAATGAATTTCTAAGGTTTTTTAAATGCTTATTCCTAGCTATAACGTCCCTGTAAACGTTGTTTTTTTTTGTGAATTTCTAAGTTTTTTTTAACTAGCAGTCATGTTTGCAGAGTGGTGGAGAAGGGGAGTGGGCATCAGACCAACTCTCAGGAATTCCACTGTGTAGGACTTGCAGGACATACCCAAGGTCCCTCGGGAGGCAAGGTGACCTAACTAGTAGTGAGCGAGGAGGCATGTTTGCAGAGTGGTGGAGAAAGAGGGCATGGCCTCTGACAACTTCCCAGCAACCTTGCTTTGTGGGGCTTACTGAGGTACCAGGAGGGGTAGTTGGCCCCCAAGGATGTACTTGGCGACCAAGTACTCCTCCTATTACCTCCAGTAAATTGCATACAGCAGGATTGCTGAGCCCTGATAGAAGGCCTTGCCCCCTTTCTCCACCACTCTGCAAACGCATCTCCTGACTCACTACTAGTAGGGAGATGACGTCTCATTGGCTATTGAGGGTCCTTAGGAGCCAACTACCCCTTCTGTTCCCTTTAGCAGGCCCCCAAAGTGGGTTTACTGAGAGGTTTTTGGGGGTCACGCCCTCTTTTTCCTCCACTCTGCAAAGGTGCCTCCGGGTGCTATTGGGGGGATGAAGTCTCCTTGGCTCTTGAGGGTCCTTGGGGCCAACCATACCTCTTGTTACCGCCAGTAAGGCCCTCACAGCTAGATTGCTAAGAGGTGGTCACAGGCCACCCCCCTTTCTCCACCACACTGCAAACACGTCTCCTAGCACACCAAGGGTTGGGGAAAATAGTCCACTTTAGTCCCGAGGCCCTCAGGAGTAAAGTGGAATTAATTCCCCAACCAGAAGCACACCAGGAGGCGCGTTTGCAGAGTGGTAGAGAAAGGGGGCATGGCCTTCAAGTCCTCTCAGCAATCCCGCTGCCTGGGCCTTACTGGAGGTAACCAGAGGGCTTTTGGTCTCCAAAGACCCTCCACATTCAAGAGGATTTGGTTCTCCAACTACCACTGAGCCAGGAGATGCATTTGCAGAGTTGTGGTAAAGAGGGTGTGGCCTCTGGCGAATTGCCGGAGTTTAAAAAAACATATTTTCTTTTAGGGAAGGGGCTGCATGGTCCCCCTTCCCTCTGCTGATTTCGGCCCCAGAGACCCCATCCCCTCGGCCAGTCCTTCACCTTTTTTATTTAAAATGGGGAGGGGAGCCAGCACAGCCACCATCCCTGGGACCCCATCCCCCAGGGCTTGGCCTCTTTTTGGGGGACCGCAAGGGGAGCCTCAAGGCACCCGGTTGTCCCTGCCGGCTCCCTGCCTCCTGCACAAGCCGGTATTGCTTTTGGACAGAGGGAGCTGCTAACATGGAGCTCTCTCTTCCCAAAAGCAATTCTGCTTCATTTCATGGAAGCAAGAGTGTTTTAATGGTCTTGCTTCCATGAAGCCGAGCATGGTTTGCTATGGCACGGTGGGTGCATCGGAGCCAGCCCTGGGGGATGGCAGTCCCCAGGGCCATTTACGGCTCCAGGAGGGGGGCAGTGCAGCCCCCCTCCCAGCTGAAAAATAGACCCAGGGAGGTGGTGGTTCCCGGGGTAGCAGGGCGGGGCACATGGCCAACCGCAATTAAGTATAGTAGCCCTTAGAAGGTGGCAGTCCCCAGAGCCCCACACGCATCTTATTTAAATATAGCCCCAGGGAGGTGGCGGTCCCTGGGACTGCGGGGGCCACATGCCCCACCCACATTTCAAACAATGAGCCCTGGGGAGGTGGCAGGCCCCAGGGGTGCATGAGGGGGCTGGAGCCCTCATGCATTATAACAACAAGCATTGAAAATGCAATAGGTCTCGCCTTTGATTAAGTTAAAGCCATTTGCTTTGCTAATGGTATTGTATAGCAACGCAAATGGCTTTAACTTAATGAAAGACGAGACCTATTGCATTTTTAATGCTTGTTTTCATTTACTCCATTTTTTACAAAGTAGTTCAACTTCCCACTGTTTTCTAGCACTTTCAGATTTTTTACAACTGCGACCATTAGAGTCACAAAGCTTCCCCCTCCAACCTTCATTTGTCCCACTAGTCTTTGCAGGCAGTGTTGTCAGGTAACATCACTTTACCGTACATCACATGATGTCAAGCGATGCGAGGGATTTAACACCAGCTGTCATTGAGGACAGAGTAAGAGAACGGTTACTCTTACATGGGAAAGAGAGTGAATTTAAGATTTATTTTTCTTAATTATTTAAAGTTGCGGATATTAAACATCTTTAATTAAATCTGTTCTCAGTTATGCTGAATTTGGCAGAGCTGTTCTACACCACAGACACTGGAACAAAACGTACATTAAGTAAATAAGAGCCGTTATTTGGGTTATTGTAGTCCGAGGTTGGTGCAGCAGAAACTAAATCATGTGACAGAGGCAGATCTAAACGTGTTTTACAGAGATGCATAGCAGTCAAAGAGTTGAAGCAGTGGGTTGGCGAAAAATTGTTGACCTCTCTCAAATGAATAACAAATTATGTGTGTATGTGAGAGTTTGCACATGCGTGAGCATGCCGGACATTGTTCATTTCTATGTGCGAGTCTTTGTGTGCATGATTATAGTGCATTAGCATATGTTAGAGAATTCCTCCAGGTCCCCCACGTACTTTTAGTCTGAGGGACTAAGGTAGTGCCGTACTTCTGCGCTTGGCGCTGTTTTTAAACTTAGCACAATTTAAGACACTTTGTGAGGTACGATTTTGCGCTCGGTGCAGGGCTCCATTTTTACGGGTGTGTTTTTTATATGCGATAAGAGTCAAAGCTGCTATAAGCATCCTTTACTAAATAAAACCCAACTTCTTGGCTGATGATCAATTGTCAAACTTCGAACTCCTGAAAACTGCTGAACTTCCCTTACACCAACCAGGCAAGCACAGTATAACAGAGCGGGCGCCGGGGGCTTCAGTTGTTCAGGAGCTACCTTATAAAAGCCACATGCGCCACCATCCTTTTAGAAAGACGTGCATTAAGAGAATTACTGAGCAAACTGCCTCTGGCTAGCTCGGGGCATCTCTCATGGCAGCAAGACACTCCAGAGAAACGAAACAGAAAAAAATCTAAAAAGGCAGAAAAATGTGTCATGCGTCATCAAAATTCACATCCCCGGGACTCGGCGAATGACACAATGACATATAGGGCAGATGTAGTAATCTAACTAAAACTAACATGGTGTGTGTTAAATTAGGTGACACTGAGCTGCTTCACTGTACTCCACTGACATATCAGAGAATAAACAAGCATACAAAAAAAAGTGCAGCAAGCTAATAATAAACCTACTATGTCACGCCACCGGTAAAAGATCCAATCCCGCTTGGTGTGGCTAAAAGGAGACAGGGTGGCAACAAGCAGCGATTGACATGCCTTTGGTGCAATCATTGCACTGCCTTTGGCATAATTTGTGACTCCAAATGACATGCACTAATGAAAACTGAAAGCGGAGCTGGCACCCGGCTTCTGGAATCGCATCAATTCCAAGAAGCCTCGTATGACGAAAGCAGCGCATGCTCTGCTTTCGTCAGGCCGAGACCTAAAAAATAGTCACAGGGAGGTGGCTGTCCACGGGGCTGCTGGGAGCCATGTGGGCCCCCTGCATTTCAAACAATCAGGCCCGGGGAGGTGGCAGTCCCTGGGTCTACATGGGCCCCCACATTTTTTTATTGCCCCCAGGACATGGCCCAACTGGGGGCCTAAATAAAACAAAGCGCAGGAGTCCACTCTTCGTTTAAAAAAAAAAAATTATGGTGAATTCAATGCGACTCCCGCCAAATTTGTTTTACAAAAATTCTTTTTTGGGCCCTGAACAGGCCCAGGAGTCACGGTGTTTCTACCCTACTCCCTTTCCTTTAAAAAATGTTTTTGCTTCTGACTCGGTTCAACAGAGTCACAAGATGCCTACCAACACTTCTGGTTTGAAGTGTTGGCAGCGAATCATATCTAAGGCATGAGATCAGGAGCATTTGCAGATCCACTGCGGCCACAGCTGTATATTTGAGAAATCTTTACATTTCTCAGGAACTACAGGATGGATTAACACTATTTAACAAAAATTGTGTTTTCTGGAAAGGGAGCTACCTTTTTGCCAAATTTGGTGTAATTCCGGTCAGCAGTTTGGGCTTAGCCGTCTCTAAAGTTTCCTAAGAAAATGAACATGGAGAAAAAACTTTTTGGGCCCCACCATTTTCTTGGCCCCCGCTTGACGGATCACCCCGAAAATTTCAAGACAGAAGCTGAAGTGACTGTACCAATAGTTTTGTACATTTTGCAAAGATTTGTCAAAGAACGCCAAAGTTATTGGCAAATCAAAAACAGCGTTTTAATATAAATCAGCTCCTAACTATAACTACCTACTGGTGATGGCCAGTAGGTTATATATATATATATGTATATATATATATATATATATATATATATATATATATATATATATATATATATATATATATATATATATATATATATATATATATATATATATATATATATATATATATATATATATATATATATGTGTGTATATATATATATATATATATACACACACAACATACATACATACATACATATATAACCTCCCCTACGAAGGTCAGCAAGTAGGTAGCACAGCTCATCAAGGTCCATAAAATTAATTTCACCAAACGCATTTCGGACTTGAACGCCCTTCTTAACTGGCAGCATGAGGCAACACTGAGTAATTAGTAGTCACGCTTTTATTCAAAATCAAAGCCCCGCCCACCGGGCTCTGGGCATTCTGGTATATGCAGTGCGACTTATTATTACAGCCCCAGTGGGCATCAGAGTTGGCCCAATGATTTGATACAAATTAAACCCCAGTGGTTGGCAATGATGTCTGTCAGAAGTCTGTCACTTTTCCACGCACCTTCAAGGGATAAACCACGAGTCACATAAACCATGCAGTCGTGACTTGAGGTCTGTCAATCTACAGCGGGCAATTCCCGCGGCCGAGCAGGCCGCTAAACATCAAAGCACCAGAATTGCTCCTGTGGGAAGAGCCACACTCGTGGATAACCTCTCCTACGAAGGTCGGCAAGCAGGCAGCCCAGCTCATCAAAGCCCATAAAATTCATTTAGCAAAACACGTTTTGAGCATATATGAGCAGTTTTAAGGTTCCCTATATGGTATTCCAAATATTTATATGCACAGTATAATACCGATGTTTAGCCAATGTGCTTGTTTTGTACATATTTATTTATTGTATTACAGTATTTGTATAGTGGAAACTCCCTATATGTGGCACACTGAAGTGCCCATCCATGCAGTAGTACATTACACGGTGTGGATGTCTGGTTGGAAGTGTGCTGCCTTTGCTTTGAGCCTTTGTGGGAAGTGTTTCCATGTCATTGTCTGTGATGAACACCGAGGTGTTCTAGGAAGCAGCGCTTAGCGGTTTGTTGGATGAGGAAGTGTAGCAGACACAGACTTTCATTTTTATAATAGGTGTTTAGCTGACAGGCCTAATTAGCTCTGTAGGTTCCTTTATTGTTTTGGTAGTTTGTCTTTATGTTCTCGGTCTGATTTGCTACCCCAGCCTTGGCATAAGGTCACCCACTCTGTAGTCATAGGGCTCCCTGAGAGGTAATTGGTGTTGATGAATAGTGAGGGGGGCAAGAGAGCAGTCCGGATCAATTATTTTACTGTCCTCTTTTATATGACTGACATTACGAATTGTCAATGGAAGAGAGTTGCCAAGACTAACTGTGAATTATCATCCTTTTGTCTACATCACTGCTTAGAGTATGTGGCTATTTGGGATCTGCAGTATGTTAGCATGCTCTGGCCTCCAGCAAATTGTGGCACATCTCTTTGGTCTACCCTGCATAGTTATGACTGAGGACCTGATTTTGAATTTGGCTGTCCATAGACCGCTAAACTCGGGGTGGCCAGCGACTACCACCTCAATGTCAGTCCAACTGCTGTATTACAACTTTGGTGGTTGGGCCACCATGGGACCACTGCAACTGCTGGGGATACACAATTCCTTGGCGGTGGTGTGGCAGTCTGGGGAAGCAATATGCTTGTGATGCCGCTGTGGTACAGCGAGGCATATTACAACTTTTCTGATCTCCACACTTTTTTTGGCGGTGCGCTCCAGTGCATGGGGTTGCATGCAGGGGAGCACATCTTGTGCAGGAACTTGCTTTGGTGCTCCCTCCGCACTGCAGTTCCAAGGCTCACATGTGATCCTTTGACCCGCATAGTCGCTGACTGCCAAAGCACCGCCCGTGAGGCCATGAGGAAACTCATAATCTGGCGTGGGGGCGGCGGTCAACTTTGGTGGTGTGAGAGCAGGATGTGGTGTGGCAGCCCACTCCCACACCTCCAAAGCAAGAATCGGGCCCAGAGTGGTTATTTAAGCTGGCATGCATAGCCTGCATCTGTGCCATCCAGCTGCCAACAAAATTCCACAGGTCTGCTCATAATTTAAAATTGTCTATGTATAAATAGTTGAACAAAGTCACCGTTTTTTTTTCTCTATCAATATTTAGATACTAATCTCCAACGGTAGCAAAATCAAACCACTACACAGTAACTATTTAAACTCCACACTCAAACACCTGGACAAAGGCAAGTTAAAAATAAGTAAAATTAAGAAACAGATAAACATCAAGTATCCCATACATATAAAAACATAAAAACCTACAACCCCTAAAAATGGTCCAAACCTAAATGTTTAAATTGCTACTAAAGCAAACTGTTTCTCCATCAGAAAACAAGACACCAGAGCCACATCTCAACAGCTTCATCTGAAAACTAAGAAAACCATGCAATTACAATCTACAACACATGTGTAAGTATAAAATGTTAAGCAATTAAAATGAAGCTTGTATGCCTGTTCCACTGACAGTGTGGGACAAGGTAAAGCATTACCATATCAAACACAACAAGATGATGGACGGAGTGCTGAAACCTTTCAAACAATCACCCCCAGTAAAGAGAGGCAGATTAAATCCATTGTTCTTTTGTTTACCATGCCACCCCAGTTTGGACCCAGCCATATGCAAATCAATCTTGACCCTGCTCCCCAGCGGAACAGTCTATCCCGAACTGCCAGGCATGATCTGGCCCTCCCTAGACTGCAACCAAGCATCCTGGGACCATTTGGGGGGTATCACCTCTCATCAGCAAGGCTAGTATGAATCTAGTGACTCAGCGAGCAAGAGTACATTGGCTGGGCATACCCTTGGCAACATAGGGTGAACATAGCAAACACAACCAGATGATGGACGGAGTGCTGGAACTTTTCATACACTCGCCCCAGTCAAGAGACCTGTATTAAATCCATTGTTCTTTTGCTCACTATGCCACCCCAGCTTGTATCCGATCCATACAAATCAGTCTTGACCCTGCTCCCACGGGAACAGTCTAGCCAGAACTGGAAGGCCAGTCCCTCCATGGACTGGAAACAAACATCCTCAGACCAGTTTGGGGGTATTACTCTACATCAGTCAAGCTAGCTTGAATCCAGTGGCACAGTCAGAAACGGAGCAAAACCTGGGAATACCCTTGGCATAGCTGGCAGATGAGGGGTGATACCTGGAAACCAGCCCCAAGTTGCTTGTTTTGGGTCCAAGTAGGACCTGGCCTAGCAGTTTGGGCTGGACTGTTACAATTGGGAGCAGGCTCAAAACTGATTTGCATATGGCTGGGTCCAAACTGGAATGGCATGTTGAGCAAAAAACCTAATGAGTTCAGGCCTATGTACTGGGAAAGCATGTTTTACAATGTTTAACATTCCATCATCTTTTTGTGTTGCCAAAGTCACCCTAAGTGAGAAGGGCATACCCAGATGGGGGTACCGTGCTCACTATGCCTTTGGATTTAAGATAGCCTGGCTGATGATGGGTGATGTCCCAAAACTGGATCCAGGATTATTGTCTCTGATCCAGGGAGGACCTAGCCTAACAGTTTGAACTGGACTGTCCTATGGGGAGCAGTATTGAGACTGATTTGCATACAGCTGAGTCCAAACTGGAATGGCATGGGGATCAAAAAAACTATGAATTGATGCCCAGATCTCTGTACTGGGAGTGATTGGTTGACAATGTTTAACATTCAATCCATCATCTTTTTGTGCCACTTTAGTAATCCCAAGTGGGAACAGTACGCCCAGACGTGATTCCCATGCTCATTATGCCATTTGTTTTAAGCTAGCCTAACTGATGAGGGGTGCTACCCCAAAACAGTCCTCAAGATGTTTATTTCTGGTCCAGTGAGTACATGGACTAACAGTTCAAGCTGGACTGTTCCTATGGGGAGCAGGGTCAAGACGAATTTCCATCCAGCTGGGACCAAGCTGGAATGGCATGGGGATCAAAAAACTATGGATTGAGGCCCAGATCTCTGTACTCGGATTGAATGATTTACAATGTTCAGCATTCCACTCATCATCTTTTTGTGTTAGTATAGTCACCCCAAGTGGGAAGGATATGCCCAGATGTCGGTCCTGTGCTCACTATGCCATTGGATTCAAGCTAGCTTGACTGAGGAGGGGTGATACCTCGAAACCGGTCACAGGATGTATGTTTCTGGTCCAGGGAGGTCTAGTACTGTTCCAATGGGGAGCAGGGTCAAGACTGATTTGCAGATGGCTGGGTCCAAACTGGAATGGCATGGTGAGCAAAAAAAGCGATGGATTTAGGCCAAGATCCTTGCCCTGGGGTTGAATGTTTAAGAATGTTTAGCATTCCGACAATCATCTTTTTGTGTTGCTATAGTCACCCGAAGTGGGAAAGTTATACCTAGACGTGATTCTCATGCTGACTGTGCATTGGGTCCAAGCTAGTCTGATTGATGAGTGGTGAAAACCTAAAACCGGTTCTGAAGGGTGCTGACTAATTTGCATATGGCTGGGTCCAAATTGATATGGCATGGTGAGCAAAAAATAATGGATTTAGGCCAAGATCTCTATGCTGGGGGGAATGTTTGACAATGTACACCATTTCATCCACCATCTTGTTGTCTTCCTATTGTCACCCCAAGTGAGAAGGTGATAGAATTTAAACAAAATATGGTCACTTTATTCGTGTTTTACTCAATTTTATGTTAGAATGTGAATGGCTAATACATTATATCTGTATACTGTGTGTAGACGCAACCAGTAAATACACAAGTTGCATTAGTTAGGTTGACATCTGTGCCACCATTTTAGCTCTCCAAAACGCCATTTTCGGTTTTGTTTGAAACTGTTATTTGCTCGTTTATGAGAAATGGTCCATGGTAAGTTTAATTTCTTCAATGCTGAAACTTGCTCATTAACACATGCCTTTCCTGTTACATATAGGCCTTCTCCCACCTTTCTAGAAGGGAGGATAGGCAAGACGACCTTCGATAGTAGATAGCTTCTACCAGGCTGTGGAATCAAAACTTATGTTCTGTGCCCCTATTGTTTTATGACAGCTACCAGTACTTTTCCATAATAGACGGGTCTTTGTGGGCTCCACAACCTATATAATGTAACTTTATGCCTGTTAGAGTCAGTCCCTTGTCAGCCATCATAGGAGGCAGGCCACACTGGACTCCACTGCAGTGTGCTCTAATAATAAACTAGTTTGCTTGTATTCTCTACTATGTCATCGACTCTTCATTGTTTGGAAGACAAAGGGAGGTTGAGAATGACCCGATAGACCTTAGTGGGTGACTTCCTTCAGTTGGCGCCCAAACAGGGACCCCACCAGGTGACCAATCCAGCCTAAAAACGGGTCGTGGGGGGGCGGGTGGTGTCTGATCGGATTGGCAGATCGGGGATCCCCATATGATTGAGCTTGATTCTCGCAGCTGCCCTGCCTGTCTGACCACTAGATGAGGAGCCATCTGAATGGCTCCTCGTCTAGAGGTCATCTCGGCTGGGGTCCTGAAAAGGCGAAATCCTTGGATCTGGCCATTTGGTCTGAAGAGTCGGCAGTGGAGAATAATCTTGTTGGACCCATGTGCACCGGGTGAGTTTTGGTAAGTGTGGCGCCGTCTTGATTAACTTGGTGGGTCCTTGGACCCTTGTGATACGGAGCGTTCTGAATGTTCTGCCAGGCCACTTGCTGAATTTGGTTTATTATTGAAAAGGCCTGGGTCTAGAGCCTATCTTGTCTTGGTGCAGAATGAGGACTGACTTGGAGAGCCTTCTTTTTTGTTTGGATGTTCTTGTTGTGTTTGTACGTGTGTTGATTTAGGTGGAGAGTGAATGCGTCTGATGCTAGAACGCCTTGTTGGATTAAAGTGTTGTGCTTGGGGTCCTGCTGTTGTTCTGCTGAGCATCGGCTGGAGGGAAGGCAGCCTCCGCCTCCTGAAGGCACTCCAAGGTTTGAGATGTATGTGAAGCACAGTACTGGTCCTGTTATGTTTTGCACATTGTGGCACAAGTAAACGAGGGACAATATTGAGCTTCAGTGGCCACTGGAAGGTACCTTTGATGACCAAAAATTTAATTATTTACAGGACAAATTATTTGCCAGGAGAAGTAGGCAGTCGATGTTTAATACTTTGCAGGTTTGGCAGAAAGAAGCTAAACAGAGGCGTATACGTGCTGAAAAGGAGTCTAGGAAGAAGGCGATGAAAACAGTGGCTCAGAAAGTGGTAACTTATGATAAGAAGCAAACTGAAAAGGGTACTGAGTGAGCACATAGGAAGTTATGATTGCAATGTAATAAGTCCTATGTTGTTCGAGAGGATGAGGATCCTTTTGTTAAGAACCTATTGGACACTCGTCCCCCAACTCCCTATGCACCACAGACAATATATCCTGTTGTTCCGTTGCTTCAGCCCTCCGTTGCCCCACCATCTCTTTCTATTTTTTCTGCACACTTGACAGCTTCAGCTCCAGCCCCTTCTGTTTCCCCTCCAGTATCACAACATGCGAGTGTGGTGACTGCAGGCACCCTTGCAGTGTCTGCTGCTTCCCCTCATGCTCCTCCTTCTACTCTCACACCAACTACACAGCCATTGCTGACATTGTCGCCTGCATCTGCACCTCTTTTGTCTTTCCTGGGTACTGCATCTGTGGGTCTGGGAAGTTTTGGAACAACGGTGCGAGGGTCAGATCGAGGGATTGGGCGGTGGCACGGGAACGAATGGGAAGGGCATTGATCCGAGCCGATGTGGGTGAAGAAGAAAAGATCAGGCAGCACAATGGGTTTGGAATCCGATTTATAATGGTGAGTGTGATGAAAGATTTTGATCTGTTTGTACAGCAGCATGCCCTTCGGCATATGTCGGCTACCTTGATTAATTTGTGAAAACAGTGCATTGGAGGTACAGCTCCTCAGGTTATTTATGACATTTTGAGATCATGTATATTCAGTTGGTATGGCCCCTGCACAAGTTTTTGGGAATGTTGGGATGCTCAGTTATCGAGAAAGATTGCATAATTGTACTCCAACTACAGTGTCTCAATATCCAATGAGAGAGGTGCACCCTGTTTTTTATCCTGAGGTCCCAGAACAGAATATGAGTCGTTATTTTGCATGCAATTAGTTTGCATTCCATTACTGCACACTTTTTTCTTAGCAAAAAACGTTACTACGCAAGTTTTTAGTTTGCATACTAAAAACTTGACTAGTAATAATAAAACCCCAAACTACATACAAATACACTACACATCCCAAAGTTAAAAACACTACCAAAACCCTCAAAAATACAGGACCCTACACTACTAAAACACCACTACACTACCCTGAACACTAAAGCACTACCCCTGCACGACACTGCCCCTAGCTCCAGTCCTGTCCCTAAACCCTAAAACACTACCCTACACTACACATACACTACTACACTACCCTAAACCCTAAAACACTACTCCCAGCAAGGCCATGCCCCTGCCCCCAGTCCATCCCCTACACTGAAACACTACCCTGCATAATCCCCCGACACTACCCTAAATCCTAAAAAAACACCCCACACTACACAAACACTACAAGATTACTCTAAACCCTAAAACACTACCCTAAGCACGACCCTCCTCCAACTCCCAGTCCTGCCTCTACACGCAAACACTTCCCTACACAACCCCCTGACACTACCCTAAACTCTAAATCACTACCCTACACTACACAAACACTACTTAGGCACCCTAAACCAAAATCCCAAGCACGACCCTGCCCCTACCCCCAATCTGCTCCCTACACTTAAACATTACCCTGCACGACCCCCCGACACTACCCTACACTACACAAACACCACAACACTACACTAATCCCTAAAACACTAACCCCTGCATGACCCTACCCCATCCCCCAATCCTGTACCTACCCACAAACACTCCCCTACACGACCCACAACAGTACCCTTAAACTAAAAACACTACTCCTCAAACACAAACCCTACAAAATTAAACATTCCCTCTTACCTGTATCTCCTCATGTGTGCCCAGAGCCGTCAATGCTGCCTCCTCGGAGCCGTCATCGCTGCCTCCTTGACTCACATATTACTATGCATGTGTTGTAACTGCGCATGCGAAGTAATAACATGCATACTAAAAGCTACGCGTTATTACAGGGCATGCGCTGTAATGCATGCGCAGTAATGGTACGCGGTGTAATGACTGTGTACAAAAGGATGTTTCCCCCCAGAACAGAGTAATCAGAATGGAGATGTAGTTCAGAAATGGGTGGAGGCTCATTTTCGAGAACAATGGGTCTATACCCCATGGAAGAGAAATGGAGTGCTTGCTCTTAAAAGTCAGCTACCGGATCCTAGAAAAAATCCTACTGCATACTACGAAGAATTAACAGAGGCTGCCTACTTGTCAGTATGACTTTACCAGGTATTGAGATGTTTTTTGGGCTTTTGGTGCCAGTGGACATTTGGCGGAAGGTGCATACACACGATAATGCGGCGGAGCGGGGTGGCACTTGGAATGAGATTAGGGCATGGGATAAGGAGAGAAAGGCTGGTGAGAAGCCTAAAGCTGAAATTTTGGCCTTGCCGAGCCGCATTATTACCTACATGCATTCTCTTATCCCACCTGGGAGGGTGGATTGGGACAAGTTAACAGCATGTCGTCAGAAGAAAGAGGAAAGTGTGTCAGATTTTTTACTAGTTTTGAAGGGGTGTTTTAAGATTTTAGTGAGCAGGATTTGTCAGTTGAAGGTGGTGTTCGGTTATTTGTCAACAGGTTTGTTACAAATTTGATTCCTGAAATTGCGGCTCGGTTGCAAGCTTCTGAGAGAACTTGGACTACTTCCTCCCCTTCAGTGATATTGATTATGGCTCAATATTATGAGTATGGAGAAAATGAGGAAAATGATAAAGTGGAGAAAAAGAGTAAGGATTTGAAGACAAAGGTGTTGTTGCAGCTGGTTGCAGGGGAGTCTGGAAGGGGTCGAGGCTCTTGTTCAGCTCAAAGGTCAGAGGGTGCCGGTAGAGGTGGTGAGCCCTTGGGGCTGAATCATTGCGCATATTGTGAAAAAGAGGGACATTGGCGAAGCGAGTGTCCGGATCTGTTACAGAAACTTGCAGTATTCAGAGGGCGGGTCCAGGAAGAAGGGGCCGTGGACAGGTTGGTCGGGATGAAGATCAAGTTAGTACATCTTCAGGGGGTCATTCAGATCAAAATTATTTTGATGACCCCAAGGGAAAGCAGTATTATCATGACAATTATGATGTGGATGAAGTTACTGGGATGTCCTCAAGCTAGGACAGCAAGGGACAGGGAGAGGGACCAGTACAAATTCCAGTAGATCAGCATGGTCCATATGTCATGGCAGATTTGCATGATTTGGCACAGACATTTTAAGTGGATTCAGATGCAACAAATAGCTCTGTTTCTCATTCGCTGGGCCCGGGACAGCCCTGTTTTGCGTAATAATGTCTCTGTAGGCTTCTCAGGTGTACAGGTTGTATGCCCCATATCCCGGCCTCTTGCTTTTACTGTTGGTCTCTTTACCGTTGACTCCCCATTTCTCTTAAAGTTGAAATCAAAAACAATTTAGGAACACGGAAATATCTTGTCGGACCTGAAAAGCATATACAGAATTCAGACATGCATGTACTATTCATTTATAAAAATATATTTTTTTTATTATTTTTTGTGAAATTTTATAAATTGATCATGTTAAATTTCATATGAAGTATAAAAATAGCAAAAACTCCAGTCAATTATTGTAAAAAAAGTTCTCAGAACTAGTTGTTACAAGTATAGCTTAAACTCTGTTTTCTTTCTTGAAATTCATCAAACATTTCACTGAATCCATTGCTGTGTACAAATTACTACTCAGAATTAGAGCAAAATGGTGATTTGGGGCATGGCTTTTCTATACATTCATTCCTACGCGTGTTTAGGTCGAAGCCTTCATCAGGATGCCATGTACATCTTATAATTTGAAACCTTGCTTTCTCATGTGGGAATAGTGAATCTCCTCCTTGTGTATACAAAAGACCGATATACTCTTTGAACACGCTTTGATGAATCCAACGTTTGTGTACTCAATATAGGGATGAAGAGGTAAAAGTATCCAAGGCGTGTGCAGGTTTTATCTGTCACCACAGTCTCTATCTGGATAAACGAAATCTGCGTCTTGCTGGGCAAATAGCTTAATCGCACTACTGATGTGTAAATTATGCTGTTTATGCACTTTTCCTTGCAAGACTATCTTAAAATGGAGGGGGTGCTCATGTGTCCAATTACGGTAAATAGATGCTAGACGCCTCACAATGCGGGTGTCGGCAAACCGCGTTTGTTTACTGTGATCTGTCTACTGTGGTGTTTTCAATCAATTTCAATTGGCATTCTTTGTGGTCTCCGCAGACACGCGTCGCATCAACTCGGCGCCATGGCTTTCAAGTTCGTGCCTCCCCATTTCTCTTGACTGCACATTGTGGGGAAAATTTATTAGGGTTGGATTTGTTGAAAAAATTACATGCCACCATCTATTGTTCCCCGGATGGTGTTTATCTGACTTTTGGACTTAATGGGGTTAATACAAAACAGTGTTTGGCAAAAGATGCTCCGCTTCCTGTTGAATTTAAGGATGTACCGTCCTCATTATGGGCCACAGGGGATACAGATGCGGGGTTGTTACAGATACCATCAGTTTCAATAACAGTGAAAGATTATTTTGTACTTCCTCATATTCCCTAATACAACATATCACAGGTTGGGGAACTAGCTTTGAAGCAGATTATAAAGGACCTCAACAAATCAGGAGTGTTAGAGGAGACAGTAGCGAATGTGTGCAATAGCCCCATTCTCCCTATTCTTAAAAAGACACCTGTGGATTCCTCTGATGCAAATCCTGATGTCTATCATTTTGTGATTGATCTACGAGAAATAAATAAGACTGTTGTTCCTCAGTTTCCAGTAGTCCCTGATATTACTGTCCTTTTGACAATAATTCCTTCCACAGCTAAATTATTTTCTTTTATTGATTTGAAAAATGCTTTCTTTAGCATTCCAGTCCATCCAGATAGCCGCTATTTGTTCGGCTTCGCTTTAGCCGGCAGAAGTTTCCAATTCTGTAGGGTTCCTTAGGGATAATCAAATATACAGCAAAAAACCCCTAGATCATATTCACATTAAACCGTCCCACACAGAAAGCAACACATTTATATAACATTCTTGTCTTTTATTTTCAAAAAATATATATTCATTTCTTTCAATGAGGATTCCATAATTTTTCAATAAATACGTTGTACATATAATTAATATAATTCAATATGACTCCCATCTAAATCTAACTCATGGGAGTCCCAACATAGACGAAGCAGTATGAAAAATTGAGGTACAAGTCTCAACAACAACAAAAAAAACCCAAAATAATATATACATGAACAACAACCACAGAAATAATGGAAAGAGTTGATAATCAGAAAAAAACAATTTAACAAAAACAAAACATACATCATAGACATTCACAGCAACAAAAAATGCGCCGACGCGCATTTCGGAATCTCATGTACCATCCTTCCTCAGGGCGCTGATGGTATGTTACATATTTTGATAAGCCTTATACATTCATTTCATTTGACAAGGCATTAAGTACTCATAGTTGGGGCTTTGTCAATAAAATCTGTTGGAACAGTATAGCATCATTAAAACCATAAATAAACTTCATTCAATGAACATTAAAAATCACATAAGAGCAAAATATGACTATAGGCTGTGAGACACCAAGTAGTGTATTAAACCAGAAAGTGTTTAAAGGGTAGAATAGACCAACCTACACCACAAAACCAGAAACAAAAAAACAAAAAAAGTGAGAAAAGCACCAAGTGTCAGAAAATTCATAAAAGTGTGAAACACCTTATAACCCAAAATTCACACATATAGTATGGCTTAACTGTACATACTTGTTGCAAATGGGCAACATTAAGTTGAAAACTATCCAGAGCAGAGACCTTATCCTGGGTTAAACACTGTATGGCGACGGCCACTTAGACATAGGGCTCAAAGTGTCCTATATAGAGAGCAGAATAAACATCAGCCAAATATACAATGCTCTAAAGAAGAGATGAAGAGATTAGATGATAAATAAAGCCATAGGCCTACTTGATAACTTGTAGTAGAGCCAAAAGTTCAGCAGGTATTCACACGTTAGGCTAATCTAATAGCAAATGGGGGCTAAGAACTGGAAACAAATCAAAACACAAAATGTGGGTTAAGTCTAGACCTTCTCGCGAAAATTCTATATGCCCCAGAGTTCCTCAGGGATACACTGAAAGTCCTAGTATTTATAGCCAAGCTTTGAAAGGTCAATTGCATTCTCTTTCTCTTCCCACGGGTAATGTATTATTGCAGTACATAGATGATCGTCTGATAGCCTTCCATACCGAAGATGGTTGTCGGGATACCACGGTACAATTAATAATGCACTTGGCAAAAAAAATGGACATAAAGTGTCCCTTTCAAAATTCCAATACTGTCAACAGCTGGTCACCTATTTAGGTCACCTGCTGTCGAAGAAGGATCAGAGGCTAACACCTGAGCGAGTTGATGCCATTATCAAGATGCCTGTTCCTGTGAATCACAGGGATGTGCATGCTTTCATAGGCATCACCTAGTATTGCTGACACTGAGTTCCTGATTAATCTTTATTAATACAGCCTCTGCTTCACTTGATAACTAAGGATGTGCAGGAACCCTTGCCTTGGATGCATGAATGCCACCATGTTTTTGAACAATTAAAAGTCGCGCTTTGCTCTGCACCTGTGCTTGGCACTCCTTATTATAAGACGCCCGTCGTGTTGTACCTACACAAAGTGGCTGGATGTGCGCTTTCTGTGTTAACACAAGCCTTTGGAGGTAAGCACAGGCCGTGTGCTTATTTCTCTGCCATGCTCGACCTTGTCACCAAAGCCCTCCTGAGTTGTTTAAGAGCTGCTGCGGCTGCGGTGGTCTCTATTCGACAATCGGCAGGGCTTGTTCTTAATCATGATCTTACAGTAATGGTACCCGGTGCTGTGGGTGTACTTTTAACAAAACACAGACACAGCACCTTACCAGTGCTCTTCTGACTGGCTGTGAATTGACTCTATTTGCACCTCATTTTACTATCAAAAGATGTGCCACACTGAATCCATCCACGTTACTACCCCTCCCTTCGGAAGAAGAGGACAAAGAGTTCCATGATTGTCTGTTTAGGACAGAAGAGGAGATGAAGGGACGAGTAGACCTGACTGATGTTCCCTTATCTGATCTTCAAGGGGAACTATATGTCGATGGCTCTTGTTTCAAATTGTCAGATGGCACCACTACAGCGGCGTATGCTATTATCACGCTGCGCACTGTAGTTGAGACTACACGTGTTCCTCACCAATCAGCGCAAGCGGCGGAACTAATAGCTCTTTTGCGGGCATGTGAATTAAGTCAAGGGCTGACTGTTAATATTTGTACTGACGGCCAGTGCGCCTTCGGAGTAACCCATAATTTTGGACGCCTCTGGGCAGAGAGAGGATTCTTGACTTAACATGGGACCAGAATTCAACTTGGTCCCATGTGAATTTTCGAGAAGGCTGGAAGCAGAGAAATTGGCCGAAAATTAGAAAGCTGAGACGGATCTGCATTAGTCTTCTTTAAAAGTGAAAGAACCATTGCATGCTTCCAATCAGGCGGGACTATAGCTTCCTGTAAGGAAGCATTCAGCAGCTCCATAATTAGCAGGAGTGATAACAACTCAATAAAAATTTGAGCTGCTTCAGCACGGAAATGGGGAGTAAATCGCAAGGAGAGTCAGATTTTAGGCAGCCAATGATCTTCTTAAACAAATTCATATCCATAAGGGACCAGGTTTCCAATTTGTCGGTAGCTTCAGTGCTCTTGCGATTCACCGGATCTATGCTATTGAGTGTACCAGAGGAAGTGTTATCCTGTTGTACAGCATAGGTAAGGTTATCACCCTCTAATGCAGAATATATTTTTTCAACTTTCTCCCGAAAAAATGTGTCAAGATCCTCACATTGCGATTCATTGAGGATAAGGGGGGAGGTCTGGCATTCTGAACCAGATAGATCTTTGACCACCTTGAACAGAGTTCTAGAGCAGTTCTGGGCATTGGAGATAGTGAGAGAGACATATTCAGCCCGGGCTGTTTTGCAAAGGGATTGATAGTCTTTGATGGCTTTTTATAAGCAAGTTTGACATCAGAAGTTTGTACTCAACTGTTTCTCTAGAGCTTTACATCAGTTTTTTTCCTGTTTTGGCTCTCCATAAATCAAGGGGCAGGAGGGCGGTGATTGGTTACCCTCTTCTTAGAAAGAGGGAGACAAACATCTATAGAATTTTAAATCCAATTATGAATTTCCCCACAATCGACAGTTGTTATTTGTTTGATGACCAGAGTATTGTCAGATTTATTTATTTATTTATTTATTTTATGCGATTTTTAGAGCGCGCAAATACCCGATGTGTGTCTCGGCGCTATCGTAACAGAACTCTCACTGAGGAAGGAAAATAAATTATGCTGAGAACAACCAGGTCTTGAGTTTTTTTCTGAAATTGATGAGTGTGGGAGCAGTTTTAATGTGGAGGGGTAACGTATTCCAGAGTTTGGCTGTCGAAGTGGAGAAACATCTGTCTCCCCAGTTGGCCCTTCTTGTACGTGGAACCCTCAGCAGATGGGCTGATGATGAGCGTAAAGTTCTTGAATGCTCAAGCGGGCAGAAGGCTTTTTTTAGAAATAGTGGGCCTTGGTTGTGGATGGCTTTGTAGGCTATGCATAAAGCCTTGAATTTAATACGACTCCTCACAGGAAGCCAATGCAGCTGTCGGATGTAGGGAGAGATGGATGTGAATTTGGGGATAGTTAATAGAGTCCTGGCCGACGCATTTTGCACCGTCTGCAGTCTGTTGAGGACCTTTTCTTGGGCGTTTAATAAAAGGGCATTACAATAGTCTGTTTTCGAGAAAACCAAGGTACTGATAAGAGTTTTGCCCGCGGACGGAGGTAGGTATGGAATTTATTTTTTGATCCTTTTTAAAATGTAAAAGGATGAGGAAACCACAGAGTTGGCGTGTTGTTGGAAAGTCATTTTGTTGTCAAATATGACTCCCAGGTTGCGTACCTTGGTAACTGGTTGGGGGGGCGTTCCCATCTGAGGTGGCCACCATTGGGGGGACCAGATAGGTTGCAATCTCCCGAATGTCATCACCTCTGTCTTGTCAGAATTTAGTTTAAGACAGTTGGATGACATCCAGGAGCTTATTGCCATCATTCCCTCTTGGAAGTTAGCCGCAACCGATATACCATCATTGTATACAGATAACACCAATTGGGTGTCGTCCGCATAGAGTGTTAGGGCGATTCCATAAGATTTTATAACCCTCGTTAAGTCTGAGACATAAATGTTGAAAAGTGTCGGACTTAGCGAGGAGCCCTGTGGTACTCCGCAAGGCAGGGAAAAGGTCTGGGAGATGTAATTGCCCATCTTCACTGTCTGAGGACGGTTGGCCAAAAATGAGGCAAGAAGCTCTTTGGCTTTGTTTTTTATTCCTAAGGCCGAGACACGGTCGATCAAGGTGACACGATCGACCGTGTCAAAAGCTGCAGAGAGATCTAAAAGTATTAATACCGCAGATCCTCCCTTATCCATTGTGGTTCTTATCTCGTCTGCTGCTTTTGGTAGCGCTGTCTCCGTTCCGTGACCTTGTCTGAACCCAAATTGGGTGTCATCAAGTAGATTGTTGTCATTTATATAGTTCGAAAGTTGTGTGTTCATGATTTTTTCGAAAATGTTTGCAGGGAAAGGGAGACAGGCGATAGTAGCTGGCGGGAAGGAGAGGGTCTAGAGTGGGCTTTTTTAAAAGTGGCTTAATAATAGCCTCCTTCCAAACAGATGGATAAATGCCAGTTGAGAACATTGCGTTGCAGATGGTGGTCAGAGCAGGTGAAATGGCTTCGGGATGAGATTAAGGATGGCGGGTGGACAAGGGTCAAGGGGTGACCCCGATTTAGTACAGACAACAAGCTGTTGGATATGTTCCTGCGTAGTCTCTTCGAAGGCCAAAAAGTTTGGTGTGTTATTGGTAGGGGATGCCATAGGGGTTGGGGTAGGGGAGGAGGGAGAATGGGAAAAGGTAGAAGGTGATTTAAAACACCAATGTCAAGTTTACCCCGATCCTAGATTTGGGTTTACAACCCGGTGCAGCTGAGCTGGAAGCAACTTTTATTGAAAAACCAACCGCAAAGTGATTCCACCAGCACAGTGGAAGGGCGGGAGGCAGTAGATATCAGGCAAAGTGGAAAAAATAGGATCTAATAAGTGACCAGCTACATGAGTGGATCCTGAGTTACAAAGCTGCAGGTTCATAGCTGCCAAATCAGAAAAAAATGCAGCACATTTTACACAAGCCGGGTCATCAAGATGTAAATTAAGATCACCCAAAATGGTCAAACTAGCCGCATTAAGAAGATGAGAGGTAACTAGATTGGGAAACAACAAAGCCCATGGCCCTGAAGGCCCAGGGGGACGGTATACTAGTATACCTGACAAGGTGAACTAAGGTGTCAATATAAGTTTAAATAGGGAGGCCTCGCAGCCTACGGCATGTACATCTTCGAATTTACAATCGGAAGACTTATTATAAATTACAGCAATGCCTCCACCTATCTTAACTTCTCTGTCTTTCTTGACATTGGCATCATCCCCTTTGGTATTGCATAATTTGTAGGCAATGCTATAGGTACATCAAGGCCAGAACTCTTATGCAGCCAAGTTTTTTCGGTGAGGAAAATAGCAGCAGGCTGCTCATTGATTACAAAGATCAAAGATGTCCTCCTTATGTTTTGGAAGCAATCGACAGTTAATATTAAAAAAGGTAAATTTGTTCCTTTTTTTGTGAGGATTTAATCCGTGGGCTGGTACGGATAGAAGTATTTTCGCTTCTTGGATTAAAACATACTCTATCAGCAACCTCCTTGTGAGTTACTGTATTAAAAGCAAACTTGCAGCACGCGCATCTAGTGCACTCGTCCTCAAAATTGAATTGAGTGCAATCAGGGTGTTGCGGTCTACAGTACTCCAGAAGCTGCTTAGAAGAGTATCCACAGATATTTGTCCTAATTTGGCCAGGGTTCATGGCCCCTGGTCCCTGTCGGGTGCGGACGGGCACAGACAAGCTTGCCTTGGGAGCGCCTTCGGCGCGCCAGCAGCGCGTCCGCTGTGCATCGGTTCTTGGGCCATTATTAAGGGTGCGAGGCAGGACAGCGCGCAGCCATGGAGCGCTAATCCTAGGGAGCGCGTGGCACAAGGAAAATTGCCGCTGGGGGAAAAAAGCCCTGTTAAAGTGCAAATGCAAGCTGAGTTTAACACACTCAGGACAGGAGCTAAGTAAAAATAATGACCGTTTTTTTAAAAACATTATTCACATACAATCACCATTCTAAAATTCATTACAATGCATTATTTTCCCATTTCATAAAACAAAGTACAGACTAAAATAGCACGAATCAGGAGGAACAAGTAGAAAGAACCTTTCGAGCCATAATACTGTCTAACAGTAAAATTGCATTCCCTTGAAACTGTACTCCTGCCCCATTATCGGACATTCCCCAGGCAGGAACACAGATTTTATTTCAGTCCTTGTGTTTTAAATTGTATTTATTTCAAGATTAATTGATGTCCAAAACGGGATGACCTTTACACATCCCATCATCAAATTGGTCAGTGAACCTTTCCCTTCGCCCGGTACCATTACTGTTCTGTGTCCACTAAACTTAAGCTCAGATTTACAAAGGTGTCATGTAACGCAGTACAGCACCCAAAGGCACTGCGCTGAGTTGTAAGGCAGTAAGAACCAGGGGCCTTATTTATGAAGGACTTGCGCCGCCGATGCGTCACTTTTTCCCATGTTAAAAGTGACGCACCGGCGGCGCAAGTCCTTCATAAATAAGGCCCCAGGAGGGGCCATATCTACCTAGAAATGGCACTTTCCTCTCGTCTCCCTAGCGCTGGTGCAGAATTTTGCTTCTGAGCTCCATGTACACACCCATGCGACATACTTTAAGGATGTGTGCATGAGTCTAGCATAGGTTTTGTACTGAAACGGTACCGTTCCAGTACAAAAGACTATGACTAGACAAGTTTTTTAACTTTTCCTACTTTGTATGTGTGCTGTACAGTGCAGTCCATATACAAAGTCGCCAAATAAACGTTTGTCCTTTTAACGCCTGTTTTTGGCGCAAAACTCTCTCTACTATGTTTTTAGGTAGGGTTTGGCATAAAAAATGTTTGGGTGTTGCATGGGAACGCCCATGTACCACCCATGTAATGCTCCATTGATGCTATGTAATGCAAATACAAATTTGCACTGGTTTGTAAAACCACAAAACGGTTTTGCATCTGGTTTGGTTAGAAAAGTAATGCAAATCCAACTAAGACCTTTGTTAATCTTGAGCCAATTTTGAAAAGTTTTGTGAGAGGTCCATGGAATGCAGTAAATGTATATCATCTTAATTTATGTTAGGCGCTTTTTGTAATTTAATTATAATTTCGCATGTGATTAATTTCGGGGCACGTTTTAATTAATTCTATGTTATAAATAAGTCTGAGAGTGTGATTGAAAGGTAAAACAACAAATAATAATTATAGTATCTGCAAAAATGCAAAGGTAGAACTTCATACACTGAAGAATGCAATGGATTTCACTTGTAAGTTTTACATGTTGCACTTTGAGCTATTAAACTATTGGGCTCGGTTCATGTTGCTGCTATATGTATATCCTTTATACCAAGATACAATATGTTTAAAATAACAAAGAGAAACATGTTTCCAATCTGCTGATAGGAGCGATTATTTTGTATAAGTTGATTGTGATGTAAACCTGTGTAAGCACCGCTGACTTGTTTATAATATTTGTGGCCCAGGCTTTATTTACCGAGAGGCACGGACTGCAGCAGTCATGTCCTGCTTGCATGCTAATCATTTCTGTAACTGATCTTTTCAGCTCTCTTCCAGCATTGTAGGAGGCTGTCAGCTGCTTCTTTGAAGTGAAGTAATGACCGTGCGTGCAAGGCATCCCAGAGCGATGCCAGAGTCGCATTAGCATTGTAGAAATGCAAGTTCCACATGCTAACGCTCTCGTGTTACCTCACACTGCATTATTCAGGTCAGTGTGCAGGTAAATGGCTTTCTTTGCAATGCTCGCTCAATGGTGCATGGCCTCGAGGTTTATAGTTACAAATGGCGACGAGAAAGCACTTTTTTTTGGTTTCCCGAAAAGCGGGTATAATTATTGCGTGCTGAGCTCACGGTTAGTGATGGATCACTTTATGCTAAGCGATATGTTCATTAGGTCATCCCATCATGTGGGTAGGTTTAAATGTCGTATTAACTCGGTTAAGGGGTTTCAGGCTCTGTGGCTGCTAATAGGGGAATTTACAGAGTCAGTTACTTTATAGAGTGTTTTTTCTTTATTTGATGGTCGTATTGAAAAACCCTACCATAGTGCACTGTTTTGCAGCCACTGTGCTAAGGATAATCAGTCCCACAGGTCACACCTCGGCCTTCTTGGCAGCAGGCCTGGCACTGCAAAAATAAACAACGGCCCACATTTGCAAAGATTTTGCGTCGGCTTTCTGTTACTTTTTTAAAGCACCTGTCTGAGTGGACAATGAATAAACTAATAATGACCCCCCGGGAATCCTTGAAGACGCCGCTTCGCGATGCCCGCTCCCTTTTGAGGAACCCACCCTGGATCCCTCCACTCAACTTCCCCACTCAACTAAACTGGACTTGGAGTTGTCTAACTAGGCAACACTACCTTGGATCCCTCCACTCAGCCACCCCTTTCAACTAACTGGACCTTAAGTTGTCTAACTAGATTTTGACAGGTCCTTATTAATGGATTGACCTTAACTCATTTTAAGAACTCACCCGCAACCCTTTTCTACCAGATAGACCTGGAACCTATTAACCAGTCGTGTACAGGTCGCCGCTTTTAATCAGTTCCTGAAACCCGATCTAATCACTTTTGATACTTATATCACTTCACTTTGCGACCCTGATTGTTGCCCTACCCTCCAGGATTCTCCTGAACTAGTGGACCACACACTGTATTCCCCCTGCAGGTTGACGTCCCATGTTCCTACCCAAGGACCCCGCAGGACGACACTTTGTTCACCCCCCTTCTCCTTGAGATTGCATAGCGGAGAGAAGCCCTACATACAACTCTCCCCAGCCCCAGCCCTACTGCAGTGGGCCCATCTTTGTTATACACATGTTCCCTTTGGTCTCCCTCGCCCTGATGAAGATGCAGCCCCACTAGGCCAAGCATCGAAACGCGCGTCGGCGCATTTCCTCCTGGATGGCACATGTGCAGTATCAACTCAAAAAACCATTTACTGCTTGTTGCCTCCTCAATTGCTTTATATCACAGTTTGTTGTAGCTTTAGTTTAAAACTGTATCTTTACTGAATATCATGAGTATACGTTAGATTGAAGTATGTATGAATTGAATGCTTGAAGCGCTGAAAGAGAATGAATGTTTCTGAGTGACTGAGGGAATATGTGGGACTTATGATTATGACTCATGTGCTTATCTTCTTTCTTTGATATATTTTTTGGATTATGTATTTATACAGAATAAATTCTTTTTATGTATTGTAAATAAAATTTTTGTACATTTTTCAATAACGGCTGAATTATTAGTTTATTCATTGTCCACTCAGACAGGTGTTCTCAGTCACTCGCAACCTAATTGAAAGGATCCCGCCTAGGGACCAACCAATTTGCTCTGGCAGGGTTCGTTTTTTCTATTCAGCTGTTACTTCCCCTCATTTCCTGCCAGTATCATTAAGTCCCCCCGGGGAACCCCCTTCTATTTGAACTTTTTTAAAGCACACCGGAGGCAAAATCCAGATTAGTATTTAGTTCCAGGGCTTTAAGTGGGCCACGTCCCTCCGGGTCTCAGACCTGGTAGTAATTCAAACTGGACATTAAAACAAGTCCTTAATGGTCCTGTATTGAGGTCCTTAACTTTACTGGCAAAAACAGCAGTTTAGTTGCTCTTTATATTTGACTTGTTTTATTTAATCTTGCTTTCACTAAACACCTTAGCTATGTTCAGGATGTTGTGTTTCACACAATGTAGTTTCTTGTGTTTAAGGCATGCCCCTAATTACACAAGCCACGCCCCTTTTAGAGGCCACCCTACTTTTCTATCCCACATAAAGCCCTCGTTTGCCAAAAGTAACATTATGTAGTGCGAAGTGCTTCCTTGCGTGACTTTTCATTATGGAGGCATTCCAATGGTGGTGCAAGGATGTTCCATGCATCTGCTTAAAGATTTTGATGAAAATCCTTATATATAAGGAGTTATAGACATGGTTTTGCACCAAAATCCTGCCTCTCCCCAATGCCGGCATAACGAGGAGAAATATGTGCGTAATGTGAAAATTGCTTTTCAGCATAGTTTTTATGCAGAAAGGACAGTTTCCTGCACAAAAACTGTGCTGACCACAATGCAGATGTCAGATTACCACCAGGCTATGCCCAACACTGCAGAAGCGAGGATATGCCCAGTCCACTATCCCCGCTCTGGCAGTATACACTGGATACCACACAGTGAACTCGCTACCAGAACACCACGCCTGGGCTCAGTCTTTCCAATCGCTACAGGCAAGTCACAGCTCCTGTACCTGTATTGAGGAACAAACACCAACGAATCAGGTATACAACATAAGTACTCACGGGCATGCATTAACAGGCCCTGCATAAGTCGTACCAATACGCTTCTTTACCAATCTTAGAAGCCTTTAGTGCCGCTTATAGGTTCATGGTATAAAGGCAGTGAGCACTTTCCAAGATGAAATAAAAAAAGAATTCCCAGAAAATCACGTAGGTAAATCCCATTAAGCAAGAAAAAACCAGGGGGAAAAAGCCTTCCAACATTAAAAACCCCCACTCTCCAAAGTAAAAGTAAAAATCCAAGAAACTTCCCTGCGAGAACTAAGCCATGGCCACGGAAACTTAAAATACTGCCGGGAAGCTAGGGAAAGGGAAAATGCACCAAAATCCCCAAAACGATATCGATAGGCTGCGGTAGTTCAGGAAGTGTTTTAATTCGTAATCCTCAGCCGAGGAAACAGATACTCAGCCACGTACCTGAAGGATAAGTCCAGCAAACAGGAAAAAGGAAGCCAAAAGGGGAAGGGAATCCAAGAGAGAGAAGCAACAGCGATCGTGTTCCAGCAACAAGAAAACGAATGCCTGCAAGCCCGCAGACAACGAATCCTGGACACAAAGCACAACGGTCCCGAACAGCAGGAGAAACCAGATCTAAAAGCGAAGTTCTTCCGGGTAACTGGACCAGGAAAAGAAGCCAAGCAAGGAGGATAGGCTATCGGCTTCTTTTATGCTGTCAGAAGCGCACCAATTGAATGCACTAACCCAGAAAGAGGACTAGGAGAAGGTAAGGCCGCCTAAAACCTAACAGTACCTCCCCCCAAAGGCCTCCCCACAGGACGGGGTTTAGTGGGATGACGTAAATGGAATAAACATACTAATCGGGGAGCATGAACATCACCCGCAGGTTCCCAAGTATGATCTTCCGGGAATATCCCTTCCAATCCAACAGATAATACAACCTCCCTCTCCTACGCCTGGAATCCAAGATAGCATTCAACTCAAACTCCTCATGCCCATCTATCTCTATGGGAGGAAGGGGGGCAACTTCTGGGTAGTCCTAGTATAGGGTTTCAAAAGGGACGTGTGAAACACTGGATGGATGCAAAACTCCAATTTCATAGTCACAGGATTCACTTACCTGACAATAGAAAATGGTCCCACATAACGTGGCTGTAATTTCCTAGAACCACTGAATTGTACGTTTTTTGTTGCCAACCACACCTGATCCCCTACGGCATAAGAAGGAGCGGGAATCCTATGTTGATCCGCTTGCTTTTTCATGTTAAACTTGGCTTCCTATAACTGTTCTTGTGCTTTCTCCCAAATATGGACCAGAGACAAATTTAGGGTATCTAATGCCGGTACATGCCCTGTGGGTTGGATGGGAATGGCTTTAGAATGAAATCCCATAGAACAAAAAAAAGGAGTCATCCCTAAGGCGGAATTCATGCTATTATTATATGCAAATTACGCCAAAGGGATTGCAATAACCCAACTGCATGTTAAAGATGTCAATAAACACTGAAGATACTGCTTATTTTTTTTAATTGGTACCTTCCATCTGTCCATCAGTCTGCGGATGACATGCAGATGACAGACGCAACTCCATTTGTAAAGAGGCGCATAATTCAGTCCAGAAATGGGATACAAAGTGGGCCCCCCTATCTGAACCCATTAGCAGAGGGCAACCCATGAAACTTCACAACAGAGTTCACAAAAACTGAGGCCAACTCACGCGCTATAGGTACCTTAGGTAATGGGATGAAGTGTTCCATTTTCGTGAACAAATCCACCACCACTAGTATAGCAGTATACCCTGACTCAAGGGGGAGATTAGTCACAAAATCCATACTGATAGCATGCCATGGTGCAGGAGGAACAGGCAACGGCCGCAACAACCCAGAAGGGCTTGTATGTGTTGGTTTTCTAATGGCACAAACAGAACAAGAAGCAACAAACACCTGAACATCATGTACCAATGTCTCCCACCAAAACCAACATAAATAAAATTCCTTTGTCTGATTCATTCTGGGATGCCCCACCAAAGATGAGGAATGACACCATTTAAGTACTAGGTCCTTTAGTTCAGGAGGTACAAACAATCGTTCATCATGATACAATAACCTGCCTTGGACAGAGACAAGCAGGTTTGACAACCAAGGGGTAAGATCTATATTCCCCATTTGGTCCTTCACTGAAGACCTGAAGTCCTCTGCTAAGACACATCCTACAATTTTCTCACTTGCTATCATAGGTCTAACTTCCACCTCTGGACCGGCTTCTACCTTATCCACATGTATGCGAGACAAGGCATCTGATTTCACTTGTTGGGCTGCAGGCCTATATGTGATGATAAAATCATATTCATTAAAGAACAGTACCCAACGCATCTGTCTTGGGTCAACGCTCTGGCTGAACGAAAGAACTCTAGCTTCTTATGATCTGTATATATCGTAACAGGATGCCGAGCCCCCAAACAGATGATGTCTCCATTCTTCAAAGGACAGCTTAATAGCCAGCAATTCTCTCTCTGCCACTGTATAATTGCGTTCAGCTGGTAGCTAAGTCTTAGAGAAGAACACAATTGGGTGTATGAAACCTGTATCTACATCCCTCTGAGAGAGAACCCCACCTACAGGACACAAAGAGCATCAGCCTCTACATAGAAAGGTAAAGCAGGATCCGGATGAACAAACAAAGGGGCCAAGGTGAATTTGTCTACCAGCAGATCAAAAGCTGCTTGTGCACTAGGAGACCAAACAATACCCCCTTTCTCAACAAGGCAGTCATAGGGGTCACTACATCGGAAAAATGAGAAATGAACCACAGATAGAAGTTGGCAAAACCAAGTAGGACCTGTATGTCTTTAACACAAGTAGGAGAGAGCCAAGTGACAATAGCCTCTTTCTTACCTGGATCCATCTTGATACCATCAGCTAAAACAGTAATGCCCAAAAACTCCACACTTGAAGTATGGAATTTAGATTTCTCCATCTTCACGTACAAATGATATTCCTTCAATTTTTGCAATACCTGGGAGACGTGCAACTCATGATCAACAACAGTTTTAGAAAAAATCAAAATGTCGTTGATATACACTGTTACAATCAAATCCAAAAACTCCCTTAAAACCTCATTGATAAAAAACTGAAAAGCAGCTGGAGCGTTACACAAACCAAAAGGCATAACGCAATATTCAAATAAAACAAACCTTGTCTGAAAAGCTGTCTTCCCTTCGTCTCCTTCACGGACACGAATGAGATGGTACGCGCCCCTGAGAACCAGCTTAGTAAAAACAGTAACATGCTTCAGTTGGTCTAACAATACAGGGATCAACGGGAGTGGATATTTATTCTTTATTGTTACCTTGTTGAGCGCCCTATAGTCCACACACACATGAAGAATGCCCTCTTTCTTGGGTATAAAAAAGGTAGCAGAGGACACGGTTGAGGAGGACAGACGAATGAAACCAGTTGCGAACATTTCATCCAGATATTCCTTCAAATGCCGCTCCTCATGTCCAGACAGTGCATATACGCGACTACAAGGCAACGTAGCACCAGGCAACAAATCGATTCGACAATCGAAGGATTGATGAGGTGGAAGAATGTTAGCACGACCCTTATCAAACACCTCACTGAACATCACATACGGGGCAGGGATATCTCCCACTTCTCCTCCATCACCCACTGCACAGGTCAAAGGCGTAACCCAATCCATAGCGACCTGATAACAACATTGTAAACAATGAGCAGAATATAAAGTCACTGTCCGCCTCACCCAATCAATCTGAGGGTTATGTGTCTGCAGCCAGGGCACCCCGAGAACGATGCTAAAAGAAGGGGCGTCTATTAAATCAAAACAGATGAACTCAGAATGTCCGTTGTCACACAACAAGCACAAGGGTTCTGTTCGACGGGTTATGGATCCTGAGGACAGGTCAGTCCCATCTATCGCTCCAACAGGTTCTGGCTGTCCTTAAACACACATGGGACCTTCAACTTCTCAGCCAATTGGATGTCCATGAAGTTACCTGTTGCTCCAGAGTCAAGTAACACAGATAAAGTTGATCTACTACTATTAGATACTCCAAACAAACAGTGAAAGTGAAATATCGTGGAACCCTCTTTACTGCACCAGATATCCCATATGGAGCACTATAAGCGATCTCTCCCATGAGACCCCCTGCTTACCCACAAATGCCACTGTATTTCTCAGGGGCAAACTAGACGGCTTCACAGGAAATTCACGAGGATAATGTCCTCCCTTCCCACAATACAAACATAGGTTCTGCACTCACCGCCTCCCTTTTTCCTCGCTTGACAATGGACCTCTGACTCCACCTATCTCCATAGGTTCAGGTCCTTGCTTTTGTTCTACGGAACCTCTAATATCACTCCTCACGTGTACTACACGGGAAGTCTGAAAACAATTCCTCTCCCCACACCTTTCAGACAACCGGTGGTTTAATTTCACTACCAAATCTATGAAGGCTACACAATCATCGGGAGGATCCACTACTTGAGACACAATGTCCTTCTGCTCTTCACGCAACCCCTGGTAAAACAAAGAGGTCCTTTTTGCGATTGGTCACTGTGTTTCTGAAACCAAACGATTAAACCAAGAGACGTAGGACAATAAATCCTGCTTGCCCTGTCTCAGTTTCAATAATTCCGCATCGCCGACCTGCATATAAGCATGCTTTGCAAACAAACATTGCATTTGCTCCTTAAATGCCTGGTAATTATACAACACGGGATCGTCGCTGTCCACCAATGGAATGGCCCACATAGCAACTGTAGATGCTAAATAGGAGATTTTAAAAGCCACCTTAGCGGAGTCATCTGGGAATGCAGTGGGACGACACATGACATGCAGATGGCACTGATTCATGGATACGCTGTACTTATTACAGTCACCCGAGAAACGTTCAGGTACAGCCAAGGGAACAGGGATGGGAGTCGTAACAGTCACTGCTATAGGGGTGCTGCCACCGGCCCCTTGCCCCAACCCCCTGTCAAACTGAAAGGTGGCAGGTTGTATTATAGGACCCTGACCCTTCACCGAAGGACCCATACTTGAGTCCCAAGACTGCTCCCTGAACTTGACAGTACTCAACTCCTGACGTAACCCAAGATTCTCCTGTCTCAAAACCTGTAGCTGAGACTGAAGGGATGCAATAGCACCCATTAAATCCTGCAGAGAAGGAACCCCTTCTTCCCCTACTGGATTCCCTGTCACATCCATCCTCGTTCGGGCAGTGTTTTAATTCGTGGGCTTAGTTTTCTGTCAGATTACCACCAGGCTATGCCCAACACAGCAGAAGCGAGGCTATGCCCAGTCCACTACCCCCGCTCTGGCAGTAAACACAGGATACCACACAGTGAACTCGCTACCAGAACACAGGGAGAGGGTGGGAGAAAATGGGAAAAGAACACAAGGATACCACGCCTGGGCTCAGTCTTTCCAATCGCTACAGGCAAGTCGCAGCTCCTGTACCTGTATTGAGGAACAAACAACAAGGAATCAGGTATACAACATAATTACTCATGGACATGCAATAACAGGCCCTGCATACATCGCACCATTACACTTCCTTACCAATCTTAGAAGCCTTTAGTGCCGCTTATAGGTTCATGGAATATGTTATGTTATGTTATGTTAATATTCATTTGTTAAGCGCTCGTACGCCCTGGGGCTTCATGGCGCTATCGGAGGGAACACAACACAAAATACAGCTCAACAGTAGGCCTGGATAAACAGCCAAGTTTTCAGAGAGTGTCTGAAACTGAGAAGATCTCCACTCATTTTTAAGTGCAGCGGAAGCGAATTCCAGAAGGTGGCTGGAAGATGGTCAAAGCAGCAGCCACCAAGACGTTTCTTTTTAAAGGATGGAACAATCAGCAAAGTTTTTTGAGCAGAGTGAAGATTTAATGGTGGATTGTATCTGGAAACAAGGTTTTTTATAAACTTAGGGGCTGTATCTTGTAAGGTTTTAAAGATAATACACCCAGTTTTGAACGCGATTCGCTGTGCTACAGGCAACCAGTGCAGTTGTTTCAGACTAGGTCTAATGGATTGCCACTTTGTTAGTCCAAGAATAAGCCTTGCGGCTTGATTCTGAACCAACTGGAGTCTTTTTTGGACGCCCGCTGGATGTCCCAAGTAAAGACTATTTGAGAAGTCCAGTCGGGACAGGACAAGGGCAATGGTAACCTGGATAAAAGTGGCCCGCGTAAGGAACTGGGCTATTTTTCTTATTTTCCTACGTTGAAAGAAGCTGGCAGACACTACAGTGCCAACTTGTCTTTTCAAAGAAAGATCCTCACTAAGTATAACTCCCAAGCTTTTAACCGAGGACGATCTCATAGGTGGAGCCCCCATACTAGATGGCCAGAAGCATGGACTCCAACTTAGTTCGCTTTTCCCAGGCAAGATCAATTCTGTCTTGCCCGGGTTAAGTTTCAGGTGATTAAGACTCATCCATCTCTGTATGTGTGTCATGGTGTTATAGAAATTCCACCACAGAGTCCTTGGTGTTAAGAGGAGAGATGAGTTGGAGATCGTCCGCGTAATTATAGATGGTAACTTTAGCATTCCTTAGGGAGTATAATAGTGGGCGAAGATACAAATTAAATAATAAAGGTGACAGTGATGAGCCCTGAGGCACTCCGCATGTGGTGGGGATAGTGGGGGCTGTGAAAGGGCATAATCTTACTGATTGCGTGCGTCCTGTGATAAAGGAACTGATCCAGCTCAAAGCAGGGCCCCTGAGGCCGGCTTGTTCGACACAGTTGATAAGAATGGAATAATCAACTGTGTTGAACGCTGCTGAGAGATCGAGAAGTACAAGGGCCTGGTGGATACCTTTATCAGCATTCCGCCTCAAAGTATTTTGAACCGCCAAAATCACAGTTTCCGTTGAATGACAAGGACGGAAGCCTGCCTGATTGGGTTCAAGATATTTCGATTTTTCTATAAATTTGGACACATTTGTGGAAACATGGGCTTCCAATATTTTAGATGTATAGGGTAACAGAGATATTGGTCTGTAATTTATCGGATCATGCGGATCTGCTCCTGATTTCTTAATCAAAGGAATAAGCAGGGCTTTCTTAAGGCAGCTAAGTACTTTGCCCTGTGTAAGTGAACCATTTAACAGCGGAAGGACGCCCTGTTGGATTGCTAACCCCACCTCTCTAAGAATATGAGGAGGACAGATGTCATCAGGCGATCCGGATTTAACCCTTACAAAAAGATCAGACAAAGTTTGTACATCAATGGGGGGAAAGATTTCTAAGGTAAAAGGATTATGGTAAACATCGTCCAGAGGAGGGGGAGGCAGGGAGTTTAAGATGCTCTGTTTTATAGTGCTGATTTTGTTTAAAAAGAAAGTATTCAGTGAATTGCAAAGAACCTGTGTAGGAGTGACAAGAGGAGTAGTTCTGTCACTATTACTAAGATCATTCACAATATTAAACAAATCTTTCGTCTTATTTTGTGAATTCAGAATTTTCGCAGAAAAATAATCAGTTTTTTGTTTTAGAATACGTTTTTCGTACACTTTTCGGGCCATACAATAATTTACTTTATCTTGTAATGAGTACCCGGTCCTCCACTTTCTCTCTTTTTGACGTACTTCCAATTTTAAGAGCTTCAATTGTGGGGTGAACCACTTATGTGCATCATTAGGGCGTGAGCGAGGGAAAATCGTGCAGGGAACGTAGACATCAGCTGCCTGACGCATCCAGCTTGAGAAAGCCTCTTCCGTGGCATCGATGTCTTTAGTCATTAAAGGGAGGGACAGGGCCAAGGTGTCCAAAAAACCTGATGTATCTATGCCCTTCCATTTCCTGATTTTTCCACCCATTTGAAGTGACTGTTTTTTGCCTCTGTCGATGGTAAGTGTAAAGTATATGAGGAAGTGATCAGACCAGATACAAGGAGTTATAGAGGAGATGGATAAGAGAATATTCTGAGACCATATTTCCTCTAGACTATGCCCTTTTCCATGGGTAGGAGAATGGATCTGTTGAGTTAGATTCAGATCTAAGAGTAAGTCCTTGAGTTCTGCTGCCTGGGCATCCAACTCAGTAGCATCAAACCAAAGATTAAAATCCCCCACCAAGACAATTTTAGAATAATTTGTTACAAGCGAAGCCATTTGTTCCACTAATAAAGCCGCAAAAGTAGGCATGGATTGAGGGGGTCGATATATTAGGACCATTAATAGTGTTCCACTATCAGTGTCCATTTAAAAAAAATATTCTCCGAACTAGTGAGGACAAGGGGTGGGAGTAAAGAAAACTTATGAGTGTTATGAATAATGGCAGCTACTCCTCCTCCTCTTTTGTCTGAAGATCTATTAACATTTAAAATATAATAATCCGATGGGACAGCCACCAAAATATCTGGTAATGAATCCAAGTTAAGCCAAGTCTCAGTAAGAAGCATGATGTCAGGTTTCTCCGATCGCAGCACTAAAAAGATGTCCATTTGATGTTTGACCATAGACCGCTTATTCAAATAAATACAATTAAACTTGGTCTGTGGTTCTGTAGAAAGTTGAGGGCAAGTGCGTGAGCCAGAATAGGTGACATTACCGGCTGTATGCTTAACTTTGGAAATACCATGAAGGGTGGTGCGCTTAAGTATGTGCGGGGGTATTGGCGGGCAAAGATTTTCTAGGGGTCTCAATTTAACCAAATCGTGAGAGGAATAAGTGTGTATTTGGCCATAGGTTTTGGCCCTTGGCCCCAACCGGCCGCGGACGGGCGCAGACGGGCTTACCTTAGGCGCACCTTCGGCGCGCTATCGTCGCGCCCGCTGTGCTCGTCCGCTGCGCTCCCGAATACACCTTGAGTTTTAAGCCCTGCCTCCCAGAAGAACTAGACCGCTAGCTCCGGTCTAGCCCAAACAAAGATGGCTCCTCGCCTCGCCCTCCACGCAAACGGCACCGTCAGCCGCGGTGGAACGGGGCAGGGTACAGTTCAGAATACACAACAACACAGTGCACAAAGTTGGTGAGTGATTTAAAATATTTAGGAGAAAATTAAAAGACAGCCACCGACATCTAAATCATGCCAGTACTGTCTAGAGCTATCATCAGGTTACTGTGCGTGGTGTAATGCTGGAAATTACTGTCCTTCATTCCCATAAAGAACCTCAGTTGCTGCCACCAACCTTCAGTCCTCGAGGGGCCCTGGGCTCTGGATCGTTTTAAGCCCTGCCTCCCAGAAGAACTAGACCGCTAGCTCCGGTCCAGCCCAAACAAAGATGGCGCCTCGCCTCGCCCTCAGTTTCTGCCACCAACCTTGGACGCTTGTTCAGTGCAAGGACTGGAAATAAAATGGCTGACTTGAAGCTGTGGCTGTTCATGTGCACAAACCTGAGAACACGCTGGCCGGAAGTGCTATGCTAGTCATAACAGCACACACTCCAGATGTCAGCGATGTCGGACAATTAGCGCAGTTACTCTATCCCGGAGTCAGCACAAGAAATTATTCGACCCCACTCTGAATCACACAACCAGGCCCAACAATGCCACATTGATTGGCCGGGTAATTGACTGATTAACATGACTCTGATCTGCCAAAATAGGTGTAATTGAACAGCACACGTTGATTTATGCTGAGGTATCTTGCCGCTATAGGCAGCTAAAGGATGGTTTTGCTCCCCACTTTCAAGGTACTGGTTTTATCGACATCGGAAGGATGAACCACTGCTTGGACCCACCGTGATAAGAAGCAGCAACATGCTACATATTGCTTAATTAACAGAACAATCTCCACAATGCAGAGAGAGAGTTGGTGTTTTTCATTGAAGTTTCTGGTTGTGGCCAGTGGGTCATTTAAAAAGGTGATGTGCACTTAATGGGTTATACTTAGCTGTTATTGTACATATATTGAGCTTTTCATTCTCCATGTAGTTGTCTTTTGCGGCTTTAAATAAAACAGAGGCTTTTGCACCAGCACCAGAGGCCCGTTGGCCAAAGTGTATAATTCCACATTTAAATAGTGTTGTTTTAAAATACGATTTGTCAATTAAGTTGTACTTTCTTTGCCGTGCATTAACCCAGCTTTGTATCCCTCGTAGGTCGATAAAATAAACTTACTTCATAACTGCACCAATTGACTGAGCGCGCTGAGACTACAGTGTTCCCTCTGTGTGCTATACAATATTAGAGATTAAGAAAGACGACATTGGTAAGTTAAAAATCAGTTGTATTAAAACAAAGAAAAGTATATTTAAAGGATGTGGAAGTCAAGTTTTAGGTTTAAATGTGTAATTCTTCAATAGAAAGATGAGCGCCTCCATCCCATAGTGATTTCTCACAGAGAACGTATGGAAAATATTATGTCCCGTAAATTCATGTATTTCTTCGAATAACACTTGTTTAATACAGATTTAAGTTGTGGGGACTCGCGTGTCCTTCGAGTAGGAATGAAAGGGGAAGTCGCTCGCCGGTTTAAAGCAATGTCTGCAGAGAGTTTTGTAGGGGCAGTACAAGGTTCGAATCTCCTACCCAAACGCACTCATCCTTAGAATCGCTGCATGACTGATGAAATTAGTAACACATAGATGAGGAATCTTACTTAAGCTTCAGATACAATTCATATTAAAACTGGTCTTGTAACCGAGAGAGCTGACTCAGTAAGTGAACACATGCGTGTTGTGAGCAGACATTGAGATGCCCACCGATGTCCCCCATACTTTTAAAGTTGTGTTAACCCACTCGCCACTTGTTGTTCATATCAGTCCATAAGCTCCGCCCCTCCCCAGAGAGGGTCTGTCTGTGATTACCGGCTGCATTACTATGACACCCCCTCACACCTGTGGCATAGGCTGGGCGTCCTAGAGAGCCGCTGTGACCCGGTTGTGGGTGCTGTTGAGGGCTTCCCAGCACAGCGGTCCGCTCCACAGCACAGACCCCAGACTTTGCTTGGTGAACTCGGGGAGCGCTCAAAGAGGAGAGGATGTTGCAGCATACACACCATCTTTCTTTTTATATGGAGTAGTTCTGTTCTTACCCAAAGTGTTGATGCTGGTCCACCTGTATTACAACTAGTGTAATGCATGCTAAGGAAAAAGTATATAAGATGCCCCTCCATTGAAAATATGGATGTAATGTAACTGGTGCCCCACCGTAAAACGCGGTGTTCCCGCTATATAAAAGTGCAAAAAAAAACACAGCCGTGTACTAACCTTATTTCTTCAGGGCACTTGTGCACGCATGTGCAAAGCCAGACTTCAGTGATGGACAGTGTGTGTGATGTACACAGTCTTGTCTAAAGCTTATTTATTTATGGCACTTGTGAGCGCACATTGGGCACCACACTTCGATGATGCACCGTGTGCATGACCTTCAGTCTTGTACAAAAGCTTATTTGTGAATTTATACCACTTGTGAGCGAGCATACACCAGACTTCAGTAATGTCCAGTGTACATTACATTTTTAAATGTATTTATTACACACAGACTATATATATATATATATATATATATATATATATATATATATATATATATTACCTACTGGCAGTCGCCAGTAGGTAGTTATAGTTACAACCTAGTTTCCATAGGAAATCCGCAACATTCTATTGGGAATAACTTTGGCGCCGGTTGTTGAATCTTCGCGAATTTCTCAAAGAAGATGGCCCGCTCCTTCCCTGAATGTCTCGGGAACATTCATCAAGCGGGGGTCGAGAAAAAAGGGGGGTCCCAAAATGTGTTTTTCCCATGTTAATTTCCATAGGACGATTAGACACGCTACAGCCCGAACCGCTGAACGGAATGACACCAATTTTGGCAAAATGGTAGAGTCTGATTCGCAGATCACCCTTTTGTTTAAATGGTGTAAATCCCTCCAGTAGTTGTTGAGAAAATCGAATTTGAAAAAATGTATATATCTATAAGCACGCGCGTACGTGCGCGCACCGTATGCTGACCTCTCCGTGCACGAGCTGCATGCTGATTGGCTGCCACTGTCTGTCAACACTCCAAAACAGAAAGTGTTGGCAGCCATCTTGTTCCTCAGTAGACTGAGGCACAGGAAAGCAGAAAAACAAACATGTAGAACTCAAAAAGGGGGCAGGGTAGAAGCACCCTGACCCCCTAGGTCTGCTCAGGGGGTCCCACAAAGACGCCCACGGGCCACATTTTTTTTTTTTGGGGGGGGGAAATCGCAGGGTACGCGCACCGTGCGCGTACCTCGGGCACACCCCACGATTTTCTCCGAAAAAATGTATACATTTTGGGGGCCTTGGGGGTCCTTGTGGGACCCCCTGAGCAGGCCAAGGGGGTCAGGGTGCTTCTACCCTACCCCCTTTGCATGTTTTCCACCTTTGTTTTAGTGCTTTCTTGTGCCTTGGTTCTACCGAGGCACAAGATGGCTGCCAACACTTCCTGGTTTGGAGTGTTGACAGACAGTGGCAGCCAATCAGCATGCCTTAACGAGAAAGCAGCATGCTCATTGGCTGCCAACACTTCTAACCAGGAAGTGTTGGCATCCATCTTGTGCTACGTAGACCGAGGCACAAGAAAGCAGAAAAACAAACGTGTAGAACAAAAAAAGGGGGCAGGGTAGCCACACCATGACCCCCTAGGCATGCCCAGGTGGTCCCACAAGGACAAAAAAGGCTCAATTATTATTTTTTTTTAAACACGGTCTGTTTTTTAAATAATCACCCCCGGGGGATCAAATCGCTAGGGCATTGTGATAAAGACGTGTGGGGGGTCCCCAATACCCCCCACACTGCCCCGGGGACCGCTGCCCCCTGAGGCAAAGCAACACAGCCCCCTAGCCCATACTGGAGGCTCCTGGTGGGCTAGTTGGCCCCCAGGGACCCCCAGTGTGCAAAGAGAATTAGTTCCCCCTCTGCAAACACGCCCGGGGCCTGTGTTGCAGAGAGGTGTAAAAAAGGGTGTGGCCTCATTACACCTCTCTGCAATGCAGCCCACTGGTGCATACTGGAGGTTCCAGGTGGGCTAGTTGGCCCCCAGGGACCCCCAGTATGCAAGGGGATTAGTTCCCCCTCTGCAAACACGCCAGGGGGCTGCGTTGCAGAGAGGATTACAACATTTTTTGAATGTAATTTTAAAAATAATATATCAAAAAATAAATAATTTATAATAATGTAGTAAATTAGTATAAAAAATATAACAATTATTACATTTAAAAATTATCATTTACAAAACCATTGAAATTCACTGAAAAAACCATAGGTTTCAGCCACGTTATAGTTAGGAATTACCATTTAAAAAACCTTTGAAATTCACTTAAAAAACCATAGGTTTTACCCACGTTATAGTTAGGAATTAGCATTTAAAAAACCTTCCAAATTCACTGAAAAAACCATAGGTTTCACACATGTTATAGTTAGCTGGTCATTTTACTCCTACAAAACCTATGAAATTCCCCTGTTATAGTTAGTTCAGCTAACTATAACTCGACCGCCCGCAATGAACTGCTGATGACATCACATATTACATCACTCATGACATGGTCAGTGACATCACTCATGACATCACTGATGATATCTCAAATGACATCCCTGATGATATCACTGATGACATCATCATTGTGACAGACCTCCTCTCACCGTAATATAACCTTTGATACACACGATCAAAAACAGAAAGTAACATTTTCAAAAAAATGGAGATACCAATTCCAGTTAGAACAACCTATTCAGTAATTCCAAAATCTACATAAATAATCAAGTCATTCACTAACAGTTCTATATAGGCACTCATACATATACTCACTCATCATATGTACTCATACACCTATACATCTTATTGCACACCGACACTCATCTATAGAGTTACTCACACATGCAAATAAACTATCAAACATCCATTTACTTGTAAAGACAGCTATACACCGACCACTACACTAATTTCTACAGGATCGTACACATACTTACTCTCTAAAACAATCACTTATAGAAACACATACTTATTTATACAGGAACTCTTACAATCTCTCGCTCTCACATATTCTCATTTATATAGATCAAAACTCACATAAACTAGTTTAAAACATATCTAGTTACTCATAAAGATACTTTTGAGACAGTCATTCACTCACTAACACACCCATACACACACTCATCCACCTATACAGTCCTGCACACATGCTGTTTTCAAAACACATACAAACAGTGAGTCAGTCATTCATACATCTGTGCGCTAAGTAATACTCCCCACCGAACTATACAGACACTCATTCTGATACTTAAAAAAACAACTAATAACCCATATACACACTCATGAAGCTACTCACCACCCCATGCAGCCACTTATATAGAAAGTGAGACACTGATACAGATATTTAAATATTTAAAGGTTACTCGCTAATACACCTATTCACTAAGATATACTTAATAAGTCAGTTATACAATCAATTTTAAAAAAACCCATCCATTTAGAGACTTATTTACCCATTCAATCTTCCATCGACCTTTAGATATACATATATAAAAAATATTTATTTATTTTTCAGAAAGAGACACATTCACTGGATGATGTCATCAGTGATGTCATCAGGGATGTCATTTGAGATGTCAACAGTGATGTCATGAGTGATGTCACTGACCATGTCATGAGTGATGTAATATGTGACGTCATCAGCAGTGCATTGCGGGCGCGCGAGTTATAGTTGGCTGAACTAACTATAACAGGGGACTTTCATAGGTTTTGTATGAGTAAAATGACCAGCTAACTATAACTGGTGTGAAACCTATGGTTTTTTTAGTGAATATATATATATATATATATATATATATATATATATATATATATATATATATATATATATATTGCAGTGTTATATAGCAGGAACTCTACCCGAAGGCACAGCGCAGCACGCATCAGCCGACTCAGACGGGCCTCAGCACTGCATACATACACACACTGTACTTGAAGCCTTCATTTTTAAGGCTGTGCTTTTACCTGGTCAAGCCAAAACATTTCTGCTGGTTGTATGTCCATTTGTTGGATCGTGAAAGCTTTCCATATTTGAATTTGTCAACTGTGATTGTGTTATAAACACCCTGGCAGTAGATGAAAACATTAACCGAGGGTGAGGATTATTAATATGGAGATAAAATATATCATTGTGAGTAGTGAATTTGAGCGCACTTGCATGCACATATTCATCATTGTGTTTATTTGTTGCATAGCTCAAAAAGTCCTGGTGGCACCCCACCCAGGATAATATCCTGCATAGCTAATCACTTCTAAGGTCCCAAAGGAGAGACCTATTGGCTATGCCAAAGCTTGTTTAGCTTTGTGAGGTGTACGCTTACTGGCCTGATACCCTATCTATTTTAAGCCACTTTTCTTGAACCTGGGTATTACAAACTTTATGCATAGCAATATCAAGTCCTAGTTTACAAAAAAGGACAAATTGTAGTCTATGTGGGCATTTGGGAATGCAGAATTTCTGTCATTATAGAGGAATTCCCATAGTTTTTGCAAATTAAGTTTTGTGCTGTGTTTTTGGAGTTTCTGGGTGGGTTTGTCTGCAAAAGCTAGTCAGAAACTTGTATCTTTGTGGACATTTGCATAGGTACTACCGGTAATTTCCAACCATGATAACAAATGCAAATGCACTCTCATCAAGAGCAGAAGCAAGTGTATTTTAACGATACCCATGAGGTAGGAATGCTCCAATATTTAAGGGAGTGTGCTGAAAAGGCTATATCTATGGGGAAAATGCTTTGCCATTGGAGAAACAAACAACACAAAAGGTTAGATGAGAAAATAAAAATGTCCCAAATGTACCCATGCAGTATTGCTCGCCTTGTGTCATTTCCGTTTGTATTTATTTTAGATATTTGAGAACTTTCCTCCAATCGTAGGTGTTGTTCAAGGAAGAACATTTCTGACATTCACATCAAAGGCTTTGTGAATGTATCCATAATCTCCTTTTTCGCCACTTGTATAGAGACTTGGAGAGATGCAGAGTATCCTATGACAGACTGACACTCATATAAACATGCACCTATGCCACATTGCTGGCTGTATTTGATTTATTTGTTAGTGGTTTTTACTGTGCCAAGGACAACATGCAGCCGACGAAGTGGTTTAGCAAGGATGCAACAAGGAGGAACATGGTAAAGAGTGACAGAGAATGAAAGGATGATGGTGTACACACCCAAATCACGCATCCAGATCCAGAGAATCAGGGTCTTTGGAACGATCATAGATTGTAATCATGATGGTAAAAAAACACCATTATGTTCACTGTCATAATTTTAGGGTTAAGGGTTTTTAAGAAGATGTTCTGAAAAGGAGAGGGGTTCCTGGAAAATGCAGTGAACACCCACAAACCTGTCCATTTGTGAATATTCACAAACAATTTTGAGGTGGGTTTCTTGGAACCATTCTTCCAAATTGTCACCCATTCCCATACACTACCGTCCATCCATACACCTCTGTCTGGCGCACTCCTTGTAATCCTAACTATACACAGCACTATGTAGCTTTGAAACAAGGCTTGTTCCATATGAAATCATAAAATCGTTCTTATTATTCACCAACAAGACGATCATAGTGAACTACTATAACCTCCCGCATATGAACCTAATTTACAATGAGCTACAAAGGAGAATGACACTATCTGATTTAATTATTGTCTATCGCAATGACTTAAAAAGAGCCCCAGACAGGAATAAGGTTGACAATGAGTACAAAACATAAAAGCCAATGAAAACATCCGAGTAGCATCACAAATCTAACAACCTAGGTACTAACCCCACTTTCCCAGTAGAACCATTTACCTATTTTAGTGGGACTGGTACTGTAAAATTCCATACTCAGGTGGGCCACAATAGCTGAGAAAAAATAAACATCCTTCACCCTCCTCCAACCTGTCTGAGGATCTTCCTCTTCCCAGCACCCTAAGAGATCTCTCTCTACCTTCATCATTGCTAAGTAAAGCACTCCCTCTACATTGAATGAGGGAAAACCTAGCACCCAGTTGAAAACCCGTCTGCAGATTGTCCACTATCTTAGTTTCTATATTCAGCCTTATAATATTGTGCAGGATACAGTTTTTAAGGTCTTAAATCACCGGTTTGTGCAACCTAGACAGCAGACTCCCTGCATCCTGCTTCACATTCAGAACTCCACCTGTAGGTCCCTCATTTGATCCTCAACAATTTGACTGTCTCCTTAATTGATGGGATTTTCAATAGAGATCCACATGAATCATAGTAACTTAATGGAGCTTAGCCTGACACCCCTTTATCCATTCATATTCTTATGCAGGGTATTTCTGCCTCCCTCTATGCCTCTTTCCCTGAGCACTTGTGCACGATTTTTAGAAATGGCTTTGCTCCTCATCTTGGGTGCCATTATAGAGAAAGGGAGACAATATTAGCTAGGCCTCACATTGGTCGCTCAGCCACAAACTACCACAGCACATTTAGAAAGTATGGTGGGGTGATAACCACCTACAATCTCATTCATGTAGGCTCAGCTGGCTCCTCCCACAGTTCAGAGAAAGAAGGACCAGGGCCAATATTATGTAATGGGTACACTGTGTCTGTTTGTGCCAAAGCACACCTTTAAACCGATAAAAAAAGTGTTTAAACAGGGCTTAAACTATAGCATTCATTAGGCTGCCCCAGGGCAGACACAAACTTGCACCTGCACAGGAGGAAAGTGCATTAGTGAAAAAGGAGCAGCAGCTTTCAGCAGCCACTCTGTTTTTTACTGTGCAGAGAGCAACTGCCTGCACTTCAAATAGAGACAGATATCCCCTGTAGGCGTGTGCAGTAAGTGACTGTACCTACTTTACAGGGGGATATTTTGAAGGCTCATGGGACACCTTTTCCCTCCTCCAGAGGGCTGCACCCAGGTGTTGCACTGACAGTGTGCTTCCTCTGAGTGGCACACTGTCAGTGCACCTCCTAAAGGCATCTTTTTCTCTGTACTCACATCCATACTATGGAGCACATGCAGAGGCACATTGTTTACCTCATTTGAATGCCCCCGTGAAATATATTGCAAAATTGCCGGACAAGCATCAGTGGCCCCTTCTCTAATAGCTACATTGCCCCGAGAGGAGGGGAAAATAGGCACACGCGCCTGTGGCACTCCTAGGGCACTGTATGGAGTACATCCCCTGAAATCCAGAGGTTTAAATATGAACCCCGAATCTTTGAGCGACTTAAAGCCCTGTAGCTGCAAGCTCGGCCAACTCACTCCTCTCTCCTGAGCCAGCTCTTCCACATGCCTTTAACGACTTTTTAGGTTTCGCTGGGGGGCGGAGCCGTTAGGCTCCTCCTCCAGAGAAATCTATTGAGTACAGTAAGGCACTATGGAACACGCCCCCCGTCCCATTGGCTAGCTCCATAAATGGAGCCTAGCCATTGGACGAGGGGCCTGTCCATCAATGCCGGACCAGACACGGGGGCGTTCCCGAGATTCTTTGGCTTTTTCCGACGTCACGCGACGCCGGGAACGCCCCTGAGTCTGGTCCTGCCGGGCCGTGCTTGCTGCTGTCCTGCCTTGTGTCCCTCCTCCCGCCGTCCCCACGTTTCCCGCCTCCCTCCCGCCGTCCGTTCCTCTCGTGTCCTTTCCCGCCCCCCTCCCGCCCCCTGTGTCCTCTCCCGCCCCCTCCCGCCGTCCGTTCCTCTCGTGTCCTTTCCCGCCCCCCTCCCGCCCCCTGTGTCCTCTCCCGCCCCCTCCCGCCGTCCGTTCCTCTCCCGCCCCCCCCCCTGTCCTCGTAGGTGCTTGTCGTGGGTACTCTGTTTTTAATTCGTAAAATAGCTATTTTGCACTTCGTTCCGCTCTGAAATTCCCTGCGCCTTGGCGGTGATGGAGGGAGCGGAGAGACTGCAGGAAAACACCTTCCAACAGAACTGCGGGCCGCCAAGTACGAGCTCTTCGGTGGTTCCGGCCTTCGGAAACATGTATGTTAATTTGTATTTGGTGACAGTTTTTTAACATTACATTATCGCCGTAGGATAGTGTTCGTTTCAGAAAGCTTTTACGTTAATAACAGAAATGTCTGACAGGGAGAATTAGTTTTGCGGTATTATGACGATTGTTTTGCACATGTCGAATATAGTATAGTGTTGGTTTTAGAGTGTTGTAAAGTTAAATGGCCGACCACGGTAAAAAAAATGTTGCACATTTTAATTGTCGTTAGCAGCTATTTTAACCTACTGAGATTAAAGTGCCTAGAAACGAAATCACTCCCACCATCTACATCTCAGCGTTACATGGCTTTGAAATCCGCTCCCTGACTACGCTTCAATTGTGACGCATTATAAAACTGCGTATTACAGTAGTGTCTAGTCTTGGGACCGGCGTGCCTACGCCATACCACTGCGTTTTTCAGTGGAGCAGGTGGGACAGTCGAGCAGGTGGGACCAACGATGCGATATACTCTTGGTTTCTTTCACAAACTGGCTGCATTAGCCGCCGTCAAGGGACTCTTCCGCCATTTCAGTCTCCCTCTTTGTCTCGTTTCAGCGTAATGGCGGCTCTGCGCTGTTCGTGTAATGGCGGCAGGCGGGCGGGGTCGCTGTAATGGCGGATTAAGCAAGCCGTGTAATGGCGGCGTATGTTACTTCGAACCTATTGATTGCTTCGCAAGGACTTAAATAGTGCATATGTGCCGTAATTTGATACCACGGTTTCGAGCATGACCTATTGACTTGCTTTGAAGGCATTATCTGTTTACTTGTGGTAGAAATAATTGACCCGACTCCGGTGTAAGAGGAGCGTTGCGCAAAGAAATTTAAAATTGACGACCCCCGCCCACAATTAGGATTTAAGTACCATTCGTTTAATCTTTGAAATCCCGAATGCGCGTTGTAAAACCATGGTGCTGTTCTGCTTGTAATTTTCCTCGAGTGTGTTCTTACCGAAAATCAATTTCAAAGAGTGTTGGCAAAACGGCACTTGCGGCCAGTAAAAGCCCGCCCAGAAAACTCCTGATCGCGTTTTCCAACTACCTCATCCTCCGATTAGTTGTCGGTTATTCTCGGTGGCCAGGGAAGCCTTGTCAATGAAATATTGCTGCGGCGTGGAACCTGTCTTGCATGATGCTAGTCCAATATCTTTAGGTGAATAGAGCAGAGATCAATTTTTAGCCTAGTATTTATCTTCAAAGGGGTGGGGATGAGTGGTAACACCCAGATACAGTAGTAAGCTGCTGTTGGGAAAAATACTCCATCTTTGAGACTGGTCTTCTGCTGTCGAAGTACATGTTTTAACACGATGCATTTCGGTTAGCGTTTTGTTGTGAATACGCATGTTATGCCGCACATGGGTTGTGGTAATTCCACAACCGCGGTAAACGGAGTGGCAACTGAATAGCATTATTCCAGCAGTCCTGTCTTTCACCCTGCACAGCTGTTAAGTACGACAACCGCCTGGCTCATTGTCTCCATGAAGTGGGACAATAACTGACTTGGCTGGGCACTGCGTGGTTCTCCAAACGGTGACATGCTGCCATAACACGGCGTGTGTGTGGGGGGGCTCTTGCGTGTGTGTGTGGGGGGGCTCTTGTGTGGTGTGTGGGGGGCTCTTGTGTGGTGTGTGGGGGGGCTCTTGTGTGGTGTGTGTGTGGGCCTCGTGTGTGTGTGGGGGGCTCTTGTGTGTGTGTGGGGCTCTTGTGTGGGTGTGTGTGTGTGCAAATGCAATACGTCTCGCATTTGCGACAGAGTAAGCTATTGGCATTGTAAATGACAATGCCATATATTTATCTGTTTTCAAAACCAACACATAAATAAAAAGTTTGTCATTTACAATGCCAATAGCTCTAACTTTTCCGAAGGCGAAACCGTTGCATTGTAAATGCTTGTTGGGTCATGGCTTCCAGTAAAAAACATCCAATCAGCGTCAACTCTCCTTATTGCGTCAGTGCCAAGTGATGCTTCTACCCTTGAGCCTCATAAGTGCAGGGTCATCTGGCTTACAACCACTAATACATCCAAGCCCCTGCGCCTTGTGCTCTCAGACATTCATGGTAGGGAAGGAAGAGAAAATACAGTAGGGTCGCTCTTGCAGATCCCGCCCACCGCTGCTCTGATTAAAAGAAGCCAAGGCTCAGTTTGTTGTAAGGCACCCTGTAACAGAACATGCAGGGGTTGAAGTGCCCTGAGTGAACATGGCCATCTTGCACTCATTTGCATTAGATACATTTGATGCTTACCTACAAACATACAATGAGCTATTCAGAGATTGTCAGGATGACATGTTCAAAAAGCATACATATCAAAGAGTCACTGTAAATAAAGGCAAACTCATCTATGCCTTCCATTGCCTTTTCTGTGTCTGAGAAATCCATTTTTGATAACCCTGATGGGCCACAAAGAAGCCCGATTATAAGTGAAGATAAGAGATGTTTACAGAGGTTAGGGGTTCATGAGAAGGATCCACGAAGGAGGCCAAGAATGACAAGAATGTTTTTTCAGAAAATAGGATACGGCATACCAAAATCCAGAGTCTGACTGCCTAACAGTTGAAAAAGTAATAAAAGAAAAGTAACCAAGAGTGGTAATCAATGGGGCACCTTCCATCCAGCAAGCATAAATATGGCCATATTCTCCCAACTGAACTTACTCTGTGGCCTTATTCACAAAGGTAAATGTACATGTGAAATTCTACTACTACACCTAGTAGGAACTTTATACTCTGTTACTATTCACTTCTCACCAACGTTACCCCAAGGTACAGCCTTCCATGTCTACATTCCTTGATGGAGCTCATGGTGGAGATCTTTGCATCGAAAAGAGGGAAGAGGAGACGGTCTCTGCACATAGGTTTGTGACTTGTATTTTGCTGTATGTGAGTAGTTCTATTAGACATACTCCAAAATGTGCTTTTGAATAGGCCCCTGTATGCCCAGAAGCAGGAATAGGCTTTAATGTGTCTATGTGACATAGCTTCAATGTATTTTTTCATGCTGTGCTCACACTGCTGTATTGGGAGAGTCTGTGATCCTGCTGATTAATTGTACTTAGTGCCCTTGGCTTTTCATTCAGATTAATTTTTTGTGAAATGTGTATCTTGTGATGGCCTATAATCACTGATGCTGATGTGTCTGTTTGTGATTGCCACCAGCTCTTTTGAAAAACCACCAAAGTACAGCACTGTTGCACATCTTTAGTCAGAGAGGTCCTGGACTATGGACCAACAACACAGTGTGGTTTATAAAAAAAATGCATTGTCTGGAAAACATCAGTAGAATGTCATCAAAAATCAAGAAAAAAGTGAACTTCGTTATGTAAGGTAAATTAGGGAGACATGTCTTCTACCATAAAAGTCATCTTATGGTAAAGGAGTATTAAACATACAATAGAAAGAAATATGTTAAGATCATCATAATTACATCATAATCTCACACATAATCTTACAAATATTACAAATTTATCTTTGATTACATCACTGGTAATATCACATATCACATCACCACAGGCATCATCAATGATGTCTCCAAGGGGATTTAGCACCCTGCGCCCTGCACGAGGCTCAACATTGGGTCAAGCCCAAACTTCTGCAACTGGCAACCATGTCATGTGCTTAACTCCTTCCTATACAGTTCACTGGGTTCGACCTTTGGCTTTGTTCTGTCGATTCTGGGCACATGCTCGCCCTTCATCGAGGCCTTGCACTCAGCCTCCTTTCCGTTCCAGACTCAACCTTTGCTTAGCATGCTCAGGGCACAGTAGCTTGCTGCTTCACATAGCACATCTTCCCTATTCATTATGATCATTGACTTGAACCTCCCAACATTACTAAGTTCTTGTAAATGATGCACCTAGAAAGAAGGCTGCATTTACACTAACAGTTACTGATGTGTAAAAGAGAAAATATTTGCCAGTTCAGTGACGTAATTGATGAAAGCATTTATGATATCATCTGGGACATCATATTCTTATTCATTATCACTGAGTTTGAGTTATTATTGTGCAGGTAAATCCAACTGGTGCATTTCCGAGTTTTATTTTAGGTTTTAGGTCATACAGGTAACTGCAGTTTTTAGGTCTCACCTGAGCCAGCGATGCGCTACACTGGCGAGACATTTAGTAAGGGGGCTTTAAAAAGCTCACAGCTCGCTTTTGCTTGTGGTCTAAAGCTTGCGTTTAATCGAACAGCAATGCGCACAGGTGCCATCTGGCTTTCCTCTCTCGTCATGGCTCATTAAGCGCATCCCTTGCAGGCAAACGTACAGCGCGCGCACATCGCACACTACTCACCAGCACTCCCGGGCTCTTTTTCTCTCCTCTCGCTTTCTCTCTCTCTCTTTCTCTCTGCCTCTCCCGCTCTCTCTCGCTCTCTCTCACCCCCTCTCTCGCTCTCGCTTCATTTAGTAACTTTAAAACCCGGAAAAGGCCACCTGCTTTAAGTCACAATATATTGGATAGTAAAGATTCACGCTTGTGTTTTCAATACCAAATTTCAACTTTCTTCAGATACGAAATGAACAGGTTTTTACTGCAAACGTTCCATTAGTAATGCTAACCATATCTGCATTCATAAGTCGGTCCTAGACGCTAAGACATGGCTGCTACATCCTCGCGCAGCTCTTGCGAAGGCACACACACGCTTTCAGGAGTTACTGCAGGGTGTGCCTCAGACAGTCCTAGCAGCAGTTTTTGCCTGGACCGGGCGCATCCTGCATGAGATGGCATCAGTTATGTGCTGCTTGAGGTGCTGCGGGGATGGGGGCCCTGGGCACATCCCCTTGAAGGAGATGACAGTGGTGCAGTTGGACACGCAGCACAGGGGTGAGGAAAGCTGACATTGCCTCTAGATAGGTGCAATTTACCCTTACACCTTTTTATCCCTTTGTTGTTCCAGTCCTGTTTTATTCCCTGAATTTACATATTTAAAAAAAACGAAAACGCATCCTAGGATTTTCTCTCCTTATTTATCTGGAAACATGTGTTTATAACAACCAGCTTTCCGTTTTATTCTGTGTCCTTCCCATGCAGCTAAGAGTGACACTGTGCTCTTTAGGTTGCTATCACTACCCCCATGCCAGAATACTCTATCACCCCTGCGTAAAAGGTAATCTATTTGTGTGTTGTTTTATTTTATCGCACATATTACACAATGCTTGTTTCCTGTTTGTGTCGTCTTCCTTCTAATTCTTCCATAACCCTCCCCCTAAAGTCAAAAAGAGCAACATAAGTTAGGAAAACACATACATATATATATATATATATAAAAACCAGGGTGTCCCCAACGCAACATCGCACCTGGAAATGTTACCGCTCTCCAACTCCGGCAGCAGCAGCCACTGTGAGCTCTGGCAACATACCATTTGCATAAAGCCATACGCGTTTCAAGCCGTAGCTCTTGATCACTGGCATGCAAAAACAAAGTGAGGCAGCAACGTAAATTAGGAACACCTCTATTTAGTTCCAAGTCCCGCCCATGTGGGCATGAGCAGGCATGGCATTCTGGTAGATGTAGTCCATCTGCTAAGACTCACATTCCATGTAAAACCAAGTAGCTTTGCTGCCTCACATTTGTGTCAATGTCAACCCGGTTGGGTGGAGGTTACCAAGAGGGTCACGGTGTTGCTCCTAATGTAATCGGGTTGTGAGGCCCCATCCAATCCCGAACTGTGCCCGCACTGGCTTTGTTCTGATTTGGTGGGGGGCCGCATGGCCCCCTCCTGGAGCATGTGGTGGCCCTGGGGACCACCATGCCCCAGGGCCGGCACCTGCAGCGTCCCGCGGTGCCTACCCTGGGACTCCGTTGTTTGCAATGACAGGTCAGGAGCCTTGCCGCTCCCGACCTGTCATATGGCTCCCGACCTGGCTGGGTACGCGACTCCGTATTTTCCCATAAAAAACACGGCATCCAAGCCGCCATTTTAGAAAAGTCGTGAAGGATCCGCGTACGGAGTGCAACGGGTTTGCGTTGTGCAGTTATGTTATACACGTACATTACGTGGTGTGCGCGTATGCTACCGGTCCTGGACTCCTTTGCCAGCGTATTCGTAACACATACGCTTTACAGTATGCAACGCTTGCACTGTGCCGCGCCGTACGTGACGTCATTTGAGATGTCATTAGTGATGTCATGAGGGATGTTACTGACCCTGCCATGAGTGATGTAATATGTGATGTCATCAGCAGTGCAGCAGTGCATTGAGGGCGTGCGAATTATAGTTAGCTGAACTAACTATAACAGGGGAATTTCTATGGTTTTGTACAAGTGAAATGTCCAGCTAACTATAACTATATATTTATCACGGATGCCTTGAAATGTGTCGATCCATATTCAATTAATTTACTTATTTTCTTATCCACTGCATGCGCTCTTAGCATTTTCCAGTGCTATTTCTGCTTTCTCTGACTCATTTGGTGAGATATAGTTAATATTAGGGAGACTATGTGTTTGATATGCCAATTTATATTAAAATTTGTTTTATTGGTTTCTAGAAAAAGCACAGGCAATAGATTGCAAAGGGAGGGTACCACATATAAGTAGCGTACGAGACAGACAAGCATGTCTTCTCCATAATGCAATCGGTAATCGGGATACATGGACCGAGCCATGAGTATGAGGCAGAAGACATATGTATGAAGCCTGGTAGGAGAATGCAATCTTAAGAACACAAACCAAACCCCCCCTTCCCCAGCCTCCCCCGCTACAACCAGTGTGCCAGACGAATAGAGCGAACATCAAGGCCTCCACAGCTTGTTCATCTTGTCCTTTCATGAGATAGGCGAGGGTAAGTCGGAATCTCTGTAAGGCGCAATAATCGGAGATATCTAGGGCAGGTAATTTCGTTAAATTCCTTCGAAAGAAGGGACAGTAATGGTAACCAAATCTTGCGGAACGTGTCAGCTGACTGTGTAAGTGTGGCCTGGATGCGCTCCATTCCCAGTGTAAACCAGATTTTGTGTAGCCATCCTGTGTGAGTGGGCCTAGTGGTTGTGCCCCAAAGTGACAGAATGTATTGGGATGTGGCTTGCATGGCAATCCCCATTTGACGCCCGCCCACTGATTTCAGGGGGAAGGTGATCGCATTGGAAGGCCCAGGAAAGTGTAGGCAGGAAACCTCGGGATTTCAGTGTCGAATGTGCTGTCTATGTCATCTAATATCTCTTTCCAGTAGTCCCTGACTTCTCAGCAATCCCAGAGGAGGTGAGTCAGTGTACCCCGCTCCCCACAGCCCCTCCAGCAAAGCGCGCTCCTAATCGGGTTCCCTTTGTTGAGCCGAACAGGGGTAAGGTGCTAATAGATAGCTAGTTTCACCGCAGCTTCTCTACCTGCAGTATTGCGCGTTGTGTGGGAAGCCCTATAGCATATGTAGCGCCATTCCCGGTCCGTCAACGACCTCTCTAGCTCTGCCTCCCAGCGTTTCTGTCCCGCCGTGCGACCTCTCGTGAATGGGGGTGTGAGCAGCTGATAGAGTTCCGAGATGAGGCATTTATCCGAGTCTTTTGTCACTAGCCAGCGTTCAAAATCCGTCATTCGTCTGCCAACTAATGATGATGGCATCAAGTTATTTTACTTGTGCAAATTTTGCCATCAGCATTTATTCCATTCCTGATGTCAAATAATATGAACATTAGTAACATCGTCACAGGAATGTTGGGCGGTATTGAATAAGGTTTACCCCCTGAAATTCAATGTTTGGGTCAATTACAGTGTTTTGGTGTACTGTTTTTCTGGCAACTGTTTAATGATAACTGAACATTTTTAAATGCACATTTGTATTGTATGTTTATTTTTTCTACACATTAATTGTATATATTGCTCTTTTTTCTTTCAAATAATGATGGTTGGCTCAATGTGAAGTTGATATTGTACTCTCCCTGTCTTCAAATGTTTAAACACACAATTCAAAAAAAGTAAATGACATAAATCAAATGTCTGGGTGAACTAATTAATAGTGGTTTTCCCTTTGTTCAGCATTAATTGTTTTTCCCCAATTGCTAATAGAGGCATAGGTAAAATTCCCCCCTTTTGTAACTAATGATGATAGTCAGGGTGAGTGAGCCAGTGCCGGAGTTGGAAATATTGGAAAAGGTTGGGTGAAACATTGCCGTACCCCTGAGATAGATCTGAGAGGGGGAGAAAACCCTGTAGTCGAAGAGATGCTCAGCCGACCTGCAGCTGGTGCCGCGCCATTGTGAGAAAGTGTGTGGGACAGTGCCTGGTGGGAACTCCGGGTTATCGAAAAGGGGAGTAAGCGGGGAGGGGAAGGTCATAAGGCCTTTCCTGATGGCGACTTTATCCCAGACGTGCAGGATAGTGCGGGTGATAGGTGATTTCTGGAGGAACCACGGCCCGTCGCGTCGGCGGAGCAATGGAAACTTCCAGAGGGACGTCTGAGCCATCGCCCTATCCTGGAACAGCCATCTCTTTTCAGACTCCAGCCTATACCACTCGACGAGGTAGCGAGCTGTGTTGCTTGAAAGTATTGCTGAAGATTGGGGATCCCAAGACCCCCCTCATCCATGCCCCTGTAGGCTAGTTGTCTGTGCAAGCGCAGGCGTTTCCCCCCCCCCCCCCCAAATGAAGTGCTCAAAGGCACCTTGCAGGGTGGCAATGGCGCCTGCTGGGGGTAATACCGGAATAGTTTGGAAAACATATAAATTCTTGGGCAGAGCGGACATCTTCACCGCCCCAGTAGGGAGAGAGGCTGTTTGGACCACCGTGCCAAATCTGAGCAGATCTGGGATATTAGGTTTGCATAATTCAGGGTGACCGTCAAATCCGTGGAGGAGGTGAGGGTGATACCCAGGTAGGGAATCTGCGATCTCGTCTGCAGGCTCCCTCCATACACCGGCATGTCCTCAGAGGAACGGGCATTGCCACCCAGTGGCAGTATGAGCGACTTTCCCCTGTTTACCTTAAAATCGGACGCCGCACCAAAGGATTCCACCTCTCCCAGACATGCGGGGATTGAGCGCTCTGGGCAATCAAGGGCAGCTATAATGTTGTCAGCGTAGAGGCCAATCGTGTGAGGCTCTCTGCCGAAAGTGATGCCCTTGTATGTCCGGATTATCGCAGGCCTTTTGGGCCAATGGCTCCACATACAGAGCAAACCAAAGGGGTGAAAGAGGGCACCCCTGCCTCGTGCCACGTTGAATCTCGAAGGGGTTTGAGCGCAACTTACACAGGCGAACCCGCACTTGGGGGCGGTGGTAACAGCTCACAATCCAAGATTGAAAGCGATCTCCTATACCAATGTGGGCCAAGGCCCGTTGCAGGAAAGACCAGTCAACGCGGTCAAATGCTTTCTCGGCGTCAATGGCCAGCAGAGCCGAATCCGACTGTTAGAAATGGGTCTTGTCCACCAAGTGGAGGATCCGTTTGGTGTTATCGCTACATTGACGGCTCGGAACGAAGCCCGACTGATCGGGTTCGAGAACCCCAGGCAGGTACGAGAGGTGCAGTGAGCACGCCTGTAAAGAGCTTCAGGTCCAAATTGAGAAGGGAGATAGGGCAAAATGCAGAGCAATGTGTAGGTGTCTTTGCCGGGCTTAGGTAGCACCACTATCTCAGCCTCCAACATGTCTGGAGGGATGGAGCCCATGCCACAGAAGGAGTTGAAGAGCAGAGTAAGAACTGGAGCCAATAACGGGCTAAAGGTTTTATAAAACCCGGCGGAGTAACCGTCCGGGCCTGGAGACTTGAGGGGCCGGAGGCAGGATATAGCCGCTACCACCTCGTCTAGTCGGAGGGGGGCCTCCAGGGCTTCCACGCTCGCCGAGGAGAGTGCCGTGGTTGCCACTCTCTCCAAATATGTATCAATGTCCGCACCCGGGACAGGCGTAGAAGTCTCGGAATGCCTCTGCGATCTGTGTCTCTTCCTGGATCTCATCGCCCTTTCCGTCTTTCAGGCCTTGAATTTTTGAGCGCTGGGTTTTCGCTTTCAACGCGCTAGCGAGTAGGCGGCCCGTCTAGTTCCCTCCCACATAATAGGTATGGTGGAGGCCCAGGGCGGCGAACTCTGCCCTATCCAAGTCCAAGCTGGCCAATTGGGCTCTGGCCGCTTTTAATTGTTTCCAGACTCGAGGCGCTGTGAATCCTTTCAAGTTCGGAGACTTGGGCTGTTAGATCGGCCCGTTTCGCTGTACGAACCTTAGTTTCTGCCGCTGCTATCGCAATGAGCTCGCCGCGGGCCACCGATTTCAGGGCACCCCATAAGGCTGAAGCCGAGGTCTCGGGCGTATCATTAATGGTCAGATAGTCAGTAATGCATTTGTGGAGCTGCTTAGTGACCTCCGGACATTGCAAGAGAGTTCCGCGTAACCGCCATTTCCCGGGAGGACGCCTAATCTTGGGGATATGGAGTGTAAGTTCGACTGCATCGTGGTTGGGAAGAGCTGCTGGCACAATGCAAGCATCAGCCAACTGGGCCAACAAGTCAGAGGACCCGAGAAAGCGATCTAGTCTGGCATAAGTGCGGTGTACATGTGAGTAAAACGTGAATTGTGATGCCCCTCGGTGTTTGGCCCTCCATAAGTCAACCATCCCCGTTCTTGTAGCCAGGACTTGCCTGCAGTGGAGAGAGTACCCGTGTCTGCATACCTGTGCCCCGATCTATCCGCATTAGTGTCCATCACCAGGTTGAGGTCCCCCGTAAAAGCAAAAGAGGGTCGGGGGATCTGAGTAACTCCGAGATGGCAGTTTTCAGAAAAGGTTCCTAGCCTGTGTTCGGATTATACAGGGAAACTATTGTCAGCTGCTGGCTCCCGATCAGGAAGCTACGTGTCAGGAGTCTACCTTTGATCTCACCCATCTAATCACCAATCCGGCCCTGGAAGCGCCCAGACACCAAGATAGCCACCCCCGCTTTTTTCTCTGATAAAGAGGAGAAGAATTGGTGGGGGAAAGCGCGGTACCGCATCCTGTGCCAATCCTTCGCAAGTAAGTGGGTTTCTTGGACTAAACAAATCTCAGCCCCTGAATTTTCCAAATAAGAGAGCACTGCTCTCCGTTTAACGGGATTATTCAGGCCTTTCACATTAAGGGTCAGTATTTTCAAGACAGAGTCTGTCATCTCAAAGGGAAGGGATGAAAGGTGTTATGTGAGATTGATAACCCTGCGACGCAATTGGTGAATGTAGAGCAAGCAAGTTCGCACATTGAACCCCCCCGGCACACTGGTTCCCACCCTTGACCCCTCCCCCAGCGCCACCTCCCCCTTGCCCCAAACCCAACCCCAACTGAACACCCCCCGCCACCCCCGCTGCCCCCCTCTTGAACTCCAACCCTGCCAGCCCCCCCAACCCCAACCAGCAACCAACCCCCTGTCCCCCCCCTGAACCCCAACTAGGAATCCCCAAGTGCAAACCAGGTCTATCAGAACATAGTCCAAACCTGTGGAGTCTCAACATGGGAGAGTATGTGGCAGTGGCAGCCCCGTTGGCCCCCCACCCATCCCCCCAACCCTGCAAATTCAATGCGGTGAAGGAAAATCCCTCGTAGTCAGCGTCTCAGTGTGGGCTCGACATGTCTCTGACCACCTCATGAATGGCCGTCGCCTGTTCTTGGGCATGGTCGTCGGATCAGGTTTAAGGTCTGCTTTGGGAGGGCGTCATCGTCGAACTCGTTGCCATCCGCCCCGCAGGTGCTGTGTAGATCCCTCCTGCGATCGTCGCGGCGAATCCTCTCCCGGTGGCTCATCCTCCGCAAGGTCGATGCCCAGCAGGGCACATGTGACTCGGAGCGAACGCATTTGGTGTAGGGCCCCTTAACATTTAAAGACTAATCGAAATGGGTGACCCCAGGAGTAGGGCACCCCGTTGTCCCGCAAAAATGTTGTGGCCACCCGGAAAGCCCTCCTCTTCTGAAGTGAAATGGCCGAAAGGTCCTGGAACAAGGCCACGGGGTGGCCCTGGAAGTGGAGAGGCTGTTTCTGACGGGCCTCCTTCAGGATCCGCTCCTTTATGGGGAAGTCAGGGAGATATGCCAGGATGCACGCCGTGCCAGGCTGACCCTGTGCGCGCGGTCAATGCGAATGTCAAAGTCAGCAGGTTCGCCAAGAATCTCCCTGAATAGTTCCTGCAGATAGAAAGTGACGCTATTCCCCTCGGCTTTCAATGGCACTCACCGGAAGTATATGTTATTCCTCCGGGAGCGGTTTTCGAGATCCTCCGTGTGTGCCTGGAGGTCCACCTGTTGCTCCCGGAGGTGGAGGACCTCTTGCTGTAAAAGTTCTACCTCTTCGCTGCGGGCCTGGTCCGCTTCCTCCACCACAGCCACCCTCTCTCTCAAGCCATCCACATTTCAGCGCAGTTAGCATTGCTCCCCGGCCAGCTCCTGTTTCAAAGCCTGGAAATCGTCTCGCAGAGTGTTGAATAGCGACTCTAGGAAGGCCTTAGTGATAGGGCCCCCTCCGCTCTCCTGCCCTGGGGTGCTGGTTGGTGCCGCTGGCGAGGGGGGTGTCTGGGTCTTCTCCCCCTTCGTGGCGTCCTTGACTAACATGTCGGTTATAGTGTGGGCCCCCTGCACCCTGTATCATCCATGTTGCCTCCGTCTCTGGTCCCTGAAGGGCAGGGCAGGTCAGTGTCCTCAGTTGGATGGGGCGTGATGAAGCGGCACTTCCCGGGGGGTCGGGCAACTCGGTGGTGACCAGGCTGGTCCAGCAAGATGTACGCCACCCGAAGGGCACTATGGGGCAGCCTCTCCGCTCACACTCGGTAGTCCCCCAGTTGCACCCGGTTGTCTCGATGCGTGGCAAGTAGCTGGGCACCTCCACTCCCACCGTGCCCCTCCTCACCTGTCGGTCATGGGTTCAGCCTTTGGGATGTGAGGCCTGTCGGGCGGTCTGTGTCTCCTCTCGCCAGGCGCCGGCTCTCAGCTCCCCTGCAAGCCACCACCTTCCTGCCGGCAGTCAAGCCTTCCCAGGTGCGAAGCCCGGGCCTCATTTTTCGCGACAGTCCGCGTCGCCTGTGCATGCCCCAGCTCCCTGGAAACAACCTTTACAACGCAACTTTTACAACTGGTCCGCTTCCTCCACCGCAGCCACCCTCTCTCTCAAGCCATCCACATTTCAGCGCAGTTCGCGTTGCTCCCCGGCCAGCTCCTGTTTCAAAGCCTGGAAATCGTCTTGCAGAGTGTTGAATAGCGACTCTAGGAAGGCCTTAGTGATAGGGCCCCCTCTGCTCTCCTGCCCTGGGGTGCTGGTTGGTGCACAATGAAACTTTTACAACGCAACATCCATTACAACGCATGCATTTACAACGCAACCATTACAACGCATGACACTACAACGCATACCACTACAACGCATTCCATTACAACGCAGTCATTACAACGCATACCATTACAATGCATAGCATTACAACACACAGTACCCTTACACTATCCAACACTTACCCTACTATTGCACCCCTTGAAGTTAGAATAGTAATTTTTACCCCTACACTATCCAACACTTACCCTACTGTTCACCCCCTGGAGTTGGAATAGTAATTTTAACCCCTACACTATCCAACACTTACCCTACTGTTGCACCCCCTGGAGTTATAATAGTAATTTTTTCCCCTACACTATCCAATACTTACCTTACATGAAATGTAATGTTATGCGTTGTAATGGTATGCGTTGTAAATGTCCCTGGTATCAGGCTCCCAGTTGCCGGCGAATAGTGGGGGTCAGCATCCACATGCCCAAGTGAGTGCCCGCTGTGTAATCTGCTGTGGCGAGCCTCCGCCGGGCTGAAATGCTGCGGCTAGGCCCCACCGCTCCATGCGGACCAGGCCCGAAGCAGGGGCCTCGAGTTTCGTGACGGCCCGCCGGGCCGCTCCAGGACTCCACCGCCTCCGGTCCCCGGTGCTGCACCAGTCACGCCGGGTCCCGACTGCCTGTATCGGTTCCTGGCACCGGTGATCTCAGTCCGCAACACACAGCTGTCACCCCGCAGGGCGCCGTCCTCACCAGAGCCAGCTCAGCCACCAATTATGCGCGGCCATCATTACGCCATTTCTCCCAAGCGGGGCCCTCGCGGTGCGCCGATCGCGGCTCCTGCAGGCACTTCAGCGATCACAGGTGAGCCAAAGGGACAGCACCGGGGAGCACTGCTCAGTGGGCCGCGGAGCCCACGTTTGAGGGAGTTGCAGGCTATTGGAAGGGCAATACCGGGTTCAGGGCCTGGGAGCCACGTGAAACACGTCTGGTCAGGCCGCCATCTTGGCCACGCCCCCCTGATATGACAATTTAAAAGATATATAGCGTTAAATATAGTTTCACTGTGCTAAAGCAACTACAGAGACTCCTCAGAGTTCAGGGGCACTTAGATTGTGAGTAAGGCTTTCCATTCTCTAGTGCACACCAGACTCCTTGTTTGTACTGAGATAGTGGCGATGTTGTTTTTATAGAGCACCAAGTTAGTTAGGTATAACTAACTAAGGCGACGCACCACTATACAGTTTGAGAGGTGATATCCTATGTTGAAGTGAAGTATACTGGAGGCACATTTGGTTTAAACTTAAGTTACAGATTTATCTGTTGGATTTTGTTTGAAATGTGACAAAGAGCTTCAAGACATAAACAGTGTGTGTTTTGGATGTGCATGTGTATGTACTGTATCTTTGAGCACTTCTTTTGCAAATTTGCACAGCACTAAGCACTTTTGTTACATCAAGGTTTTCAAAACAATAGTAGGACACTAATGGCAATGAAATCAGGCTGGGTAATAATAATGAACTTGGAACATTATGTTGATATATGTATACCTAGTGCAAAGTCAAAACATGATTAATGTGTATTTATACCGGGAAGCTTCATAAAAGCAGGACATCAACATTGTTTAAAATGCACTGATTAATAGTTTTTTTTAAACTTGTTTATCAATTTGATATCAGGCACCAAGATGCAGCATACTCCAGCCCGGCCTTCACTTGCACACTGAGATAACTCACTTTCGCCTCCTTTCAATTCGGCTCCGGATTTTCTCTACTCTGCTCACTTTCTGATTTGGTACTGGCATTATATAATGCAATCTTATCTTTTTGCTCCCCCACCTTAGACATCTGCAAACACTTCACCTTTCATTCCTTTTTATTTTTTGCATTATGTAGCGCGAATTAAGGTATCAAAGCACTTTACATAAGTACTAGTACCATTACAGAAATCTGCCCGGTGGGTGATAACGCGCTGCATGGCTAAACACTTATAAGGTCCCAAAGGCGAGATCTATTGGCTATGCCAATGCTTGTTTAGATACATTTCTAATTTGGCTTATAACACACCTTTTTTTCACTCACAAAAATATAGCTTCATTTTACTTTTGTTCAAGTAAATGGTTTTGGTTGTGCTATGCTGTGCTTAGACGTCTGCCCAGAGTATCCACTAAGTGCTAAGCTGTTGAAGCTGTGTGTTTTCCGAGCTTGCTAAACTTCATACATAAATGAACTAAATAAAGTAAACTAAACTATGGCTTTTGGCCAAATCCTGGAACCAGAACCCTAGCCTCTAGAGCAGAGGTCTTCAAACTTTTGTAGGTTGAGCCCCCCCAGCTGAATCTTTTTAGATGTCGGGCCCCCCCACCACCTGGCAGGAATTTCAGGAATCTGGGACACTACATAATCAACCACTACCCATATATCCCGGGCCATATCTTGCAAATGATATTCCACACAATAAGAGTGTTTAGTAAACTGCAGGTTTGTGAGTGGGTGTGGTTAAATGGCAGGCTTATTACACAGGTTTTTAATCTGCATGGTCCACGTTCTTTGTAGCAGGTACATTAACCCTATGCACTGTGTGGGTGGCAGGACCGCCCACCTGAGTGCACAGTGAACGATGCAACAGTGTGAGAGTAGTGCAAGAGGAGTGACTGCAGGGTGAGTGAGGTGACCATGTGAATTTAGGTGCAGATGTAAGTGCAGAGGGAAAAATGAATGTATGGTTAGTATTGGGCATATTTGAGTGGGATTTCAGATTGAGCAGTGAAGAGGACAGGTGAGTGAAGTGTCACATGAGGGCAGGCTGAATAGTGTGCTTGTGAGACTGCAGGGTAAACAGCACAAGTGCATTGTGAGTGCAGAGTGATCACTGTGAGTACAGGGTGAGCGGGTGACTGGTGTGAGTGCATGGAGATCAGTGTGAGGGCATTGTGATTGCTGTAAATGCAGGGTGAGCGTGAAAGTGAAGGGCGAGAATGAGGAGCGAGTTGTCTGAATGCTCGATGCATTCCCAGACACTTGAAGTAACTCAGCATGTTATTGAGAGTGGCATAGAGTTTCAGATACAAGTTAAACTATTGCTATTATAGCATTAAACATGGATCAAGGGTGGAAGAAATAAATAATGTGCTGATCTTGCAACAAACTTCCAGTTTTATGATTAGGGTTGCCAGTTCATTATTTTGATGTCCCAGGTGGTACAAAAATAAGCAGTCACAAACGCTGTATTTATCTGTGCATACTTCGAACAGCAAAAATAAATAGAAAGCTCTTTAATTGTGATCTAGGGCTGCCTGAATGAACCATGGCTGATAATTAAAGGGAACAAAGACAGAAAAGTCACATTATAAATAAATACATACTTCTTTATTTATAACCGTCATTTAGTGTCAAGACCAGGTCTTTGCAGGCTGTTTAAACAACACATGGTGCTTTCAGTTTTAGCAGTTTATCATTTTAGGAGTACCATAGTTACCAGCAAAGAAATCATAGATAAGGAATCATTCAATATAGCGCAATCTGAGATAGCAATGATTCTACTACTTACACGCCACAAACAGAGCAAACTGATTTGCCTCAAAGAGTTCCCATCTCTATATTTCGAAAACTGGGAGACATTTAAGTTATCCAATGAATATGTTAAAGCAGCAAAAATAAAGCAGAATCAGTCTGTGCCATGTCTGCCCTGGTGAAAATCTTATTTAACCTAGTCCACACAACACAACCTGTGAGCAGCGCCAGTACTGAAGATGTTGTTGGCCCCCTGGTGAGGTAATGCAGAGCTGCACACACCGCTCCCAGGCTGCATGACCTGTACAGGTGGGTACTGTCCGGAGCAGCGCTGATGAATAATTCATGCTCTCCGAGCAACTCTCATACCTCGCTGCCTCGCTGTGTCAGGGTGCGCAGGCCTGCTCCTGTGAGCTGTTTCTTGTTTGCCTTTGCCATGGCGGCCGGGGGTGTGTGGCAAGCAGTAGCCCCGGTGTCAGAGGGGTGAGGAGTGAAGTCCCACCTGTAACGTAAATCTGATTAATGTGGAAACTTCAAACGCCTCCGTAGCCCTTTATCAGTCACCAGTTAGTGAGTTATGTGAAGCTGTGGGGGATATGTATCGGTATGCCTGTGCCATGCGAGGGAAAAGTAACAGCATTTAGCCAATTAACCAATTAACACCAGTTAGCTCTTGCTATGACAAAAAAAAAAAGCATGGGCACGTTGTGCCCTATCAATTCCCTTTCCTTCCCCCTCCAACCCTCTGTTATTGCTGAACCCGCCGACCAATGCGTCCCTCCCCCCCCCCCCAAAGCCTGCCCGCTCCACAGACAACCCCCCACGCCCCCCCCCCCTCTAACCCCCCACCTCGGACTTTGAAAACTGGGCAGCACTAGATGGCCCAGCAAAGCCCTCTATCCTGTTGATGTAGATTTCTGCAAAGTCCTTCACAGCGAGGCGGCAGTAATTCTCAGGAAAGCGTCGGCAGGAAACAAAGAAATAAAGGCAGCACGGACTAGATGACTGCAGCCTCTGTATGCACGCAAATTTCGAGGCGCTTCCTGATATCTCTGCTTCTGTCCCCCTCACTCATTGGTGACGTTCCTACGTGCCCCAGAGTTCTCCAATCATATTGGGTGAAGACTTGCTACGTGGGACAGTGAAAGACAAAGGAAGGTAAGATTTTAGTGTGGAGTGCGCGCCCCCCCTGAGGTGGTGTCGGGCCCCCCCAGGGGGGCGCGCCCCACAGTTTGAAGAACTCTGCTCTAGAGCCCACTGTTGTGCAATGTGTATAGCTTTTGGCCCTGCATAGTGGGCACAGTGGGCGTGGTGTGTCATTTGGCCACCTTTTTTGTCCGGCCCCCCTCCCTACAGAGTATTTTGTGCATGACATTTGGCAGAACATAATGGAATGTGAATGCACTGCATGGATCAAGGTCGTGCTCTGTAGCCTAGGCATGGGCCTATGTGGCAATTTGGATACTGTTCCTTATCTATTCCTATTTGTTTACAGGTTTGCCAACAGTGTGCTGCTCTGTGGTGTGCAGTAAATAATTTTTACAGACATACTGTAAATAACAATCTGCCATCTTTTGAATTTAGCCAAATCAGTAGTTTTCAATACACCATTCATAGGCATGTACTGATTGCAATTAATTAACCGCATCGCTGCTGCGGCGATTTTTGCGCTGTGCAGCAATTTTAAAATTACTGCGATACATGACGAGCTCAGCTCGTCACCAGCACACGCCACCCGTGGGTGATGAAAGTGAGTCATAGAATTTGAAAAATGGTGTCCACTAATCCTCAGGAGTAAAGTCTTTGAGCCTCGTCGATTTATTTTCTGCTGATTTTGTGCTCTTCTGAGGTAGAGGTCTGCTAAACTTGCCTTCAGAAGCTTCTGACAATGTAATTTTGGTTTATCAACATCTAGAGCCAACCAATCAGATTTTAGTTGTTTAAGAAATAAATGAGTTGTGGTTCAAAAACCCTGAAGTGCATGAAGGGAAAACATATTTTGCCGCCAATCTTTTTTCAAATTTGATTTAGAAATGGTTGGTGAGCTAACTGTGAGACATATATAAAAGCAACCCTTTAACACCTGCTTCATAAAGTAGGATTGTGAATAAAATATTTTGAGCATATTTAAATTAACTTTATAAAACACATAGCACATCTCTGCAAATTTAGCTTATTTCCATCAATATATTTTTCGGTATGAGCCACTCCCGTTTCAGCACTCCCCTACAGTTTTGCTTTGGTTTGACTGACCTGCAAGAAAACTTCAGGGGTTGACCAAAAGTCAATTACATTTCAAAACTGAGGGCCTGATTTAGATCTTGGCGGACTGGTTTCTCAGTCACCACGGTGACAGATATCCTGTTCGACGAAATATAAATCCCATTGTATCCTATGGAATCTACATTTCGGAAGACTGGAAATCCATCACCGTTGTGACTGAGTGAACAGTCTGACAAGATCTAAATCAGGCCCTGAGTTATGGTTCTGTCTCAAATGTGCTAAACCACTGAAATTCACAAATTGCAGTCAGCAATGCACAAAACGCATGCCATGACTCACATCACTCACCATGTTGTGCTCTGGATAGCCTGCATGTATATATGTATATAATATTTCTTTAGCAAAAACCTAGCCAAAAGATCACTGTGCATGGTCAAAGCAAAGCATAAAGTCAATGAGTAGTAGGAAAGAAAGCTGGATTTTTGACGGTCAATGCATTGTGTCTTTATTGTTTATTTCCGATGATCTCCACATAAAACATTCAATGGACAGTAAACAGTCACAATCAAAAATCCTTAGGAACACATGACCATGTACAAAAAAGAATTAATATTAAAACTTCAATATAAGAATAGTGCACTCCAAACATACAGTCACATTATTTCGTCCATAACACGTTTCCGCAGGCACTAAGCCAAATACAAAAATCTACTTAGTCCAAACATGCATTTGCACAAACCTGACTTCCCTAGATGTTTCTATCCCTTTGCCTCAAATATGGACAGATCACTGTCTCATTCCCTTCTCCATCAATACCAAAACCTTGCCCCCTCCTCCCATTAAACACTCTCACACCCCCTTCCCTGTCAATTGGAAGAAGGTAGCTGAGTACATCAAACTCAATCCACAACCGGTTGTCCCCCCCCCTTCCATCATGGGCGACGCTTCATTAGATTCCACAAACTTCCACCTGTGGATCGACAGAGTAGTCTCTGCCAATTCAAAATCTGTTACTCAAAAACCCGTCCGAGGAAAAAAGAAACCCAATGCCCCCTGGTATACTCCGGCCCTCACTGACTGTCACCTTAAGTGTAGGCTTTTGGAGAGAGAATGGAGAAAAACCTACGATCCTACGTCCAGATCCCTATACATTCTCCAGAGAAAACAATATCTCTCTAATATAAAAAAGCAAAAAAGGCATTCTTCACCCTAGCAATAGACTCAGCTAAACAGAAACAACAAACGATTTTCAATATCGTAAAATCTTTTACTCATCCCAAAGCACTGGCACTTGAAATCCCCCCCTCACAAACCCTCTGTGACCAAATTGCTGATTTCTTTGAGGAGAAAATTAATAATATCCATAAGGACTTCCCCCCTTACCCATTCCAACCCAAGAGCCTGATAGAACTATTCCCTCACTAAATCAATTCACAGCAGTCTCCCTATTGCAAACGCACAAAGCCATACTGGCCTGTAAATCAGGTGCACCTACGGACTCCTGCCCCCCAGTCATCTTGCACCACCTTATTGAGTCCGTCAACCCTCTAATCAATGCGATTGTGAATGAATCCCTCAACTCCGGTATTGTTCCTATTGAGTGGAAGAAGGCCATAGTCAAGCCCCTCATGAAAAAGCAAAATAAATCCCCTACTGATTTGTCTAATATGCGCCCAATCTCACTTCTCCCTGCGCTAGGCAAAATCACCGAGCAACTAGTCCATGAGGAATTAAAGAATTTTGTGGAAAATAAACGTATCCTGCACCCACAGCAATCTGGCTTCCGCCCCGGCCATTCCACAGAAACCGCTTTGGTTGAGTTGTCAGACACCATCAAGTTCTTGCAGGATGAGGGCAGGCAGGCTGTCCTCCTCCTGCTCGACTTAAGCGCGGCCTTCGACACCATCTCACATGCTATTCTAATTAACAGGATGCGTGAGATTGGTGTCTCGGGTTCCGCGCTTGCTTGGATAACTTCATTCTTGTCCAATCGCTCTCAAACGGTCTCCTTAGGCCCCTTTCTTTCTGGTGAACGATCCATCATCTCAGGGGTGCCCCAAGGTTCCATCCTGAGCCCTCTCTTTTTTAATGTATATATGGCCCCCCTTCTCACGTTGATCGAGTCACATGGGATTCTCGTGACATCCTACGCTGACGACACCCAGCTTGTCGTCACTATCGACAAAAGACTTCCTGATGCTGCCATCAGATTCCAAAACTGTCTGTCAGAAGTCTTTTCCTGGCTCAACCTGAATCACTTAAAATACAACAGCGCCAAAACAGAAATAATTCCCCTAGGTAAAGGCACATTCTTTTCCCCCAAAGACTGGTGGCCTCATAACTCCGAAGCACCACCGAGCGCGGTCGCTTCAGCCCGCAATCTGGGCGTTCAATTTGACGCTTCCCTCAGCTTCGATGAGCATGTGCGCATTACCGCAGGGCGCTGTTTCAGTCTGATCAGGCAATTAAAGACATTTTTTAATTTTCTGCCTATTTCAGCCAGGAAATCAGTCGCGGTGGCGCTTATCCTCTCCCGGCTGGATTATTGTAACGGCCTCTTAGCAGGCATCAAGAAATCCTCTCTTAAAAAACTACAAAGTGTTCAACATGCAGCAGCTAGGCTTGTTTTGAAACTCCCCCGTAGGTCCTCGGTCTCTGCAGCCCTCAACGCCCTCCATTGGCTGACCCTCCATAAGAGAATCTTATTCATGCTTTTAGTTACTGTATTTAAAGCTACCAGGTGCATGGGTCCATCCTACCTGACCAAGCGCTTCCAGCGTTACACTCCAACTCGCTGTTTGAGGTCATCAGGCGCCAATTTCATCTCTGAACCCCGTATAAAATTAAAATCCAAGGGCGGAAAGACCTTTTCTTTTCTGGCGGCTAAGGCATGGAACCGTCTCCCCCCCAACCTTAGGCACGCTCCCTCAGAAAGCCTATTTAGGAAATCCCTGAAAACTTGGATTTACTCTCAGTCCGACTCCTCAGTTCTCGCAGCTATCTGATCCACGCCCCCCATAGTCGACCTTCTGTGTGCTCAGCGCCAAGATGCTCCCTCCGGAGCGAAAGTAGCGCTTTACAAATGCCAATAAATATCAAATATCAAATATCAAACACAATAGAGCCTTCCTAGGGTGTCTGCCTTCGAAATCCTTATTGCTGCTCTATAGCACCTAGCACCCAGAGAAAGACATATTGGTCAAATCTATTTTCTTCTGGCCTCTAAATAAATGGGACAGAAGAACAAAATATGCTCCTCAGTTGTGTGTGGATTTATGCAAAATGGGCAGCAGGGTGAATCCTTGGTGCCTATACACCATTTCCATGTAAAATATTTGGATGGTAGAATCCCCACCCTAAACCTAAAATATTGAGTTTTAGCATTTTGTGGGACTATATCATCCATAAAAGATTCATATTTGGGAGAGGACTTACAATTTCAGAATTGATCAGTTAATGCTTCTCACTTGGCACTTGCAAACCATTTCTCTTCTATAAAGAACCAATATTTCTTTTTCAGGAGGTTATATAAATTGCCATTGAGACTCCCAAAAGAAGCCTAAGCCTAGAACATCAAGACAGTTTTTGATATAGTTCAGAAAAGGCATTGCTTTATATTTCTTCAATTTCAAAATATCTATTAACCCATTTCTGTATGATTGTAGCTCCTCAGTGTGCCATATTCTTAACCTATATAGTAGAGGTCTCAAATTTGCTATTTTAAGTATTCTCTCTAAACCCAATCATGATTGAAAAGGGGGAAGAGGAGAGCTGGCAGGCATTTGAAGGAGACTCCTTACAAAATTGATATTCTTCATGGTCAAAGTGTTGACATTTTGGGTACCCCAAATCTCAGCTCCATAAACTGCAGCAACCTAAGGGCTAAGTCTATAAAATTGTAAAACCGGAGTCACTGATTTTAGTGTGGTAGCCTTGTGCATTTGTAATACAGTAGCCACTCTGTGCGGAATTACCAAGAAGCTTTCAATGATATGCTGAGACCATGACATATTTGTTAAAATTCTGACACCCAGATAATCAAAGTTATCCACTCTTTCTAGAACAGTGTTTTCCAATTTCAGTTTCTCTCTGTATGATTTGGCCGGGCTAAATATCATGTATTTGGTTTTACTTGTGTTAATTTCCAGTCTCCTATGCATGCAAAAACCAGCAAACATGTCTAAACTGTGTATCGTCAGCGAATATTAGGGCAGGGATTTTGTGGCCATCTAATTTAGGGGAGTCATTTACACAATCATTTAAGCATTTGATCACATTATTGATATTCAGTGAGAATAAAGTTGGAGCAAGCACACTACCCTGCTTGATACCTCTTTGTATAGCAATATGAACTGTTAATTTTCCATTCTCTCCCCTTCAAATATGGGCAGAGTTTTCAGTGTGAAGCTTTATTATTATTGTGAACAGGCACTGCGGCACACCTATTGCCCTTCATACAGATCACAGCTCACGCCTCAGCACTAAATCGAAGGCAGCTATTAAATCAACAAATGTCAGGTAAGAGTGCTGAGCCAAGAGAGTCACATATGCCCAGTACAACATGATGAAATTAAAGACCTTGTGCATCGTACTGATTTTTTTCTAAAGCCTGCTTGAAGATTAGACAGGATCTGATTAACTTGCAACTGGTCATGCACTCTCTCTACAAGTGGTTTACAGAACTCATTCTATAGTCTGTCAATTAGAGAGATTGGACTATAGAAGGTAGGTTCATATCTCTTGCCCTTTTTTAGAAATTGGGACTATCTCTTTTCCTCTCCAGGTAGCTGGAATATCTGAACCTGCTAAAATCGCGTTACAGAGCAGATTAATGTATGGGGCCCAGATCAAAGCCTCGGAGCTATTAGGATTGCCATGGATCTTATCAGGCACAGGGATTTTCCCCGGTTTTAGGCCTTCTATAACCTTAAGAGTGTTGGTGAGAGAGAACTTTATAGGTGTAAGATCATTGGTCTCTGCAACAAAGCAGCCATATAATGAAAGCTGGGGAAAGTTATTGGCATCTTGCCTGGAATCAGTGTAAAGATCTGAAAAATTTGAGAATCAAACTGTGGTTGAATGTAAGTTTCAGCACAATTATATTTATGCAGGTTGCTTTGTCCAATAATTTCCCAGAAAAAACAAATGTCACTTTTTTTGCAACCTCAAGAAGAGACTGGCAGTTAGAATCTTCTCAGATACTTCTTGTTTGTTTGTAGTGTTCCCTGGCTGCTACAATTGCAGGTCTGTTACATGTTTTGAAAGCTGTCACCAGGTTGGCTCTGGCAATTTTACAGTCCTTATTGAATCAAGAAACCTTGGCCTTTTTCTTGCCAAAACCAGCCATATATGCCTTGTAAAAATGCCCTTTAGAGTTTGGAACAATGTCTGGTTTAGATCTGCTATTGGAATTAGTTCCAAATCTATTTGTACTTAGGGGCAAAGTACAGAGGATAATATGTTATATATCTCCACTAGAACCCCTGGTTGTGTTATAATATTTGGCCATTTACCTGACCAAACAATGCAATTCAATTCAATTAAATTCAATTCAAAGGTAGCTTTATTCGACTTTACAAGGCAAGTCATATAAGCATATTTAAACATTTCATTTACAAACAAATATAAAATCAATTCATTTCATGAAAGACAGTAGAAACAGAATGTATTAGCATAGGATACCACACTATAATTTATACTGAAGGATAAAAATTATACAAGATAAGCAAATGTTAAAAAAGCCAACACAGGTCTAGAATGCCAGACAATTCAATCATTAAGTTTAAAAATACATCATGTACAATTAAATACGGTATACATCTGCCACCCCCTATTGCATCGACAGCCTGCATCTAATTAAATATTTTAAAAACTTTGCTGCTGCTAAAATAGTCAGATCATCTTGTAACATATACAACTTAATCAGAGCAGGTCTGCACTACCTCAAGCCCCATGATTTTAAAAGGGGTAATAGATATCTTTTCCTTCCCCAGGTAAAATATTTACAAAAAAGAATAAAGTGTATATTGGACTGTACTGAAACATCATCACAGGGACAATTAATTAAATTGTGAGTCCAGTCATTTGTGTTTGGAAAAGTTATCAATCTGAAAAAGCTGTCTGTTCTCATCCTAGATAACAACGATCTAGTATAGCTTGAGTGATCTGGGGATAAATATTGGTGTAGGCCCTGTCCATGTAGTACCAGGTGATTTTGAGTAATACTAGGTTTACCTCTCTCGGACAGGTCACGTCTGTCTTCCAGTAGGGCCAAGCAGCTTCTCTTAAGAGACTTCTTAGAGATTGAGTCACATGAGGTAGGGGAATCAAATAGTTCTGGATGACCTAAAGTAGTTAAAAGTTTCTGACATAGGACAACCATGTAATATTATTGACCCCTTCTAATTTCATGCAATCATCAATAATAAGTCTGTTACAAACAGTGTCTTCCGAGGTCCATATCTTATGCCACAGCATAATTGGGCTAATTTTGATTAGATCAGATATATGGACCCTGTCAAGCTCCCTATGACAAATGGTGCTAGAAGTTGACCTCAGGACGGCCAGGAGATATCGGAAAAAAGCATTTTCTTTTGTCTGTATCTCTTGGGCATTCGCAGTCCCCCATATACCAGCGCCGGTGATTGCTGTAGATACACATTTTGCAGCATAAATATCAAGAAGGGTTTGGACCGGTTTGCCACCCAATTTGTTTGTAAATTGCTTCAATGACCAAACAATGCATCCATCCACCAATAGGATCAACATTGGACACGTTATCGGCTAGTTCTGTGTCGCTCATTATGGCATAGGTCAAGGTTAGGTCAAGAACATTGACAATGTTAATGTTAATACAATTTATACAACGAATACCCTCAGGCGTCTTGGCGCTAGCGGACCAAAAATGCTGTGCTCAACTATACTACTACTGGAATGACCAGGTTTTAAGCTGTTTCCTGACATTCTGGTCGCTATCCTCGCTCATAACGATTTTCATATCAAAAAGTGTGTGCCATAATTTAACATTGATTATGATTAGGGCTCCCGGTTTTTATGGTATTTATTTTTTTAACATTTCCGTCTGTATTTATCCATATTTATTTTTGGGCTATTTTATCTGTATTTATCAATATTTATTTTGTGCTTTGCGTATAAATGAAGTTGAAAACCTGTACATTTCCATATGTATTTAACTGATAGATGCACACTCATACGTTGATGCCTCTCCTGTTTTAGCTATTTAAGCTGCCAAATATTACATGGCAATACATCCACTGGTAAATGCTACAATTATACCATAAATGTATGTTGACAAATGCCCTTATTTAAAGAAGTTTCATCCTGTTTTTTAATTTACCATGCCTTCCATCTGCTCAGTTGCTGACCTATACTATAATTCATGAAAGACAGCATGGAGAGTCACTTAAAAGAAGCACAATTTTCTATATTTATCCACTTTTAAAAATAAATGCAGACAGAAAACACATTGTTTTCTGTCTGTATTTATCTGTAAAAATCCGTAAAAACGAAAAACAGGGACCCTTAATAATGGTATGATTTTTGTGCACCTGTTGTTACTCCTCTTGAACGTAATCTTCCTTTTTAGGTCTCGCTGAGCCAAAGCGCATGCGTTGCTCTGCGAGAGTTAAGTAGGGACTTTCAAAAAAGCTCCCAAAGTCTGCAGGCGGATCGGGTACAGTGCATGTGCGCTGGACGCGTGCACCATTTGTCCGCCTGCAGCTTTTGGAAGGACTTTCGCGGCCGCTTTGATGATCATAGTGAGCCGTGTGGCCACTGAGAACATCAAAGAGGCAACAAAATTGCTCACCATTTGCCACTCCCTCCCTTGTCCCACTGCCGAAGGGTTTTTACGATCCCTTTCCTCTGTGGCACAAAGCAAGGATAATCAATGGTGGCCATAAAACCCACCCAGAAGGGAATGCCGTCAGAAAGCTAGTTTATTCATCCTTTTTTTGCACCAAGACTTCCTTTTGCCCGTTACCAGGCAAAACAAAGTCGAAGCATTCTCACCCCTTTGAAGGCCTCCAACCCCCAACAATAACACCATTCCCTTTTTTTGATCCAAAGAATTGATTCTTTTAGGGGAAGTAACCAGTGTGTAAAAAAAGTGATGTTTGTTTTTACAGGAACTAGGTCTGTTGTGCTTTGCTTACGTGAGAAAAGAACCTTGTAATGCCCACCGTACACCGATAAAGTAAATACATGTGCAACTACCAAATGCTGCATTGCTGTGGCAGACTCTACATGTTACATGTGAGTCACAGATAGTCTTCACATGCTCATGCATGAGCCCATTACTCATAAACTTAAGTTGTCGACGTAAGGGACATGTGGCTGAAAGCATGTTCTCACCAAATATTGTTAAAGCTCTTAGTTCAAAGTATATTTGAATCGTCAAGGGGCCCCTGCATATCACCCCATCACTAGATGTTGAACACGTATCAATGGTTAGCTACTAAAAGGCTCTCCTTAATTTGCTTTCATAATTAGGCTATGTCCCGCTGACAACAGCAGCCTACAATTTCACTTCTGCTAGCTTACCTACGTCTCTGTAAAATGGGAGCATGTGTGTGTCTCTGATAGGCTCAGTCAAATTTCTGTCTTTTCTAATTTGCAGTTACTCAAGTTTTTGCTCTGAGTTGAGGTGTTGCACAACGAGTGGCTTGTATGGGGGATTATAGTGTGTGAAGCGGTCGAGAAAGTTCAGTGTTTTATTGCAACTCTAAACAGGGGGCAACGCTTAAAGATCTGTTCTATTTATGGTGAGCAGTGCACAGCTGCTGCAAGTAAGGCGGGACAACACAGAAAGGAGCTATAAATATTAGGGAACACTTTGACGAAATAGAAAGAAAAAACCTCAATCCAAGCGTAGTCATAAACTGTACAATCAATGTCACATTATATAGTTGTAAAAGGAAATTTGAATTGTCAAGGCCCCCTGCATATGACCCCATCACTAGATGTTGAACACGTATCAATGGTTAGCTACTAAAAGGCTCTCCTTAATTTACTTTCATAATTAAGCTATGTCCCGCAGACAACAGCAGCCTACAATTTCAGTTCTTTTAAAATAGCTTAAGATTGCACTTTCGCTTCTGCTAGCTTACATACGTCTCTGTACAATGGGAGTTTGTGTGTGTCTCTGATAGGTTCAGTCAAATTCCTGTCTTTTCTAATTTGCAGTTACTCGAGTTTTTGCTCTGAGTTGAGGTGTTGCACGAGTGGCTTGTTTAGGGGATTATAGTGTGTGAAGCGGTCGGGAAAGTTCAGTGTTTTATTGCAACTCTAAACAGGGGGCAACACTTAAAGATCCGTTCGATTTATGGTGCGCAGTGCACAGCTGCTGCAAGTAAGGTGGAACAACACAGAAAGGAGCTATAAATATTAGGGAACATTGTGATGAAATAGAAAGAAAAAACCTCAATCCAAGCGTAGTCTTAAACTGTACAATCAAAGTCACATTCTATAGTTGTGGTGCAAAAAGCATGAAAGCATGCAAACTTAAGGAAAATAGTGAGGATCTATAAACGGGCTGTTTTTTGTACAGTTTTTTGGATGTAATTTTCAATTTGTTGCAGAGGTTGAGAATAATCTGTTTGACATTTGCTTACAGTTACACTTGCAGACAGGACATATACATGCCTTGAAGCAATTTGTTTCACTGGCTCCAACACAGGCATTTCATGCTTATCTATCTTACCTTCTCTTAGACGACAGGAATTAGCAGCTAAAAGCTAACCATTCCGGACTGATTTTCAGCCACATCCTGTGATTATTTACACTTTCCTATCAACGTGTAAGTCGACCTTTCCCCTCTGGGAATTGTACCCCAAGGTTGTTTTTTTATTCGGTCCTGCATCTGAAGTGGAAACTACTGCAACTGTTTCTGGATCTCCGGACCGTATTTTCATGGCATGGTCCCGAGGCGATTATTAATCGGCAAATATGTTAACAGTTGTGTTATGTGCTAGTTCTCTCTTGCTAAAGTTTCAATTTCTTGCCCCCATCAGTCTTCTTGGTGCTGCTCTCGTAGTGCACCTTAAGTGTAATTCTACATCGTTAAAAAAGTTTACACATCAGCACCAGCTTTCTTTATTCAGTTTCCAATGAAACTGGCAGGTGTTTAAAGAGTAACAAAACACACAAGATGATGGACGGAATGTTGCACAATGGCAAAACATTCACCCCCAGTCACAGATCTGGGTTTAATCCATCGTTATTTTGCTCACCAAGCCACCCCAGTTCAGACATGGCCATATGCAAATCAGCCTTGACCCTTTGCCTCAAGCAAAAACTAGCATGACGTGGGCGGTACTGGCACATTGCCCAAGGGTATAAAATGCCCACTTTACAGAGGAATCCCCAAACCCCCCTCTGACACACACCACACACAGCCACACACACAACCACACACACAACCACACACACAACCCCACACACAACCACACACACACACAACCACACACCCACAACCACACACACATACAACCACACACACACACAACCACACACACACAACCACAACCACACACACAACCACACACAACCACACACACACACATCCACACACACACACAACCACACACACACACACACACACAACCACACACAACCACCCAATCACACACAACCACACACACAACCGCACACACACACAACCACATACAGACAACCACACACATACACATATCCACACACATACACACACACACACACACACACACACACACACACACACAACCACACAGCCACACACAACCACACATACAACCACACAAGCAACTACACACACAACAACAACCACACACACACAACCACAACCCCACAACCACACACACAACCACACAAACACACACAACCACCCACACAAACACACAACCACACACACACAATCACACACAACCACATATAACCACACACACAACCACACACACACAACCACACACACACAACCACACACAAAACCACAACCACACACACACACCACACACATAAACAAACACAACCACACACATACGCAATCACACACACAAAACCACACACACACAACCACACAGAACCACACACACAACCATACACACAACCAGACCCAACCACACACACACAACCACAAGCACACACACAACTACAACCACACAAACAACCACACACACACACACATAGACACACACACACAACCACACACACAACCAAAACCACACACACACAACCACACACATACGCACACACAACCACACACACACAAACACACACACAACCACACATACAATCACACATACAACCACACACACAACCACACACACCACCAGCCGTCAGTGCACGTTTTAACCAGGCACATAGACACCACCAGCCGTCAGTGCACGCTTTCACCAGGCACACACCGCCAGCCATCAGTGCACGCTTTCACCAGGCACACACCACCAGCCATCAGTGCACGCTTCTACCAGGTACACACACCACCAGCCGGCAGTGCACACTTTCACTAGGCACACACACCACCAGCCATCAGTGCACACATCAATTGTTAATGCATCCACAATTAACTATTGTAGCAATCGCAGTATGGCGTACTTTACTTTACTACTTTTTTCTCACTTTCTTGACACTCTCAGGTTTCCCTTGACCTATAAACAAGCTCATTAGATAGTCATCTTGTTGTAATTAAAAGTGTTTTCAGTATGTTTGAAGAATTGCTATAGAGTGATGTTATTCACTCATTTATTTTGCTGCATTGACCAACAATATGTTTAAAATTTGCACAATTACTCACACACAGTGTTGATTCAATGTTTCATGTTTCTTCACAGTGCCCCTGAAGAAGGGAGTTTCCCGAAATGCATTGGGCCTTCTTTAAGTTGTGATTAAGTTTGCATAAGCTTACAATTGTTTGACTTTTTGTGTTGAATTAACCTAGTATGACAGTTTCCTGACAATGATTTTGTCTTTGGATTTCATCTAATATTACGTGCAGAAATATCATGTCATTATTGAAAATGCAAAAGTATTAACAAATAGAACCAATACAAATATTTTGACAAAATGTAATTCTCTGGTTGATTACTTGGAAGCTAAATCAGTTACAGATAAATGTTTGATCATTGTTATACTTTACAACATGTTGTGTGTTTGGTATACCAGTGGTGTCTCCACCAGATGTTGAATTTCAATTAGGGCTGGCTGCCTACCAACCAAACAGCACACATACTTAGTTTAAAAAGTTTCATACACGGAGTACTTGGCATTCAAAAAGGGTGTGCGAAGGCAATTACCTCATTGTACTTTACTTTTAAACATATTCACCTAAAGCGCAGCATGCAACCATTGCTACAAAAATAAAAACACATTTTTTTGGCCTACAATTAATAGACTTTTGTTGCAATTGCTGTTGCAATATTTAGCAATGCCAATAGCTCAAACTTAATTAATGCAAGACCTATTGCATAGCAAATGATTGTAAATCTGAGGGTGTTCTGCCACTACAGAGATGTAGCCCATGATGCAAAGTCAAAGATGGCAATTATAATGCTGCCTCTCACCATATCGGAATTGATTTGGCCTCTAGGGCTGGGATTCCATTGCTTCACCCTCCTGTCTTACAGAGAAATTACTCAATCTAGAGGTTTGAATGTAACTTTAAAACCCCCCAGCAATGAAAATAGGGCATCTCTTGCTGTTTCCTGATAAATGATCCTCCAGCATATGAGGGTAGATGACTCTACATTCTTCAGTTTCAAGTGATTATATACGTTATACAGGGACCCGGGCACATTTGCTATTTTTATTTTTAATACTAAAATATCTGGTGACAAGACTTAGGCCTTAAGAATTTAAAAACTCAAGGACCAATAAGAGGGACGACCAGCCAGTGAAGGACGAGCTTCAACACTGTACATTAGATAACCTGATATGTACAGAGGCTTTACTTTATATCTACTAAATTCTTCGTCCTTCCTTCATATTCTATAGAACCCAAGAGTAAGGTGGCCCTCAGTCAGTCAAGCTTCTCTAGCTGGGAAGCAACATGGGGTACTAATGGCCTACTGGCTTGATTCCTTCCTGTTTGATCAACTGAATTCCCTCTGATAAATGGCTGAGATGGAGGCGATTGATTGAACTTGAAATGTATCTCAGAACTATTGGCTAGAGTAGTGCGCTGATCAAGAGCATCTAAGCTAGACACAAACTCTGCCCTTGTTAGTTTTATTTGTATGCAATCGTGGGTTTCTAATGCTGAAGAGATATGTTGGACAGCTTCTATGTCAGAGTGCACCAGAGAATAACCTTTCTGAGTTTCTCTGATCGCGACTCTGAGTTCTCTCGATTTGTAAGAACTAAACTCTGACACTTTTGTCATATATACCACACCACCTTGGTCATCTGCTCTACAAGTCTGGATTGGTAGAGGGGCCTGAATTTGTGAGCTTAATCTACCTGCTAAATGCTGTAATCCTCTATTATTAGAGTTTAGGCTCGTTGCTCCATCATGTTTTCAAAAGGGGAACAAAGATTTTGATTTTCCTGTTATCAGTGCCTTCTTCAATCCGATTATATGTATCATGTATCACGTGTGTGTAAGTAATTGCTGATCATAAGGACTGATCATAAGGAATTCCTATAATCTCTTTTTCAAAGATGAGACCAGTTTTTGCACTTTGCAAATCTCACTACTTTATAAGTCCACCTTCACCACCTAGATTAGTAGCACTACCTGGAGTAATTCCACCTACCAGTTCTAGGTGACTATCCTTTATCTTGGAAGGTCTTGGTTGTTCGGAAATATCTGGTGCGGGATAGAGTCTAGAATGTAGTTCCATGTACCAGTATTATCTGATATAAATTTAGAGGTGGCTGGGTCTGTTTTCTCAAAGAGGAGTGTGCCTTTTTTGTTGAAAAATCTTTGAGAGTACAGTTTTAGGCGGCATGTCTAGGTATTATTCCCCTTGGAAACAGGCACTAATCACTCCTCTTTTAAAGAAACCCTCCCTGAGCCCAGACTGTCTTTCCAATTACCGACCCATCTCTCTGCTGCCTTTCCCAGCGAAGGTCGCCGAGCGTTGGGTCAGTTCATGCCTGTCCACCCACCTAGAACAAAATAACCTTCTTGACGATCACCAGTTCGGGTTCCGTCCTGCCCACGGCACAGAAACTGCAGTTTTAACTGCCATGGAGGATCTTCGAATGCGTGCAGACAGGGGCCAGCCAGTGGCACTGATACTGCTGGACCTGTCTGCCGCATTCGACACGGTCAACCATGCTAGGCTGCTGCAGAGACTTAGGGAAGTGGGAGTGGAAGGCACTGCATTGCTTTGGTTTCATTCCTATCTTCGGGACAGAAGACAGGCTGTCTCTCTTCCCCCTTTTCAATCCGCCTTTGCAACAGTACCCCAGGGAGTCCCTCAGGGCTCCTCCATCAGTCCCATCCTCTTTAATGTGTATCTCATCCCGCTAATTAAATTGATCCAATCCTTTGGGGTCAAAACAATAAATTACGCGGATGATACACAGCTTATTCTCTCATGGGAAGGTGAAGATGCCATTCCTTTTTCAACCTTCCACGACTGCTTAAGAGAGACGGCTGGATGGCTACATAGTAATTCCCTCCAGTTCAACTCCGCGAAAACGGAGGTCCTGTTCTGTTCAGGCACTAAGATACCCCGTCAGTTTCCGAACGAATTCTGGCCCCCGGAGTTCAGAGACAAACCTCTGCCAGTTCCTTCGGTGCGCAACCTGGGAGCCATGCTGAACAACACATTAAGTATGGAGACCCATGTGACAAAAACCGTGGGGATCTGCACTGCCCTGCTTCGATCACTGCGGAAAATCATGCCTCTTCTCCCGGCACAAGCCAGGGCGTCGATAGTCAGGTGCACGATACTCAGTCGCCTTGACTATTGCAACGCCCTGCTCCTGGAGTCTCCAGTCACGACACTGGACCGACTACAGCGAATTCAATCTGCCGCAGCCAAGCTGGCTCTTGGCTGGACGAGAAGGGCCTCAGCCACAGCAGCTCTGGCTGAGCTACACTGGCTACCCCTAAAACAAAGAGTGGCATTCAAGTCCCTCTGCATTGTCTTTAAGGCTCTGCACGGACTTGGACCTAAACCTCTGCAAGCCCTGTTCCGGTGGTACACTCCTGCCAGAGACCTACGTTCATCTTCTGCTTGTCTGGTAAAGGTACCCAGATTCAACAGAACTAGAACAGGGGGCAGATCATTCAGTGTAGCTGCGGCCAAGCTGTGGAACAGCCTGCCCACTGACATACGTCAGACATCACAGCTTCTTCCCTTCAGGAGACGCATTAAGACATGGCTCTTCCCCAAATAAACTGCCCGTCTGACTGTTCTTCCGGTTTACCGTTAACAGAGTAATTTCCAGCGCCAGGAAGCCTGCAAGGTGTCAGTTTGCGCTTTACAAATTCTCAAAATAATAAATATTTTTGGGTTTACGTCTACCTGGAAGATTTCTGGCACCTTTTTCTTGTCCATATTTTACCGCCCAGTCAGTCAACACCTATCAAAACTTATGAAAATGCTAATATCAGTAATCAAACAAGCTATGGATAAATCATCTGTTATATGTGAAAATAGACATAATAGGGTCAACACTAACAATAATCCCACCAATCTCACTGAGTGTCCATGACAGATAAAAAGACAACCCTCACCCCAAAAAAAACAAGTTACTGAGAGCAGGAGGTACTATATATTCCAAATGTTATAAGTAGTCAATCAATAGAGCAGTGAATCAGTCAGTGGACCCATTCAGAAGAGGAGGGTATCTTCTGTTCATGGCAACGATGAGTCCTGTCCTACTCAAACAACAGGGGAATCAGCAGTGATTTATAGCGCACATCAACTAACGAGAAGGGCCCACCTTATCCGCCCCCTCTTTGCAGTGCAAAGTGTCTTCCGTATTCTGTAGCCCCTTTTGGTTGGAATTCACTCGGCCATCTAATGTGAAAGATACCCAATTCTCAGTTAGATTCTTTAAGATGTTGCATCAAGTGTGTGACCCAGAGGGTGTACAACTGTTACCACGGATTTTTTACAACGGATTCCATGACCACGGATTTTTTACAACGCAGGTCATGTTACAACGGATCCTTTTACAACGCAATTCACAACAACGCAGGTACTATTACAACGCAATACCATTACATCGTAAGTATAATTATAGGTAAGTTTATCTTTTTTGGGGTTTTGGGGTACAGGGGTATTTTTAGGTTTTAGGGCTGGGTTTGGGTTTTGGGGTACAGGGTTGTTTTTAGGTTTTAGGGCTGGGTTTGCGTTTTGGGGTACAGGGGCATTTTTAGGTTTTAGGGCTAGGTTTGTGTTTTGGGGTACAGGGGTATTTTTAGGTTTTAGGGCTGGGTTTGGGTTTTGGGGTACAGGGGTATTTTTAGGTTTTAGGGCTGGGTTTGCGTTTTGGGGTACAGGGGTATTTTTAGGTTTTAGGGCTGGGTTTGGGGTACAGGGGTATTTTTAGGTTTTAGGGCTGGGTTTGGGTTTTGGGGTACAGGGGTATTTTTAGGTTTTAGGGCTGGGTTTGGGTTTTGGGGTACAGGGGTATTTTTAGGTTTTAGGGCTGGGTTTGGGTTTTGGGGTACAGGGGTATTTTTAGGTTTTAGGGCTGGGTTTGGGTTTTGGGGTACAGGGGTATTTTTAGATTTCAGGGCTGGGTTTGGGTTTTGGGGTACAGGGTTTTATTTTAGGTTTTAGGGCTGGGTTTGGGTTTTGGGGTACAGGGGTATTTTTAGGTTTTAGGGCTGAGTTTGGGTTTTGGGGTACAGGGTATTTTTAGGTTTTAGGGCTGGGTTTAAGTTTTGGGGTACAGGGGTATTTTTAGGTTTTAGGGCTGGGTTTGGGTTTTGGGGTACAGGGGTATTTTTAGGTTTTAGGGCTGGGTTTGGGTTTTGGGGTACAGGGGTATTTTTAGGTTTTAGGGCTGGGGTTGGGTTTTGGGGAACAGGGTAATTTTAAATATATATTTACAATTTTAAAAATTAAAATTAATTGCATTAATATATGTTTTATTTTTTTAATAATAAATAATTTAAATTAATAATACATTAATAATTATTTACTTTAAATATTAATTTTATTTACTTACCTGTAATTATACTTACGATGTAATGGTATTGCGTTGTAATAGTACCTGCGTTGTTGTGAATTGCGTTGTAATGGGATCCGTTGTAACATGACCTGTGTTGTAATGGATCCGTGGTCATGGTATGCGTTGTAAAAGGACGCGTTGTAACATCATATATCCGACTCAGAGCAAAGTAAAAACTCGCATATGTGTTGAAGAGAGCAACTTACCTCCTCCCTTATTTTACCTCTTAACCCCTTCCCTGCTGGCCCGATTCCGCCCCCGTGCGGTAAACAAACGAACAGGGGCGGGTCATGACGAACCCCAGCCGTCATCAGCACACGAGCACCGTAGTGCATGACGGCTGGGGTTCGTCACCAGCATGGAAGGGGTTAAGAGTTCCCGCCACCAGCATTGTGCTCAATTAATTCAGTGCCCTTATGGACTTTTATGGTGTGCAATATTATATTCTGCACTCATTGTTAAGGTTAAGTCCAGATTCCAAGAGTAGTGTTCTGTGACCAGTAGTCCACCAGTAGTTCATTCTTCTATGTAGTAAACTGGTACAAAACAGGGTTACTGAAGTTGTTGTAGCCTGGGAAGCAGGTGAACGAGCAAGCAGGCAGGCAGGCAGACTGACGATGTGGCAATTGGAGTTTGAGGCTTCGCTAGACCTGCCACACACAAATCTGTCTTTGCTCGACATGGAGGATGAAAACAGCGGTGCTGAAGCCAGAAAACCCTCCTGCGTGCATCCTGCTGCCCGCCTTCTCAAATCAGCTGTCTGCACTGCACCAAACTCTATGGCGAACCAGGAAAATGATGGAGAAAATCACTGAGGACGAAAATGGACATGTTCCAATGCTCAAATGCCAAGTTGCCAGCCGCTAAATTCCAGCTCCACTCCACAGAAGAGGTCAAGGCATGAAGATGAGCCTAGGCAACCAAGGCACGAGGAGTGAAACACAGCCTAGCATAAGGGCAGGCACAAGCACAAATGTAGAGTGTCTGGTATGTAGTGGCTAGGAGTAGGGTGCATTATGGTGTAACGTGGCCACCCCTTTGAAATACCCAGTACTCCCACAGGAGTAGCTGTGCACGCTTCCAATCTATTGTACCATGATATTGTGCTAGCTTCATGGAGGAAGCTTTTATGGTTCTGTGATACCAAGGAGTGGAAGCTTGTGTGAAAATATAACTGTAGGAGTACAGCAATCCACTTAAAAAAAAGGAAAAGACAATGTGGGTTTTGCATGCATGGCTGAAGGACATGAACAGCAGGTGTTTAGCATGCATAGGGTTTGGGTGCAGGGCCTTGCCAAAGGCCAGGCCATGCAGCTGACACCCACTGTGCATGGCAGAAGCCTATGCACATCAGGTGTTGGCTGCATGCAGAGAGCTGGCTGAGGGTTGTGTGCATTAGGGGTTTGCATTCGAAGGGGAGGGTGTTGTTTAAAATTAGAAAATGATCAAAATACCCAAGAAATTTACTGAATAAACAAAGGTAAAAAAATATGTTAGAGTTAGGTTAGGTTAGGTTCTAAGACCTTAAGTTAAAAAAACTGAAATTCAATGAAAAAAACAAAGATTATAGCGACATGTAAGTGTTTGAGCCACGAGGTATCATTTAAAAAAAAAAAAAAATCCCCAAAATATAGAAATTTCCTATTACAGTATAGTCACAAAACTGTAAATTCCACCCCCCTTATGCACTGCTTATGAACTCACATATTATATTCACTTATGACATGATTCATTTTTTTTAAAGGGATGAAAATGTGTGTTGCGTGTTTGTGTGGGGAAGGGTGTCGGGCCTGGCTGAAGACCAGTGCATGATGTGGTAAAAGTTATAGTTTATTGACTAAACTATAACTGGTGTATTTCAGTGTGTTTTGAATATATTTAACAGTAGCTCATCTCTTAATCCAACACCTAACTATAATGTCACTTATCCTTTGTTTTTTCCAGTGGAAATATATCGATATATATATATATATAGTGGTCAACAGTATCATGAAAAGCTTATAGAGGGAAGATTTATAGGGCGCCAATATTGTTAAAAACTGTTGAGTCTATTCAAATATCATTATCTTTCTTAATGTTCAATAAGTTCTTCTTCCAACATATGGCCTTCTGAAAACATGAAAACATGGTTGTTAGTTCAATTAAATACCTTGTCTCCATCTGCCTCAAGATATGTGCATTGTCACCGCCTTTCTTATTTCTCTCCGCTACACAATTACCACAGCATTTCAGTTGTTCTACCTTCCCTTTGTGTAATTGATGAACATTTTGCAAAATTGGGTTGTTTTAATCCATTTCCTTTATTGCAAGCATGTTCTATTGAATTCTCTTCTGGAATGGGCAGGTAGTACTTCCATGAAACACATTCAAGTACATTAAATCATAACTAATGCAATGTGTGTCTTGCATGCTAGTCCTTTGCTGATTATGTATGCTTTCCAACGATTATAATGATCTGTAGTTTTACCTTGTTCACATGCTTTACTTTTGCTATATGCACAAAACCCAAACGATTATTCTTTGTTACATTGTCTTTGATGGATTTTGCTCTTCTGTCTGTTAATAGAGGAGAAAGCCCCAATTTGGCGTCAATGTTGAGGTCATCCTCTACAAGATGTCAGAGCTTACAATTAGTTTCCTGATATATTTAGAATCAGCAATAAATATGGCAATGATATGCCTGATCTTGTGTTCATTTTGTGATGCTCTCTCTGTTGCTCATTTTTGTTGTTACCAGTTCTATTTAATTCTTTGCACCAGTTTTTTAAAATTTTCATTGTATCACTTGCTGCAGGAAACTATATTTTCTGAATCTGTTTGTTTATGTTTATGGGATTTATAGAGCGCAACCGCTATTCATAGAATGTTGCAGAGCCATAGTAAGCACAAATCCTTGAAGTTGTGGAGTTAAAATGCAGAACTGAAAAGCCAAGTTTTGAGCAATCTATTGAAAACAGAAATATCCTCAGCAGCCCACAACTGTGGTGGACGAGCATTCCAATCTTCGGCAGCAAGGTGAGAATAGGAGTTACCAACCCCTTGTTTCCTTCTAAATTTTGGGATCACCCGGCTTGGTGAGTATGGTCTGGAGTTGCCCTGCAGGGCACACACCATCTTTTGGACATAGACTTGCATGGACCACGTTGCTGTGTGTTGCCCATTGAAGTATTTCGGGGTTCCCAAGGCCTACACGCTCCAGAGATTACCCACTTACACACAAGAACTGTTGGCACGGAAACTGTAAAATGCAAAGAACAAGTTTATTAAAACCCCATGGGGTGGTGGTACACTCAAACAGCACCCTTCGGTAATGCAAGAGGTATCACACCGAACACCGGTGTGACCCCGTTTATATACATTTTTGGGGCAATAAAAGATAGGCGGCACAAGTTAAGACACAGTTTTAGAGACATATATGGTCATGTTTTGGGATACTGCCAGCTCATTGGAGAGTTTCAAACCCACTGGTCAGTTAGCGGCACATTCCTGAAGGTTTACGGGTCAGTGAGAACTGCGCATGTGTGGCTTGACCAGTACTAAAAATAGCCTGTTGCTGGGCAGATGAGAGTGGTCAGTGGAACGGACAAAGGACTAAAGGGCACGTCGGCCACGAGGCCGCTCATGGTCTAAGATGGCCGCTGCAACATTCAAAATGGCGTTTATCGTATATAGCCAAGTTAAGGAGGACAACGTGTAGGTTCAGCTAATCGTTAAACCAAAAGGGCCAATTACGACAGACGACCCTTTTAGCGTTTAGCTGAATCTACCTCATAATGAACATACTCTGGATGTTCGTCCTCGATATCTATTAACATAATTTGTGTCACCTCTTTGTGTAGCATCATTTTGTCATGGGCAAGAGCTCGCCTCGATGGTAAGCAAGCTGATAGACACACTGAACATAAGGCAGGGCCACATTGGATACACAAGCATATAAAGAACATTGCTCCCACAAGAATACAAAGAATTGTCAACAGTTTCCAGCCCCAAGTTGCAATCATGGACCAGAACCATCCTGACAGTGTCCAAGTTCCATTGTCCGGGTGTATTTCGGCAGCTATTTTATGCAGCTTGGAAATAGCATCATACACAGATGGAGAATTGTCAGGTACGTAAACACAACAGCTGCTTCCGATAATTCTACATGCCCCCCCACGATCAGCTAAAACAACGTCCAACACCATCCGGTTTTGGAGGGTGACAATTCTAGAAATCTGCAGTTCTTCGGTGATATTCCCCAGGGCAATAGCAGTGTCATTCGCAACAGCCTCGACAACGCGTGTCAGCCGTCTGATTTTCCGGCTGTTCAATGCAGCCCCCACAAAGGAGAATAGTCCCAGATTGAAATCCACATACTGTTGTAATGCAGTGTCCGTTTGATCAATGTCCTCTAGGGCAACAGTTCGCTTAACTCTGTTCAAAACGAAATCATGGTACAGAGTGTAGTCATTGTGATACATCGGAGGGGCAATGAATACAGGAGGTAGCACAAACGATACATAACATGTGCCCAACCACCCCACTGGAAGCTGATGGTACCCCTTCGTTCCACAGATGAAGTAGGTGTTTCGAGATGCAACAAATGAAATGCCATTCGGGCTATCAAACGTGAGAGTAATATTACATTCGCTTTTCCCCACTGCAATCGTGCCCTTGTTTCTAATGCATAAATCGGCTTTTGTGGCAATAACATTTATAACATGAGCACTGGACACATTCACATTTCGCTGATTGCTATATATGCGTGGAGCAGATACATTATCAGGCCTGTATTCCTCCCATTCAAAACGTGTACCCTCAGCCCGGGGAAACCCATCCTTGTCATGGGAACATACTTTATTCAAACGGAAAAGCACCCCTCCTTTTGTTGGCCATCTCAAAGTAAAGAGGAGGGTGTACCAGGCATTGCATGACCCATTGTGCGAAAATGGGAGTGGAATAAGTGGGGTGCCCCCTCTCTTCTGGTGCCCAGGCAACATTCCACACACCCAGCAGTTAGAGGTATTGGTCATATTATGCGTGTGGTGAAGAATCTGAATGAAGCTGTTATTTAAGTACGTTTGGCGATGGCGTTCTTCATGGAATGGCAATGTAAAATGGAAATGTTCAGACGGCGCCGGGGTAGTCGGCAGCAAATGTTCTCGTACAGGCACCACAAGTTCGACTACCCAGGCTATAACAGCTATCACCACAATGGTTAGAACAAAGAGAAAGGCACCCAATATTTTCTTGTCACGAGATGCCGTTGATGCCATAGTTTAAGAAAGTTTGTGCAGAGTCTCAAGTGGCACAAATTGTTCACAAATTGTTCGCAAATTGTCCCAGATACACGTGCGTGTATACCTAAAAAAGAAAAATGCGGTGCTGAACTCCGAGGTAGCCGTTGTTTTGTTCTCCGGGCCAAGACGGGTGTCGCTACTCTGGCAGAACTGATCCCCCCCCCTTGGAATTCCCGGTTTCCGTTTCACAAACCTGGAGCGGTAACCAACCAGTCATAAAAAAAAAGGGACAAAAATCTTCTTATCGCGGGCGTAGATTGTAGCGCTCTCTTCCGGTAGCAGATTGGTCCGGGAAGGCTCCCTCCACTTCGGCCGACGTCACAGCTGGGCTCTTTTCTTTCTCCAAGATCTCCTTATAGTCAGTCAGCACAGCAGGAGTCACCAGATCCGGAGAGACACGGCGACAATGTGTCGAATGCACCCACCGCTTCCTGTTCGTCACTCGTACTGCGGTGCGGGTCGCCAAGAGGACCTGCTCGGGGCCTTTCCACCTGGGCTCCAAACTGCTTGCTCTCTCAAACGAGCGGATCATCACGTGGTCCCCAGGACGAAGATCGTGGCCCTCTCCAGAGGAGTTATCAGGGAGCGCTTCTCGAACCTGTTGATGAATAGAGAGCAAATCATTTGTTAATCGTGCCAAATAATCATTCATCATAACACAAGGCACATCATGTATTAATCGCGGCTTGGGCACCCCCCAGATATTCATAGGGCGGCCAAACACCACCTCATAGGGCGTAAGGCCAGTTCGTGAGTGGGGTACTGATCTAAGAGAGAGCAGTGCTAGCGGCAACGCATCCGGCCACTTCAACGATGTAGACGCCACAATCTTGGCCAGCTTAAGTTTTAACGTTGCATTGTACCGCTCGACCAAACCTGCTGACTGAGGGTGGAATACAGCGTGGAACTTTTGCTGAATCCCCAACCCCTTCAGTACATATTCCACAATCTTTCCAACAAAATGGGGCCCATTATCGCTCCACAGAAATTTGCAAACTCCAAAGCGAGGAAAGAACTCCTTAAGCAACACCTTAGCTGTTGTCAAAGCCGTATTGTCTTTCGTGGGGTAGGCCTCAACCCATTTGCTAAAAGCACACACCACCACTAGGACGTACTTCAGATTATTGCAGCGCTCGAGTTGGATGTAATCCATTTGAAGTACTTCAAACGGTGCTGAAGGTGGAACGAACCCTCCTTTCGGAGTATGGGTCCCCTTCCCAGGATTGTGTTGCAAGCATACCAGGCAGGTCTGCACTACTCTCTTTGCAGTATTTGCAATCTCAGAATGTTCCCAAACTCGTGCTAAAAGCCGAGTGATTGCAAGAGCTCCGACATGGGCCAGTCCATGTGTCATCTGGACCATCGCCTGTAAGTAAGCCGCAGGCAATTTCCACTTCTCCATGTCTTTGCTTCTCCAACAACCTTCGTCATCTAGTACCCCATCTACTGCCCAAGCCGCAAGTTCAGATTCTGTAGCTGATTTTTGAATATCCCGTATCTCTGCTCTAGCATCACTCCATCTCTCAGCCTGTGATTGTACCACGTACATAGGGGAGCTAGTTCGGGACATAGCCGTCTGCCTTGCTATGCTGTCTGCAAAGGCATTTCCTCGACCCACTTTATCCGTGATCTTTTTATGGGCACTGCACTTCACTATCGCTACTTTCTTGGGGCAAAGCAACGCGTTTAGGAGATCACGCACTAACTCTCCGTGCATAATGTGCTCCCCGTGTGACGTCAGAAACCCACGTTCCCTCCAGAGGAGCCCGAAGTCATGGGCCACTCCAAAGGCATACCGGCTGTCCGTGTATATGTTCACACATAGGCCAGCACTCAATTAGCAGGCTCTTGTTAACGCTATCAGCTCTGCTGCCTGAGCCGATTTTTGTGGTATTCTAGCTGTTTCTACCACTGTCTTGAGAGTCGTGATCGCATATGCTGCGGAAGTCGTACCATCTGGTAGCCTCAAACACGATCCATCAACCCACAGTTCCCCATCCACATCAGGAAGTGGCACATCCTGTAAGTCAACACGACCCTTTGTCTGTTCCTCAGTCAGGAAAACACAGTCGTGATGTTTTTCTTCCTGACCCTCCTCGGCCGGATAGGGCAATAAAGTGGCGGGGTTCAAAGTAGCGCATCTTTTCAATGTTATGTGTGGCGCTAAGAGTGTCAGCTCGTATCCTGTAAGTCGTGCACTCGTGAGGTATTGGGTCTTTGTTTGGTTTAACAAGGCGTCTACCGCATGTGGAACTAACACCAACAATTTGTGTGATAACACTATGCCCTCACTCTGTCGTATGGCTACTGCTGTTGCCGCTACTGCTCGAAAACACCCAGGCAGCCCTCGCGCTACAGGGTCCAAAATGGCAGAGAAGTATGCACATGGTCTCTGCTTATCCCCGTGTAACTGCACTAACACTGACAACGCACACCCATCATTCTCGTGCACGTATAATGTGAAAAGTTTCGTGTAGTCTGGTGTTCCTAACACGGGTGCGGAACAAAGGGCCTGTCTCAACTGCTCAAAGGCTTTCTGACATTCGTCTGTCCACTCAAGAGGCATCGGTGTAGTTTTGGACAATAATGCTAGCAAAGGTTTTATGATATGTGAAAAACCCATGATCCATTGTCTACAAAAAGATGTCAACCCTATGAAGGCACGCACATCTCTCTGCGTGCGGGGGACTGGTGTGTCCAAAATTGCCTGAATTCGATCAGATGTTAATGCCCGCCCCTCCTTAGACAACAGATGACCGAGGTAGGTCACCTGGGGTCTACAGTATTGAAGCTTTTTCTTGGAAACCTTGTGATTGTGTTGTGCCAAAAAGGAAAGTAATGCAAGCGTACTCTGTTCACATTGTGCATAGGAGTCGGCGGCAAGCAAAAGGTCATCCACATACTGGATGAGCGCAACGCCAGACTGCAATTGAAAATAATCTAGTTGTCGTTTCAAAGCCTGACTGTAGATGCTAGGGCTTTCAGTATATCCTTGGGGAACACGGCAAAATCTATACGATTTATTATTGAGCGTAAAACCAAACAAATATCTGCTATCTGGGTGCACAGGGATGGAAAAGAACGCATTCTTCAAGTCAATAACACTAAAAGTGGTGGCCGTCGGTGGAATCAGAGTAAGCAGAGTCGTGATATCGGACACCACTGGGTATTGGGGAATGACAATTTTGTTTATTTCACGCAAATCAATAATAAATCGGTAGATCTTGCCATCTGAGTCTCTCTTAAGAATCGGTAGAATAGGGCTGTTACAGACATTATAAGGGACCTCCTCCACTACCCCTGCAGAAATCAAATCCTGGACAATGTGTGTCAGTGCAATTTCACCTTCCTTCGAGATCTTATACTGTGGCACTCGCGGTAGAGGGGCCCCCTCCTTAACAGTAATGTGTATTGGTGGAATGCGCATCTCTCCCACATCCGTATCTGATGTCGCCCACAACGTGTGCGGCAGAGAGGCCAAAGCAGGGATGTCCAGAATGGCATAAAATCTGTCAGGGTCAGGACAATCCTCAGGGTCAGGGTAGTTGTCATTCAGAATAACCCGCACTCCCTCTGGAGCGCAGCGTATTGTTGCTCGAAAATATTTAAGCAAGTCAATGCCCAAGATATTATCTGGGGTATGGGGCGATAACAAAAATTGGCCAAAACTAAAGTATTTGTCAATGCATAGTGCAAGGGGCTTGGACAATGGGCTGGGGGAGGGTGTGCCATCAAACCCTACACACGTAATCATTTCGCCAGACAGGGGAGCCCTCGGAACCAAGTTCTTCGACAGAGCGCTACGAGTAGCTCCAGTGTCGACAAGAAATTGATCAGTAGAACCCAAAATACCCGCTGTTACATATGGACCTTGCTGATCTACTGGCACTTCAACTGATTCCTTACCCCATCCTACGCAATCCTATGCATGCACATAATCCTGATGTTCCACATTCTCTCCTTCCAAAATCTGGTATTGGTTCCGTCTATCAAACGTATTTCGTTCGTCCTGGCCACGGCCCCTCTCCTCAACCTGTCTACGATCACCTCCGCCACCTCTTGTTCCCGTATGACCTCCTCTTGACCTTCCACTGCCCCTACCACGCTGACTACGCTGTTCACGAAGTACCGGACAATCTTCGGCCCAATGCCCAAACTCCTTACAATAAGCACACTGATCCTCCGCAATGTCCGTACGACCATACGATGCGTTACCTCCACCTCGTCTTTCTCTCTCATTCCCTCTACCCTGTGTTCCCCGAACCTGCGCCAACATCACCTTCGTTTTCAATTCCTTCGTCTTTTTCTCTACACTTTCTTTAGCCTCCACTTCCTGCCGCTCATAATACTGAGCCATAGTTAACAAGGACGCAGGGGTCGCCGTGGCCCAGGAACTCTCACTTGACTTCAATCGCTTTGCAATCTCTGGTAGGAGATTAGCCACATACTTATCTACAAACAAATGCCGACCCGTATCGTCAGTTAAAGATTGACCACTGTAATCATGAAACGCCTCCTCGAAGCGTGTAAAGAAATCTGAGACCGTTTCATCGGGTTTCTGCTTGCACGACGTTAACATGGTCCAATCAATCTTTTTGGAGGGAACAAGCGTTTTTAATTTATGTAAGATAGCTGCCGGGAGATCTAGGATTAGCTGACACGGCTTACATGCTGGTTCTCTATTTAAATCTGCAGCATTTATTTCTTTCCATGTCCCCCCCAAAATCGTTTCATCATTAGTTTTACGAATTTGCCTCCACATATCAGGTGGTAAAATTAGCCCAAAAAACAAATCTATATCTACAAGAGTCATCACACAAGACGATATAGCCCCCTCCACCCCTTCATAAAATGCCGCCGGATTCTTCCGAAGATCAGGTAAAGAATTTTTCAAGGCCATCACATCCGCTCTATTCCATGGCGTATATACCCAATTATACACAAAATACCCTTTCGCATCCTTCGACAACTTATCGTCATCCGTACCTTCCCCCTTTGGCGGAACATACAAAGGCGCAGCTTCACGCATAGGCATAACATGCAACGCAGAACTCTTATCTGAACCACGGAGAGAACACCCTCTGGCCTGCCCATCATGCTCCGATTCAGACTCCTTTAGTTTCCTTTTCCGCTCCTCCCGCAATCGAGTTGTCTCATCCCGCAGCTTGATCAATTGCGCAAACAGGTCATCAACATCTGAAAGATCAAAATCACCTTTAGTCAAATTTTCACGATATACTGACAACGCTTTAGGCTCTAACGTATCAGAAAGATCACGATATGCGCTCACAACCTCATCAGCCAAGGAAGACAAAAAATACATCAATTCAAGATCCGTCCACCCTGTTTTTTCTGATACCAATTGATCCTGAGTAACAGTACGCTTATTCACTTTGCGAGCCCAACTACGTAGATGAGCGGACCTCTCCGCAGTAAACCTGAGAGCGGATACACCCTTCTTGCCCGACTTATCCTGTCCGTCATCATCAGAATCCACAGCTGGAGCTGTCGGCGTAACGTACGGAGGCGGCGACCGATCTAACAAAGAAAAATCATCAATTTCATTATTAAGGACAGGATAAAGTGGTCGACGAATAGGAAACTGACCAGTAGTTTGCAAATTACGTTCCCGTTCCTCCCTTTCTTTCTTCTCCTGAGCCTCCTTTTCCTCAAGCTGTAAAGCCTTATCCCGAGCAGCCTTGCGCTGCTCTTTGTCCGCCAAGGCAACCTCACGCTTCATTCGCTCACGCGCCGCTTTCTCCCACATTCGCACGCAATCAAACAAGTTTTGTCTAGACCTGCGTTGAAACATACATTGCTCTACAAATTGGATTTTACTCAAATCGTACGACCCGTGTAGGGGCCATTGCAATTCGGGATCGGCCTTGGTGTATTTATGCCATAATTTACTGTACATAACAGGGGGGAGGCCAAACTTGATATACATTTCCCTATTTGGAGTCCCCTCTGGGGGAGCCGGCTGTGATTCCGCTAACCTAATTGAGGTACCGTCTCCAAGACAACACATTCCTCGGAGTGTGCTAAAAACAGGCATGTTCGAAAAGTATCACGAAAGCGTGACACCAGACCAAATGGCACTTACAGTTCTCCACACGATTGTGCCGCTCAAAGGAAAAAACAAAGTTAGAGAAACATCTCTACATGCCTGCCTATGTGAAGTGCACTACACATATAAGTTCAAAGATCACAAATTCACAATGTTAGCTAACTCAAATCAAAGTTCATAGAATTCGGCAAGCGTCCTCACCGATCACAAAGCACAGATTTTCAGTAAGCGTCCGAAGACTACCTTACCGAACACAAATCGTAGTACTTCAGTAAGCGTCCGAAGACTACCTTACCGAACACAAAGCTTACCAAATTCCCAAAGGTCCAGGTTCCAACTGCCAAGGTCTTGTAAGCCAAATCAGCCAAACGGCACTTTCTCAGCAATGCGGACACTTCGAAAACTCAGTCGGAGACCGGCGCCACCTGGAAGGTCAGATCGGAAGGAAAGGAAAAAACACCGTGGCAGCCAAGACTCGGATCACTCGTGGCAGCGCGCGCCCATGGCGGATTTCCAAGCCTTCGTCATGACCTCTCCTTCGGGCATCCGAGTCGCCGATGAGTCCCTTCGTGGTCGCCAATTGAAGTATTTCGGGGTTCCCAAGGCCTACACGCTCCAGAGATTACCCACTTACACACAAGAACTGTTGGCACGGAAACTGTAAAATGCAAAGAACAAGTTTATTAAAACCCCATGGGGTGGTGGTACACTCAAACAGCACCCTTCGGTAATGCAAGAGGTATCACACCGAACACCTGTGTGACCCCGTTTATATACATTTTTGGGGCAATAAAAGATAGGCGGCACAAGTTAAGACACAGTTTTAGAGACATATATGGTCATGTTTTGGGATACTGCCAGCTCATTGGAGAGTTTCAAACCCACTGGTCAGTTAGCGGCACATTCCTGAAGGTTTACGGGTCAGTGAGAACTGCGCATGTGTGGCTTGACCAGTACTAAAAATAGCCTGTTGCTGGGCAGATGAGAGTGGTCAGTGGAACGGACAAAGGACTAAAGGGCACGTCGGCCACGAGGCCGCTCATGGTCTAAGATGGCCGCTGCAACATTCAAAATGGCGTTTATCGTATATAGCCAAGTTAAGGAGGACAACGTGTAGGTTCAGCTAATCGTTAAACCAAAAGGGCCAATTACGACACCATGAGTGTGGAGTTAATGTCTAATCACTCCCTATTTCCTCGATCTAAGCCTGAAGGCCTTATCAAAGCGGTACTAGACTGCCTTCTACTATTGCTGCTCTTTTACCTGCTTGGAAGCACCCAGCCAGCCTAAAAGACCTAAGAATTGATCCAGGTCTTTAAACCCCGCTTTACTTCTTGGTTACTGAAGAAAGGACCTTGATTGTAACTGATGTTCATTAGCATGTTTTGGGCACCTCAATCCCTTCACCAGATTAGGAAGTAAAGCTTGCCTGAGAGATTGCAACATTGTACAGGTGAGATGGATGGGGACTCTGCCTGGTAACCACAATCATAAATGTGTCAATGTTTGTTTTTTTCTTTGTTGATCATTTGACAAGTGTGGTGGTCTATTATCTGGTCAGTTTTCCAGCTACTCAGATTCAGAGACCCTGTAGGAGTGGACTGAGCCAGCATTTTTGTTCAGCATACAATACGCAAAGCCTGTGATACGATCCTGTTCCTTTGTAGATCCCCTTGATACTGTGGTTGAATTACTTTGATGTTTTTTCTTTATTCGTTTAGTTGTTAGCAAAACTATATGGTTGCAAACCTTTAACTTGTTTTAGGCAAAAATATTCCAATCCTGAAGGCCGTCACATCCCTAGAGCAGTCTATATTAGAATGACCAAATTTAATGTAACAACAATTCGAGGCGCCAATTTTAGAAGAATGCAATTTTATACAAAATGGTTCATATATAGGACCCCAGTGTTTCTCCATAATATATATCCTCATATTGAGGATAGTTGTTTTCGCAGTTCTAGGGAGGGAGGAGGTACATGGTCTCATATTGTCTGGGATTGCCCAAAGATCAAGCACTTATGGGAACAAATTGAGAAGTACCTCTGAACCACTACAGGGCAAGTTTTAACTATTGATAACCATATTGCTGTCCTGGGATGCTCTCCAAGTATAACTATGGATAAAATACAAGAGGAATGTTTATTTATTTCAGCCCTAGTGGCAAGATCATTAATTCTGTAAAATTGGTGCAGTCATACTGCACCCACCTTTCAAGCCTGGAGAGCTAAACTCCATTAGGTCAAAGAGTTAGAGAGACGCTATGTTTTAAGATCATGGTCTGTTGAATTCCATAGGAAATTAATCTGTGCTTTGGTTAAAAAGAAATGTTAAAAGGAAATTGTGCAAATTGCTACTCTCTTTTATCTCCTGTTCTATGTATTTTTAATAAATGTTTTTGATACTGATGTGATCTAGAATGGATTATGTATGTGGTGATGATGTCAACCGAAATTGAAATTGAGCACCACAAGCACTTTATTTTGTATCTGTATGTAAATTATGAATTGAACTCTCAGTAAAAAAAAAAAAAATTCCAATCCTCATTTTAATACAGTATCTGTATTCAGTTTTAAGAACATAAGCTGTTTGCAACCACTGTACCCCTGTATAACCAGTTCTGTGTGGCATTGTGTTTCTTATGTATGTTTCCCATTCTAGGCTGGTTCCAAGCTTAACGAATATTACCTGTTTCTACATGCAAGTATTATTCTTATTGTGAGATTAACAATTTTTTTAATATATTTTTTGATGGCTGTTATTAACGTAAATATATTTAAGGTATCATAAGATAGTATTAAAAGGGTCGTGTAACACAGAACCTTGATTAGACATTGATACTTATTGCAACTGTGATAATTGTTTTGTAATGTACCTCAAATAGTTCCACCACCTCCATTGACAGCTCATTCACTTCTACTTTCAGAGTCAAATAAGCTTAAGTGAGGTCTACTTTACAATGCAGGGCTTGCTTTTGGGACTGTAGTTGCAGTGGGCTTTCAGCTCCTACCTGTAGGAGTGTTTCATCACTACTTTATCTGTGATACTGACCCTATTTTTCATTAGACTCCTATTAATCAAGTTGCACATACATCTGCTCATCAAGGTGAAGTCTCGGGGTTAAGCCTTTAAAGCCCAGCATGCAGTTTGTTTCCAATTGCTGCAACTTCTTTATCCTTCCTCCTTTAGGAAGCACTGGGACGTGGTTAATGGCACAGAATGTCAAGTATTAAAACTGCTTTCATTTCGTATATCGCAAAATGTTTCACAATAGGATAACTGCAATGGGTCTGATTCACAGAAGTAAACTGAGACGAAAGTCTAACTTTACGACTTTTTATGTTCACAAAAGGGCATTTACTACTCGTTAATGCCCTTTGTGAATACCAAAAGTTGAACTTTATGACTTTCGGTATTCACAAAGGCTATTTCGAATAGTAACTGCCCTTGTGACTACCAAAAGTCGTTAGGTTAGAATTTCATCTAATTTTACCTTTGTGAATCGTGCCCAACATATTTATGCATGTTGTATTTATGTTTTGGTATGTATAGGGCACTGATTAGAAAGCATGACCAAGGGCGCTGCTTGAAATGAAAAAACAGAAGGGCATGTACCCTACACTGAAGTACGGCCCTGCTTCAGACAAGTGCCAGGACTCTCCAATTAAAAGAATTGCATTCAGTACCTGACAGTCAAAGCATTGGCATTGGGAGGTCAAGGGTAGAGAGTCAGGGTAGGAGCGCTCTCTGTGAATCTATGTATACAACTACCCACTTGCATTACTATTTTCTTATTTTTATTAACTTCTTGGTAGCACTCCCACCATATTTCTTTTTGTAGGAGCATTCTACTGCTGGCATGAAACATTCTGTCTCACTTATACATAGAGTTGGAAAAACCCAAACAAACGTAAAATATTGGTTTATGATTTGAGCAACCTAAATTTTACAGTTGACGTTTTTCACATTATTGCAATTTAATGATTTTTTCACATGAGCAGTTTCGATGAAAAGCTATTTTACGGCAAGAAATGAGGTTTCTGCTTAGAAGCTCTAAATAGACATGAATTACACGAAAGTCCTCTGCTGCCCCACGCAGCACGTGTTTCATTAAATCCCTTGAAGCGACCTTAATTCGGTGGAACACTGGATGGTTTGTTCTTTTAACCTATTAGCACTCTGGCCAGACCCATAAACCATATCCATGGCTGATTCCATCAAGAAAGACAACAGTGGGACTAATATCATATTAGTGTGTAGGAAATGCCACAGAGATGAAGTTGTTTTAAGATCTGCTTCTCACTGTGTCGTGCTGAACGCTTTGACATTTACTCTGCGAGCGCTTCATTTCAAACACTCCTTGGAAATCAGGAACGCTAATAGCTCAGCGTGAAGAATACAGTTCTGCTTCGGAGGAGCATGTGCTGGAAAAATACAAAATAAAGGACAGATGGGTAATCTTTGCGATTTTATCTTCTTGAAATTCAGAGGGAAAATACAGCATCGCGTCCCTGGATGTACATTTGTGTGACTTTGTGTGGAGCACAGTATCAAGTTAACTAAAGGCACTTCAAAGGCATTGAAAGGGATAGTGTTGTAGGTACATAGGAAATCTGTACTAGGACAAAATGGAGTTGCATGAATGTGTGCCCTTTCATTTGTTCACTAAATGCCAGTGGTCTAATTTTAAAAGATAGTAAAAGCGGGAAGGGAGATTCTTACTAGGGTGATATCTTTATTAGGCCAACACGCACATCTGCTATCCAACCTCATAGTGACAGTCACTTACTGCAGGTCCCATCCCTGATCTAATATCGTACAGCTGGTGCAGGCATTTCCTTTATTGGGACGGGAGCCTCTCTGCTTATATAAAAAAAGAGAACTGCAAAAGTAACACCCAATTTTGGTCGATTCTGGAATATGTAGGAACTATTGTCTATGAGATATACAGCACATACCTTCTACAAGCAGTGAGTCAACTGCAGATGGTTGTTTTGTGAAGACATTTGCACTGCAGTTGTCATGCTGCTCATTCTAAAATTTGTTAACGAAGTCAAATTACAAGTCTGGTGGCCACACACTAGTTCAATTTGATTGGCTAGCCTCTTTGTGAACATATACTCGAAGGCTGTTTAGTCCTCAAATTGGAAGTCCTGTTTGACTCTGTAAGACCTGAAGATTTAAGACGAGACAGCATATTTAGATCACTTACCAGGGATCGCATCACACCAATACTGTATTACTTGTCCCGAGATTTTCATTCCCTTGAGTGGTATTTACCTACCGAGGTTGGCAATCCACTACACAATCTTAATATTTTCACCGCATAACTCCTTCACCGGATCCACAAAAGGCAAATATACCTAGGACCCCTACTGTAGTCACATTTTAAATCCACCTACAGTGCCCAATTTCATCTTCACCTGTCCATCATGCCTACCCCATCGCCCTTATACCTTCAGCTCCTTTAAATTAAGACTGAGATCAGAATGAGACATTTTTTCCATTCCCTCTGCACCTTCAACTGGCTGTGTGAAGTTCCAATTCCTCATCTTCGCAACCTTTGATTTTAAACTTCTCCAACTTTACAAACTGGAAAGTGGCAGTTTAAAAAAATGGTTGGGAGAAAGGCACTCTGTGCTGCAGTGGTAGTGATCATACTTCTCATCAGGGATGCAAGCACCATAACATGGTAGTCTCTAGCAGTGCTATATATATATATATATATATATATATATATATATACACACACATATGGCACAGACTCCAATTATTCTTGTATTTGCTTTATTTCCCACAACTTGCCATTACGTGTTTCGGTCACTTGAAGTGACCTTGATCACAAAATGAACTAAAGGCACTGCAATGGCATTGAAAGGGATACTGTTGTAGGTACATAGGAAATCTGTACTAGGACAAAATGGAGTTGCATAAATGTGTGCCCTTTCATTTGTTCACTAAATGCCAGTGGTCTAATTTTAAAAGATAGTAAAAGCGAGAAGGGGGATTCTTACAAAGGTGATATCTTTATTAGGCCAACACGCACATCTGCTATCCAACCTTATAGTGACATTCACTTACTGCAGGTCCCATCCCTGATCTAGTATCATACAGCTGGTGCAGACATTCCCTTTATTGGGAAGGGGAGCCTCTCTGCTTATATATAACATGAAAAAGGGAACTACAAAAGTAACACCCAATTTTGGTAGATTCTGGAATATGTAGGAACTATTGTCTATGAGATGTACAGCACATATGTTATGTTATGTTATGTTAAGTTAAAATCATTTAATATAGCGCTCAACTCACCCGGGGGCATCTCGGTGCTGTGCGGAAATAGGGATCAGGACAGAGAGGATAAAGTTAGAGTAGGTGGGATTCGAGGAGTTTCCTGAACTTGCAGTAGTTCGAACAAGTATGAACGTAGAGTGGCAACTTCTTCCAGTAATGAGGAGCAAGATAGGAGAAAACCTTTATTTTATTTTTATTTTTATTTTAAAAGTTTTATATAGCACTGGCTAGACCCGGAGGTATCAGAGCGCTTTACATGAGCATCAGATCATAGTTACAGGTTACATCGTTACAAAGGTTACATAATTCTTAGAGCATGGCAACATAGTTACTTGTAAGGTCGAGATAAACAATAAGCACAAATACATAAGGGGAAAAGAAGGCAAGGTGAGAGATTCAGGGGAGGGGTGTTGGAGTAGGGGAAGTAGACAGATAATGAAGGCGGGAAAGAGGAGGGAAGGGTGAGAGACACAGCATGGGGAGAGGAGGGGAAGGGTGACGGGGACACAAACCGGTTGACGAGTCAAGGCAACATTCAAAGTCCAGTAAGCTGTGATCCCAGGGGAAGTGGTATCCCTTCCCTATCTCTATTGCGAGAGGCTCCCTTTACACAGTGGACTCTCTCAGTGGGGTCTCTGAGACTCCAAGGCCTACATACTGGATCCTTCCCCAAAAAGGGGAGAGGGAGTGCTTTGGCAAGGGGTGCCATACCATACCTCAAGTGTGAGTGGCTCCCTTGGCGCAGTGGACTCACTCAGCGGGTTCGCTGAGACTCCAGAGTATAAATATTGGATCTTTCCCCAGCAAGGGGAGGAGTGTTTAGTCAAAGGGCACAAAGGACAGTGGGGTAGGCAGAGTAGCAGGCAAGGGGAGAGATTCAGGGGAGAGAGGATAGGAGCTAGGGAAGAGACAATAAGGAGAGATGAAGAGAAGTCTGCCTAAAGACTGACTGGGTAGGTGACGACCAAGGAGGGAATCTACGGCCCATCTCCCCTATAGCTAAACCAAGTAGCTCCATCGGGCATCAGACAATCGGGCATCAGACAAAATAGTTCAGTCTCAAAACATTGAGAGAGAAGGGAGGGAGAGACATAAATAGAGGGAGGATGCAGTAGAAGACGACAGGAGAGACGAAAGGAAGTGCAACAATGTGGTTCAACAATATACCAGAAGCAGATCAACAAGTAAACATGAAATCAAACAATCAGCAATACAATTAGGGGAGGAGAGAAAGGAGAGAGAAAGTAGTGGGGCGTAGGGGAGGAGGGAAAGTTAGGATAAGGGAAGAGACAACCGTAGAGATGAAAGGAAGTCTGTCTAAAGACCGACTGGGTAGGTGACGACCAAGGAGGGAATCCACGGCCCATCTCCCCTATAGCTAAACCAGGTAGCTCCATCGGGCATCAGACAAAATAGTTCGGTCTCAATACATTGAGAGAGGAGGGAAGAACAGACATAAATAGAGGGAGGATGCGGGAGGAGACGACAGGAGAGAAAAAAGGAAGTGCAACAATGTGGTTCAACAATATACCAGAAAAAGAACAGCAAGTAAACATTAAATCAAACAGTCAGCAATACATTAGGGGAGGAGAGAAAGGAGAGAGAAAGGAGAGAGAAAGTAGTGAGGGGTAGGGGAGGAGAGAGAGTGAGGATAAGGGAAGAGACAACCGTAGAGACGAAAGGAAGTCTGTCTAAAAACCGACTGGGTAGGTGACGACCAAGGAGGGAATCCACAGCCCATCTCCCCTATAGCTAAACCAGGTAGCTCCATCGGGCATCAGACAAAATAGACTGGTGATACTATTTACATGCTGTACTTGAATACAATGTGGTCCTATGCTTTGCTCCATGTGCATCACTGCTTGTACACCTTACTCTTGGCACCATCATTCGGTGTTGCACCATTAGTGTATGGCAAATTGATGCCATCAATATGAAGACTTCTTCACTGGCACAGTCCCTCCAGACCATGTTAAGCAAGTTGTTAGTCTGCTGCTTTGTGTCCAGTTTCTTGACAGATGAATGCGAGGAAAGCAAAGTACGGCTTTGTCACAGGATCTAAGACAGGGTCCTGGGGTGTAAGTGTTCATTTTTTGTTGCAGATATATCGGGCCCCTTCCATTTAGAGCATTATGGGTAAGGCAGCAGATCTTAAAACAAGACCTTTTCTTCATTGGAAGCCAGTGCAGCTCTTTCAGCAATGGTGCTGAGGGTGTGCCTGATAGGAGATTAAGAACAAGCCTTGCAGCAGTGTTTTTGGACTACCTGGAGTTTAGCCACTAGGGTCTCATTGACATCTCCAAAAAGAGCATTGCCACTGTCCAATCTACTTATTATCAAGGCTGTACCAAGGTCTTACGGGAAGAGGTAGGGAGGTAAGGGAAAATTCTGCGCAGAAGGCGAATGTTGTAGTAGCAAACTCCAGAGGTAGTCGGAATGTGATCTTTCATAGTGAGAGCTTGGTCAAATTTCATGCCCAAGGTTCTTACGGCTTGCATAGGCATAACACCCAGTTGATGCAGCCGCCAATCATTTGTACAAATGGAGGCTGCTTCGCCAAACAGCATAATCTCCATCTTGTCCGAGTTCAATTAGAGATAGTTCCTACTCATCCACTCAGAGATGGCTAGCATGACCAAAGTGAAATGTTTTTTGGCTGCTCTCACATCCTGGCCGAAAGTAAACATCAATTGTGAGTCATCCACACATGAGATAATTACAAATCCAAAACACTCTGCAACCCTGGCAAGGAGAGCCATATACATATTAAATAGGTGGAACACCCTTGTCCAGGATTGTTGTACAGGAAGAGTATGGGTCCAGGATGATGGTTTCATGTCTCTCTATCAAGAAATGTTGAAGCCATCGTCATGCCAGGCCCTGAAAGCCGATCTCTCGCAGCCTATCCAGCAGCCTTCCATGAGAGACTGTGTCAAAGGCTGCTGAGAGATCTAGCAGGACAAGCATTACTGAGTTACCCACGTCCAACCCACGGCGCAAGGAATCGGTTATGGCCAGGAGCACCGTTTCCGTACTATTGTCAGGTCGAAAGCCAGATTGGGAAGACTCTAAGATGTGATTGGTTTTGAGGTAGGTGACTAGTTTCTTGTTAATTAGGCTTTCAAGCAGTTTACCCAGAAGAGGAAACAAGGATATGGATCGGTAATTGGCTGGAGAATATTGGTCCAGGGAGGGTTCCTTTAGAATAGGACGGACACAAGCCATCTTCCATTTAGCTGGAATGGAGCCGGTTTCCACCGAGCAATTAAAGATCTCTAGGACCTTTGGGGCAAGATAGTTGGCCAGTAGAGCCATTATTTTGGGAGGACAGATGTCCTGAGGGGAGCCGGATTTAGCTGTCATGAGAGAGCTGCAGATTACTTCCAAGGTAAAAGGGGTGAAGCTGTCCAAAACATAGGGAGGTTCCTTAGACTGGTCCCCTTTAGGCTGTGATCTTGACTCCAGGCAGAAAAGGGCGGTTGAGTTTTGCGTAGATGGAAGAGATTTTCTCCTGGAGAAAATTGGCCAGAGAGTCACAGAATTCCTGAGATATAGGACCAACCTGGGCACAAGCCCGGGGAGTGACAAATCATGGACAATATTAAAAAAAGCTTTAGAGGAGTTGCCATCCTGTTACATTTTATTAAGGATGAAATTGCGCCTTGCACATTTGATGTTTTGATGATAACGAGACAAGGCTTGCTTGTAGAGAAGTTTGTCTTGAGACATTTTGCTTCTGCGCCAGCATCTCTGTAGGTTCCTATATTTTGACTTTTCTTGTTTTAGCTCAAAAGTGAACCAGGAGGCCGAGGGATGATGTTTGGAGGGGCAGTTATTTTTTATAAGGGATTGTGTCGTTAAGGGCTTTAATAATAATAATACTAATAATAGGGAAACTTATAAAGCGCCTGTTTACGCACCCCGGCGTGTCCCCGCGCTGTAGTAGGTGGAAGCAGCATGCCCTCACCTCAGCTCTGCTCACTGCTACTTAGCTACTGCACAAACAGATGGGTCTTGAGCTTTCCCCTGAACCTTGCCTCTGATGGCTCCAGACGGAGCTCCAGCGGAAGTTTATTCCAGCTCCTTGCTGCAAGGTGCCGGAAAGACCTTCCCCCCATACGGGCTTTTTTAATTCTGGGAATCACTAATAGACCACCACCAGAAGATCTAAGGGAACGGGCAGGCCTGTACTTAGTAATAAGGCTGTGTAGCGGCTTCGGTGCTTTGCCCCAGATAATACGGTGGCACATATACAGAGCCTTAAACTCAATTCGCCTTTTAACCGGAAGCCAGTGTAGTGCCTGCAACACGGCCTTCGAGGCAGATCTTCTAGGGAGCCTCAGGACCAGCCGGGCTGCGGCATTTTGTAACACCTGAAGGCGATCAAGGCTCCTCACCGTGGCACCCAGATAGAGGAGGTTACCATAATCCAGTCGTGCGGTGACAAGAGCGTGCACTAGCGTCCGTCTAGCCTCCATCAGGAGGAGGTCCAGCACTTTCCGCAGACCTTTCAGGACCCCAAAACACACCCCCACCACCCGAATAATCTGGGGGACAAATGTTAGATCAGCGTCGAGCCACACGCCTAGATTTTTGGCTTGCTGGCGCGGCGTGGGAACCGGCCCCAAACAGGTGGGTCACCATGCCGATGACCACACAGACGGGCCTCCCCCCACCACGAGCACCTCTGTCTTGCTACCGTTCAACCTCAGGCAGTTAGTAGACATTCATGCGGCAAGCAGAGCTGCATTAAAAGATTCCAATAAGTCGGTGACCTGTGAATTGTTTTGCGGCTCACTGGGAGAGAAGGCTTCCTTAAAGGCATCCGGGTTAAGTCGATGCCATGGTCTAAAACAAATCAAATCAAACTATTTGTAAAGCGTGCTACTCACCCGCAGGGGTTTCAAGGCGCTGGGGGGGATGAGGGGGAGTTGCTACTGCTCGAACAGCCAGATCTTGGGAAGTTTCCTGAAGGAGAGATGGTCCAGGGTCAGCCGTAGGTGAGTGGGGAGGGAGTTCCATGTCTGGGCCGCCAGGTAGGAGAAGGATCTTCCTCCGGCGGTCGATCTGCGGATTTGTGGGACGGAAGCGAGGGCGAGACTAGCGGATCGGAGCTGGCGGGTGGGTGTGCAGAATGTGAGGCGGCTGTTGATGTAATTCGGGCCCATGTCGTGGAGAGCCTTGTGTGCGTGGGTGAGGAGTCTGAACATGATCCTCTTGCTGACGGGGAGCCAGTGCAGGTCTTTCAGATGGGCAGAAATGTGGCTGTGGCGAGGGATGTCCAGGATGAGTCGTGCAGAAGCGTTCTGTATGCGCTGGAGTCTTTTCTGGAGTTTGGCTGTGGTTCCAGCATAGAGGGTGTTCCCGTAGTCCAGACGGCTGGTGACGAGGGCCTGGGTGACCGTCTTCCTGGTTTCGGTGAGGATCCATTGGAAGATCTTTCGGAGCATGCGCACGGTGTTGAAGCAGGAGGACGAGACGGCGTTGACTTGCTTGGTCATCATGAGGGAGGAGTCCAGGATGAAGCCCAGGTTGCGTGATTGGTCCGTTGGCTTGGGTGCGGTGCCCAGGGCAGGGGGCCACCAGGAGTCACCCCAGGCAGAAGAGGATGGTCCCAGGATGAGGACTTCCGTTTTGTCTGAGTTCAGTTTAAGACGGCTGAGCTTCATCCATTCCCCAACGTCTTTCATTCCTTCCTGGAGGCAGGCTCTGGCAGTGGCGGGGTCGTTGGTGAGGGAGAGGATCAGCTGGGTGTCATCGGCGTAGGAGATGATGTTAAGGTTGTGTTGGCGTGCGATGGCTGCGAGAGGGCTCATGTAGACGTTGAAGAGGGTGGGGCTGAGTGAGGATCCTTGCTGAGTGAGGCATGTGGTGCAGTTCTGCTATTACTCTTGGAGATAGGGGGAAGGGGGACTGAATGTGAAATATAATTGAGAAGTGATCAGTCCAAATAAGGGAGGTTGGAGCCTTACAATCTAGAAGTTCCGAATAAGTGAACAACAGGTCTAATGAGTGGCCCGCGATTTGTGTGGGACCGACGACTTGTTGGGAGAGTCCAAGCTTTTCCAAGTCCGCTAAAAGTTTGGAGACCACGGGATTGGTGTAGTTTTCCCCACGGTAGTTGAAATCACCTAAGAGTAGGAATTTGTTTGAAGCTAGAACGCATGTGGCTTCCACTAACAGTTGATTAAAACTAGATTTGGATCCTAGGGGGCGGTAGATGAATGCTCCACTCCAAGAGTCAGAGGCAGAAAGATTTATTTTAAAAATATCCCTCTCTACTAAGTCAGAGATGGTGGTTGCAATCCATGTTATCTTAAATGACTTTTTAAAGGCAATAACAATGCCTCCACCCTCTTTAGAGCCTCTGTCTAATTTAATCTGTTTGTAATTCTCTGGGATAAGTAGAGTAATAGCTGGGGTGCTGGTCGGATTGAGCCACGTTTCTGTCAGGAAACAGATGTCTGGGGACTGCGAAGTAATAAGATCCCAGATCTCATGCAAGTGTTTGGCAAGAGATATTACATTACAAAGGAGGCATTTAAGGTCTATCCTAGTATGTATGGGGTGGAGACCGGTCTCTGCCTGGGTCCAGGGATCGTATTTGCTCTGGAAGTGCTCTTGTGGGTGTGGCACTCCCACTGCCTCATGGTGCTTTTAATCATGACTGTACGTTTCCAGCGCAAGGCTCATTCCAGCAAACATGCCACTGAGGAAAGTATTGAATGATCCTGAAACGCGTCTAGCTTAGAGAATGTGATGCCTGAATCAGGGTGAGGTGACTGCTGGCAAGTTGCCGATTTTACTAAAGAGAACTTATTCAAGCTTCCTGAGGCTTTCCCTCTTCTTCGTGCTTCCTGAGTGTTGGATTTAAAAGGGCTTTGCACAGCCGCCGAGGGAAGCCCACTGCCTGTCTGCGGGTCCGTTCTGGTTTCCAACCTGGGAGCCATGAAAGCATCGGAAGGAAGGAGTGCAGGTTGCATTTCAGGGCTGCAACCTGCACAAAGCTCGCATCGACGCCTGTGAAGCAGGGCAGCCACAGTGCCCAAAAAAGTGCACCAACCCACTTGGGTTTTATTTTTGCCGAAATCCAGGAGTGAAACTGCGCACCCACTGGGGTTTAATTGAAGCAAACTACAAGCACCATGAGGCAGTGGGAGTGGGGGAATTAATTCTTCTTCAATCCAGAGGTCCCCTAGAGGGCAACTAGTCCAACAGGTATCTCCAGTAAGCGCCATGGAGCTGCGCTGCAGAGTGTTGTAAAAAGGGGGCGTGCCCTCTGAACACCTGCCTGCAAAAATGTAGTAAATCAGTATCATAACAATTAATACATTTAAAAATTGTCATTTAAAAAACCTTTGAAATTAAATGAAAAAACCATAGGTTTCAGGCCTGATACAGTTAGGAATTAGCAATTTAAAAACCATTGAAATTCACTAAAAAAACATAGGTTTCAGGCCTTATATAGTTAAGAATTAGCATCAGTGATGCCATTTGAGATGTCATCAGCAGTGGATTGCGGGTGCGCGAAATATAGTTAGTACATCTAACTATATAGGAGCAATTTCAATGCTTTTGTATGAGTGAAATGTCCAGCTAACTATAACACCCCTAAAACCTATAGTTTTTTGAGTGAATTTCAAAGGTTTTTTAAATGCTAATTCCTAACTATATAAGGCCTGAAACCTATTGTTTTTTCAGTGAATTTCAAAGGTTTTTTAAATGCTAATTCCTAACTCTATTAGGCCTGAAACCAATGTTTTTTTAATGAATATATATATATATATATATATATATATATATATATATATATATATATATATATATACATACACACACACCCTTTCCCCCCTGAAAGATTCTGGTATTCTCCTCACCCAAATACCCGAAATCGGGTAGTTGGGTGAAGAGATGACGTGCAGCCTGCAGCAACTATTGAGTTCCCCTCTGCAACACAATGGAAGAAGGAAGACTTAGTTTTATGCTATTTGATCTCCCACCTGCAGTGACTTCCTCTGCAGTTAATACATTAAGGTAACTCTGCCTTCAAGGACGTTTTGCACTTGTTTGGGCAGTGCAAGCATTTCCTAACTTAACGAGACTTTACAGGAATCCAGATTCAATGCACTCACTCCTAGTCTTCCACCCCTCATCAAAACCCTAGACCATTGTACCATCTACAGCCTCCGAAGTGCAATATTGTCACACTTCTTTAAATTGCCTTAATTCTGCAACATGCAAATTCGAAGCTTACAAACACTATCTTTTAGCACTCATTTCACATTCTTGCCTAACTGAGAACATTCATCGTCTTCTCATCTCTTCAAACACTCATTGACATTTTTAAATGCCCTGTCACATCAATATCTCATTCACAATGCCATCAATTCTGTCCAGTGTATTCCCTTGTTCAGCATGAAATCTTCCCTGAAAGTCAGAGGTACAGGTTTCTATTGCCGAGCCTCCACATTTCTTACCTCTTCTTCATTATGATTTCTTTCCTACTTGGACGGAGAGCTGCCATCACAGTACATCATTAAAGAATGTCCTTGAAGACTGACTCATGTTCCAGGAAGAACCACCACATGGATTAATTTAACCACTGTCACCTTGCAAGTCCATCTCTGTAACTTATATATCCACTGTTTGTTCCACCCAGCACCTCATTGCTGTTTCCATCCACATGACAGTTAATGTCATCAACTAGTATTTAGCTACTGCTATGATTTTTCATTCGTATTATACAACAATTTCCCAAAGGGCATCAATAGAAAGGAAAATCTGATTATTCTATAAATACCGCAAAGCCATATATTGTATACTTAACTTAATTACGGGAAAAGAAATGGAAAAAAACAATATAGTCGAACCTAATCCAAAAACAAATATATTCAGTTAAATGTATGTACAGTCAAGAGCAGCATCACATATAGATTATTAAAGGTGATCAATGTGCAACATGAACACACAGTGCTCGTGGGAATCAAGTGAACGGCGCAAAGTGAAACCCATAAAAAACAAGATAACGACGAAAAGAGATAGAAAATCAAACATTGTGCATGAATGTAAATAAAGTCCAGAATTTCAATAACATATCATTGCACAATAAGATATCCTTTTTTAGCCGGATAGATCAGTTAGAAACTTGTTTTGAGCTTCCAAAATTTAACAGGTCGTCATAAGGACAAAAGGTGCACTAACAATATGATTACTGCCTACAGTGCAAAAGAAATGAAAAATAACAAATTGGTCAAAAAGAGGGGTACACCTAATGTAATTTGAAAAAACTGATACAAGGACATATCTTTGGTGCCTGTACATATTCCAGGATTCTTTTATTTATTTTTATTTTAACTCTTTTTATTGTTAACATGAGATCATAGTAACAAAACAAATAAACAAGAAACAATTTCATGGTATTGTTATAAAAAAAAGAAAAAAAGAAGGAAGAATAAGATTTATCTTTACAAAAGTGTTTCCCAGATTTTTTCCATTTTACACAATGATCGGATCCCCCTAGTTTTAGCCAGTGTGAGCTCCATATTATATATTTCTTTAACAAGACCCCACCTTTCCAAAATCGTCGGTGAGCTCCGTGAGATCCAAACCCGGGCTATAGATAACCTAGCACAAGCCAATAGAATTGTTATAAGATCTTTCTGGCTGGAGTCTCTATTCTGTCCCCCCAACAACACATCTAACACTGTGAGTGATATAGATCTTCCAAGTTTTTGAGACATCATTTTTGCAACTCCACGCCAGAACTCTGTTAATGCCGGGCATTGAAGAAACATATGTTGCAAGTCAGCTGCAAAGAGATCACATTTTGGACAACAAGTCTGATCACTAGTGGAACTATTTAGTGACCATTTTGCTATGCTTTCAGGGTTATGATATAATAAACAAATAGTTCTATGCTGCTGAAATCTAAAATTAGAGGAACAAACCGACAAATACCGCTAAATGCAGATGAAATAGTGTTAGTAGTAATGTTGGTCCCCATTTTCTGACTCCATCGTACACCTAATCTCCCATAATCGTCTTCTTTACGAGAGTTAAAGCATTTGTATCCAACACTAATCAATGATTTATCTTTAGCTAGATAGATACAGATTTATATGAAATAATCACAAATTTGATAGTACTTTAACCGCATGTTCTCTGTAAGATTGTATAGAAGCTTCAATCTATCAAATGTTGAGAACCCATTAAAATCATACAAATCCCCTTAACTTTTTATACCCAAATTAGCCCACTGTTTCCCACACCCATCATGAAAAATTCCTGGGAAGACTGGATTATTCCATAAGGGAAGTTTAGGATGATAAATCAATATTTTATATCTAATAAGAAAAGCCTGCCAGATAAATACAATATCCCGTGCAGTCTTGAATTTGACCCAATTGAAGTAGTTTGGATTGTTAGTTCGATACAGAAACATTTTAGATTCTTCTCCCAACATAAATACATAATAGAAAAGGGGATTATTGCTAGAGTTTACTAAACTACGCATACGTTCTAGGAAAGCTGACCAAAAATATAATTTAAAATCTCGGAAATCAAGGCCCCCTTGGCTTAATGGAAGTTTCAATAATTCAATTGTGCGACACACTTTTTTATAACTCCAGATAAAACTACTAGGTATACCATCTAAGTGTTTGAAAAAAGAATTAATAATACGTAAGGGAATAGACCGGAATAAATAAGGATGGATCTTCATTTTAATTAAATTTATCCGCCCACTTATACTGAGAGGAACCTTGTGCCATTTTTTTATGAGATAGCTGTCTCTTTCAGTAATAATTCGTAGTTTAATGCAACTATCTCTTCTAATTTAGCAGAGACTTTAACCCCTAAGTAAGTGGCAGTATTACAGACTCCTTGTATCGGAGTCAGTGGTCTATTATTCATCACTACTTGAGTCTTATTTGTATTCAGTCTGTAGCCTGAGACAGCCCCAAATCTCCTTGCCTCCAAGATTATCCCCTTCATAACTTCTCCTACATCTACTGTATATGACGCAATGTCGTCTGCGTAGACCGTTATTTTAAGGGTATTCATACCTGAGACAAAAGGAATTATTTGTGGTTTGCTTTGTAGAGACACTAAAAACGGTTCCATAGACATAGACAATCAAATAATAAAGATGACAAAGGGCACCCTTGCCGAGTACCCCGAAGTATAGAAAATAATGTTGAGTGCAGCCCTGCATAGCAAATTTTAGCACTGGGATGATCATACAAGGCTTGTATCAACTGTAGAAACTGGCCTTTGATCCCAAATATTTTTATTGTAGGCCACAGGTAGTCCCACCCCACTCGGTCGAACGCTTTCTCAGCATCTAATAATATCATACCGAGTGGGGTCGACTTGATCCTGGCAACATCAAATTCTGTGAAGGCCGTGTTTCTATGGGTCGTAGTATCCCTTCCTGGGATAAACCTGTGTTGTTGTGGGGATACCAGGCCAGATATTATCGGAGCGAGGCGAGTTGCCAATATTTTGGTTAATATTTTGCATCTGTGTTTATAAGAGAAATGGGTCTTATTGACCCACATTTGTCAGCTGTTTTTTTTTTTAAAAGAATACAATCTGCGTGATGTTCCATGTTTTAAGAGCTTTTCCTCAAGATCCGTTATGCTCAGCTACCATGCTGAGTAATGGGGCTAGCTCCTCAATACATTTTTTATACAACTCCAGAGGAATTGAATCCTTTCCAGACGCTTTGCCCGATGGTAAAGGAAAAACAGCCATTTTGATTTCAGCCAATGTGATATCGCTAGTCAATATATCTAATTGTTCCTCCTCAATACGATTCAAAGAATTAGTTTGGAAATATATATAAATATCATCAGACAACGGCCGATTTTCAGGGGGATATAAATCCCTGTAATAGCTGGCGAATTGTTAAAGTATCTTCTGGGGGCTATTGTACGTCACATTATTAGGCCCTTTAATAGCCTTGACTAAGGTTTTTGCTTTTTCGTCTGCAACCTTATATACTAATATTTTCACTATTTTCTCCCCACCCTCATACTGGGATAGATGATATTTATTCAGTTTAATTAGGCTTTTTTTCCCTAAGTGATTTTTTTACAGCAGATTTAAGATCAACTAAAATATAACCCAGTTCTTCTGCTTCAGTTGAGCCTTGTAAGAGTGCTTCAGCCATTTGTTTTTCTGCTGAAAGTACTCTTGCCATAGTTTCATCTGCCCTCTTTTACGTTCATAATTTTGTCTAAATATGTACTGTTGAGCAAAGCCCCTAATACTAGCTTTACAAGAATCCCAGACCACAATATGTGAGGCTGAACCAATATTAATTTCCAAAAATTCTTTTAATGTGCCTTAAGTTTTAATATAAAAACCTCATTTGAAAAAAGATGCATAGGAAACAAAAAAGGCTGGGGTCTCTGTTTGCCTGTCTTAATTTTAAAAGAGAGGATTTAAATTGGGTTGTGGGTCAGAAGTGACCCTTGGGCAAATCTCCATATGACTTGTCTCCAAGATTCTATCCGATACCCAGGTCATGTCTATACGAGAGCACAGTTTATGTGCAGCTGAGTAATATGTATACCCGGCCACATCAGGATGTAGTGCCTGCCAAGCGTCTTTTATGGCATGTATTCGTCCTATTTCTCTAATTGCGGCCCATGTTTTACACGTTCTTTTAAATGCACCTCGTCTGGTACTATTCATAACACAGTTAAAATCACCCATTACCATTAGTAGGGTCATCTATATTTGATCCATACAGAACACAGAACCTGTATTTACTACCCTCAGCTATAATCTGAGCTATAGCCCATCTACCATTTTTGTCTGAAGATATTTTACAGATCTCAGCTTTGAATTGTTTATGCTTAAAAATTGCAACCCCTTGGATTAAAGCATTTAAATCTGAACTGACATCTATATCATAACCTAGCAGTTTTAGTTAGTTTCTGTCTTTATAGGAGATCTGTGTTTCCGAAAGTAAGACTACGTGCGGATTATACATTATTAATTCTTCAAAGACCAACCTTCATTTATTCCTACTGTTCAGCCCTGCCACATTCCAGACTAGACACCTCATTCTATCCATTCTGAAAATGTCCTTTTTCCCTTTCTAGTTCCTTGTTCATTGACGGAAAAATAGCCTTGCCATTAATTTTCTCAATATGCATTTCCCTCATGTTATTTTTACTAGATTGTATTGCCCCGTGAACACCCCCACACCAACCGTCATCCCCCAACCCCTTCCCACCCTACTCCCCCTTCTCCATAGAGAAGGATTCCTCTGTCTACCTTGCTGCCGTTGGTCTAGGCAGCCAAAAGAGTCACAACCGTGGTCACCCCCCCATCCCAAAGCTCTAACGCCTTAGATAACGCTACATACTAATAGTCCTTGATCATACTCAAAAAAAGAGTAAGAAAATACAACCCCCTATGAAAATCTTACATTACTATACATTCTTATATTGTTTGACCATTATCCAAAATTATTAGTAAGAGGCATTTGTTCTACTATTCTACTATTTCTGTGGAGTGGTGTGGCTCACTGGTTAGAGGCGGCAGACCCGGAAGCAGAGGTCGGCCCGGGACCAGGGTTCGATTCCCGACGCGGCAGGGTATTGCGCCATGGTCAGCGGACTTGATAATTCTCACCTCGGTGCCTACTCCAACCATGGGTCCCACTCAGCAACTCTGGGCAATAGCTTGCTTAATCTCTACTAACGGCCCCATCAGCGCCGGGGATGCTTGTCTACACCTTGGAGATGCCCAGGAGGGACCATCTCACAGGGAAAGCCAGGATGGGTCCCCAGCGGTATACAGCGCCAGGACGCCCCTTTGCTGGGGCAGCTGTGCACTTTACAAGTATACGACATTTAACATTTAACATTTAACATTTCTATGTAGCTTCTCTTTATGATCACTCTTGAGTACTTTTAGCCGCACTGGTTCTTGAAGGAAAGCTTGTCCCCCAAGAGCCTTAATTGGGTCAATATATTGTCGAAGTTTCCATCCTTTCTCCATAGTAATTTTACTTAGATCTGATCTGACAAAAAAAGTTACAGATTCTATTGTAACTGGGGTATTAGGACGGGCCTTCAATGACACTGCCTGCCTCAGCAAAAAAAAATCCAATGTAAATCAAAAAAGGCTAAAGGTATTGACTTCCATTGTTCCTCTGTACTAACAGTAAACTGTGGACCCTTTGCAATTGCGAGTCCCAGTCCCAGTCAGAGAGATCAGGGAATACTTTTTGAAAATGTTGAACCATATACACTCTTTGATCTCCCCCCTCAGCCCCTTCTGGGATGCCAAAAAGTCGAAGATTTTGTCGCCGTTGTCGATTTTCCATGTCTTCTACCTTGGCCTGTAGCTTTATAATCTGAGCCTCATGTTTATTCACAAGATCTTCTGTGCAAGCAGACAGTTCTTCAGTATCCACAACCCTTTGTTGTAATTCTGACATCTCCTGCGTCAGGTCCCCTAGTTTGCCTGCCATCTCATGCAGAGAGCGTTGCATTTTGTCATTATCTTCTCGCACATGTACATAATGTTGCTGTGCTTCATGCCTTTGCTGATTAAGCATCTGAAGTATCAGGCCAAGTGATGCATCCTCTTTACTGGTCCCAATCTCAGTTCTCAACTGAGCAGCTGGTTGATTCACATTCAAATCCAGACTTTCCGTAATATGGACCGGCATTGAGCTGGAGATATAGCTGGAGATGTAGATTGATCAGGCAGATCCAACTTGGAGCTATTGAGCGTCATTGGTACAGTTGTGTGGGCTTTAATGAGGTCCCCCTCCGTGGGGCTGCTGCCTGACAACTGTAGTGCCATCATCTTGATGCCGCCCTTTGCTTGTATCCACTTCCGCAGGGGGCTATTATCAGCAATAGCTTTGGCTCTTGCAGTTGCAGTTGCAGCGGATTGCCCACCAAGCGGTTTTTTATTTCTATTCTTAAACTTCCCTCTGCCTTTTTGGCCTGCAGAGCCTTTACTTGCTCCCGTAGGAGTTCTGGTTGTGGTCTCCACCAACTCTTCGAGCTCTTCACTAGAGCCTGAGTCCCCACACATGACTGTATCATCAATCATGTTGTCTATAGCTGTACACATCTTTGCCCCCAACTCTGCCACAGAGTCCGCACAGATGTTAGTGGGATTTTTCCAAGGGTCTAATATGCCTAGCCCGTCCGGCAGCGTGTCCGGCAGACCCGGGAGATTCGGTGCTCCAGCCCCACCAGAGGAGCCAGAAGGGCTGGCCAGCTCTTTATCCAACACTACTGTTGCGGGTACTGCAGCCAATGCTGATATTTCTTTGCCATTTGCTGCCCCCGACCCCCGGCCGCCATCGTAGTTGTTTCTTCTGTTGCCATACTCGGAACCCCATTATGGCCAGGACTGCCGAAAGCCTTGTTGTCTCACATAACTATGTTACCAGGCGTAGTTACTGCAGTTGAGACCGCAGTAACAATGTTACCATAGGTTTCTCTCTGCTCTTTCTCAAACTTACTTGCAATAGTCTCAACCGCTTTTAATAACTGTGGCATACGAATAAGAGGTTTATTCAGAGTCTGACCTGCTTTCTCCAGAATAGTCCCTTCGCCACCAGCAATGCTTGTTTCACTGACTGCAGCACTTTTGCCAGTACGCGTAGATCTTACTGGGTTCTTAGGCGCCATCTCCCGCTGCGGCAGAAATTGGGATTGAGCTCTGAGCTGAGCACCAGCCCCCGGCGAGATCCAAAGCGTGGCAGGGACGACTGCTACCAGCAGACGCGGCCAAACAAGCGCCGACCGGCCCGATGCTCTCACCACAGGCAGCCGTGCAGCCTGCAGCAGCCATCAGACACGAGCCCCGCTAGGATGCCACATCCACTTCTTCACCCGTATTCACTGGGCTGAACTGAAACGAGACCTGCACCTCGCGTTGTTATTTTTTTTTCCCCTGAGCCACAGTCCTCGCTCTTGCAGGCACCTTGGGACTCACAGGTAAGAAGGCGTTTTTTGACAAATAATGAGTAGCGTAAGCGTTAGCTTTCCAGCTTCCTCTAGATTTCTACCATGTTAGCGAGAGGGATCTCCACTTGCTGCGCTCCGTGGTGGCTTCATCTTGCTCCTCCCCCAAACTGAATTCACAAGCGGTTATATATTCCAGGATTACTGTAAAAATATATGGAAAAATGGTAAGTGCAGTGAAGAAGTGTACCACCCGAGTCACACTACAGTGAGGGACATATGTACACTCATGAAAAAAACTACAAAAACACCCATACCTTTCAGAGTAAAAAGGGAAAGAAGTGGGCAGAGAATAAACAAGCAAGGGGGCCGAAATGAAACACATTATATAGACTGCTCCAATAGAGTACTCACATTTAATGAGGGCAAAAGGCGTCCCCAATGATTCTGCGCTGGGAACCATCAAGAAAAATAAGCTGGCAAGAGAAAAATCAAACCTGCAATTTAATTTAGTCCAAAATCCATCACACTTCTTGCACTGAGAGTTCTACACAAACTTTATACCATTTTTACAATAGGTTATTTTTTACCCCAACTTCCCTTTACAAATATAATCCAACTATGGAAGATATGTGTTGGACTTGTAACACATAACCAGGCACCTCTATGCATGTGTTTTTTCATTGCCCATCAATTAAAGTTTTTTGGTTGAAGGTATGGAATACAGCTTCAAAAATCTGCTCTTTTACATTTTCTTTTGAAACTAAACAAATGTATTTGCATAGCTATTCTCAAATTTGGATTGGTAATAGTAAGCTGGGTAAATTTGTCGACTTACTCATTGCTCTTGCTTTACAAACTATTACATCCAGTTGGAAGGATGTTAATATGGTTACGTTACTGCAAGGTGGAATCTACTCTGTCATCATCACAGGTTTGAAAGAGCGTATGCTGCTTCCAGGCAACAACTTTTTTATAAAGGATATATTTTGATCACCTCTTACCACATCTTTAAACAGTACACCTGTGCGGATATCGTACAGAACTACCGCATTCGAGCCTCCATGAATTGTTCTTTTATTTTATTCAATATTGTCACACTGTCTATTTGTACTCTTTATTCTGGGAAACAACACTTACAACGAAACTTTTACAACGCAACATCCATTACAACACATACCATTAGAACGCAACCATTACAACGCATGTCACTACAACGCATACCACTGCAAAGCATTTCATTACAACGCAGTCATTACAACGCATACCATTACAACGCATACCTACACTATCCAACACTTACCCTACTGTTGCAACCCCTGGAGTTAGAATAGTAATTTTTACCCCTACACTATCCAATACTTACCCTACTGTTGCACCCCCTGGAGTTAGAATTTTAATTTTTACCCCTACACTATCCAACACGTACCCTACTGCTGCACCCCCTGGAGTTAGAATAGTAATTTGTACCCCTACACTATCCAATACTTACCATACATGCAATGTAATGGTATGCGTTGTAATGGTATGCGTTGTAAATGTAGTACGCGTTGTAGTGGAATGCGTTGTAAAGGTAGTTTCAAAGAATTCGTTGTAATGGCATGCGTTGTAATGGAATGCGTTATAATGGATGCTGCGGTGTAAAAAATGCGTTGTAAAGGTATGCGTTGTAAAAGTATGCGTTGTAACGACATACATCCCTTTATTCTACAACCACATTCATAATCAGCTATAATTAAGGTTACATGATTTTATTTCTCTTTCTTTTTCCTCTCTTTCTTCATTCTTTTTTCTTGTTGTTTCTTCTCTTTTCCTCTCCTATAAAACACCAAATATAAAATGCTAAATCATTAAGGTACTATATTGTAGATTTGTAATATATATCTATAGCTATATTCGCGTTTAAGTTACTGTTCTTCATAACATTCTTGATATTGCCTTGTTCCGTTTCACTTTACTGACTAAATGTATGGATATGTTTATTATGTACCTCCTGTCCTTACTCTTCCAATAAAGCTTTTTCAAACTTTAAAAAAAAGCTTCACGTGACCGACAGGCCAGGCAGTTTACACACACAAGCACAATTCAAAATTTGCGACCATTCGTGACAAGAATTTTCAATTCTATTAAGGACAAGGAGGCGAGGATTATGCTTTTCACATTTCTTTAATGAAATGCTCAGCAGCCAATAAAACAGTAAAAAACGACAGTACCCATGAACACCAGGGTAACCACCATAGAGACCATAGTATAAAAGGCCGTATAGACAGTGTCTCTTCCTCTTTCTTTGTGGAGGAAACAGGTCAGGTCAAAACAAGATACCAAAATGCAGAACATCGTGAAAGAAGGTAACGAGCGTCGCAGACGTCCAAGATCAACCAGGATGCAGGCAACTGAAGAACACTGGAGCCAGAAATCCATGGAAGGCAAGCAAAGGCAGGTGGTACCGAAAAACCTCTACTTCGGGTCAGAACCTGAAAAGAGACATATAGCCGTAATACACATCTAGTGCAGAAAAAATAATCAAATAAGGGAGGGAGAAACAACAAGGGATTTGAAGAAATCCATATGCAAATATCAACATGCTTACAATAGCAACATATACATAAAGAACAACGGGTGGGATAATCCTCGCCTCCTTGTCCTTAATGGAATTGAAAATTCTTGTCACGAATGTTCGCAAATTTTGAATTCTATGTCAGGACAGGAGGCTCCAATTATGCTTGTTTAAAGCTGATCCACCACCACAGAAGCAATATGATCAATTGGCTTATAATAAAAAGTTTTGAAAACAGAATCAGAAGACCAATCTGCGGCCTTCATAATGTCAAAAACAGTGACACCCATCGAGAATGCTTTGGAAGCCATCGCCCCTCGTGCTGTATGAGCACCAAAAACAGAAACATCAATGCCAGCTTCTGACATGAGCCATCGTACCCAGCGAGCCAATGTAGCTGGGGTAACGGGGCGGAAAGGCTTCTGCAAAGCAATCAGCAATTGACCCTGCATATCTGATCCTAAAGGAGCAGTACTTACTTCATAATCCTTGACACACTGAACAACCCAGGGGTTGGGATGAGTGGGAAAGGAAGGGTAGGTAATCGAAGTAGTGTTAGATTTGGTACGTCTGGAAAGGAGAAATGTAACACCCTCGGGCGTAAAGCTGCGACCTGCCAAGTCCAAGGCACGAACATCAGACACCCGTTTGCAGAAAATAAGGCACAACAACATAGTCAATTTGACCGACAGTTGTTTACGGGACAATAAAGAATTGGAAGGCCAAGCCTCTAGAAATCGTAGAACAATGGAAATATCCCATAAAGAGACGTACTTAGGACACAGAGGTTTCGCTAGACGAATACCCTTAAGCAACTTGGCAATAAGCAAAGTGGCAATAATAGTCAAACCGCAAAGGCAATCAGAGCGCAGGGAACGCGCGAGAGGAAACCGTAAGTCTGGCATAAACGGCAAAGCAATATAGAAACATACAGAGCATACATAAACAAATTTTATAAGCACTAATGCACAGAAAAGGTTGTAAGATTCAAAATGCACTTAACTGGCTGCGGAGCAGCAAAGAAAGAGGAAGAGAGACTGTCTATACAGCCTTTTATACTATGGTCTCCATGGTGGTTACCCTGGTGTTCATGGGTACTGTAGTTTTTTACTGTTTTATTGGCTGCTGAGCATTTCATTAAAGAAATGAGAAAAGCATAATCGGAGCCTCCTGTCCTCACATAGAATTTCTTCGTTTCATGGTAAGTGCCAACAGTCAAGACTCGTTTTTTCTATTGACTTTTTCATAGTTCTCCCAAGGGTAGACAACCATTTTATTGTTGCTATGATCTACAACCGTACACCCTACAATTAAAATAAAATTCCGAAATACCATGAACGAGCAGATATGACAACAGCTGCAAAATGAAGAAAAAACGTTAACAAATACATTGCCACCCTCCCTAGGACTGTATGGGCTACTGATCACTTTTGACAAACTAGCACAATGTTTGGGGGTGGGAGGGGTTTTCATCTAAGATGCCAAAATAAATGTTAAAGCCCATACAGTCTGGGTTCTACAGTCAGTATTCTACAGTCGTAGACAACATGAACACATGACTCCTTCCATTGACCAAGCTCACGACAGCACAAAATCTTCATATGGGGGTCTGGACAGGCATCCAATTTGCTCAATTACTGCTGGACCAAAACGACATTGCTTGGCTGGCTCTCAAGATAAAAAGACCCAGAAGTACTCTGCTGGAGTGATATCTACCGCCCACTTGCATACAAGCGGATCACCTTCAAATACTGTGATTGGCTCACAATAAATGGCTTCCCCTAAACAGCACAGGAAAATGCCATTGGTTCTCCTGCGGATGCCTTCAGTCAGTTAATCTGGGCTAACAATCCCAAAAATATAGAATAAAAAGGAAATTGGAGATTATTGTTTGTAGACCCAAAGACACCGAAGACATAGAATGTGCAACTGCTCGGAAAAAACACACATACCATGGCTAATGAGTTCCCAGAGGGCAGGTACCATTTTCCCAAAAAACACAATTGTCAATGGTGCCTTGATCCGCAATCAGGTATGCGTTATTAATTTTTTGTGTGTTTTTTTTTTTACAGAGTTTTCTTATTGCCCTAGAAGCTACGTGGGTCCCTGTGTGCCCCATTTAAATAAATTAATAACATAATCTGTGATATGAGTAATGTGGCTGCTACGAATGAGAAATGCCCCTATGCCACATATGTTCACTACAATGTTCATAGTTTTGCAATTCTTATGAGTTCTGGTGGAATTCATGACGACATCTGTTTTTCTATTCCCTGCAATTGATTAATGGCGGCCTATGCCTTATTGCTCGCGTCCATTTTTAGCAACACAACTATGCTTTAATTTGTTGTGAGTGCTCAGGTGTTTGGTGATTATGTTTGCTCTTGCGCATCGATTTGCTGTTTATCTCACTCACTCCACAGACAAGTTACAAAGGCAATCTTAGAATGAAGGGATCATCAAAAGGAAGTACTGGAAAGCACTGCTACATAGATCAGGCCCGGTTCTAGAGGGTGGGCCGGGTGGGCCAGGCCCACCCAAACATGAGCCTGGCCCACCCAAAGAGGAGCCTTGGCCCTGGCAGTGAGGGCTTGAAGGCAGGCGTGCAACGCACAGGTCGTGACTGTCAGCCCGGGCCGAGACAGATTCCCGGGCGCGCACACAGAGACATTATTAGAGATTATCAAAGCCCCCCACCCGAGTACTTAACAGGTCTTTAAAGACCATTAACATGTTAATGAGGCTTTGTTTATTTTTTCACCCCTTTATCTCTGTATGGTGAAAGGTGACAAATCCTTTCTTTGACAACGGTAACCTTTGGTAACCTTTTTCTACTGTTCTGCTGTGTTGATATTTATTTTTCTATGCAGCAGGAGAAAAGAAGTTTGTTTATTCCTAGTCACCTTTCCTAACCCCTGCAGTGGCTTATCACATCAGGCTGTGACACAAAGTTTGACTAATAGAGTAGGTAAGAGAATGTTTTACTAAATTTTTTCTTTTTTAAATCTGCACCGGCCCAGCAGGACACATACTTCGTGTGTGCTTCATTTAAACAATATTGTGGCCAATGCAGGACAACAATAAAACGATACAAAATGCCCAGAAAACGCTGGTTATTAATGATCCTGCTAGAGAGCAATCATTTGTTTGTTAGTAGTTTTTAAATGCAGATGAACTGGATTTTATGTGGAAGCTCAGTGGGTTACTGCCTTTGTCACAGACATCCTTGTGTTACTTTTAGTTCAGAAGGTACAATCCTAACATAGGACAGTGACCAATGAACTGTCACCAAAGAGCTGCCTACAAACATGAATGGTATAGTTAAAACTTCACTTTTTTTGTTTTGTGATATAGTTAGAACTTACTCAGTCTTTCATTATTCTAATGTTGCTAAAATGAGTATGTTTGGGCAGATGTACATTTTTATCAGTAAAGCTGACCCCCATGGAATACTCTTTAAATCCTAAGTTTGTGTTTCCCCCATATCCAACCCTTTTAAAATATAATGCCCACCAGTATGGATAACGTGATTCATACACCTTGTAATCCTCATTTGCTTAAGTAACATTCCCTATAGGCTGATTTACATACTTGTATGATTCATTGTCTCTGTATAATGTGTGTGTGATGTAAAGTACTGACACACACTACACTGATATGAGTAGCGCTATACAACAAATGAAATGCATATGAGAGAGGGGCTACGTAAAGATGAGGGGTACTGTTGGAGGGTGGCAGTGAGGGAATCCGAGGAGGAGGTAGTAAGAGGGGCTATGGAGCGATGAGGAGCACTGGTAGAGAATGACAGTGAGGGAATCTGAGGAAGAGGTCATGGGGTGGGGGAGCTAGGGAGAGATGAAGGGCACTGGTGTGGGTGGTAGTGAGGGAGTCAGATGAGGAGGTCATGAGGGGGAGGGGCTACAGAGATAAGGGGTACTGGTCTTTGAGGAGGAGGTCATGAAGGGGAGGGGCTATGGGGGATATGAGGGGCACTTGTGGTGTGAGGAAATCCGAGGAGTAGGTCAATAGGGGCGGTAATGGAGGGATGAGGGGCACTGTTGGATGGTAGTAGTAAAGGTATTGACGGAAAAAGAGGTTAATGGTGCGGTGCCAAAAAAGACTTTCGCATCAGTCATGGCCTTTCGGTTTTTGTTAATTTAATTAGCAGTCGGGTCATAAGGGCTACTGTGGAGCATACTTAAAAGTGTGTGCTAATTATATTTACTGCTATATTCAATGTTTTAAGTTTGAAGGTGATTTTACTAATGTTTGTACCGGGCAAAATGAAAGTGGAGCCCGATGGTGCCTGATATGGGGCTGGGGCCCAAGGTAAGCTGTGAGATAAGGTGCACTGGAGAGGAGTAGTCGATATTCCAGACTGTAAGGGAGTATGTTGCAGAGTCTGGGGTCAGGTGGAGGTAGTAATGAAGAGGGATTCTCCCTGAAGGCTCGCACAGGGGAGCCCGAGAAGTGTCACTTGCCTGATCCTCCCACCTCAGAAACCTCCTCTTCCCATCAAAGGAACATTACATGGAAAAAACACTTTTTGAGAGTGATGACATTTAGAAAGAGATTTGGAAAAGAGTGCGTTTTGCTGGGCCTTGCAAGACTAAGAAGAGATAAAGGAGGGCTGCGGAGTAGGCCTGCCCAGAAATATATGCGACAAATCGAGCCCCAGTGGCCCACCCAAATGCACCCTTGGCCCACCCAAATAAAAATTCCTGGAGCCGGGCCTGACATAGATCCTTGTAAGAAAAGATAATACAGCTTCAAAGGATTGAAACACCCGCATAATCATTCAAAAAAATATATATATAAATGCTTCTTCCTTTCACTTTCTAATTTCGACTTTTTTTGAGGTAATTCACGGGACTGCTCCCTCGCGGCCATCTTTCTGTCAAACTCGCGTCAGTTCAATGAAATGAAAGCCACGACCACCCACCGCTGCAGGGCGCAGAGCGCAGCCGTGAAGTACAACAAGAACAAATGTGCCCAACTGTCACACTTCCAACTTACGTGCCGACTAGCAGCAGGTGTACGGTTACACTATCAACCTTCAGTCTCTTCAGCGCACGCACTGTTAGCGCGCGAGCCACAAGCACAAACAACGCCAGTGTTTCCCACTTACCCTTTTAACTCAACTCAGCTGGTGTTCTCGAGTGTTGAAAAGATCACAGCAGACTTTAAAATAAGCAGCAGCGAAAGAAAACAAATGTTTCTGCGAGGCTGACTCCCATATCGCTGCCCGAGCGGTAAGTGAGTGATATATCCACTCCACCGAACCTTTCATCTCTGCATTTTTAACCTTCATTTGAATAATTTTCCCAGCGCACGAAATGTCGATACATGAAAGAAAGGAATTTTGTATTACAGAATGTAAGCACTCGCCGGCCATTTACAAACCACAATGACATTCTGTTTGCCAAACGAGTTTCAAGATGAAGTAAATCTACTCAATGTGAAATAGTGACTGGAATGTGTAGGGGTGATGTGGCCAGGAGGGCAGGACTGATCATGTGAGTGGTGGACAACCAGAGACAAATTAAAGGACGAACAAGTGCAGGCTAAGAATATAAAAGGTTGACATCATGGAAGGGTCCAGACCCCTATCATCTTTCCGTACACCAACGACTATGACACATTAAGCACTGTTCTTGGGTGCACCATCAGGTTAGGACTTTAGGAGTAGATGTTATTAACAAGCACTGACAAAGTCAATAGGTCGCTCCTGTGAAACCAACTGGGTTAGAGAATGCTTTCTGCTTTTCACTAGATATCTCTGTTTGGTGAAAACCTTAATGTAATTGCTAACTCAGTTTGTTTCGTGCGCACACAGATGTGGTGGTCTGCATGGAATTACTTTTTTTAAAGAAAAAGTCACCTGGAGTTGGCAGCCATGGATGTGCACACATGTACCACAGCAGTCGTATGCTGACTTTCCTAAAAGCATAACAACAGAATTCCAAGATGACCACTGTTTTTGTTAACTTTAATCTAAATTAACTGTTTCAAGATGATGAACTGCCAATCTTGGATTATTACATTGAAATATACATTGTGTGTGAGATGACACTCATGGAAACAACGAGTGGCCTAGTAGCAGTGTACAGCTGCCAGTACCTTGCAAAAAAAGTTTTAAAAAACATTAAAAAAGGACCAAAAAAGCATTGGTGGAAGGCGAGCCTGCTTAAGGGAGGATGGTAATGCCCAAAAGTGAACAGCCCCGTAAAGGAAAAATAAATGACTAAAAACAAATCAGGCATGTGGTGGTGAAGAGAGTGAGGACAGGTATACACTGCCATTTAATGTTGAAAAACGAGTAAAAATTAGTCACCTCATATAAGAAATAGTAGGATTCAAGTCAACCGATCAGAAACATGGCAAAGCAGAATTGCTCCAGGGGCAGTAAAAACACAAGAATATGGAGGTAAAACATTGAATAAAGAGCAGCGATCTGAGGCAAAAAAAGAGAATCCACCAGTTATAAGTAGGGGCTGACCCAAACCCCCTTCTCTGTTTATTGCATTGTAGACTATAGGTATTTAACAAAAGACGATTAAAGCTGTCTATTGGTCGAGTTCTGCCAACATGGGTGAATTGAAACCAGATAAGGTAAAACTATACAAATAGACAAGGATGGGAAACTTCAGAACATAAACCCACAATCCAAGAAATGAAGTTAAATAGTAACATAAAAACATTAACACACTTCTCAAGAGCTGCAATATGGTTAAGCAGTTATTTAAATATAAGAGCAACCACAAAAGGCAGACCTTACCTGTTTTTTGTAGAAACAAATACAATCATCAGTACCAGGATTGGTTTTTGACTCAATCCCTGGCTACTACAACTCATAGAAACAGCTTTGCAGCCAAAAAATAACACCCATACTACCCCCTTGAGGCAGGCATTAACAAGAAGAAATGTTAACATTTCTCTAAAATGTTACAACAATGTTTTCTTCCAGTACAAAACCTATGCTTAACATTATGTTAGAATTGAAAATGTTATTGCCCCCTTGCTCATGCTTTATACTGTGTTAAGTTAGCATTCATGGCACCATTTTATTAGTAGCAACCATTCTGCTCTATGACTGAAGCTAAGCTCCTGCCTCATTTTACATGCCTCAGCAGAAAACTGTCTCCATGCAGCTTTGCTCTCGTTTCTCCAAGGCTGATTTCAGCTGCACTAATGAATGTACTCCCTATTGTTGCATACCTTTGCTGTTAGACAGGCTCATTCCCACCTTCACTCTTACAGCGAGCATTGGTGAAATGGCCTTGGAGTGAAGATAGCATGTACCCTGTCCCAGGATTGCAGCTCATCCTTTTGTGCCTCCTTTGTTCCTTAGTGCCTGGACTGAAATTTTCCAGTCTGGGCGTGTTCTTAGGGGTTTGAAATTGTATAATATCTTGTGTTCTATTATGTTATGTTATGTTGGGGGGAGTGAGTCCCTCGGCAGCTATCTCATGAGGCTGGTCAGACTGGGCTCAGCTGCAGCGCAATACTGATAAATAACCGGTTTGTATTCTCTAATGTCTGACCGACTCTTCATTTGTTTGGAAGGTTGAGAGGGGGTCGGTACACTGATAGAATATCAACTCCCTAAATATCACAATACAAAAATATTGTGACCAAAATATCGATGACAAAAATATCATCCTCATAACTTTATAATGGTAAGTATAAAAATATTGAAAAAAATATAGCACTGTACTTAATATTGTTGTACTAAATATCTTTTTTAAAATATATATAGAAAATACATTAATAAAGATTACATTAAATAATAACATTAATTTAAAAAAATCCATTGATTTAACATATATTTTAACAAATTACCTCAATTTAAAAAATTTAAACACACATATATAATAATTAATATATAACGTATTTCTAGTATATACCTTCAATAATTTCCAGGAAAAGAACAAGAGTGGCACACCAGGAGACTGCACAATCGTTTATTGTGCACCAAGATGATGCATTTTGGCATTAGCCTTTAGCGAGTGGTTTTTGTGCATGCAACTTTCCTTAGAAATACAAATGAAAGTTCGTAAAAAGGGAAAACATACTTCCGTACATACGTTTTCCACAGTAAGTCTATGACAAAAATCTCTACATTCAAAATACATTGGACTGTTCTCCACGGCAAAATAATCATTTACCCAGGAGAAGCCATACGTATAAATACATTTAACAATTTAGAGCATTTGACAGTGCAACAATTAAACGTAACATTTTTGTCATTCTTGTTGCCGCTATCAAGTTGTCCTGGAAATTAATGAAGGAATACACTGGAAATACGTTAAATGTGATGGCTGCTGTCACGGTAGCAGGCACCAATACCGCAGGAAGGTGAACCCTGAAGTACAGCAAAACGACCTGCACAATAATTTATATATATTTACATATATCTACTTAAAAAACAATTTTTAAACTCATAATTTTAATTTATATTATAATTTCAAAATTAATAAATAATATAATATAACAAATATATATATATATATATATATATATATATATATATATATATATATATATATATATATATATATATATATATATATATATATATATATCCACAATTGTAGGTACCCATTTGAATGAGGCCACACGAAATTGAAATATTTCCGTTCTTTAATTGGCAGCCAGCAAGCACAAAAATAGAACAGCAGTTTCCATCTGAAAAGTTAATACGCTGGACGCGTTTCGGGAGACTATCCCTTCTTCTGCAGCGTTTTGTTCACTGAAGCTGATAACACATAGCACTGCGCACACCTTCATTTAAGCCTGCCTCCCGGGCGCGGCAAATGCAAAGCCTCCTGGATACTGTAGTGCGCTGCTCATTACTCCATGTGGATGTGTTAAAAAGTTAAAAAAATTAAAACATATTCATTCCCCAGTGGGCAGAGGGAAGCCTTGCTGCATTCTCGTGCCCCGCTTTGTGGCTGTCAATCCGGATGGGCGAGCGTCATTCTGCCATGGTGCTAGCACCTTTTCATTCCCAGAGTTCAAATACCTTACAGCACTTGATGGGACCCAAAGTTCGATGGTGGGCCTCCCTTCACGACCGGATTCAGCCGTTTTACATCCACAATTGCAGGTACCCGTTTGAATGAGGCCACACAAAATTGAAATATTTCCGTTCTTTAATTGGCAGCCAGCAAGCACAAAAATAGAACAGTAGTTTCCATCTGAAAAGTTAATACGCTGGACGCGTTTCGGGAGCCTATCCCTTCTTCTGCGGCGTTTTGTTCACTGAAGCTGATAACACATAGCACTGCGCACACCTTCATTTAAGCCTGCCTCCCGGGCATGGCAAATGCAAATCCTCCTGGATACTGTAGTGCGCTGCTCATTACTCCATGTGGATGTGTTAAAAAGTTTCAAATATTAAAACATATTCATTCCCCAGTGGGCAGAGGGAAGCCTTGCTGCATTCTCGTGCCCCGCTTTGTGGCTGTCAATCCGGATGGGCGAGCGTCATCCTGCCATGGCTCTAGCACCTTTTCATCCCCAGAGTTCAAATACCTTACAGCACTTGATGGGACCCAAAGTTCGATGGTGGGCCTCCCTTCACGACCGAAGTCAGCCGTTTTACATCCACAATTGCAGGTACCCATTTGAATGAGGCCACACGAAATTGAAATATTTCCGTTCTTTAATTGGCAGCCAGCAAGCAGAAAAATAGAACAGCAGTTTCCATCTGAAAAGTTAATACGCTTGACGTGTTTCGGGAGCCTATCCCTTCATCTCCAGCGTTTTGTTCACTGAAGCTGATTACACATAGCACTGCGCACACCTTCATTTAAGCCTGCCTCCCGGGCGTGGCAAATGCAAACCCTCCTGGATACTGTAGTGCGCTATATATACTAATAAAATAACATTTTAAAAAAACCAAACCATTCTAATTAAATTTATGAAAACTAAACAAATGTAGTAAAACAATTGTGACATACAAAAAATCAATAATTAAAAATATTATAATTTTAAATAAAAAAGGCAATAATATAAATTAAAACAGCAGATAAAAAAATATAAAATGTAATACATATGCTTAACCCTCTACAATTTATTTAAAACTACCTAAAGTATTATAGTAAATATATAAAAAAAATTACAAATCCCACTTCACACAATGCAAAAATAAAAAAACGTTGTAAAAATTACTAATCTCCCTCCAATAAATACAATAGTAGTAAAATATTTAACTACACAAAGGTTTTATTTAGTATAACCATTAGAGCCACTACAACAGAAGGGAAACCTTTGCAGTACAGAAGGGTAAAATTTACTAATCCCACTCCAATCAAAACAACAGTAAGGAAAGTGTTGCATTGCGGAACAATAACATTTACTATTCCCTCTCCAATAAGTGCAACAGTAGGAAAAGTGTTGGATAGCGGAGGGGTAAAATGTATTATTCCCATTCCAGCCACTACAACAGTAGGGAAAGTGATGGATTACGAAGGGGTTACATTTACTATTTCAACTCCAGTCAGTACAACAGTAAGGAAAGTGTTGGATAGTGGAGGAGTAAAATTTACTATTCCCACTCCAGCAAGTGCATCAGTAAGGAAAGTGTTGGATTGTGGAGGGGTTATATTTAGTATTCCCACTCCAAAAAGTGCAACAGTAGGGAACGTTTTGGATAGTGGAGGGGTAATATTTACTATTCCCACTCCAGTAAGTGCAACAGTAGGGTAAGTGTGGGATAGTGGAGGTGTAAAATGTACTATTACCACTTCAGTCAGTACAACAGTAGAGAAAGTGTTGGTTTGCAGAGGGGTACAATGTACTATTTCCCCTCAAATAAATGCACCAGCAGGGAAAGTGCTAGACTGCGGAGGGGTAAGATTTACCAATTCCACTCCAGTCAGTACATCAGTCGGGAAAGTGTTGGATAGCAGAGGGGTAAAATGTACTATTCCCACTCCAATAAGTGCAACAGTAGGGAAAGTGTTGGATAGTGGAGGGGTAAAATGTACTATTTCCACTCCAGTCAGTACAACAGTAGGGAAAGTGTTGGCTAGTGTAGGGGTAACATTTACTGTTCCCACTTCAGCAAGTTCAACAGTAAGGAAAGTGTTGGATTGCGGAGGAGTAGAATTACTACTCCTACTCCAATTCGTACAACAACAAAAATAAACAAAATATCTTAAGGTAGCCAAATGCCTCGTCATCTAATTAGTGATGCGCATGAATGGATGAACAAGATTCCCACTGTCCCTAAATAGTATCTAGCGAAACCACAGCCAAGGGAACAGGCCTGGAATAACCAGCAGGGAAAAAAGGTTCTATTTTGACACTGTGAAGTGATATGAGAGTCGTTGTATAGTTGGGAGGCCCTTGGGCCGTTGGTGAAATACCACTACTCTTATGATTTTTTCACTTACCTGGTGTGGTTGGGGCTATCCCCGTGGGAATCTCGCTTCTGGCTCCAAGGGCACGGTGCCCACCAGGCGTGACCCGCTCTGGGGACAGTGGCAGGTGGGGAATTTGACTGGGGTGGCACACCTGTCAAACGATAACGCAGGTGTCCTAAGGCGAGCTCAGGGAGGAAAGAAACTTCCCACATACCGGAACAAGCAGCGAGCCGGGACAAGGCTCCCCCTCCACCCGACCCACACAGTGGGTCCCTTAGGCTTGATTAAATCATTTTAGGGAGCTGGGATCGACCTGTTGAGCGACGCCTAACCACAAGATGGCCGCCTCCCAAGACATTGAATGACAGAGCCTGATCGCACAAGGCTGTCCCTCCTCCAGCGGGGGAGCGGCCCACCCTCCCTTGCCCCCATAACAAATACCTTGTTCTACCGGGAAAACCGAGCCACAAAGACCTGGAATCCCTCGTAGGTTCAGCCTGGCTGATGATGCCTGGCCCCAAAATGAGCGCCGTTGGGGACCTGAATAACTACTGGAGACCACTTGAAGCCGCCCTCTCCCTTATTCGTCCCGCTGATTAAACCATAGTTGAATCCATACCCAGGTTGAATGCAAAGACAAGCACGTCCTGGTCTTCATATTCTCTGTTTGAATGAAGAATCAGACCAGCCTCCCGAATCCGAGTGATTGCCTGACCCCTGATGGGAAACATTAAGGATTACTCTCCGCCTGCTCCAACAACGCTAGTGACTCTGAGCCCACTCTAAGGTACCAGACTTGTTCCATGTCGCTATTCCCCCCTATGGTAACCACTGCTACACCTCAGTCGACTCTCTGTCCCCCCACTACCTACTTCATGATGCTGTCTCCAACCTGCAACTAATCACTCACATACCTGAGCCTATACGGTGTCTCCTCAATCACGGCCCCCATAGTAAGGTAGACCCCTAAGTCCCCACCTAACATTTGTCGCAGGCAGTTCTCCCATAGCTGACACTACCAATCCAAAGGAGTCTCGTCTCCCAATCAACAGCTCGTCCTATCCCTCCTTCACAACCTGCAACAATGTCACCAGGCACACCACTTGCCATTGAACCTCCCATTTCGATCCACATGAAACCACACGGCTCGAATGCCTTCACGATTAGCTTCCCGCCTAACCTCTCTCCGAAAGCGAGAAGAAACCACAAACACAATCTAATCAGACAACACCCAGAAACGCTATTTGTAGACACATACCATTGCTCCTCTAAAGGACAGATTAAGATGGATCTCATCTTCCATACAGATAGACCTGAAAGCTGGAACACCACACTGAGAATGCAACTTCACATTTCTAAAACGACAACCACCTCACACAGCTGTAAACTGACGACCTCACTCCCCAACCAAACTTCTAGAAAAAGGAACACATCAGTGACCATCCACTCAAATGGGACAGTTTTGATACAGGCCAATAACGAGAACTTAGAGGCATTCGACTCCCTCTTCCCCATGCTTTTCCCCAATCACCTTCACTCACTGCATCCCGCTCCACCCCAGCCCCCCCACGATACAAATATCTACTTCCTCTCCCCGGATGAGATCCCCCAGCCTCCCCCTCAGAAACTCCCCCCATTCCTCCGTCCCCACGAACCGGGACCCTCAGCCCCCCAAGGTTGAGCAGTCCCCACAGCCACCTCAATCCTATTCTCCTCAATATCACCCCATCATCCCAGGGGCTCAGCCCATTGACTCCCGTCAATCTGGCGGTGATAATCCAGCCCCAACGTCCCATCAATTCTATACGCTTCAACTACATACCTCCGTCACTAGGGCTCAGTCTACAGACCCCCTCAGCACTCAAGCAGAATCACGGAGGGAGAGCCCTCAACCTAACCCCCCACCGAGGGCTGCTAACATTGACAGGCAGGCTGACCGATGCAGCATTAAACCTCATAATGTGACTCTGCCCCCATCTCACGAGATGCCCCTACCCAAAATTACACACCACCAGCCCTGGATAATAAGGCGCACCGGCTGGCCCTACTAGAAAGTCAGTTAGAAATTATATTCAGTGGTCTAGAGGAAATCCTTTCTAATCTAGACAAGGCTCGATAGCCCCAAGTGATCCGACCCCCAAGGCCCCCTAGAACCGACATGGGGATCCCACCTCAATCTCCCACCAGAATCAAAGCCCCCGTGACTGGAGCTCAGCCTCTCACCAATAAAGATGTAGAGATCCGAGCAAAAATACCTCTCAGATCTATAGCAGCAATGTCTAAAGAAGAAGCTATGGACCCAGCCTCCACCTATGTCTCCCCCCCCCCCTCCAACTGCCAATAACTCCAACATTCAAGTGATCACGGGTTTCGGAAGAGACTTCCCGCACAGAAAGAACACTAGACCCCCGCTCTCCCTCACCTACATACCGAGGGCCCCTTTAAGAAAGCATACAACCCAAAACAATATATCTACCAACTGCATGCTCATTAATTATAGATCTGCCCCCAAGCATGCTACGGAACTTGCTGAAGCCATCCTCTCGCAGAACTTAGACATTGCGTTCATCACGGAGACATGGCTAGATGAGTCCTCCCCACCCTGCTTAGACATGCTGGTGCCCCCAGGTTTCAACATCCTCAATAAAGACAGAAAAGACCAACGCGGAGGAGGGGTAGCCATCATCCATAAAGATGACATTGACATCACCGTAATGGACCAATGCGATTATAGCTCCTTTCAGTGCTTATCTGTCTCCATCAAGAATAAGGACAACAGACCGTTAGTCGGTCACCTTCTCTACCACCCACCCGGCAACACCACTACTTTTGGTGAACACCTTGCAGACCTGATTGCCCAATGCGCACTCAAAGACACTAACCACATAATTCTGGGTGATCTCAACCTACGGTGGAACGAGACCAACAACTCACTAATTCAATCGCTCCTCTGTGACAACAACCTTCTCCACCATTGCTCTGAAGAAACTTATTACAAAGGAGCGACCTTGGATGCCATCATTGCCCACCAAGACACAATTAGGTTCGACAACATCTTGCCAGTAGACTGGTCGGATCAGCACATGATCTTATTGCACATCAACCATAGAGTCTTATCCCAGCCGCCTGTGCAAGACCCCCCAGATTATCCAGAAATCTCTCCCAGATTCCCCTGGACGTTATGGAAGATAGGTTAAAGCTGCTCCTACCCAGTGACAAAGCTCTATTCATAACTGACCTCACCACGCTCTATAACACAAATATGGTAACCCTTCTTGACCAACTTGCTCTGTTGAAACAAAGAAAAAAGCGAGCCATTCCGTCCAGATCTTGGTTCGACTCTGACACTAATGAAGAAAGGAGACAACTAAGAGCTGCAGAAAGACAATGGAGGAGCGTGCCGACTATCTTCCACCGAGACAAACTCAGATCTATCGGGAAGAAATACAACAATCATATAAAAGAAAAAAAATCCATGTATTTCTGCTCTGCTCTGGATAGCGCAAAAAACAGACCCAAGCAGCTCTTCAGTATTATCAGACAGCAAACTTCCAAACCGGATCCCTCTCTGGGGCAGGCCTCCAAAGAACGTTGCGCCAACTTTGCCAACTTCTTCAACGATAAGATCTCTAAGATCGAGAGCTCTCTGGTTACTAACGGTTCTCCTCCTCCCTATAACAGCATGGGAAGGGTGCTTGGTAGTGCTCCCCCGCCCACTACTAAACCCTGGTCACTCTTCCAGCCCTTACTAGAAGAGGAGATAGTCAAACTTATCTCCACTTCTAAACCTTCATCTCACACCCAAGACCCCCTTCCTGCTCAACTTACCAAAACACGGAATCTCTCCCTAGCCCCACTGTGGCCCCACTGTGGTAAAGGGTTAATTAACAGCTCCCTAAAAACCAGAATTGTCCCAGACTGCCTGAAAGTGGGACAAGTCACTCCATTGCTAAAAAAACAGGCCTGAACATAAATGACTTGAACAACTTTAGACCCGTCTCCAACCTCCCTCTCCTTTCCAAAACCCTAGAAAGATGTGTACTCAGACAACTAACACAGCACTTGGATAACCCTAACCTCCTCAACTCTCATCAGTCAGGATTCAGGAAAGGGTGCAGCACGGAAACCGCAATCCTCAACATAATTGATGACATACACAAATCACTGGACTCAGACCAATGCTGCCTCCTCATTTTCCTCGACCTATCGGTGGCATTCAACACTGTTCCCTTGAGGAAAGGGATGGTCTAGAGGATGTGGTCCTCGATTGGTTCTCCTCATTCCTCCATAACCACTCCCAAAGAATCAAAATCAGAAGCTTTGAGTCCGACCTTCACCCAGTCAAGAGGGGAGTCCCCCAAGGCTCAGTGCTCTCCCCTCAACTCTTCAACATTGGAACCCCTCTCCACTTTACTCAGAAAAACTAACAACCCCTTCCACCTCTATGCGGATGATACCCAAATCTATCTGGAAACCTCCTCTGCCAATGACATTCACAGACTCAATGAAACATTAAAGGATGTGCAATGCCGTTTGTCAAGCAGTCACCTAAAGTTGAATCAGGACAAAACTGAACTACTCTTCATCTCGAACAAAGAAGAGAACCCACAAACGATTGAGTGGCTAAAAAGACATTGATGCGCTCAATGGGAACCTCATCCTAGCTGACTCCGTCAAATCATTAGGCATCACGCTTGACTCCAAACTTGACCAGACCAAACACATCAAGATCACGGCAAAGAGCGCCTTCCTCAACTTGAAGTTATTAAGCAAAATAAACCCTTTCATTCCATCCAATGATCTCAAACAAGCCACTCAAGCACTGGTGCTGTCAAGACTTGACTATGGAAATGCAATCCTCTCTGGAATAGCCAAAACACACCTTGCTCCGTTAAAAACAACCCTCAACGCGGCTGCCAGAATGGTTACTGGAATAAAGAAATTCCACCACATTTCCCCAGCACTAAAACATTTCAAGTGGTTACCAATAGAAATGCGGGCGAACTTTAGAACAGCCTGCCTCACCCACAAAGCCCTTCACACAGGCAACCCCGAATATCTGGCGTCCAAACTTAAAAAAGCAGGTCAGAACAGGAACCTCAGAAGCTCTAACACCTTTCTTCTGATCCCGCTTAAAGCTCGAAAACAAACAAACGCGGACAGATCCGTTTCGGGAAATGCACCCAAAATATGGAACTCTATCCCCCCTCCCTTCAGAATTATCCCTTCCTTCCCTAAATTCAAAAGTCAGCTCAAAATCCTGTTCCTCGACAGCTCCTTATCTAACAGATAGGAACAGTTCGCAGTGTCCAAAGCGACATCTCTCCCCTCCCGGAGGTGGAATACCAAAACCTTGCAATGATTCATTCTGCTTTCTCCTCACTACGATTCTTATCCTGAATGTCTTGCTTTACCGTATTGTTTCTGCTTTCTTTTGCACTGCTCTGTAACTATGTGAAGCGCTCTGATACCTTCCGGTCAGGCTAGCGCTATATAAAACTTCCTAAATAAATAAATAAAAATCTTTATTTTCAGCATGAATGTAGACTGTGAAAGCGGAGCCTCATGATCCTTCTGACCTTTTGGGTTTCAAGTAGGAGGTGTCAGGAAAGTTACTACAGAGATAACTGGCTTGTGGCAGCCAAGCTTTCATAGTGGCATCACTTTTTGATCCTTTGATGTTGACTCTTTCTATCATTGTGATGCAGGATTCACCAAGCTTATGGATTTTTCACCCACTAAAAGGGAACTTGAAGTGGATTTATGCGGTAGTGAGTCAGGTTAGTTTTACCCTACTGATGATATGTTGCTGCAATAGTAAACCTGCTCAGTGCGAAAAGAACCGCAGGTTCAGACATTTGGTGTATGTGCTTGGCTGAGGAGCCGATGGGGTGGCGCTACCATCTGTGGTATTATGATTGAATGCCTCTAAGTCGGAATCCCCCCTAAACCACCATAATGATACTGCAGTGCCGTGGAGCCTCGGTTGACCTGGGATAGCCGACCTCTTGGGTCAGTGTATAGAGCCGCTCGCTTAGGGACCGGAGCGTGGACAGAAGGGGGCTGCCTCCATTTCCCTGAGTGCACTGCATGTTCATGGGGCACCCAGTGCTAAATCATATGTAGGTGACTTGATTCTGGGTCAGGGTTTTGTAAGTAGCAGAGCAGCTACCTTGCAGCGATCTATTGAAAGTCCTCCTCTGAGCCAAGCTTTTGTCTCAGTCTGCGTGTGCCTGCGGAACCTCCTCCACTACACCCGGCGGTGGGTCCCTTGGCCGGCAGACGAGATGCGGAGGAGGAAACGTGGGCTGGCAGGAGGCTGCATTCACCAAATGCCAGCCAGCACGGGGGCCTCCCCCTCCCGCCCTGAGCTACTCAGTGCTTAGCGAAAAACCTTGTGTAGTGCAGCTCATTTGCTGCCTCTGGGTACCTCGGGTTCTTAGCGAACCTACAAGTCATATATAGTTCCTCAAACAGAAGGATCTAGCAGATGTAATGGCATATTGATTTTTCACATTGGACACTGTGACAAAAAGTTACAGATGAAAATGTTGTCAGAAATTGCAATTTTATAACACTATTTTTAAACATTTATTTATTTTAACATTTATTTTCTTTAAAAAAAATTCTATGGATCTACACATAAGACCCCTTGCTGAATTTGGAATGTTATCTACTTTTCAAAAATCTACAGCGTTCCTCGATCACCCATGGGTTTAACACTGGTTTCCGCCTCAAACTGGAAGTAGGTTGGGAGCACAAAAAATAGGGAAAATGGTTCATCTCTTTGAAAAATGCCAAAACTGTAATAAAAAACTTTTACTTTTTAGCCCTGCTGGTTCATGAAAGCTGGGAAGATGGTGGTTAGCGCAGAAAACCGTTTGTTTATGCCATCAATAGAAAAAAAAAGATCAAATGTGTTCCTATTTTTCCTCAAAATTTCGAAATTGAGATATATTTTGCCTATTTTCTCAATCTTTCCCTGGGAAATCCACAAACCCTGCATTCTTTTAGAATCACCAGGATATTGGAAAAAAGGGACGCAATATTGACGTGCACCCATTTGTTGAAAAAAAGGTTATGCAGCCCTAAGTGTAAACTACCCCACATAGCCAAAAATGGGCTCAGCACTGGGTGGAAAAGACCCAGCAGTTAAGGGGTTAAGACATGTTTCAGGGGCTGGTTTGAAGCCAAATTAGACAATGAACAGAAGGCATGGAGAGCAAACAAGATGGAACGGGTGAAAACATGTCCTGCCATTGTTACAGAAACAGAATAGGGCAAACCAGACAAATAGAAAGAGAAGAAAGATGATGGAGAACCAGATGATGATGATAACAATGTTTTCAGTGAATTGCTAATTTCAGAACCTGCATCAGTACACAGATGAGCAGGTAGAACCACCCAGACTACTTTTGGGACTGGTCAAGGAGGAGACAAGCTGCCCCTGTCGGAGCTGTGCCAAGTGCCCTTATAGAAATTCCAGTCGAAATGGCAATTCCTGCTACAAGTTGAACACTGTACATGAGATCTTAGGGAGAATTGACAAATTGACTAAAGAAGCTCTTGAACAAGGCTTTCTTGGCCCCAAAGAATTTGAATTTTTAAACAAAAAACATCCGAGGACACCGGTGTTGTATTTTTTGCCAAAAATACATAAAAATAGTGCTGACCCCCCTGGAAGGCCCATAGTTTCAGGCTGCGATTCAGCACTGGAGCCAATATCTAAATATATTGATTACTTTTTGAAACCGTTTCTCTGTCATGTCACATCATATCTCAGGGACACAACTGACTTTATCACGAAGGTTGAGGGCATACAGTTTAACAATGAGACACAGTTAATGGCAACAATGGACGTCACGTCATTATATACCCAAATCCCTCAGGACGAGGCACTTGAGGTGATTGAGGTATATCTTGACTCCAGGGAAAGACCCCATAGGGTGCCTACATCATTTATACTCTCGCTGGTGGAAATTTCCCTCCGCATGAATTATTTCAAGTTTGAAAATGAGTTTTTTGTACAGGTCAAAGGGACAGCCATGGGCTGTCCTTATGCGCCGGAAATGGCTGTACTTTATATGGCCCAATACGAGGAGAAATTCATTTTTAATAATAATCCCTTTTCTGATAAGATACTACAGTGGTTGAGGTACATAGACGACGTCTGGCTCCTGTGGCAGGGGAGCCAGACCGAGTTAGACCTATTTCACAACTGGGTCAATTCACATCACACTGACATCAAGTTCTCATTACAATCAAGCAATCATGAAATGACATTCTTAGATGTCTCTATCAGATGTCAAGAGGAACAACTTGTCACATCACTGTACAAAAAGGAGACAGACAGAAATACTATTCTGCATTTCAATAGCTCGCACCCGCAGTGCTTAAAACAAAACTTACCCTATGGCCAACTGCTAAGAATTAGGAGGAACTGCACTGAGATTGGGGACTTCGATAAACATGCTGAATTGTTCTGTAAAGAAATGGAAGGGAGGGGATATCCCAAAAAGTTGCTTAAACATTCGACAAAAAGAGCAAGATTTACACCAAGAGAGTCTCTGTTAGAGAAAAAGAGTAAGTCAGACCTCAACAAACTTGTCTGTGTGACCACCTTCGGTCCTCACACGAACAAGTTTCGACAAATTGTCCTTAAGAATTGGCATTTATTGGAGAACATTAATTGCCCCATGCCCAAGCCCATCTTCGCTATGAAGAAAAACCTAAGTATTGGTCAGCAACTGATACGTGCTGACAGTTACATCCCGAAACCTAGGAGCAATTTGACAACACATTGGAACTTGCCACCCATCGTGGGTCATCATCGATGTGGGAATTGTGTTGCCTGCCCCACAACACTGGAGGGGGAGGTTTTTGACCACAATGGAATTTCGTGGAAACACACAAACTTTACTAATTGTAAAACGAAAAATGTGGTTTATGCAGTGCTTTGCCCATGTGACAGGGTGTACATCGGCAAAACGAGCCAACAAATCAACATCAGAATAACCCAACACCGTTCAAGAATCAGGAAAAAGGTCCAATCAGCACCAATGGTTGAACACTTCCTGAGCCTAAATCACAATGAGAACCAGTTCAAGTGGACTGTTCTGGCAACAATTGACTCAAAACATGGATCTGTGTGCGTGGACAGTGCTTTACTGCGCAAGGAGGCGTATTTAATTATGAAGTTCGACAGTATAAACAAAGGTCTGAACTGCATGAGTGAGCTTAATAGGGCATAATCGGCTGATTGCTCCCGCTTTCTTCAATCACTATGTATTTCTAGCATGGGTCAATTACTTGGTGACCAGCGATGAAATTTGGTGAGAATCAATCATGCTTTCAGGGCTTATGGACCACATATCCCAGAATGCATCTTCATGACTAGGTGGCCTAGCTCCGCCTACGTCACGTGACTCCAGTCCGTAATTTCCAACTAGTAGTGAAGATGGCAGCATGGAGGCCGGTCCCCTCTTTGATTGTGTAGGAGACACTCTTTTCAGAGATTCACTCACATCTTGAAGGTAAGCGCGCCCCGCCGCTTTTATTAAATAATGAACACGCTGATGAGTTCTGACTCGAGAGTTGAGGTTTTCTTTCAACTCGGTTTCCTTTCCCCTTTTAGAAACTAAACATCGGCGCTGCCCCGCACTCCCCTAACTCGTGACATTTCTACATGAATTCATCAAACACTCACGTAAGTGCTGGCCTGTTGAGCGCTTCACGCGTCTTTCACCAGGCATACGAAATTGTTTAACGCTAGGCTTTGTTTTAATTCTTTCCATTAGAGTTGATGTGTAAAAACCTGCCACGTTGTCCCTTAATGCACTGAAGATTGGAGGCGGCATGCCATTTGTGAGCCTATACTAGGTAAACTCCGCCTTTCTTCTAATCCTTTGTTGGGCTACTAAAACGACTTAAAACTCGACTTAGCCTCTGTCACCTTGTCAGTTTCAGGCGAGCACTGCATAAACGGGTAATAGAAGACGCATAATTTTCCGCTGGTCAGTGACCAGGTATGGAACATCTTTTCAAAAATTTAAATGATTGCTTTGTGTTATAGACTGCTTGGGAAGAGTAGTTCCAATCGGTTTCTTTGTTTTTTCATAAACAGTTGGCTTACCTCCAAAAGACTCATCCAGCCCTGATGAGAGTCCGGCAATTCTTAAAACCGAGACTTGAAACGCGTCGGCTACTATATTAAGTATAGCTTGAATCTTGAACGCTAGGAATCTTTGCATCAATTTGGAATTGTATTTTGTACAGTTGCACTTGTTTTGAATTGTGTAAATATGCAAGAATGATTTCAATTACATTCCAACTGTTTTCACCAGGTAGATGATTAGACCACTATATGTCATAGTTATTGTCGTTGTTGATAAGATTTGTGATTTTTGTTTAAATTTTTTTTTCCAATTTGTACAATCGATTTGTGATTTCTTCAGTTGATATGTGTATTGTTATTAGGACATCACTAAAATGTATTCTCTGTTGAGTTGATTACATGTTCTTCTTTTTATAAAAGTGTTGAATAATTAAAAATTAATTAGCCAAAGTCAAAGGCTAGGAATAACGTATTGATTTGCGTTTATTTCTGTTCTAAATAACTCTTAAAACTAAGTGGTTGTGAAGGTACATTCTTTTTGTTTAGCAATAATCGGCCCTACCTTCCTTCCCCAATTATGCTGGGCCAATCCCCTTCTTTGAACAACAAGTTGAACACGGCATGCTGCAGAGACAGTAGTGAGAGAGCCACCGCTTAAAGGGATCTGTACTGGAATTCTTAAAATGGAATTTGGAGAAATGCTTCAGGGTAATGTGGTGTTGAGTGCACTACTGGCATACAATGCTGATAACATAATACATTTGGAAGCAGCCAGGTGTGCCAATGAAGTGCATGACAAATTAGAAGAATTGGCTGATGAATTAAATGTTGGCATAAGTAAAATGAAAATTGTCAAACGAAATTACAAAATGGATTTAACACCTGATGAACTTATGAAGATGGGTCTTATTACTTTGAGAGCCCACATTAAAGATTTGATTGAGGAAACACAAGACTTGAGGGATTGAAAGAAATATTGAGTAAAATGTAGACATGGAACAGTAAATAAGAAAGAGATGAAGAATAGTGAAGCGAAAGTGAGGAAAGGCATAGCAAGTGATTCAGAAGTAGTGACAAATACAATGGCAGAGTTTCTTCTGAGAGCAGTACACAGATTGAATTTGGTGCATGTTCCTTGAGAAGAGCAGACTTGTTTGCTTTAATGCATAACTTCCAAAATTTGAAAGGAGATTCAGTGCTGTAGGTGGATTTGAATTCATTGTTTGAAATTGTTATTCCAAGGGATTTGTGGTTGAAGTGTAAAGTGGTTGCAGGGTGCCTGACACAGGAACCAACTACGCAGGGTCCTAACAATGCACCTTCGCCAGACATGGCTAAGAAATGTATGGCAGTAATTGAGCATTTGAATAAAAGGTTTTCAGAAAGGGATATAAATTGGGAAAATATTTTAAGGACAACACAGGACCCTAAAGAATTAGTACATTCCTATTTTGAGAGGTTGATGCATATATATTCAAAAAGCATAGCATAGTTGAAATTCCAGAGAAATAAGCTGTTGGAGGTTTTGTTTCTGCTTTCGTGAACGGGTTGAAATCAAAGATTAGCAGTCACATTCAGCAAAGTGAATTGTGCTGGCCAACAAAGGGCATTGATGAAATTTTGAAATTGGCTAGGAAGAGTGAATATCTTGAAAAGAAACAGAAAAAGCTGAAGGTGAAACTGATGGTTGCTCAAACAAAGCAATTTGAAAGGGGCCAGATGGATTAAAATACAAATTCTGTGAGGAATGGAAAGAATCAAATGGCGCAAGGTGATGGGGTAAATGGTATGGTTGGGAATGTTGAAATGTTGAAAAGACTGTCATTTGTGTGGGCGGATCGGACACTAAAAAGGGGGCTGTAGACAGAATCCAGATAGAATTCAGGGCAATATGCAACTGATCGTTCAAAGAAATAATACAATGTCAAATATGCAGAATATGGGACAGAAGATGCTGAGCCAGAATTTTTTTTGAATGCCTGTACCTTTAACTCCAGCAAAACATGAGAAACAAAATGCCATATGATCCAAGTTATCAGCAGAATTCCATCATCATCACTCATAAGATGGCAGTCACCAGTTAACTGTGAGGGTTCCTGAGAAGGAAGGAAGATTGCTTACTTGGATTAGTCTTAAAGTTAGATCAAAATTGCTCACATATTGGAGAGAAGTCAATGGTAATCTCTTTTCATTTCTGATTGATACAGGAGCCACCCATTCTACAATTCAGGAGTCGAGGTTTGTAGGGATCAGTAATAAGCAAATTGTTAATCAGGTTTCAACAGAAGTGCTAGTCAAGATAGGACAAATGGAATAAATATCAGTGTATTCAATATGACTCAAACACAGTGAACTTGCTTGGAACGGATCATCCTGGCAAGATGAATTGTATTATTTATCGCACACTGGATGGTGTTGCAGTAGGAATGTAAGATTCACTTTTTAAATTAGTGCAGAGAACTCTAGAGTTGAGATGCACCCAGTTTTGACAAAATAAGGTCTCCCACCTGATTTAAGGCTCACTGTCATAGAAGGGATGTAGGATTTTTCAGGTAAAGAACTTGGATTGGTTAAAACAGCAGAACCAGTAACAATGAAAGTAAAACCAGATACAGTATTCACAAGAAATAGACAGTACAGGTTATCTAAAGAAGCAGATGAGGGAATGCAACCAGTGATAGAAAAACATGATTGAGGAGGGATTCCTTCGAGGGGTTCTTGACAGTCATTGCAATTGGGAATTAAGAAACCGATTGGTAAATGGAGAATTATTCAAGATGTCTGAAAGAATAATAAAATTGCGGTTCCTTCTTGTACTGTGGTAGAGAATCCAGTAGTAATACTTTTCCAAATTCCAGCAGAAGCAGAATGGTACATAGTCATTGACTTGTGTTAAGTGTTCTTTTTAATACCATTGCATGAGGATTTGTAATTCCTCTTTGCATTTCAAGTTTTTGAATACAGTTCTTGTGTGATGTATAATCCCACATGGGTATACAGAGAACTCTTCAATTTTCTCCCAGATTCTGAAGAAGGATTCAGGGAGTTTGCACTTGCCATGTCATTCAGTCCTACTCCAGTATATAAATGGCCTTTTGTTGGCATCCAAGCCAAGAGAGGATTGAAAACTTGATACTATTGCACTGCTGAATCATTTGATGGGAAATGGACATAAAGTCTTCTCAGATGTCTAAAATCGGTTGCAGTAGTTTACCTGGCAAAAGAGCAAAATGAAGGAATTGTGAAGGGCCATACTTTGTTTATGTTCCACACTCTCTTCAAATTCTTTAATGAGAACAAAAGCACAGCACATTATAAACAGCGGGCTGACACAATATGAGCAGGTGATACAGAAAGTATTTAAATTCAAAGGTGCAACGTATTGAACGCAGCAACACTGCTTCTGATTTCAGACAACTGTGAAGGCTGGGAAAAATATTGTTGATGACAAGTTGGAGCACGACTGCATTAAGGTTACTAAGCTATGTACAAAACCAAGACCAGGTATTCAGGAAGTCCTATTAGAGGACTCAGATATGACATTGTTTGTTGATGGTTCCTTTCTTAGGGATCCATACGGAGGATTGAAAGATGCTTACACAGTATGTTCTGTTTCAAAGACATTAGAGACATCCTCATTACGAACTGTGACTTCAGCACAAGTAGCAGAGGTATTTGCCTTAACAAGAGCTTGCTGTCTGTCAGAAAATTTGAATGTGACTATTCATACAGATAGCAAGTATGGTTTTGGTGTTGTCCATGAATATGGCGAGCTCTGGTCGGAGAGAGGCCTCATGATGTGTTTAAGTGCTCCAATCAAAGTTAGTGTGAGTATGCTGGATTTATTGGATGCAATCCAAAAATCAAAAGAAGTTGCAGTTGTGAAGTTCATAAGACTGGAAAGGATTTGGTCACATTAGGAAATAAGTATGCTGACCGAATGACAACGTATTGTGCCTCGCAGGAAGGGACTGTCATTCAAGAAAATGAAGAGGAAGCATTTGTAAATGGTGATCTTACACAGAGTTTGAATAATATGAATGGTTCATGGATACCTTGCAGACTTTTTTTACTGAATTGAGGGATCAGCAAGAAAAATAAAAATGGATGAAAGTGGTTTACAAAAAGAACTATCAAGATCTATATGTAAATAATGATCAGAAATATATATTACCCAACTTTATGTTACAGCCTACATTTAAAGATTTTTATTATCAAACTCATGCAGGGAGAGATAGTCTTATTAGGACAATTAGGAAGTACTGGAAAACACAGGATTTCAATATGTTGCCGAAGATGCATGTGACAGATATTTAGTCCAACATAGGTACAATCAGGGGAAATGGACTTTTAATGTTATGAATTGCATTGATAAATCAGAAGGCCCATTTATGAGGCTGCAAGTTGACTTTATTAGGATGCCATTTTGCAATTAGTCTGTATGTTCTCTAAATGGTTGAAGCGTTTCTCACTAGGAGAACGGATAGCGTTACAGTAGCCAAATTGCTGTTGAGGGAGCTGATACAGTGATTTGGCTTCCCGACTTCTGTTGAGACTGATTACCACATTAATTTTAAGAATGAGGTGTACAGATACTTTGTAAAGCTTTAGAGATCAAGCAAAGATTCCACTCAAATTATTGATCACATTCCTCTGGTGTATTGGAGAGAAAATATGGTATGCATAGAACAAACAGGCAAATGTTTGTGACCCACCTAGTCTGAAGCAGCCTGATATATTTTCCCTTGTGTTGGTGAATATGAGAAGTACTCCTGTTTATTTCCGGAGGTGGAGGCCCCGTGATTCCTGGAAAAGAGCAACAGATTGCTGCTGGGCGTGTATTTATTCCTAAGTGGAACATTTTAACTTTCCGCATACTCCTGTGCTGACAAAACGTATGCGGGTCTGTAAACAACTACGAAGATTCTTATCTCTCCTTGAGGGAATTGATACTCTGGACCGATGGTGGTCTAATGTTCTAAATTGGTACTGACTTTACCAGAGGTTTTGGTAATCCTAATATCAGTCCACAGATCTGTTTAGAGGCCTTTTCAGCTCTGGATTTGCAGATTTTAATATTGTTCTTGGGAATAATATTATGTTTTCCTGAAGAAGGTGTTGGCTGTACATTTATTGCCCACCGAAAGGCTTCGATACTTCTATAAGAGGAAATTACATTAAGTCTGAGGAGACAATTACATTGAATGGAAAAGTTGAAATTATAACCCCAACGCTTTGAATTGATCTATGCCTTACTAATGTAGTGCCTCTTTACAAATATGAATCATTCTTCCTTGTTCTATTCTCAATTTGTTTTAATTTGCTTTAGTTTGTTTTTAATTGTGTTATTCTTGAAGTATATGGAATGTGAATTTTTGCTTAATATAATTGTTATTGTTTTTAACATTTTTGCATCTATTAGACAAGGAGTATAAAAAATAGATAGAACATTCTGTATGGTGGGCTCCTATTGATTTTAATTAATTTCTGAATAAATTTGTATTCCTACTTATTATCTTTTTTATCTGTTTGATTACATTTCCTCTTTGTTTATTCTTCATATGACTGGTATGCAAAGGATATATGAGGTAAATTGGTGCATTGTGTGTATGATACTTACCTGCACAGTACTTCTTTTAAGACTTGGTCTTTGTTGGCACCCTTCCCCTTGGGATGTTGGGTCCCTCTCTCTTTGTTGTGGAATATGGAAGTACTCCTAACCGGAAGACAGGCTGATCGCCCCATGAAATTGTCATGGGCAGAGCAATGAGACTTGCACATGTACCTTCAGCTGCATTAGTTTCAGTAACACATGATGTCATTATGGAGTATTGTAAAGGTTTGCCTGTTGTGGTGAAATCTGTCTCTTGCCAGATGGATGAAGTCACAGAAGACTACAGAGACATTTCTTGTCACAACCTGAATGCAGGGGACTAGATTATTTTCCTTAAGCACGTCCACAAGGAAAGTTTGAGAGGCACATATCAGGTTATTTTGACCTCCAATAGTGAAGTAAAGTGCCTCAATGGATCCATGCTGCTCATACAAAGAGACTGATGGCAGTTGAAGCCTTGGAAGAGGCAGCAGAGGTTAATGATCAAGATGCACAGACTGCAGAGGAAGGTGACAGTTTAAGTGACAGTCTAGGCCAAGTTTGCAGCATGTATGCAGAGGGGGATGAAAAAAGTCTTTCTGTAACTGGTGAAGATCAAGTTGAAAGTCGAGTTAGGAGCTCAAAGAAAAATCTAAAGAGACAGTTTCAAGTGAGTGAATGCTCAGAAGAGCTAGAAACTCCAGAAGTCCAGTTACAAAATACTCAGAATGAAGTGAAGGTCTGTTGCCATGCAAAAGAGCAAAGCATGGGTGGCAGAAAGAAGATGTAAACTTTGATCAAAAAGATGAACCTGGTAAGTTGCAACTCAAAATTGGAGTTGAAAAGACCCCTTTTGGATGAAGAAAATTCCCTGCAGAAAGAACTGACAATATAAAGTCAGAACAATATACGAGATCAATTGAAGGCCATTCTTCTGAGAGAAGCAAAGAACTAGAGATTGTCACAAAAGAAGAAAGAGCTGAAAACATCCCAAGAAGAAGAACTTGCTAACAGAAACACTCCGAGACAGAGTTAAAGACAAGAAAACAGTCTGCCTGTGAAACTAATGACAGAATAACATCAACTGAAAAAAAAAATCAACTATAAGAAGAGTTCCTAATCTGATTTATGCTTCACCAAAGTGGGTTTATCTGGATATTATATCAGAGGAAGACACTGATGAAGATGATTATTTTCCTCTAAACAGGTGTTGTGATTATGATGAGAATGACCAAAATCTGTTGCTAACTTTGAACTATTCTTGTCTTTGCTGATGCTCAAGATAGTGGAATTCTATTTACAATGGAAAAGACTGAAAGAGAGTGACACAGAGAAAAATGTATGACCCGATAATGTGGAACTGATTTTAATTTTTGAATTTCTGATTTTTTCCTCTAAAAAACCTGTTTCCTTTTTGCCATATATTTAAAAAAAAGATTAAGAAGAGCTTGGCTTTACTGTAAGAATGTTTGTTTTTCCTTTTGTTTTTGTCTAGTCTCTAACATGAAGATCGACAAAGAACTTGCTATAAAATTGTAGGGATGCCATTATTAACTTTAATACTAGTGATATTAGTTGGGCTGTTGTGCTTTCTGGAACCTGTTGTAAATGTTTCACAATATGTAAATAACAATGTTGTAAGCAGAAATAATCATAAGGAATTGGGAATACCAGTACAAGAAAAACATGTTAGTGTTTTAGGGATAATATACATACAAGAATGATTAGAGGACATGTTTCTATTATGCGGGTTAATGACCTGTTTTATTTGCACTTTTCTTCCTAAGTCCGCTGGGGAAAGGGCTTTAAATAAACCTCTGGATTTTTCCTTTTCACTGTCCTGTAATGCGTTTGTGGCTATCTTTTATTATGAAGAGTTTATTTCTTAATTTCTGGCTAATTTTAGCGTGACCGTGGAGCATTTGTTCATTAATGATAATTATAAAGAGGTAAAACATGGTTAATATTTAAAAGAGATTACACAAATGAAGGCTGAAACTAATATGGGTGATGCTTGTTCATGTTTATTGAGTAAGGAAGAGTGTGATTCTATTTTAAAATGTAATGAAAGAGAAATAAAAGACAGCCATGGCAGAAATTAGAGCAGAAGAAGAATTTAGGCTTTCGAGTTTCCATCAATGATTGAGATTGGAGTAAGAAAGCAGAGGTGAAGGCATGGTTCTATGGAAGGAGGTAAGGCAGAATTTGTTGGTGAAAGCACATGTGACACAACATATGAAGTTAGTGCAAAGTTTTTAACTGGGAGAGAATCCGTGATGAGAGGAATTTGGAAGACTGCTTATTTAAATTTGCCAAAGAATTTGGTGGGCTCATGTTCTTTAGCTTTAGTTTTTCATAGGATCGATCTTATAGAAGTGTTTTGGTTGAGCCACATAGGTTGGTAGAAATGAGAGATGTTTTGGGTAAGTGGTTCTGGATATATTGGGGGCTATTGTCCCTCCCATAGAAATATCTGTAAATGATGTAAATATTAGACGTTTGTCTAGAATTGTAGATAGTTAGATATTATCTTGATGAAGGAGGGTGGACTCTGTACGGTAGTTGGGACAAAGTAGTGTTGTACTTATGACCCTGATTATAGTGGAGTGATTGCCTCATATGCTACTAATATAACTAATTTGACATATGCAATTGAACCATTATAAAAGCGAGGTTTCTGGGAATCTGTAGGGTCCTGAATAAAGGATCTAGGAAATGGTTTTGGAAAAGTAGGAGAGTGGATAAGTAGTACTGGTAATGGAGTTCTGCAAGTTATTCTAATGCCAATACCAATAATGTTGATGTGTGCAATTTCTTTGTTGCTCCTAATAAAATGAATACATTGTACAGAGAAAGGATGCAATAAGACGAAGGAAAAGAAACCAGGCCATATAAAACCAGAAAAAGAAAGAGAGAGAGGAATATTTTGAACTAAATGACTGTCTGGATCAAATATTCAAATAGATGAGGTGGATGGAGGAGAATGCTCATGGAACTTTAACGCCTAACGCTTAGATTGATAAAGTTAATGATGTTTTTTTTAAATGATTATTAAAATAATCAGAGGGGGAAACTGTTAAAGCATTTTTTGAAATATGCAAAATTGTATGAAAATTGCATTTAAAAATGTTTTAGTTTTGCCTCACTGAATAACTGATGAAATTGCACCTAAAATTAGTTACTTAAGTCATTCAGAAGAGCAAATAATGCTATGAATAGTTATGCCACATTTTCATGCAGAACAGCATTATTATCAAATGGATGGCCATTCAACTTCTCCTGTTCATTCCCCCCTCCCAATCAGTCCTGCTGCAAATCCACCTCTCCCCTATATTCACGGAGTATCAAGTGAATGATGTCAACATAAAAGCCATACACAATATTTGTTAGAAAGTGCATATTGTAAATGAGGCTTCCATGATGTGCCCAAAGTATCATTTTCAAGGAATTACCCTGAGGTTCGGCTGGAGACGTGAAGGCGTTAGTTCCATGTTTCATTAGTATTGTACATCTCTGGTGTGCCGATACTGAAGAAGTAAGCAGACGATTTCTCTTGCCTTAAGAAATGGGTTAGTGCTAAATAATTGTGTAGTTTTCAATGATTACTTTCTTGTTCCTGATTTACCAAATGAGACCCTAACCATGATCATGCCATGCTGAATTTGTGGAATCTATTAATAGGTTATGTGATTTTCTTATAAAACCACTGGGATTCTGTGTTTCATTGGATTACTTTGAAACTTTCCTTGTAGGTGACCTGTTATGCTATCAGTCCTCTTCATGAGTTTGACTCTTAGAATTTTTGATTAAAATATGCCTAACTAGGATTTTTTATTTTCCATTTATTCAGCATTTCTGTAATTTGGGGCTTCATGGTGATTCATGCATTTTCTTTCTCCGTACCTTATTTGTATTATTCTGTAATAAATACTTTTTTCCTCTATTTATGAGTCCAATATTGGCTTTTCTTAATTGTAGTTTCCTGAATGTGGAGTGTAGTCTATAACTGCTATATTTACCAGGGATTTCGGAGCTAAACTATTTTGGTAAAATTGTTGAGTGATCAATCATTGAGGTTCAGATGATTATTAGGCATTGGCTCCTACAAAACTAATGAGCCATAGGCCAAAGTTGAAAGGAGGGGCTGTTACCACAGGTAATGAGGGGGCAAAAATAACAAAAGTGCTAGCGTACGGGTCGGGTGGGAACTGAAATAAAAATAAAGAGCCTCTACAAATTTACAGCACTGCTAGGCAAATTCCTTACAAAGACTGACATTTTCTTCTGACCCAAAAGTGCTAATGCAATGCACATAGTGCCTTGACCAGTATTCTGTGAGTCCTGGCCCAGAATTTGGGTCAATACTATTAACTAGAATCTTAAGCAACCTTTATTTCAATTGCAGGACAAACAACCCTGTTTTAAATGTGGCACAAGTAACTGTGTTCTTGATGAGTGAGTTGCTCCATGTGGACCCTGGCATTTAGCTCTTAATAAGTCATTCCCTTGATTTACTTTCAGCCCTGCATGGAAAGTAGCCTTCTGGAGGGAATCCATTTATTTGAGTGATCAAATGAGAAACTAATATCTGAGATTACCAGCATCACAGTCTATCATCAAAGCAAGACAAGGAGATCAGTTTCAGTTCAACTTATTTTCTGAAAATCATGATGGATACTCTTTGTGTGAGAAATTGGGCTCTTGAATAGAGAGTAGGGCAATGAATAGGTCATACAAAATTAGGCTGGTCAGTGTCTATTATGTAAAAGCAGGTTTCAATGAGGCATCTTGTGCTTAGCCCTGGGAGCTCTAGCTCAAACAACTGGCTTAGTCTCAGATACAAATGTGATTTGTGTAATTTGGTAAAAAGAACAATTGATGGACAGAATGTTTAACAATGTCAAACATTCACCCCAGTACAGAGATCTGGGGCCATATGTATGACCCTTCAATTTTGCGCATCGCAAACTGTGTTGTTTTGCAATTCACAATTTGCAACTCGCAACATGGAATTTAAAACAGTCTCTCAGACTCTGTTTGCGATTCCCAATGGGGTCGCAAACTACCTGCCTCATTAATACTCATGGGGCAAGTTGCAATTTAAGACACCATTGGGAATGGCCAGCACTCACAGGGGTGGAGGCCTGCTGGGGTCAGCAGACCACCATGTCTGTGACTGCTTTTTAAATAAAGCGGTTTTATTTTAAAAAAATGCAGCCTGTTTTCCTTAAAGGAAAACGAGATGCATTTACAAAAGAAAAAATAAATGTTTCTGTTCCATTTTTTAAGAGTAGGCAGTAGGACCACTGCCTCTCTTAAAAAATATTTTTGCTGCCTTTTGCAAAAGGGAAGGGGTCCTTTGGGGACCTCTTCCCGTTTGCAAGTTGCTTACCACAAGTGTTTTGCAACTGCAATTGCAATTTTAGTGCTCCTCTGTATTAGGAAGCGACACCCTTGGCATGCCCCTTCCTAATAGCGAGTCGCAAGCCCATTTTGCGAGTCATTAATAGTTTACTGACTCACAAAATAGGGTTTGTACATTGCACAGACTTATTTTGCGGTCGCAAATGGGCCGATTCCCCGTTTGTGACCGCAAAAAATGTTCGTACATCTCGTCCAAGTCCTAAATCCATATGTTTTTTGCTCCCGATGCCGTTCCAGGTTAAACCCAGCCATATGCAAATCAGTCTTAACCCTGCTTCCCATGGAAACAGTCCAGCCTGAAATGCCAGGCCAGGTCCTCCCTGAACTAGAAACAAGCATCCGGGGACTGGTTTTGGGGTTTCATCAATGATCAGCTAGGCTAGCTTGTCTTAAGGGGTATGGAGAGCATGGGACCCATGTCTGGGCATGCCCATCCCACTCGGGATGACAGATGGAAAAAGAACAATTTGAGTAATTTGGTAGCAACAAAACAACATTAAATATCAAAAATAAAACCAATACAATTTCTAAACCAATGTAATAGAGATTAAATAACACGTAATAATATAAACAATTCAAAATGACAAAAACTGTTTAAAGGGATAAAAATAATCGGTATCTCAAAAATGAATGCAAGTCTATGGGGAGTAGGGAGACCTTAGTCTTTCACACTAATCTTCAATTTAACTTTATGACATAGTCTTTGAAAAAGAACTCAAAAACATTTAGCAGTGCAAAGTAGGATTTTGTAGCCATGATGAGCTCCAAGAGTAATGGTACATCAAATTCAATGCCAAGCTTAAGCCTTGAGTTTGTCACCATAAGATTTCAGCAGAGCAAAATTGAAATCCGCCGTTGTTGCTGCATCTGTGCCATGAACATTAACATAGCGCACCAGTGGCAGCTGATGAAATTGTAGAGTGGTAGAACAGAAAGAACCAACATGTATTGCTATAGGCAAGAACGTTCTTCCAAGGGACATTCACATGGATGTCATGGCACTTCCTTTGTGATCCCTGGCCTCAGAGGAGGCAAGCGTTTTGCCCTCTCTGAGGCCAGGGGTCGCAAAGGAAGTGCCTCTAATAGCAGGGAACAAGTTGGTGGTCGCAGCTGCGACCCCTAACAATACTCAAAAGACATCCATGGTGAAATGACTTGAAGTACAGTGGATTGTAGTAGAAAATGTAGCACGTCCCTGTTCGACAACATATACTTTTGTTGAACAAGACCTCCCTTTGAAAGTTACTTTGGCATTAAAATAGCCCAAAACAGGTAACTTAATGCCACAATAACCTTTAGGTCGTGCATCAGAGGTTATTAAGGTGTCTTTGTTCCCATTTTCCCACATATTTTTATCAATAATAGTGTACGGTGAACAAGAATCTGCCCACAGCATCATGTACACTTCATTTATTAGCACTTCACATTTAGGTGGACAATAATCTTCAGATATATCATTAACAAAATCATCCTGCAGCACCATTACTTCAATATCATTATCATTGCTGTCAAATTCCTCATCATCACTGTCAACATGAGATTTCACAAGATTAACTGAACGTTTCCAATTACTATTATCACCAGTTCTACACCATTTGGCAAAGTGACCAATTTTTTTGCATTTAATGCACGTAACCTTACTAGCAGGACATTTATTAAAGTCCGCAGTGTGTTTTTGACTACCACACCTGAAACACACTCTTTTGGTGAACGGAGATTTATTTTTAGAAAAGTTAGGTTTAATCTCCTTGTTGTCACTTTTAGAATCTGACTTTTTATAGCTGGAAGTTAAAGCATTAACATTACTAGATTCATCTTTAGAACTTAACTCTTTAACGTAATGAGAAGTATTCTCCATTTTTCTAGCAGTATCAAGTGTTTTCTGTCAAGATGGATTCTTGAGTTCAAGTAAACGTTCTTGAATTTTAATGTTTTTAATCCTATTTATAAATTGATCTCTAATTATTTCTTCATGTAAATCTTTAAATTTACATGTGATGGCTAAAGTTCTTAAGCATGCTACATATTGTTGCACATTTTCACCAGCTAATTGTGCTCTAGGGAAAAATTTGTGTCTTTCAACTACAATGCTAGTTTTCTTTCCGTAATTTTCTTCTAAAGCTTTTAATGCGTCAGAATATACATCTATGGATGTATTATTTGCGCTTGTTTCACTAGTTTCACTGCTTTCATCATTGTCAACAACAGCTGAAACAACACGATTTATAATAGGTAGTGTTTTTAAAACTTTTCTGCCCTCAACTCCCAAATTATGTTTTAATAATGCTAGTTTCCTAGATGGCAAAAATACATCACCGCCAATTGCTTCTAAATAGGTCTCAAAAGATTCAGACCAATCCTCCCAATTCATAGACGGAGGACCAGGAGATTGCAAAAATTTGGGAGGAGCAACTACAGAAGATGAGACATCCATAATAATTGCAAAGTAATATCAAACGCTCAAAATAAGCAAGAAAAATAATTTTAAAAAAATTAACTAAAATAAATAAAGTAGTCACCGTTGTCAAATTGGAATTTAAAATAATGAAATAAAATAAATAATGTAGTCACCGTTGTCAGCGAGGTTAAATGCAGCTGTTGTTGAATTCTGTTAAATTGTTTCCGTTTAATAATGAGCGTTGAATTTCCACAATTTCGTCAAGGAAAAGAAGAAGTCTTTGATAAGTTTGCAGTAATATCGTAAACGCGGAGTGTTTATAAAGAAATTGAAACCGGGAGCAAACGAATTGCCGTGAAGATCCGTGGCATCCGGTTGCTATGGAGATCTAAGATGGCCGCCACGTATTCATCGTAGCGTAATGATACGCGATGAAGCCAGTGTGCGTTGACGCGTGATGACGTCGGTATGCGTTGACGTGATGACGCCGGTATGCGTTGACGCGTAATGACGCGTGAAGAAACACAGCAACAATGGAGAAGTCGAGTGCACGCGAAGGAGTTGAAAATTAACACTGCATTTTTCAAGTAGGAAGCGTTGGCAGTTTGTTAAAGTCTTTAACATGGCATTACGATTTAGTAAACATTAGTAGATTCCAAATACGATGTTGTACAAAAATATTATTATGCATTGATGCTTCACAAGTTCTGACAACGAAGGATTTATCGAATAAGTTCCGAATTTAAACGCAAATTCACAATTTTTTTTTTAAGAGTTAAGTTTTAAGAAGATGTATGTAAAAAAAAGTTTAAATATAGATCAGATACCTTGAAAATCCATCGAAATGTTCAGTTTTAATCTGGGGTTGTTAGAAATTTTCAGTTGTATGAAAATCTTCAGTTTATCAATCGATTTTCTTCATAAATTCTTCATCAATTCAGATTTCAATCCTTAAAATTCTTCAAATCCATCCCATCCTCGTCGCCACTGAAATGACTTGAAGTACAGTGGATTGTAGTAGAAAATGTAGTTTATTCAAAGTAACAACCCCAGGGAAATCCAAGGACCAACTCTCTCAGTAACAGTGCATCTGTGTACTGCCCCCTGGATTCCACTCTCTGGAATCCAGTGAGCACAGCGACCATAGAACATTACATCATTACTAAGATACAACACATGGCAATTCAAGAAGTTTAGAATTCCAGTTTGATCTACAATAGGCTCAGCTTTGCTAATATTGTAACATCTACTGTATTAATCGGATAAAAAATTCTCAGTAAACAGATAATGCAATTTTCAGGCACAGGATAGGTGAACATCTGCCAAAGAGATCAGGCCAAAGGAAGGTTTCACTCGGCATCTTCCCAGCCACTCGTGCTCAGTCTCCACTCACTCATCCTATCCCTCACACAATCACCACTTACTGAACCATCCAGATACTGTACTTCATATCTCCCTTCAATCTCCCACCCCTTGCACCCATTCAGAAAGGCCAAAATCTATTGCAAGGGAGCAATCAAAGACCCATAAACAATCCCAAATCCCGTTTACATTCTTCCTCACGGTCACACAAATTAGCCCATGCTGTACATTGAAAAGAAGTACTGTGCAATACTTCATACCATTCTTACATTAAGCTATCGTTAAAACTTTTCTGAAGGTGGCACTATTTACTAATTATTTCTGAAATATAGAAGATGGACTGCTCTAAACCAGTGGATTTTTTTTGACGATTAATGTTTAAGGTCTGCATCATCACGTAGCACTTCAGCATGCATTGCCCTGTGGGAAAGAACTTCATTTTCGGAAGACCGCGGAGTTCCGCAAGCGGCAGAGTGCATTACGTTGCGCTGTTCATGCTGATTTGTATTGGAAGGTGTTTTTCCCGTGCTGTAAACTCAGCCCAAATGGTACCATGCACAGCGCTATAGGGCACAGCTTCTTCCTGCCACTCAAGTAGAAATTCTACTCAAGCGGCAGCTCCCTCAACGCGAATGGAAGGCTTTCCAATGTGAGCGTTAGCGACCATAGTCGACTGCTCGCATTAAGAAATTTCGCTGGAAGGTGGTCTGGTGTTGGATTTTCTTTGCTCAGCAACGTAATGCTGGCAAGAGTAAGTGAAGAAAACTCCACATGCTCTGTGGATTGTAGAAACTTGTAGAAACTTCATGAACGGAGCAGAGTTCACTGCCAAGGCCTACTTTCTTCACCCTTGAAAATCCATTTTGAAATTGGATTCATGAAAAAGGCCTTCCTTTAGCCAAAATTTTTATTTTGGTAGTAATCTTCTTATCTTTTCTAAAGCCCTGTAGTGTTCTGATTTTCAGGTGGCTGGAATACTAAGTGATAGTGGTAACTTAGCACTGGTTAGTGGGGCCGCTTGTTTTTTTTTTGCAAACAGCGTGGGCTGGAGATTAATTTGGGCAAAACCAAATACATGGTGTTTAACCCTTGCTCATCATCCCATCGAACTCCTGCTCTTAATGGGGAAACTATGGAGCAGGTTAGAGTGTTTGATTACCTGGGGGTGACTCTCCATGGTCGATTTGGTTGGGTAGCGCACATCCATAAGTGCAAGATTAAACTTGAACAATATTGTGGTGCTATTTTGAGGGCTTTTATGCATCCATATACACCCTATTATTCCAGCCAGGCACTCGCAGCCTTATTATATGTAGCTGAACTATGAGGTACAGCAGATGTCAGGTGGATTGTACAAGTAGAAAACCGGCTTATCAGAAGCCTAAATAATCTCCCAGCAAGCACTCCACTACATCATTGCAGCTATATTATGGGTTAAGGCGCAATATTGATATGGTAGCCTTGAAACCCTATTGTACTCACAGAGAATGTACAGTCCCAGAACTCTCCATTATCGGTAAGGCCCTAGAGGAGGGTATGGCAATCACAGGGGCTAGTAAGAGCCCCTAGCTTAAGTCAGTCAGGGATAGGGCTGGGTAATCTTTGGTCGACACCATCAGAAGTTGCATCAATCTCAGAGCAGGTCCTAAAAAATACCTTTTGGCAGCATGCTGATTTGCACACTCTAAGCTCCATCAAGGAAGGTTCCCCCACTGCCTACTTTGTTGAGTTTAAAACTGAGCATCATTTTGAGTCTAGGACTTTGTTTACTAAATTTTGCCTATGGACGAGACCGACATGTACTTCTACTGCCACATGGAAATGTGGAAGCCCTCCTCCTGCTAAAACCTGTCAAGTTTACCCTGAAGAGGCAGAAATGGCTGAATAGCTTATCTTATTTTGTCTAGTCTATCATAACTACAGGAGGATGTGGATACTCCCACTCTGCCTCAACCTGGGAGCGAGAGAATATAAGATTGCTTTCAGAATACTTGGAAGTGATATTAGACAGTGTATTGTGTTCGCTATCTCAAGACATTTAGGGGCACATTAGAGTAAAGGGCGGATCGCCACCGCCCGTATGGCGGTGGCAATCCACCCGGCCAAAACCTCCGCCTGCTACTGATTCCCCCCTGCCATATTACCATGGCGGGGGGACCCCGGTGGACAATCTTCCCGTCCGCCGGTAGGCAATCCGCACGATTGCCTACCGGCGGAAAAGCAGTTTATATGGTGGTGGTGTCTGGTAGACACCAACATCCATATTACTATGCAGGCGGGGACATGCCTTTCCATGGTGGCAACGCTGCCAAGTAAAGGCAGGTGGTGTTTGACATCGGGAGCCCGTTGCGGGCCCCCAGGGACTCTGGGGGGTGCACATGAGGGGTACCTATGGTACCCCCCCCCCAGAAGTTCCATGCACAACATGGCATGTACCACACGGTGCCTGTCATGTTGTGCATGTAAGTGCACGACATGCCTTCCTGGCATTGTGGCGGGCGATGCTGAGTGCACTACCTGCCACAATCGCAGGAATGCAGGATGTGCCCGCCACTTTGGCGGGCGCATCCTAATAACACCAACGGGACCCCGCACCGATGGCGGGTGGTCCCCTTTTCTACTGGTATGGCGGGCGGACAAAGTCCTCCCGCCATACTAATGTGCCCCAAAATGTGCACTAGGAGGTTAAGACAGAGAATTATGCTTACCTGAAGCCTGCTTTTTATATACATGTATTTTAAGATTTTATTTTGATATTTATATTCGCTCTTGGCTTGTTTTTATTCTTTTATCTAAGATTCTTTTATAATGTTTTATGTATTTTTAACTTGTTCTTTTATGGCCTTTGGCTGAAAAAAAGATTGTTTGAGTTGATTTAAACGTGGTGAATTAAGTATCCTGAAAAACAACACAAGCTTTGTGATTAGTGCTTGAAATAAAAGTGTGTAAGATATCTTTGAAAATTCTTTCCAATATTAAGATCTCTCTGATTGTCAAGATGTCAAATATATTGGCAGCAAATGCTTTGGACCACTATCATGGTCTACCATTAAGTTGCTCCACCCATTGCTATGTCCCCGGACCCGCCCATTGCTCAGCCAATAAAGGTGCTAAGCAGTGATGCAAAAAAGATTGATCAAGTAGGTTGTAAGACAGACTCCTGATTTGGAAACTTGGTAAGGAATGCACCAGGAAGTACATTTTCCTTGCAGGAATACGCGTAGGGAAAAAGGATTATTAGGCCAAGTCTTGCGGGTACAATCAAATTGTATGCTGTTTAAGTCATTTTCTGGAAGCAGGTGTGAGATTTCTCAAAGCACAAAAACTAAGTAAGAGTAAGATTTTGTCAAGAACCAGCTATTCTAATTTTAATATTGATCAAATCTATGCCTTTGTTTATAATGATACACTGGCATAAATGAGCGGAATCGCTTCACTATCAACAAACTCGCCCATCATGAACCCTCCGTCAACCTGGACTCAGAAATTCGTGGTCAGGTAGGGTCTATGACATAAGCCTGAGGTTACTGATTGGCACATCAGAGGTGGGGTGGCACTTAGCCGGCAGACAGATTCACGAACAGGAATCTCAGGTCCATCCCCAGATAAATGCAGCGACACCACAATGGTCCACGGAGATTGGTCCCAATAAAGCACAAATCAGCAGATGCCACACAAAGTTAGTAACGCATAGTCAATCAGGACACAGCACACACAGTGCAAACAGTGATCATGTGTCCCTCATGCAACTGAGCTCTCGAGTCCAGACCGAAGTGTTTAATTAAACCAAATGTTCCTGTTTTGCCAATTTGAGCAACACTTGCAAAAACTGGCTCTTTTCACCCCTTAGGTCAGGTTGACAATCCCTTCAGCTCACCTCCATAATGTTTATCAATCCAGGACACACGCAGATAATGATAATAGACTGTTGTAATGCCGTAACCTCTGCATCCGAATGATAAATGGCCTTTTCCAGATTAACAAAAATAGATTTAGCCTCCTTTTTTTCACCTGCTGTGCAGAAACACTTTTATGCCTCTCTTCGGTCCTGACAGATGCGATGAAGCTGTACACAGTAAGATGGAATGTCTGTCCTGATATGCGGCCTGCCCAGCTGTTGCTGTATCTGGTTACAGCTGGCAGGACAATGTTCTGCGTACATCATAAGCAATTTGAAGAATCGCATTCAGGTGCAGCAAACCATTTCGGGCATGTGTCACTGATGCAGAAAAAGAGAAACCTTTGTGATTTGTAACCTTTCTTTTAAGTAAACTTGGGGGTGGCAAGAGCCAACAGGCTTTAGAATGTTTGGAAGATGCCACGCAGATTATACACTTTTGTCCTCTGACACTGATGCAAGGCCAGGGTATGGGCTTAACAGAACTTCAGAAGCCCAGTACATAGGATGCTGTACAGAGTTAGGAGGGCAGACTGCACACAAAAATAATAATTTGGGGTCTGAGAGGAATGAGTAAGAACTATTGTGTCAGTTTCGTCTACATTTTCCTATAACCACTTGCCTTCAAAAACCACAGGATGTGTTGTTAAAACCAGAATTTTACGAATGATAGCCAGGTAAGGGTTATCTTACAATATGTACATATAATATTGTTTACATTATTTCTTACTGTTTAAACAATGGTAGAGTATAAGCGGTCATCCTTAGCGTGGATTTATCAGTTGTATTTTACTGAGCTGATTATAACTTGTGCCCCGCCATGTACTGCTTATGATCACACATATTACATCACTTATGACATGCTAAATGATATCATTGATGACATCTCAAATTACATCATTGATAATATCACTGATGAACTCATTGTGATGCTGTCCTACAAGGTTACTGGACTTGAAATAATTTAACACGCTGCACCCTGCACAATTTTTCAGTCACTTTAATGGGACTCCTCTCTTAAAGATTTCACATCACATCCAATTTTGAGTCGAGAGGTTGACAGATACACATTTGCTTCTCTAAAGACACCTTCTGTCAGGCCCTATGGACAATACTTCATATTTAGTAAAATACACTAAACACGTTCCTGAGATAGGCACAATGGCATACAACCTTAGAGTCATGCTTGCAACACCAGTATGAGATAAACCACCTCTAAGTGGGACACTGTTATATTCTACATTATTGAATAATCTGCAATACCTCAAAACCCTTAGTGATGTCATCAGTGATGTCACTCACCATGTCATGAGTGATGTAATATATGAGGTCATAAGCAGTGCATTGCGGGGGCACGAGTTATAGTTACCTCAACAAACTATAACGGCTTACTTTCTATGCTCAAACTAACTATAACATCCCTGTAACCTTTGGTTTTTCTTGTCAATATCTAAGGTTTTTTAAATGCTCATTTCTAACTATAAGGCCTTGAAACCCGTGTTTTTTTCAATGAATATCAAAGGTTTTTTAACCAGCAGTCAAGTATGCAGAGTGGTGGAGAAAGGGTTCTGGGCATCCAACCAGCTCTCAGGAATTCCGTTGTTTAGGACTTACAGGAGATACCAGGAAGGCTTCTCCCTCTGGAGTGAAGTGGACTTCATCCCGCAACCAGTAGTGCACCATGAGGCGATGAACAAAGGGGGCATGGCCTCCGAAGTCCTGCCACGGACTTACCGTGTACTGTGGGACTTACCTTGGGTAATAGGAGGGGTGGTTGGCCCCCAAGGATGCCATTGGGGGCCAACTACCCCTCCTACTTTGGATTGCTGAGTTCTGATAGCAAAGCAATACAAAAGGGGATGATGGACGGAGCGTTTGAGCAAATCAAACACTCACCCCCAGTCAACTGATCTGGGTTTAATCCATCACCATTCTTTAGCTCACTCAGCCACCCCAGTTCAGACATGGCCATATGCCAGTGATGTGATTTGAGATGTCATCAGTGATGTCATGAGTGATGTCACTGACCATGTCATGAGTGATGTAATATGTGACGTCATCAGCAGTGCATTGCGGGCGCGCGAGTTATAGTTAGCAGAACTAACTATAACAGGGGAATTTCAATGTTTTTGTATGAGTGAAATGTCCAGCTAACTATAACATGTATGAAACCTATGGTTTTTTCAATGAATTTCTAAGGTTTTTTAAATGCTAATTCCTAACTATAACATGTGTGAAACCTATGTTTTTTTCAATGAATTTCTAAGGTTTTTTAAATGCTAATTCCTAACTATAACATGTGTGAAACCTATGGTTTTTTTAGTGAATTTCTAAGGTTTTTTAAATGCTAATTCCTAACTTTCCCGTGGCTGAAACCTATGTTTTTTCAGTGAATTTCAAAGGTTTTGTAAATGATAATTTTTAAATGTATTACTTGTTATATTTTTCTTATACTGATTTACTACATTGTTTTAAACAATTTATTTTTAGATATTTTTTTAAATTACATTACATATTTTTGATATAAATTGGAAAAAAAGTTAAAATTGTAATATTTTTTTTATTTTATATATTTTTTATTTATATATTTTTTTAATTTATATATATTTTATATAGCAGGCAATGATATCCTATGGAAGGAAATTCAAGTTACTGGTAAGTACAGTTAAAATTATTTTTCAGGATCAGTACAGAGCTGAAAGATGCAGCACTGAGATCTCTCCTGATAACAAGTGAGTAAATCGGAATTCGTAGTTCGGCTGATTTTAGAGGAATTTTTTAAAGTTTCAAAATTCCACACACAGAAGAATTTCCAAGTGAAACCAGTCAATGTAAGCCTATGGAAGGAAATTCAAATTACTGTAAGTATGGTTAGAATTACTTTTCAGGATCAGTAGTGGGCTGAAAGTTGCAGAACTGAGACCTCTACCGAGGCACAAGATGGCTGCCAACACTACCTGGTTTGGAGTGTTGACAGCCAATTAGCATTCAGCTCATGCTTGGGAAGGTACAGAGTACAGTAAGATTACAGTAAGCTTACAGTAAGATATACTTATGAGTTTACTTATGATTTTCTCAGAAACTACTGAACGGATTTACACCATTTAACAAAAAGGGTGATCTGCAAACCGAACTCTACCTTTTTGCCAAATTTGGTGTAATTTCGTTCAGCTGTTCGGGCTGTAGCCCTGGCTAAAGGTCCTATGGAAAATTGCATGGGGAAAACACGTTTTGGGACCCCCCTTTTTTCTCGGACCCCGCTGCACGAATCACCCCCAAACTTTCAGGGAAGGAGCGGAGCAGGCCATTTTCTTGGAGAAATTTGCGAAGATTCGTCCACCGGCGCCAAAGTTATTCCAAATAGAATGTTGTGGATTTTCATATTTGTTTTCATTATATATACATATATTTCACACAATCTTTGAAGGTGACGGCGAGCAGCTGAACACCGCTCTCGGCAGGAGCACGGCCCCCAACGCATAATAAAACAGAATCCTCTTTTGCAATAAATAGCTGGCACTCACAGCTATTGGGCTTAGCAAAATATTTATTGGCTGAAGCTCCTACGCGTTTCAGTCCAGGCAGAATCTTGCTCACCATTACAGGCTCATACCTGATAATGTTGTTTAAACATGTGACCAAACAAAAATGGTTAAGTATAATCAAAGGACCATCAAACATAAGCTATTGTTACATTCAAAAGGCGCCATCTTTTCCTGTTCCACTGCACTGCATATATCATAGCCTGGTGCGTTATTTAACAGGAATAGTAGCATAACAGCAAATCAGCAATGCACAGCAGCCATCTTGGACCTAGGCCCCAGGCCCCAGGAGCCAAGACCCAGGCCACAGGACCCAAGCCACAGGACTCAGGAACCAGGATCCACTGCCCAGGATGCCCCTTTCAGGGCCCTTGACAGGCCTGCAGGCCAGAGGATGGAGCCCATGGTGGAAGTGCCCACCCCCAGGGGCCTAACAAGACCCAGTCAGAGCTACTGGACCTGGCCACGCAGGTGAAGCTTCACTGGGTCTGGAAAATTGGTAATAACCATTGTTCTACCATTTTTGTTCCCGTAGCCCTTTCTGCTACAAGGACATGATGATTATGTCCTCCGCCATGGTGGTCGTGTGCGGAAAAGGTAACCATTGCAAGGCTTTTTTTTTTAGTGTAATGACGATTGGCGTCAATGTTAGTTCATTGAAAGTAAAATGAGCCGATTGGCTAAATTGGAAAAAAAGGGTTAGTTTTTGGTGGAAAAATGCACTACATCCATGTTGCGTTTTGGGCTGTTGCCTGTTGCGGGCACTAGGTCTACCCACACAGGTTAGGTACCATTTGTATCGGGAGACTTGGGGAAATGCCGGTTGGAGGGAACTTTGTGGCTCCCTGCAGATTCCAGAACTTTCCATCACAGAAATGTGAGGAAAATGTGTTCATGTAGTCAAGGTTTGACATTCTGTGCTTCTGGACCAGACAAGCAGGGGAAGCCTCCCCAGGCTCACAGGACCCTTGTCCCATCCCACTTGCGATACTGCAGGCTAGAGGAAGGAGCCCCGGACTGGGGTACCCACCCCATGGCCCAGCGGGAGCCCCAGCCCCGTTCAGATCCCCGGCTATGCAATGGCAGCATCTCCTTTATGACACCGCAGACCTGGGAAGGAAACCTAGGACCCTGGTGGGCTCACAGACCCAGGACTGCTGGCTCCCTCATTCTGCGGAGTCCCATCCTTGTGTGTGAGTGGTGATTCTGTAGCTCTGACAGGGGCAACGGCCAGGTGTTTCCAACAAATCAGCCCACAGTTGCTAAATAGGCCCAACTATGACCAATCAACCATAAGCTGGTCTGGACCTTCCCCAGGCAGGCCTCTCTTTTGGTGACCGCAGAGCCCATTTTGATGGCACCTCCTGGCTGGCACGGGATATCGACAGTTGATACCATTCGAGACTGGGCCCAGGCATCTGCTGAGGGCTTCTCTGAGCACTCTCTGGGCTCGTGGGACAGCTTGGTGCCCCGAGATCTGGGCCTTTATACATGGCTGGTCTCTGCTCTTTACCCCGAACCCAGTGAAGGAGCAAGAGAGTCCTCCCTGGCCTTCAGCCGCCCTGCCCTGGGTAGTGACTCTTACCGTCATACCGTGGGCTTTGGGCGCTGCCTTGGGCGGGTGTCATCCACCTTCCTGGAGCCTGGGTAGCCTAGGAGGGTTAAGCACAGGCCACAACCTCTCCCTGTGTGCCTGCCTGGGAATCCCATTTTCCTTCCCTATTAGGCCCCCACAAGGTTGAGGCTTACAGAAACCTGGGGGAAGACAACATTTGGAGTAAGCCCGGCTGGCTAGCCAGCCGGCCATTTGGTCACCCAGCCCACCGGGCCATCAAGTCACACAGCCTGGTGACCAGATGACACCTGATGACCCAGCGGCCAGACTTCCTAAGATGACCAGATGCAGGACCCAGTCACAAGTCACTTCGATGATGACAAGAGTGGTCATGCACTCTGAGTCCGCTGCTCAGGATACTCATTCCAGGGGCTGCTTACCTACCAGCGACATACCCCCTCCGCTTTCTTCCCTCTCAGGTGTGGTGGAGGGGGGTCCATGAGCAACCACTGACGGAGACAAAAGCTTGGCTTAGAGGATGACTTTCAATACACCGCAGTGAGGTAGCTGCTCTGCTACTTACAAAATCCTGACCCAGAATCAGGATGTCTATGAATGATTTAGCACTGGGTGCTCCACAAACATACCAATTCTGCTTACCAAAAGTGGTTTAGGCACTCGCATCCCATGCCTGGCTCCACGCCAGCGACCGAGCTTCTTATCCATTTAAAGTTTGAAAATGTGTTGAGATTATTTTGGCCAAAGACCTCTAATTCTTTGCTTTACCAGATAAAACTGGGGGTTCCAAGCAACAACTATCCTGAGGGAAACTTTGGAGGGCACAAGCTATAGACCTGACCTATTTACCTCTCAACAGTTTCACGCCCTCTTGAACTCTCTCTTCAAAATTCTTTTAAACTTTTCGATACAGTACTTGTTGGCTATCAGTTTCATGCCCGTATTCAGCCTTAGATGGAGTTTACCACTTGCTTTGGGCTGCATTCCCAAGCATCCCGACTCCAAGAAGACCCAATCCCAGTACGCCATGGGTTTCTACCGGCCTAGCACCATCCGCGAGGTGACCTTCGATCAGAAGGACTTGGGCCCCATGAACGACACTGGTGAGTTGGTCTTCTATATGCCACATTTGCCACGCCCACAGCCAGGAGTATATTTGCCACTGGGCTCTTCCCTCTTCACTCACCGTTATTGAGGGAATCCAGGTTAGTTTATTTTCCTCCGCTTAGTAATATGTTTAAATTTAGAGGGTCCCTACATCTGATCTGAAGTTGTAGTTGGATACTGAAGCATGGGGGAGCCGTGGAACACTGGCCACTGGGCTGCAAGGGCAACAGCAGTGCAACCTTTTTCTCGGATCAGAAACCAAGACCCGCTGGTGTAGGCGGCCACAGATGTGGGCACCTGAGGCAGTGGGAGCGGGCAGCCATGGGACTTCACAGGCAGCCATGCACGGCACACAGCCAGGTGCCCCAGGACAGGCCTGGGGCTGACTGGTTGCCAGCCTGCACCCTGCCCAGGGAGGGAAGGCTAGGCACGCCAACTGCATACCTCTGACATAGGACCGGGGATCCTGCAATGGACGATCAGGGTCTAACCTTGTGGGAGGATGAAGGGAGCAGAGCTAATCTGTGGTCCCCCCAGCCGTGCCCTGGGGAAGCCCTGGTGCAATTGACGATCAAGGGACCCTCACACAGACCCAGGAGGAACCGGGGCCGCAAGGTGCGTGAGAATGTCAATATGTCCTGCAATTCACACTAATTCTCACAGCTAGCTGCATTCTTCATCAATGTGTGAGCTGAGTGATCTACTGCCAAGATTCCCAGGCAACTTTTTGAAACATTCGCCCACCTGCAGGTGCATAAAGAGGCGCGAGGAAGATGATGCTTTCCTTCCATCTGCCGCCCGCATGGCGACAGCCTAATGCCCCGTCAAGGCTTCCCATCTGGGAGTCAGCCTCCAAAATTCGAAGAGCGTTACCAGGTGCATGGCCCAGAGCCCCCATCCCCCCATGGGTGAGGGTGGCTCCTGCAGCGATCGAAGCATGCAGCCCCACCACCACCAGTCCCTCCCAGAGGACTAGGCAGAACAGCGCAAGTATTTAAACCCTCAGCCTGTCCACACAGGACCGGAACATACAAGGTACTTGGAAACTAGGGAGGCTCACCCGACCTGCACGTCAGCCATCCCCCACCAGACTCAACCCCTGTGGTGTTGAGAATCCCCAGCTTGGGCAGATGCCCTGGGCCACGCCAGCAGGTTGGTGGGTAGCCCACACCCTGCCCTGGTCAGAGCCATCAGAAGGGAAGAGCCAGGTGGCTCCCTATCCCACATACCACCTACAGAGAGGAGCCAGCATCCCCTCTCAGCCTCATCTCATTCTCTTCCAGGCTGCCCTGTTGCCCAAGAAGGGCCGCACCTCAGCCGCCCTAAGCCCAGTCAGGTCAGGATCAGGTGCAGGAGGGCCTGGTGCAGCAGGATCTTCTGTGGCACTCCCAGCCAGAATAAACAAGTGGCTGGTCAACTGGCGTTGACTCAGACTTAATTGTGCACAGCTTAATTAAATTTATTGATCTGACAATTTTTCACTTCATCAACTTATTTTATTTTCAATTCTTTAAGCTGATCTAGTCAAAGACTTTAGCGTTGCATTATTTAGCGTATAACATTATTCATGCTTCTAACGCATCAAAACAATACAGAATACAATATTTCATCAAACACAAAAATACAAATATATCAATGTAATGTTGGTTAAATTGGCATTTGCCCAATGCATTTCGGGACGTTAGAAGAGTCCCTTCGTCAGGGGCACCACTGTAAAAAACATAAATATACAGGCACATCAGTTGAAATGTTTAAAGCATACAGAAATACCTTCTCCGTAATCACCCAGTGCAACTTTGTGTGAAAAAATATATATAATAAAAGCTTTTAACTCACACTATATAACCAGGTAGCTGAAACAAGTAACCAACTGGTATCTGCAGACAAAATCACAAAATAAATAAAGTATGAAACACGGTGCTTTCCTTGTAATCATCTAATATCTAACGGAATTTAGCCACCAGTATGCATACCTAACGACTTGGTTCCTCGGGTGGAAGAAATGTAACACCAAAATAGACTCTGTTCACCCTTCAGTATTTCTCGGACCAAGGTCAACCTACAACAAGTTGACAAACACCATTACCAACTCGTAATCACATTTTGACCGACACATGATCACAACGTGGTCGTTTACATACCTCGGGAAAGCTTCTACAAAGGCTGTAGTTCTCGTAATCACGCTACGTCCTTAAGACACCATGCATATCGACGAACCTGTGAAGTAATCACAAGAGCGCCATCACACTACTGGCCACAATCGAACCTTGCCAAATTATCACGGAGCACTAAGAGTCCTCACCTTTACAGAATCTCACACAACCGAAAAACGCCACTATCACCGTTCTCCAATCCTCGTTACGAACAAGCCTGCAGCTTCCGATGTTTAGATTCAGCGCTCTCTACTTAACCCAACATCAGCGTTCCTCATTGGCTGCTACATAAAGGCGTCTACCAATCCTGTCTTCTAAGCCTGTCCCTCCTCGCCGAGTCAGCCGATTCGTTCAGACAAAACGCTCTCATAGGTTCAAACTCCGTCATGTTAACCTATCTTAAAAAGCTTACGCGTTCCGTTATTTTGATAAGCCAAAACATTCTGTGCTTTATTGATACTGACAACTCAACACCGTTACTTAAAACAACGTTTCCTGCACAAGTGTTCAAAATTACGTGGATAACATAAAATAAAAGAAATAAATTGTGCAAAAGTAACAAAAAAAGAAGTGAGATGAATAAATAGACATGTATGCTTATTTCATGTGATTGGTACATACACAATTTTTACAGTCTCTGCTTCATTGATCAATGCTATTTACAAGTAACTACTCAATTCGATACGGTCATTCAGACCTCCTGGGGTCAGAGTTCCAAGCTTTTTTATCCAAAAAGTTTCTCTCTGCAACAATTTTTTATTCAGATCTATGCCTTCCCTGCTCTGTACATATTCAATGATTTGGAATCTTAACTGTGCTATAGAATGTTGTTTCTCTAGCCAATGGTTAGATAAGGGGGATGTTAGTGATTTGTTACGTATCCTGCTTTTGTGCTCTGAGATACGAATTTTCAATTTGCGTTCAGTCTTTCCTATGTACAACAATCCGCAAGGACACTTGATTGAATAGATAACCTGATTCGTGTTGCAGTCGCCATCATACGTTAACTTTATCGATTTACCAGAGTGTGGGTGTGAAAGTTCGTTGCCTAAGATCACATTGTTGCAGTGTACACAGTTAGTGCATTTGCGCATCCCTCTGAAATGTATTTGCTTTATTTCTTTGTTGCTCAATAACTCTTTTACATTTTTTGAACGAGTATAAGCAAAGAGTGGTTTATCCTTAAAGATTTGATTGAAGTCTGGCTCCTGTTCCAGAAGTTCCCATCTTTTTTTGATAATGTTTTTAATCTTTTGCAAGTTGGTGGAAAATTTTGACACAAATACATTACGCTTCTTATCACTTTGTGGTTTTTTTCATTAGTAATGTATCTCGATTCTCCTTCAGTGCTTTAATCTGTGCTTTTTCCAGTACGGTCGGTGGATATCCTCTTTTTTTGTAGTTTTCCTTATATTCATTTATGTGTTCAATACTTTTCTCAGGTTTAGTCACAATTCTCCTCAATCTAAGAAATTGTGAATAAGGTAGATTCCTTATTAGATTGGGGGGGTGAAAGCTCAAGAAGTGCAGCATACTATTTTTGTCGGTTGGTTTCCGATGTAAAGTGGTGACAATTTGGTTTCCTTCAATCATTACCTTCACATCTAGATATGCAATCTCAGACTTGCTAGTACTGTATGTCACTTGAATCCTCGGATTCCTGGTATTCAATTTCGAGATGTTATCCTTCAATTCAGTTTCAGATCCTGACCAAATCAAAAAAATATCGTCAATGAAGCGACAAAAGAATTCAAGGTTGTCGGTCCATTCATTGTGTGAAAAAATATAGTCTTGTTCGAATTTTGCCATATAAGTATTGGCATATACCGGAGCCCCAGTAAAGCCCATTGAAGTCCCATTTAATTGCATGTAGAACTTGTCTGCCCATTTAAAATAACTGTTTTGCAGACAGAATTGGGTCAACTCTAATATGAATATTGGGTTTAACTCAATTTCCGGATGTTGTAGTAACATCCATTCTTCTGCTTCCAGACCATCTGTATGACCAATTGAAGTGTACAAAGATACTATGTCTATGGTACATAGGATGTACTCTTTTCCAGTATGAAGTTTAATTTTTGCCAGCTTGAGTAAAAAGTCTGTCGTGTCCTGAATGTAGGTGTGCCAATTTTGAATGAATGGTTGTAAAAAATGATCGATTATTTTTCCCGCTGGCTCAAAAACAGAGTTGCATCCAGATACAATGGGCCTGAATGGCGGATCTTCCAACGATTTATGCACCTTCGGTAACATATAGAGGTTGGGTCTTTTTGGATTCTTAACCATCAAATATTTCGCCATCTTTTCTGTGATCCAATTTGCGTCTTCAGCTTTTTCTATCAGTGCGTGGAGTATCTTCTGTATTTCACAGGTTGGATCTTGCTCAAGTGGTAAATAGGTATTAGTGTCATTTACATGCTCCTGTACTTTTTTGTTGTAAAACTCAGAGTCCATCAATACTAGCGCTCCACCTTTATCTGCTTTCTGAAAGGTTAACTCCGTATTTCTACCCAATTGAACAAGTATACTTATTTCTCTCCTGTTTAAATTATTCTTTTGTGGGTTATTCTTGTTGTAGTTCAATTTTTTTAGATCTTTGCTTACAAGTGACTCAAATAAATCCAGTGTCTTGTGTGATGTAGGTGCTTCAAAAGTACTTTTTGGTCGAAATATTTCCTATTTCTTTTCCACAATTTCCTCCTTTTGGACAATATTGTCAAAAAAATAAAAAATGCCTTAATTTCAGATTCCTCATAAATTTGTAGAAATATATTTCATCCTCAAACAGGGAACCAGTATATGTGGGGACAAACGTAATGCCTTTTTTCAAAATTAACTCCTCTTGTGTTGTCAAGGAATACTTTGAAATGTTGATTATGAGGGTTTCCCCTGACTCCTTAATCCCTTCTTCACTCTTTCCTTCTCTTTTTCTTTTTAGGTCTCGCCTGTCGATGCGCATGCGCATCGAGCAAGCAAGACTATTGCGAGTTATCCACTCTTTATCTACACTGCAAGGAATCGTGGCGATTCCTTGCAGTGCCCGTGACTTTTAAGGTCAATGCGCATGCGCATTGAGCTTATGCGCATGCGCATTGACCTTAAAAGCGCGTGCGCGTGCACGTCCGTCTATGTTTACCCGCTCCGCCCCCTCCCCGCCGTCTCGCATTTCCCCCTGCCGCATCAAAGGCTTTCACGGCCGGCCGGCCATGCTTTCAGTTTCACGACCGGCCGGCCGTGTCAATTACATTACAAAGCCCGCTCTCCCTGCTCCGCCCCCTGCTCCGGCCAACATGGATTCTTCCCTGAGCAGCAGGCAGTGATTTCTGCTTCCTTCTCTTCCCGACACTCACCATGTTGCCTGTAAGCTACTCCACCTTCTGTCACTTTTCATCTCGATGACCAGCCCCTTTGGACTGTAGTTACGAATTAGATTGCGGCATCAGGATCAACGCATTTGCTGGCTGGAAGTTGTGCATTATTAATTGCCAGGGAGGGTTACTTTTCAACTATATTAATGTAGGTTGGCCGCGGCCTTGGCTGTTCTGCGCTTGTCACATGCGCTTACGCTTTTCTCAAAATCTAGGGTTATTCAGGCGTGGGCAGACAGTGCTAGCGGCATCATCTCTTTCTTCAAAGTTTGCTCAAATATTCGTTGTGTCGTTGGTGTGAAAGATCCTGGTATTTCTCATGTGATTTTAAGATTGCCGTGCGGTGGAAAGTCTACGGCCGGCCGGCCATGCTTTCAGTTTCACGACCGGCCGGCCGTGTCAATTACATTACAAAGCCCGCTCTCCCTGCTCCGCCCCCTGCTCCGGCCAACATGGATTCTTCCCTGAGCAGCAGGCAGTGATTTCTGCTTCCTTCTCTTCCCGACACTCACCATGTTGCCTGTAAGCTACTCCACCTTCTGTCACTTTTCATCTCGATGACCAGCCCCTTTGGACTGTAGTTACGAATTAGATTGCGGCATCAGGATCAACGCATTTGCTGGCTGGAAGTTGTGCATTATTAATTGCCAGGGAGGGTTACTTTTCAACTATATTAATGTAAGTTGGCCGCGGCCTTGGCTGTTCTGCGCTTGTCACATGCGCTTACGCTTTTCTCAAAATCTAGGGTTATTCAGGCGTGGGCAGACAGTGCTAGCGGCATCATCTCTTTCTTCAAAGTTTGCTCAAATATTCGTTGTGTCGTTGGTGTGAAAGATCCTGGTATTTCTCATGTGATTTTAAGATTGCCGTGCGGTGGAAAGTCTACAGCCGGCCGGCCATGCTTTCAGTTTCACGACCGGCCGGCCGTGTCAATTACATTACAAAGCCCGCTCTCCCTGCTCCGCCCCCTGCTCCGGCCAACATGGATTCTTCCCTGAGCAGCAGGCAGTGATTTCTGCTTCCTTCTCTTCCCGACACTCACCATGTTGCCTGTAAGCTACTCCACCTTCTGTCACTTTTCATCTCGATGACCAGCCCCTTTGGACTGTAGTTACGAATTAGATTGGGACATCAGGATCAACGCATTTGCTGGCTGGAAGTTGTGCATTATTAATTGCCAGGGAGGGTTACTTTTCAACTATATTAATGTAGGTTGGCCGCGGCCTTGGCTGTTCTGCGCTTGTCACATGCGCTTACGCTTTTCTCAAAATCTAGGGTTATTCAGGCGTGGGCAGACAGTGCTAGCGGCATCATCTCTTTCTTCAAAGTTTGCTCAAATATTCGTTGTGTCGTTGGTGTGAAAGATCCTGGTATTTCTCATGTGATTTTAAGATTGCCGTGCGGTGGAAAGTCTGCATCAACAGCACCAGCGCATTTTGACTTAGGAAAAAGATTATTATGACCGAGCCATTTAGAAATCCATCGTTTTGCGTTTCACACACAAGTGCATGAACATTTGTCTCTCCTCACTCTCTTCCCCAAACTAATGGTAAACTATTGTGTGCCGTTACCAAATAATTGCAAGAGGTGAATGTCTTGAATACGTTTTGTTGGCCAATAATGCTTCTTCTAGAAGAAAACTTATAAGTAAGGGCAAATACATCTTTGTAGTGTTGTCCCATTACTGTGCTGTTGTAACAATATGTTGTGGCGTTTTTCTGTCTGTTACTTTTGATGGAATTTTGAGGGTGTAGGAGTTTTTTAATTTAATTTGACAATGTACAAGAAGACCTCCGTCTCGTTTGTTTAATTTAACCCGCTCCGCCCCCTCCCCTTCCCGCCGCCTCTCCCTACCCGTCTAAATGTATTAGCTATTTTTTGATATTTCTGGCAGCACACTAGAATACATTTTTTTTAGCAGGAATAACACAAAATGCTACCGCAAACACTTTCAACAACGTTGTTGCCGTTTTTACACTTTCAACAACGTTGTTGCCGTTTTTATTGTGTCATATTGCAGTGACAAGTATGTCTCATAAACCTTTTCCGTGAGTTACTTATTTATTTAAAAAAAAAATCAAAAGCTGAAAAGATATTCAACCTCATAAGGCTCCAACTTCATTCATATTTTTCTCATTTGCTTTTATACGACTAAATCATCACCATGTCGTGCCACATATACCTCACCCACACAGTATCACTCTGTACCCAAATAACCATTGTACAGTTTTTTGAATTGTTTTTATTGACGTACTGGCCGGAAGTACTGGCTTCCCAGTTTACATCAAAGGTGGTTAGGAAATGCTGGGTGCAGACATTGCAGGTAAAGAAAAATAACATTTAACACAACTAAAAAATGTAATAAGCTAATAAGATTTCAATAAGATTTAAAAAAATACCTCACTGACACGTTGCATATATAAGGAAGTTCTGACACTGCCATATGACACAACAAACAAAACTTGAACAATGTTGCTGCAAAATGTTGCAGTAGCGTGTTTTTACCACAATGAATTTGGAGTTGCTCCAAAAAAATCTATGTTGCAATGTGTTCCCAGAGCTGCTCATAAATAGCTAATATATTTGGTCTGCCTGTGAAAACATTGCATGTACAGAAGAAGAATGAATATTATGTTCATGACATAGGGGCTTCTAACTTCATTTCTGGCTCTCACGCTGTCCATTGCAGCTAGACTTTTGTTTACTCTACAAACTGCACATTTCCAGTTACCGATGTGTAACGACCTTGGCCCGTATTACATAATGGGTTCACTGTTCCACTTTGCGCCACGGCACACCTTTAATCAGGCACACCAGGAACAAACAGGAACAATGCACCCTATTAGAAGGAATGCGCTGCTTTTGCTCTGCCGGTGTTTGAGCACACGCATTCTGGGATGAATGTATTACATACATGGGGGGCTTATGTGCAAGCCTCTTGTGCTGCCGGTTCGTCACCTTTCCACACATTACAAGAGACCCACCGGCAGCGCAAGGGGCTTCTAAATAAGCCCCATAATACCTTGGCCTTGTGCGCTTGTAAACTCACTTCGCACCATTTAAGCTGCATGGGACGTCCGAGCGTTAGTGGCCTGGGGAGTTTGGTGGCAAACATACATCACCCTCAACCCCTCACCCTCAACCCCTCACTCACCCTCACTCTCACTCACCCTCACTCACCCTCACTCAGCCTCAACTACTCACCCTCACCCACCCTCAACACCTCACTCACCCTCACCCTCACTCACCCTCACCCTCCCTCACCCTCACCCTCACCCTCACTCACCCTCACCCTCCCTCACCCTCACCCTCAACCTCACTCACCCTCACTCACCCTCAACCCCTCACCCTCAACCCCTCACTCACCCTCACCCTCACTCAGCCTCAACTACTCCCCCTCACCCTCACTCACAACCCCTCACCCTCAACACCTCACCCTCACCCTCAACACCTCACTCACCCTCACCCTCAACACCTCACCCTCACCCTCACTCACCCTCACTCACCCTCACTCTCACTCACCCTCAACCCCTCACCCTCAACCCCTCACTCACCCTCACTCTCACTCACCCTCACTCAGCCTCAACTACTCCCCCTCCCCCTCACTCACCCAAAACCCCTCACCCTCACTCACCCTCAACACCTCACTCACCCTCACTCACCCTCACCCTGCCTCCCTCACCCTCAACACCTCACTCACCCTCACCCTCACTCACCCTCACTCTCACTCACCCTCAACCCCTCACCCACCCTCACCCACCCTCACCCACCCTCACCCACCCTCACTCACCCTCACTCACCCTCACTCACCCTCACTCACCCTCACTCACCCTCACTCACCCTCACTCACTCACCCACCCTCACACAGTGCAATAGGTCTCGGAGCATTTGAGTTAGAGCTTTTAGAATTGTTTATGGCTTTTTTTATTTGTAATTCTTTAGCATTGGCTACAGGAAACAAAAATGCTAAAGATTTACAAAAAATACCCATAAACAATTCTAAAAGCACTAACTCTAATGCTGCGAGACCTATTGCATTTCCAATGCTTGTTCCTCTCCTTGTTTTTTTGTGGTGTCCAAGTCTGGAGGTCGATCTGTTTCCAAAGTTTCCAATAAAAAAGACACCTGTGCACCTGAAGTAGCTGCTTTATCCTGGCTCGGTATATTACTGACAGTTGATGTAATTTTGACCGGTGCTCTTGATGGGTCTACATCCTTATCTGTAGCCAGGCTTTCTTCAGATGAATTTGTTGGGCGCCGTGTGAAACGTCTTTTTGCATATACTTCTGCCCATGTATATGCTTCATTAAGTTTATAGTCTATGGTGTCTCTTTTAAATTTCCTAAGCTTTGTTTCTTGTAGCTCCTTTCCATACTCATCCAATTTAATATTGAGATCACTCAAGAATCTGCCAAGATCTTCTTCTGTCATTCTCTCAGAGAGGTCTGTTTTTATAATTGAAATTTCAGTTTTTAATTCGTCAATTGTTTTCGCTAGTTCCTCTTTGATAAGAAGGATTAAATCCAGTGAGCATTTGTTCAGAATTTGGTACCACTTCTCCATAAATTGAGCATTGTTTTGTAGACGATATAACATAGGTTTAATGGATAATCTGAGTCCCCTTGGGATCCGTTTGACCTTATGGTACTGAATCAAAGTTGACGCGTGTAATCGTTGATTTAACTCACGTTTAGCAATGAATTCAAGTTGTTTGAGCTGATGACTAATTGATCCACTGTGTGCCTGTAGATCACTTACTTCCTTTATAAGACCATAGACGTCGGCTGCTTGTTCTGTGGTATAAGCTCTTGTTGTAGCTCTGTTATCTGTCAATGAAGCTATAGATTCAAAAGACATTCTCAGCGTTTATCAGTGGGTGCTCTAGAAAAAGGTGGGTAATTTGTAAAACTAAAGAATGTGTTCTGAGCACACCTTTTCTTTTCAAGGTTTTTAGAAATTAATTTGGAAAGTTTTTTTGATCCGCGTGCTACAATTAATAGAGTATACCCAATACTCTGAATTACAATAAACAAGTGGCTGGTCAACTGGCGTTGACTCAGACTTAATTGTGCACAGCTTAATTAAGTTTATTGATCTGACAATTTTTCACTTCGTCAACTTATTTTATTTTCAATTCTTTAAGCTGATCTAGTCAAAGACTTTAGTGTTGCATTATTTAGCGTATAACATTATTCATGCTTCTAACGCATCAAAACAATACAGAATACAATATTTCATCAAACACAAAAATACAAATATATCAATGTAATGTTGGTTAAATTGGCATTCGCCCAATGCATTTCGGGACGTTAGAAGAGTCCCTTCGTCAGGGGCACCACTGTAAAAAACATAAATATACAGGCACATCAGTTGAAATGTTTAAAGCATACAGAAATACCTTCTCCGTAATCACCCAGTGCAACTTTGTGTGAAAAAATATATATAATAAAAGCTTTTAACTCACACTATATAACCAGGTAGCTGAAACAAGTAACCAACTGGTATCTGCAGACAAAATCACAAAATAAATAAAGTATGAAACACGGTGCTTTCTTTGTAATCATCTAATATCTAACGGAATTTAGCCACCAGTATGTATACCTAACGACTTGGTTCCTCGGGTGGAAGAAATGTAACACCAAAATAGACTCTGTTCACCCTTCAGTATTTCTCGGACCAATGTCAACCTACAACAAGTTGACAAACACCATTACCAACTCGTAATCACATTTTGACCGACACATGATCACAACGTGGTCGTTTACATACCTCCCGAGGTATGTAAACGACCACGTTGTGATCATGTGTCGGTCAAAATGTGATTACGAGTTGGTAATGGTGTTTGTCAACATGATCACAACGTGGTCGTTTACATACCTCCCGAGGTATGTAAACGACCACGTTGTGATCATGTGTCGGTCAAAATGTGATTACGAGTTGGTAATGGTGTTTGTCAACTTGTTGTAGGTTGACATTGGTCCGAGAAATACTGAAGGGTGAACAGAGTCTATTTTGGTGTTACATTTCTTCCACCCGAGGAACCAAGTCGTTAGGTATGCATACTGGTGGCTAAATTCCGTTAGATATTAGATGATTACAAGGAAAGCACCGTGTTTCATACTTTATTTATTTTGTGATTTTGTCTGCAGATACCAGTCGGTTACTTGTTTCAGCTACCTGGTTATATAGTGTGAGTTAAAAGCTTTTATTATATATATTTTTTCACACAAAGTTGCACTGGGTGATTACGGAGAAGGTATTTCTGTATGCTTTAAACATTTCAACTGATGTGCCTGTATATTTATGTTTTTTACAGTGGTGCCCCTGACGAAGGGACTCTTCTAACGTCCCGAAATGCATTGGGCGAATGCCAATTTAACCAACATTACATTGATATATTTGTATTTTTGTGTTTGATGAAATATTGTATTCTGTATTGTTTTGATGCGTTAGAAGCATGAATAATGTTATACGCTAAATAATGCAACGCTAAAGTCTTTGACTAGATCAGCTTAAAGAATTGAAAATAAAATAAGTTGACGAAGTGAAAAATTGTCAGATCAATAAATTTAATTAAGCTGTGCACAATTAAGTCTGAGTCAACGCCAGTTGACCAGCCACTTGTTTATTGTAATTCAGAGTATTGGGTATACTCTATTAATTGTAGCACGCGGATCAAAAAAACTTTCCAAATTAATTTCTAAAAACCTTGAAAAGAAAAGGTGTGCTCAGAACACATTCTTTAGTTTTACTCCCAGCCAGAAGACATTGCCATTTGGTTTTCCCCGCAGGTTGTGTTGGGTGAGTGTGGGTTCCATCTCAGGAGGGCCTACCATTTCGCTCCTCCTAGAGGAGCCAGGGCCGAGGTCAACCCCTTCCCCGGTCCTCAACTCTTGGGTCCTTCTAGGTGGAGGAGCCCTCCCCACGCCCAGTCCTCACCCAAGTGCCCCAGTGACTGCAGACCACTCTGCCGAACTTGGCATGAAAGGGTAGGGCCATTACCTGTGCCTACGGTGTGTTACATCTGGGAGGCTGCCAAGGGTTTTGCCCTGGTGTCCTCAGTCGCTTGGACTGCTCCACTGTTAATGATCCTTCCACAGGTTCACTACAGAAACCTAGCTACAACTTTTATTTCCTCTAGATAGTCAAGTTTGATCGTCTTCTCCGCACTCCACCAGGGCCAGCGCTGGCCCTGGCGGAGCTGAATTGAGGACCTCACTAAACCATCCAATCGGTTATAGTGACGGGCGGTGTGTACAAAGGGCAGGGACTTAATTAACACAAGCGTTTGACCCGCACTTACTCATTCATGGGAAATAATTGCAATCACCAATCCCGATCATGAAAGGGGTTCAGCAGGTTACCCGCACCTCTCGGCGAAGATTAGACACACGCTGATCATTCATTGTAGAGCATGGGCATCCCTAGACATCTAAGGGCATCACAGACCAGTTATTGCTAAATCTTGTGTGGCTGTACGCTGCTTGTCCCTCTAAGAAGTTGGACCCCGACTGCCGGGGGTCACATAACTTGTTAACATGGAGGGGTCTCATTCATTATCGGAATTAACCGGACAAATCCCTCCAACAACTAAAAACAACCCTGCACCACTAGCCACGAAATCAAGAAAGAGCTATCAATCTGTCAATCCTTTCCGTGTCCGGGTGATATTTCATTATTTCTAGCTGAAGTATTCAGGCAACCGGCCTGCTTTGAACACTCCAATTTTTTCAAAGTAAATGCTTCGTACCCCCAGGACACTTAGTCAAGAGCATCAGGGGGGCACCAAGAGGCAGGGGCTGGGACAGGTGGTAGCACACCTCATGGTGGACTGCCAGCTTGATCCCAAGATCCAACTAAAGCTTTTTACCTGCAGCAGCTTTAATGTATACGCTATTGGAGCTGGAATTACTCCGTCTGCTGGCACCAGACTTGCCCTCTAATGGATCCTCATTAAAGAATTTAAAGAGTACTCATTCCAATTACAGGGTCTTGATAGAGTCCGGTATTGTTATTTTTCATCACTACCTACCTGAGACTGGAGTGGGTAATTTGTGCGCCTGCTGCCTTCTTTGGATGTGGTAGCCGTTTGTAAGACTCCCTCTCTGAAATGGAAACGTAATTCCCCATTACCCATGGTCACCATGGTAGGCACCGAAAGTACCATTGAAAGTTGATAGGGCAGACATCTGAATGTATCGTCACTGGGACGTGTGATTGGCCTGAGGTTATCTAGGGTCACCAAAGCAGCAGGCGAGCCCTAATTGGTCTTAGTCTGATAAACGCATGCATCCGGTGATGTCAGGGCTCATCGGCATGTATTAGCTCTAGAATTACCACAGTTAACCAAGTAACAGATGAAGTGATCAAAGGAACCATAACTAATTTAATGGGCCATTTGTAGTTTCACTTTACTGGCTGTGTGCCCTTACACATGCATGGCTTAATCTTTGAGAAAAGCATATGCTATTGGCAGGATCAACCAGGAAGACACACCTGCTGGACGGGTAGTTGGGGGCTGTGTATTCATCCCAGACTGACCTTCACACTCTTCAGGGGCCTGCTGGGGAAACCCACCCGCCTGGGGGTGCTTGCTGAGGGGACAGGTGGGGTCACACAGGCACCAGCAAGCCCAGGCATTTCTATAGAAGGGAGAGGTGGTCTGAGGTGCAGCCTGAGGGAGACACAGGGGTGCAGGCATTGGCGGCCAAGGAAACCCCATGCAATGGTCATTTCAAGATGCTGCAGAAATAGGGTAGGCAGAGGAGGTCAACAGCGTGGTCCACAGGGGCCTGGACTGCCAGGCAGAATCTGGGACCTGATGCCACCCGTCCCCCTTCCACTCTGGTATCAAAAACAATGGTCCTAGACCTTAATTTTCAAATGGAGCAAATCAAGCTTATTATTATTAGTTTCTTTTTTTGTTTTGTTGAGCTTACTTTTACTTGCTCACAATATTTAGTATAAACATTTGGACTTAAAATGCAACAACCCAAAATGATATATAGGTGAATGACCACATTTTAATTCACCATATTTTCGACAAACATTTGAAAGTTCATATTAGTTAATGACACTTTTGATACATAAGGAGGATGCTCCTAAGAACGTTGCAAAAGAGAAATGCTCAAGAGTTAGAAGAGTGAGTGAAAAGAGCAGAGGTTGGTGACTTTAGGGGTTAGTGAGTGCCTCAGCCTGCGGGTCTCCTTCAGGACAGGTGGGCAACCTCAGTACCAGTGTGGTGTCAGGCTCCTAGGTATAAATGGTAGGGTATCAGGGTTGTGCATAGGCTAAAAACTGCAAATTACTCCAGCCTGTATTAGTAGGCCCTATCGCAGACTTACCCATGAGAAGATCAGGGCAGTCGTTGTGATCAGCAATAGATGCAAGGCATCATGTGAAAATCTCCAGCACTCTCAAGTCATGGAGAACCATGGGTCCATCCGTGGTTATGTTCTAATCTGTATAGGGAGGGGTTAATATTAGTAACTTGCATTCATAATAAGGTGAGTGGGCTTAGTGAACAATACCAGGGTGCTTTACCAACTACCCCACTCAATAAAGTCTGCTCCTAATCGCGATTACTGTAGGTATGTAGATATCTCAAGGGTTTCTAATTTTCATATGGGGAGGGCAGTGGCCTCATCTGTAGTGAGAGGAGCCACCAAGTTTGTTAATCAGTGAGCCAAACGGGCCATCGTTATCTTGAACGCATTAGGGCCCCAAGGGGCATGCACTTACCCAACGTGTATGGAATTCCTTTGTGTGCCGATGAGGTCACAACTGAAAGGAAATGAAGTGGGTGTTAATGGGATCTATTCTTACAGTGCGTACTCACAAGGTCAAGGCGTTCTAAAAGAGGACCTCTCACCTAGGGCAGCAGATGTCTGCTCTGATCCTTTCCATCGGGTTCCGGGGAACAGCAACTGCCCGAATGGCAGCGAGGACGTTTTTGAACGTCTAAAAACGTGATGGAGTGCCGGTGACCGTGCGTGTCACCGCGCCGGTTCTAGTGCGTCTAAGGGCAAGAGAGGAAAGACTGCTCCGGTCTCTTGTAAAAGTTACACATGGTTGGAATCCTACTATAAGTGGCATTTGTAAGCCCATAGTACGAGGTATTCAACAGCGTATACATTCAATATGGTAATTCAATCGGTTACAACATATTTGCAGTATAGTACACAGCATATTCAGAGTTAGATGGTACCTATAGATCAATCCAACCGGTTTGTCATATATTACTAAGCATAATGATAGAAAGAGTTAGTGACAGTGCAGCATAATTACAATGTAGTGCAAAACATAACTACAGTTACGATACAATGGTAACTACTTACATCCAATGGTTATTTCTAATGTAAACATATGTCTATTTCTAGTGTGAACATATGTAATGTTTCTCAAAACCGGGGTGGAGTACTGTATGCACAAGGATTAATTGTAACCCCACAGTGTTAGATTGTACCTTCTGGTCAGTGCAACCGGTTTATCATATATTACAGGCAATACTCAACATAATGATATAAAGTATTAGTAATAATGTAATCAACAGAGGGAAGTGTTCCCCACCAATGTCAGTGGTGTATTATGTACTCTGGGTAGTACTCAGCGCCCAGATGCATTGGAATGACAACTGGTTTATTGCAAAGGCAAGGGGGCATCCCCATATTATCATGGCCCTGGTGATACTAGGTAGAGGCACCGTATAATGCGATGAGAGGTTCCAGATTCCTGGTGTCTGGCATCTGATGCGACTACAATGTTGTAGGATGCAGCATTTTGCTTTTTGGATTGTTTGGCCTATATACATGAAATTGCAAGGGCAGATGATTGCGTATATGACCCCTGCGCTGTTGCAATTGGTATGTTCTTGCAGCTCGTGTGTCTGATTGTTGTGAGTGAAACATGTCATGTCCTGAGCCATAAGGCATGCTTTGCATTGACCGCACTTCTTGTGTCCTTTAATGGGTGGGAGCCCCCATAGGGTAGTCTGGCCCGTAGTGGTGGTGCATGGTAATAGAGGCTTCACTACGTGATCTCTTACGTTTTTGCTTTTTTTGAAGCATGTCGTGGTGGGGGCGCCTTGTCAAGTACATCTGACACCAAGTGCCAGTGCTCGTTGATGATTTTCTTGACAGCAATACTCTTTGTAGAGAAGGTTGTGACACACACCAGACGGTCCTCTCTAGCCTCCTTCTCTATGCTAGGGGCTAAGAGATGTTCTCTGTGGTTATGCCATGCCCGTTTGCGTGCCTGTTTGAGTAACCCCACGGCATTAAGTCGGGTCAAAACGTCGACACTCCCAAAAACCTTCTTGGATCGCTTATAGCCCTAACCATTGAAAGCGTGCTACAGAAGTAAAATGACTGTGACAACATTAGTGTAGAAAATACTATGTGTAAATACTGAATGCGACCAAGATGTCACTGACTGGAATCATTGGACCAGTTATTGTGTTCCTTTTTTTTAATAAAGTCACCAACCTCTGCTCTTTTCACTCACTCTTCTAACTCTTGAGCACTTCTCTTTTCGCACGTTCTTAGGAGCATCCTCCTTATGTACCAAAAGTGTCATTAACTAATATTAACTTTCAAATGTTTGTCAAAAATATGGTGAATTAAAATGTGGTCATTCACCTATATATCATTTTGGGTTGTTGCATTTTTAGTCCAAATGTTTATATTAAATATTTTGAGCAAGTAAAAGTAAGCTCAAAAAAAAAAAAAGAAACTAATAATAATAAGCTTGATTTGCTCCATTTGAAAATTAAGGTCTAGGACCATTGTTTTTGATACCGAACTGTACCCAGGTCCAGTACCATTTTGGGTCACCCCATTTTTGATAATGGCCCCTTCCACTCTGGTCAGACCACTAGGGGGGAAGGAGCTACCACAGCTGCTCGACCTTCGCTCTGCTGGGTAGGGTCTCCACAAATGACAGGCCCTCGAGTCAGAGGGTTCCTGGCAGGGTGAAAGTTCTTTGCTTGAAACACCAACTGATACTGGCCAAGCAGTCCATCTGCAATGGACGAAGCTTGCCGAATCGATCGGAGTATATGGCACTGGCCAGACCACCTCTGGGCAGGCTGCCCTGCACCAGGAAGTCAGCTTTGTCTCCCTGCCTGCTCTCGGGCAAGGCAGGCTCAGAGGAAATGCCTATCAGGCAGGGCTGGGAGGCAAGTGTGTAACCCGGCCCTTGAGAGACCTGGTGGACAAGCCCAGGCCCTGGTGCCACCCGGCTGAGAACCTCTGGACCAAAAAGGGATCCAGAGTACCCTGTCCCTACTAATTCAGAAGAAGGCAACCACACTTTCTTGTAATCTGTGCGCACTGGGTGACAGAGGGGACCACTGGTGAGAACACAGCCAACCTCCTGGAGTTCTGCCTGGGTTTGAGGAAGCAAATGAGCCCTTATCAAAACTTCCAATGCAGCAAGGATTTGGCTTCATGTCCCTTAAAACAATGGGCGACGCTGGCCAAGCAATTCATTCCTCAACAGACCAAATATGCCCAATAGATCGGAGTATACAGCAATGGCCAGACCCTTCCAGGACAGGGCGCCCGCACCAGGATGTTAGATTTGTCTTCCTGCCTGCTCTCAGGGAAGGCAGGCTCAAAGAAATTACCCATTGAGCAAGGCTGGGAGGCTGGTTTGGGCCTGTGCCCCTGGGAGACCGGGTGTCACCTGGCTGAGAACTGTTGGAGTGCAAGGCGATCCAGAGTACCCTGTCCCTAGTAATCTGGAAGAAGGCTACCACCCTTTCTTGTAATCCGAGCGCCCTGAGTAACAGAGGGGACCACTGGCAAGAAGGCACCCACCCATTCTAGGTCTTTGGACATGCGGTGAGCCACAGAACGGGGCTCAGGATCGGGGTCCTCCACTCTAGGGCCCACTGTGGTCATGACCAGAGCATATGAACCTGGCCAAGCAGGGGAAACCATCCAGGACCCAATCGACCCCTGTCCCAGGCCCTTGGTGGTGTAGCAGGCCAGAGGACGAAGCCCAGAGTGGGAGGGTCATCCCCTGAGACCGGCAGGTCACCCTGGTGGATGGCCCTACCGCTTACATTTAAATTGCGCCCTAAGCTTGAGATAAAGTGCAAGGCTGAGCCAGTATTGCTTAGTGGAATATTTCTACTTGAGGTAGACCCTCCAGTACATATTCAATATGAGGATAACTGCCAAGGGTAAGCCTCATAAAATGTGTAAATTTGTGTAGAAATAGTATGCAATATTATTCTTGGCCCTTGCTTGCTTTAGGATTTCATGCAATGCAAGGTCATGCCATTTCAGTTAGATGTGGTTTTGTATGAAAACATATGGGTATTTTCGCTCCACCAGCCCCCAAAAAAAACTATTCTTTGAGACTTATTCCCCTTTGTATATGTGCTGCAGAACGCAGGAGGCATGCAACGAGGAAGTAAGGAGGGAAATAAAGATATTTCACCTCATTACGCTAGCCTTGAGTAGGAGCACCGTTTTGGTAAAAACCCATGCTTACAAGTCTTTGTAAATATGGGTTTACTTCAAAATACATGGATGGTTGCATGGAAACGCCCATTCTCCACCCATGTAGCACCTACCTGACACAATGTACTATAGACATCGCTATGCACTGTGTTGATTTTTTTTTTTTTCTTTTTTTTTTTTTACAAATCCACATAAATTGAGCTTTCTGTGGCTTGTGATTCCCAAAACAGATTTTGCATTGGATCTGCACCAAAAAATAAAGCAAGCCCAAAGTAAAATGTTAGTAAATTTCAGTAGCGATGCGATGCAACGAGCGCAACGAAATTCGTTTTATATATTTAATTGCTTACTCACCTCCGTTCATCCATATTCCAGTGTTTACTACCCTCCACTCTGCCCCGCCCCGCCACGCCTCACTACCCCATGGAACGCCCTCTACGGACTGCTACTGGTAAATTTGGGCCACAGTGAATATAGGACTATATGAACTACATAGCCCTCCACAATCACACACCTCTCTCTTTGACAGCATCAGCTGACATCTTCTATCCCATGCACGATTACTCAAAATAGAGTTAAGCGCCCAGAAATTGAAGATCAGGAATTAAAACAAAATGACAGGAGTGAAGGGTGAAAGAGGTTTTCATTTGGTATTGTTTTTGTGCAGCTCAACTTTAAGAGTGCTAAGTAAGGGCACGTACAGAGGTATTTAGATTATTCATGTAACCACATTTGTTCCATGATTTTATTTGTTTTCTTTTAAATAAAGCCAGAATAAACACAACTTTGTAGCAAACTGCTTGCTGCAGTGAAACCGCATTTTTTTTGAAGACATGTCTTTAACAGGACAGGGTTTGGTCGGTCAGCCATGTCACCTGTCCCTGTGAAGGATGGGATGGTAATGCTGCAAGGCAAGGAAGGGTGAACTGTTTGAATCCGCCAGCCTCGAGCAGCGGGAACAATTTGGAAAGCTGATGCTTTTCTAACAAGCAATGATATCCAGCTGTTTGTGTGACACGGCTGTAAATGACTCCGTCCTGTCCTGTAATCCTTGTTTGCACAAGGCCGAGATCCTGGAGCACTCTCTCTGCAGGATTCCTGGCGGAGCTGGGGACAGCATGCAGGCGATGTGGGACAAATGGAGCGCTGGTGCACCAGTGTGGGACATTTCACACATGATGACACAAGGCAGTAATCCCCTAGATTTACACCGCTGAGGACGCTCACACCAGCTCCCGACATTTCAGGGGCTTGTTAGCTCTACTAGTCGAAAAACACAGCACTGCAGGCCTGCTGCTGAGAGGAGGAAAATACGAGGGCTCTCGAAGCTTCTTCAGCCTGCCTTCCCAGCAGAGGCTGATCAATGTAAGTGCAAAGCTAATCAGCGGAAGGACCCTCTTAGGTGGAGGGCCCGGGAGGGGCAGACGGCGCGGGGACAGGAGTACGCGATGGATTTCGACCTCTTTAACCCCGGGATGCTAATAAAAACGCAAAGGCTGTGCTCACATGATACTAACGCCTTTGTCAATACAATTGTCAAGGAGGGATGCAGAAAAGGTTGCACAGAACACGCTGGGCATATGTTTTTTGTAGAACTCTAATTTCTGCATAGTGAAGTTGAGGGATAATGTTCTGGCTAAGTCGCATTACGACCGCAATAAAGGGGAATCCTTTTTTTGCCGTTTTTTATATGGCGCCCACTCGGCCCAAGGGCATTGCGTGCTCTACATGAGCACTGCAGAAGATTTCATTACACAGGGTCAGATACATTTTTAAGTCATAGGGAGATTAAGGGTCAAGGACCAGATTTATCAAGGTTTTGCATCACCGTTGCACCATGCAAGGGGGCACAAGGGCGACGGAAAACCTAAGTGAGATATTTCAAGCCACGCCAGATTGCATCAATCAATCAATCAATCAATTTTAAAGCGCACTACATACCTGCGAGTGTCTCAAGGCGCTGGGGGGGGGAGGGGGGGGGGTCGTTACTGATCGAACTGCCAGGTCTTTAGTATCCTCCTGAAGGTCAGCAGGCCAGCAGGTCTGTCGTGTGCTGGTTGTTCTTCGGATGCGCGGGACGGTGGCGAGTGAGAGGTAGGCGGAGCGGAGCTGGCGGTTGAGGATGTAGAAGGAGAGCCGTCTGTTGAGGTAGGCTGGGCCGGTCTTGTGGAGTGCCTTGTGTGCGTGGTGAGGAGCTTGAAGGATATCCTCTTGTTGACGGGGTGCCAGTGCTGGTTTCTCAGGTGGGAGGTGATGTGGCCGTGGCGTGGTACGTCGAGGAACAGTCGTGCCAAGGCGTTTTGGATGCGTTGTAGTCGTTTGATGAACTTGGTCGGGGCTCCCGCGTAAAGGGCGTTTCCATTGTCGAGTCTGCTGCTGACGAGGGCCTGGGTGAATGTCTTTCTTGTATCTGTCGGGATCCATCTGTTGATCTTGCGGAGCATGCGGAGGGTGTTGAAGCAGGAGGAAGATACAGCGTTGACTTGCTTGGTCATTGAGAGCATTGAGTCGAGGATGATTCCCAAGTTGCGTGTGTGGTCGGTGGGTGTCGGGGCTGCCTCCAATGCCGTCGGCCACCAGGAGTCGTCCCAGGCTGAAGGGTTGGAGCCGAGAATGAGGACATTTATCTTGTCCGAGTTCAGCTTCAGACGGCTGGTCTCCATCCAGTCGGCGACGGCCTTCATTCCTTCATGGAGGTTTGCTTTGGCGGTGATGGGGTCCTTGGTGAGGGAGAGGATCAGCTGAGTGTCATCGGCGTAGGAGATTATGTTAAGGTGGTGCTGTCAGGCTACATGTGCGAGCGGGACCATGTAAATGTTGAACAGCGTCGGGGTGAGGAAGGATCCCTGGGGTGCACCATAGATGATCTTGAAGGCTTTGGAATGGAATGGGGGGAGGCGGATGCTGTAGGTTCTGCCTGAGAGGAAGGAGGTGGTCCAATCCAGAGCCTTGTCATCTGGAGGATGGAAGGCAGAGCAAATCCCTGCCTTGCGTTACTCTGCAGCAGGGAAGCGTTCCATAGGTGTAGCATGGGTGTTCCCAATCATCCCCACTCAGATTATGGCCCATTACCAGATTCACTATTAGTGGCAGACCTGGGAATGTGGCGAAATACTATGGCTCCCCAGTTGAGGTCTAACGAGGAGAAATATGTTTATTTCTCCTTGTTCTTTCTTCTTTCTTCTTTCTATGTGTGCTGCATTCGCAGCGCACATACAAAGAGGGAAATGGCTCTCAGGATTATTTTTCTATGGGAAGGTGCTCCTTCCTGGACAAAAAAAAGTCCTACCTACAATGTAGGCACCGTTGTACCATGACGAAATGCAAGCACACAATGCCTATTGGGCTGAAAGGACTTCAGCCCCCGTCGTGTTCTGTAGCCAGGGGTGCCGGCCTACAGCTGTGTGGGTCTCTGTCCCAGGGAAAGCCTGGTTGAAGTACGGTTGGGGAAGAGAGTGTCAGACCATTTTCTTTTCAACAACATACACATTCAGTTTATCTTGCTTCTGTAGTGTCCTCAAATGAGGCAATCGAGGTCGCAGATGCATCACAATATCCAGGACCAAAGCCTCACAGTGGGGATCTGATTGCGCAAGGCAGTGTGCTTTGCTGATCACCACTGTTTTAAAGAGAGTCAATGTTTGCCCATTAACGCTGGTAGAAAAAACTGCATCTGCACTTCAAAGCAATTTCTGCTATCTTCCTGTGCTTTAAAGCAAACAATGATTCAGAAAAGGGGGTGGTGATGAACAGAGTGTCTGAATTAAGCAGACCACTCTTACCCAGTCCAAAGATCAGGGCTTGATCCATCACCGTTTTTTAGCTCACTGCACCATCCCAGCTCAGAACTTGGCTATATGCAAATTAGTCTGACCCTGGCCCAGTGCATCCTGGGAACAGGGCAGACCAAACTACCAAGCCAATTCTTATACTGGGAAGGAAACAAGCTACCGGGGAACGGTTTCTGGCATTTCAGCCGTCTTCGGCCCGGCTTGCTTGAATCCTGATGGTGCAATGAGCTAGGGACTCACATCTGAGTATACCCTTCCACGCTTATGGTGGACAAACATGATTCAGAAAAGGGGGTGGTGATGAACAGAGTGTCTGAATTAAGCAGACCACTCTTACCCAGTCCAAAGATCAGGGCTTGATCCATCACCGTTTTTTTAGCTCACTGCACCATCCCAGCTCAGAACTTGGCTATATGCAAATTAGTCTGACCCTGGCCCAGTGCATCCTGGGAACAGGGCAGACCAAACTACCAAGCCAATTCTTATACTGGGAAGGAAACAAGCTACCGGGGACCGGTTTCTGGCATTTCAGCCATCTTCGGCCCGGCTTGCTTGAATCCTGATGGTGCAATGAGCTAGGGACTCACATCTGAGTATACCCTTCCACGCTTATGGTGGACAAAAATGATTCAGGGACAGACTGATTTGCATATAGCCAGGTTCTGAGCTGGGATGGTGCAGTGAGATAAACAACGGTGATGGATCAAGCCCTGATCTTTGGACTGGGTAAGAGTGGTCTGCTTAATTCAGACACTCTGTTCATCACCACCCCCTTTTCTGAATCGTTTTTGGCCGCTATCGGTGTAACAGGGTATACTCAGACATGAGTCCCTTTCTCACTGCACCATCAGGATTCAAGCAAGCCGGGCCGAAGAAGGCTGAAATGCCAGAAACCGGTCCTCGGTAGCTAGTCTCCTTTCTGGTGAAGAATTGGCTTGGTAGTTTAGTCTGCCCTGTTCCCATGATGCACTGGGCCAGGGACAGACTGATTTGCATATAGCCAGGTTCTGAGCTGGGATGGTGCAGTGAGATAAATAACGGTGATGGATCAAGCCCTGATCTTTGGACTGGGTAAGAGTGGTCTGCTTAATTCAGACACTCTGTTCATCACCACCCCCTTTTCTGAATCGTTTTAGGCCACTATAGGTGTGGCAGGGTATACTCAGACATGAGTCCCTTTCTCACTGCACCATCAGGATTCAAGCAAGCCGGGCCGAAGAAGGCTGAAATGCCAGAAACCGGTCCCCGGTAGCTTGTCTCCTTTCTGGTGAAGAATTGGCTTGGTAGTTTAGTCTGCCCTGTTCCCATGATGCACTGGGCCAGGGACAGACTGATTTGCATATAGCCAGGTTCTGAGCTGGGATGGTGCAGTGAGATAAATAACGGTGATGGATCAAGCCCTGATCTTTGGACTGGGTAAGAGTGGTCTGCTTAATTCAGACACTCTGTTCATCACCACCCCCTTTTCTGAATCGTTTTTGGCCACTATAGGTGTGGCAGGGTATACTCAGACATGAGTCCCTTTCTCACTGCACCATCAGGATTCAAGCAAGCCGGGCCGAAGAAGGCTGAAATGCCAGAAACCGGTCCCCGGTAGCTTGTCTCCTTTCTGGTGAAGAATTGGCTTGGTAGTTTAGTCTGCTCTGTTCCCATGATGCACTGGGCCAGGGACAGACTGATTTGCATATAGCCAGGTTCTGAGCTGGGATGGTGCAGTGAGATAAATAACGGTGATGGATCAAGCCCTGATCTTTGGACTGGGTAAGAGTGGTCTGCTTAATTCAGACACTCTGTTCATCACCACCCCCTTTTCTGAATCGTTTTTGGCCACTATAGGTGTGGCAGGGTATACTCAGACATGAGTCCCTTTCTCACTGCACCATCAGGATTCAAGCAAGCCGGGCCGAAGAAGGCTGAAATGCCAGAAACCGGTCCCCGGTAGCTTGTCTCCTTTCTGGTGAAGAATTGGCTTGGTAGTTTAGTCTGCCCTGTTCCCATGATGCACTGGGCCAGGGACAGACTGATTTGCATATAGCCAGGTTCTGAGCTGGGATGGTGCAGTGAGATAAATAACGGTGATGGATCAAGCCCTGATCTTTGGACTGGGTAAGAGTGGTCTGCTTAATTCAGACACTCTGTTCATCACCACCCCCTTTTCTGAATCATTTTTGGCCACTATAGGTGTGGCAGGGTATACTCAGACATGAGTCCCTTTCTCACTGCACCATCAGGATTCAAGCAAGCCGGGCTGAAGAAGGCTGAAATGCCAGAAACCGGTCCCCGGTAGCTTGTCTCCTTTCTGGTGAAGAATTGGCTTGGTAGTTTAGTCTGCCCTGTTCCCATGATGCACTGGGCCAGGGACATACTGATTTGCATATAGCCAGGTTCTGAGCTGGGATGGTGCAGTGAGATAAATAACGGTGATGGATCAAGCCCTGATCTTTGGACTGGGTAAGAGTGGTCTGCTTAATTCAGACACTCTGTTCATCACCACCCCCTTTTCTGAATCGTTTTAGGCCACTATAGGTGTGGCAGGGTATACTCAGACATGAGTCCCTTTCTCACTGCACCATCAGGATTCAAGCAAGCCGGGCCGAAGAAGGCTGAAATGCCAGAAACCGGTCCCCGGTAGCTTGTCTCCTTTCTGGTGAAGAATTGGCTTGGTAGTTTAGTCTGCCCTGTTCCCATGATGCACTGGGCCAGGGACAGACTGATTTGCATATAGCCAGGTTCTGAGCTGGGATGGTGCAGTGAGATAAATAACGGTGATGGATCAAGCCCTGATCTTTGGACTGGGTAAGAATGGTCTGCTTAATTCAGACACTCTGTTCATCACCACCCCCTTTTCTGAATCGTTAAAGCAAACAAGGCACACATAGCTAATTTTCTTGATTTGGGATTGCATTTATATAGTGCTTACTACCATGTAATGGGTAATGAGTGCTAAATTAATGCAAAACGGGAAGAAAGAGATTTTGCTTTTTAAATGCAGTGACCAGGCTTTTCTGCCAATAGCATCTTTCATGGGAGAGGGGAAAAGACATCAGGGTGCTTTACATGAGCACAACTTACATAAAGCAAAATCAGACTTTTTTTTAGACACATGTAGATTACGTGATTTGGCCAGGATCACATGATGTTGAGCAGATGCTGGAATTCTAACTCCCCAGTTTCAAAGTTGTCAGCTCAGGCTGTTAGGCCACATCTCATCAGTTAGTATTAGTGTCAGTGGCTGCTGGTGAATTTAGTAGTGGTGGGTAAAATACTACTCAGGAGTAAGCCTGGGCGGAGTTTGTCCGAGCACAGCTTCAGACAGCTGGTCTTCATCCAGTCGGCGACGGCCTTCATTCCTTCGTTGATGTTGGCTTTGGCGGTGATGGGGTCCTTAGTGAGGGAGATGATCAGCTGAGTGTCGTCGGCGTAGGAGATTATGTTGAGGTCGTGCTGTCGGGCTACGTGTGCGAGCGGGGCCATGCAAATGTTGAGCAGCGTCGGGCTGAGGGAGATCCCTGGGGTACACCGCAGGTGATCTCGGAGGCTTTGGAACGGAATGGGGGGAGGCGGACGCTCTGGGTTCTGCCAGAGAGGAAGGAGGTGGTCCAATCCAGAGCCTTGTCATGGCCCTATGTGACCATGACAAGGCTCTATGTGGCCCTATGTTTCCTGCCTACATTGTAGGCACCCTTGTACCATGATGAAAGGCAGGCACACAACGCCCTTTGGGCTGAAAGGACTTCTCCCCCGTTGTGTTCTGTAGCCTGGGGTGCAGGCCTGCAGCTGTGTGTTCTGCTACATGGAACTCCGCGAAGGGCAAAAAAAACTCAGCAGCGCTATGCGGAGCTCCGCAAGAGGCGGAGTTTCTTTAGAAAAATGCAGTTCGCTGTGATTTTGAGTGCCAGGTGCTTGTTCACACTGTGCAATCATCGTGAATGGCACCATGCACAGCGCAAGCGGGCGCTGCTTTCTTTCTAACGCTCGAGTAGATTTTTACTTGGGCAGCAGCTTTCTCAACGCGAGCAGGCAGTTTCTCAATGCGAGCTATCGCGAGCATACACGACCACTCGCAATAAGAAATCTGACCGGCTGTGTTGCAAAATCTCACTGGGAGGCTGATTTTCCACGCTTGCACTCGTCAACTTGATGTTGACAATCGCAAACAAGGAAAAATCTCGCTGGGGAGTGGATTTTCCTCACTTGCGCTCACCAATTTGACGTTGATGAATGCGAGCGAGGGAAAAAACTCTGCTCCGTTACGCATAACTTTGCGAGCTCCGCATAACGTTGGGTGCAGAAAACTCTGCAAAGTCCGCGAGCGGAGCGGAGCGGAGCTCACCACCCAGACTTACTCAGGAGTTCACCCCATTAAAAAAAAAATTGTGTCACTCACGCGCACTCCCGCTCACATTTAAGTCCAGATTAACAAACATTTTGTGATGGATTTGAGTCCCAAAAGAGATGAAAAACTGCACAAAATGTGTATTTTTAATTTACTTTCCAGCGCAAAACCTTTTCCACACTAGAAAGTTGCCTAAAACTAGTGCAGAGCAGTGCAAAGCGCAGCGCTTCTTTACTCTGTGTCAAGAGGGTATTCTATGGGTGGTACATAGGCGTTCCCATGCAACCATCTATGGTTTTTGATGCAAAACCCTATCTACTAGCAACAGTAGACAGGATTTTGCACCAAAAAATAAATGGTACTTGAAAACAGGCGTTACTAAAGAGAAATGTTTTTATTTCTCATTACTTCTCCCACCGTTCATGTGTACTACACTGTACAGCACACATTCGAAGCAGCACATGTTTTAAAGAATAGAATTTTGTACTGGAAGGTCATTCTTCCAGTACTATACCTATGCCAAGACTCACATAGCCATCTCAGCACTATTGTACAAAGGTGTCTATGTGGTGCTTGGCAGCCAAATTGTGCACCAGTGATACGGAGAAGGCAGGATAGAACCACATCTTTGTAGATATGGCACTTTCCGGCTCGCTCCCTCTCTTGCAATGCAGCAACTTTGAGTTCTGTTCTGAGTTGTGTGAAAGTTTGATAATCTGGGCTTTAGTCCCTTTTCCTCACACACTCTAACTCACATTCTCTCATTTGATCATTCTCACTCATAATTAGTCCCCCTCACTGTTACTCATGCACACATGTACTCATACTCACTGGTTCTCATTCTCACTTGCTAACCTACTCACTAACTCTGGGCCCTGGTGCACCTGCACCTGCTGCACCATTGACAGTTACATCCACAACTCACTTTTCCTTCCTCTCAAAACCTTCAATCAATCACTCATTCTGCTTCACTTATTCTCCTTCACTCACTCCCTTGCACTCACTTTCAGTTGTTGATACACACACTCAAACATTGATTCTCACTTTCACTATCATTGAAACGAGTTACTACATATTGAAAAGTAGTGTCTTGTGCATACAGAGACAGTGGAGCTTTGCCATAAACAGAACTCATCATCTTGTAGAGCTAAACTCACTCTTCTGCAGATAGAGTCAACTCCAACTCAGATGCAGCCAAATCCCTGCATACATAGTGCTGAACCCATGAACAGCTACAGCAGAGACCATGAACCCAAAAGTAATTTCTTTCATTGAGCCGGAGATGAGTTCCTGTACACAAAAGGCTGCGGCTCTGGGCAGACAGAGCTGAGCTCTTCCAAGTATGCAGCTGAGCTCCACTGCGCGGACACAATGCTGTGCCCCTGCATAGACAGACTTAGGTGAGCCAGTTTACAGGCAGCTTTGAGCTTTAAGCTCCTGTAATGTTAAAACACGAGGTTATGTGGGGACTTAGAAACCAGGACCAGGTAATATTCTGTGGTAGTATTACACATCTCTCACCCGGGGTAATCTCACACATTGTCAGTTTCTGCTAGGAAGTGAGGAGGAGAAGGTGGGAGGGAGAATGACAGTAAGAGAGAATACATTTAGAGGAGTGATAGAAGAGAGAGAGCGTGAGAGAGAGAGAGAGAGAGTAAGAGAGCGAGAGAGAGAGACAAGGTAGATATGGAAAATTAAGCATGTGTGAGAATATGGACAGAAAAGTGACAAATAGAGAAAGAAATGAGAGGAGAGTGTGGCTGAGATGGAATAGAACAGATACCAAGTGTGAAATGGGAGATGTCACATAGACGTTTAAACAGTCTAGTTTTCAGTTTCTTACAGAGCTCAAGTACATCCTGTGATTCTGGGCAAATCACTTAATCTCCCCGTGCCTAACAAGAATGAATGTGTCCTCATGTAACGCAACTGGTGCTATGTAAAGCGCTCTGATACCCGATACCGGGTCAAGTTCACGCTATATAAAACTCAGTTTTAAAAAAAAGTACTGAGAAGGCAGCTCTAATGTGTAGGGGCAGATCATTCCAAGCTTTGGCACGAGGTAAGAGAAAGCCAGAAGGCTGATTCTAGTTCTGTGTATGCAGGGGATGAGTGTGAGCAGGAGTCTGGCTAAGCAGAGGTGTCTGGTAGATGTGTTGAAGTTGAAGCGGCTGTTGAGGTATGTGTGGTAGGAGTTGTACATCACTTTGTATGTGTATGAGAGCAGTTTAAGGAGTGTGGGTTAGTGAATGGGGAGTCTGTGGAGGCCTTTAAGGTGTGGAATGATGTGAACATTGGAGGAATACTGAGTGTGTGTCCGGGACATTAGGTTTTGTATGATCTGAAGTCTTCAAGCAGACAGACAGTGATTCCGACAGAGTGCGTTGCCATAGTCCAGCTTGCTGGTGATGAAGAGCTGAGTGACCATTCTGCACGTGTTCACTGGGAACCATTTGAATATTTCATTAAGCTCTTTGAGGGTGTGCAATCAGGTGATGGTGACTAGGTTGACTAAAGTAAGCTTTAAAGCACATTTCCACCATTCCTTTTCCTCCCTTCATCAGAAGGCTCCCTTTCACTGTGTCGCTGGGCAGTGCTGATGGTGGCTGTGGATGGTACCAATACCAATCTCCAAAGAAACATTTTGGCCACCAGCACACTTTAAAAAAATGAAATTAAGCCCTAGGTTAGAGTGAAGGTGTTGCACATGTGACAGACACATTTGGCAGCTACGTTTTAGAATGGTAAAAGTTGATTTTGTCCAATCTGAAATTGTGTTTCATGTGGAACATCACGTAAACCCTTCACATACTGAAGGAGTTGGAGGATTTATATATTCACTTCCCTGGCTTGGTGGAAGAAGGCAAACTCCAAAGTGAGAGGATGGAGGAGAAAGAAATACAGCTTGTGAGGGCAGCTCACCTTCAAGGGTGCTAGAGGAGTAATTTCTTGCAGGAGCCTCTGTTAGGGCATGTGCGCTAACCGTTAATTTATGTCTTGGTGGCACCAATAACAAAAGGACGGACCCAATCAGGCTGCCCTCAAAACATGGTCCCCTCAGTGAACAAAAGATCTGCATCCTCCCCTATACTACTAGCCGTACCTTCCATCTTCCTGTAAGAGAGCACCAGGCATCTGTTCAAGTGAAGGAACATGAGCTCTGCACTGGCTGAGGGAGCAGGCATTGTGCACCAGTGGGAGCTACTGGAGCCTATTGAGAGGACTGCAGTAGAGTTAAGGGCATGCACACACTTTCCCACATGCATGGGTCTACTCCTAAGTCTCCCTCTAGCTATCTCAATGTAATCTTACATAGGTGTCTTATGTGGCTAATGCTCACCATATCAGGAATACAATTGCTTTTTACATGGCTTCAGCTCCTTACTAATGTGAATGCCAACACTTATTCCCATGATGAATTTATGTTGCAACCTGTATCTTTCTCGAACCTTCTTTCATTTGGAGAGAAAGAAAGAAGTTTGACTTTGACATAAGTGTGTATTTTTAATGAAAATTAACTAAGAGTGACAAAATGGGTACTAGCTGCATTGATTTAATTTACAATATTGCCTCACTCCTCTCACAGCAGTGCATAGACATTTTAAGCTTATTGAGAAGCCATTACATCTTTGAGTTAAAATGCATGTATTTCATGTTATGGTACGTGTATTGCACAGAAAGCAGTGGTATAAAACCCATGTAGCACAAGGAACTGTGAAATATGGAAAATATTTTACAATTATGTGTGAAATACACATTTTGTCGCCATAATGTCAGTCCCCAAACCACTGTGCAGTGTTTTTACATTGTCCAGGCTCCTATGAATATGAAGCTTGGTGATCAAAATAACGCAACAAAAATGCTAATTACATGCCAAATTGAATAGTGATATGTGCCATGTAAATAGCATTTCTCAATTACCGCCATTGAAGAAACACCTGTAAATATAACTGGTGGAGCAGTTGGTGATTCAGGGCGCACCACTGTCAGTAGACACAGGCCAAACAACTGCTTAAGTATAATATCGTGGAACTTAGCCGGAATACAGTCAAAACTACAAGATCCCGAATCGTTTACGTCCATGGGTAACATTGATATTTATGCGTTTCAAGAAACCTGGGCTGTAGATACGGTTTATTTAAATGGCTATACCTCTTATTGCGTGAATGCTCTCCCTCCAAAAACATCTGGTAGGGCTAGTGGCGGACTGTTAATATTGGTTAAAAACACCATAGCCTGCAGGTACAAACAACTTTTAATAAACTCCCCTGATATATTGGGTATCCAACTCACCTTCCCGTCTGGTTTAATCTTGACCTTGATTAATGTGTACGCCAGATCAGAACCTTTTAATAGGGAATCTGCAGTAATTTCACTTCTAGATGACCTAGTGAGAGGACATCAGGTGAACTCTAAAATTATAGTTGCAGGAGATTTTAATGCTACGTTCGAACCCTCCAATTTACTAAGTGTGTCCCTAGAAGAGGAGGATGAGGTTTGGGGTATCCCCAATTTGGTTGCCGGTAAATCCGCCCAGTGTCAGTCTAATGTTTCTCTGCAGATTGCTTCCCTATCTGCCGGGAGGAGCTTGAGGGCATGCAATGGGAGAACCCCTTCAGATTTAGGAAGAATGGCTACTTTTAAGAGGGGCACCTATGCAAGTATCATCGACTATATTTTCGCTGATGTTAGAATATGGTCTTTAGTGGAGGATATGATACTTGAACCGAGGACAGACAGCGTTCATGACTCTCTGTTTTTAAAACTAAAGGGCAAGGATCTGTTTTGGGGTGCTTACTGTTATATTTCTAAACTAATAGAGCCAAGTCCAACTAATAATCGTAGGAGAGTTAGATGGCCCAAAATCCAAGCTGATCAAGATCTTTATGCTAAATTATATAAGTCTGTAGCGGCCACCTTAAACTGTATGTCCAGTCATAAGGATAGCACTGGTTTGTCTAACATTTTGTATGTTACTGCCGCACACAAACACCTTTTTGAGGAGTTGCAGTTTGTCTTTTTAAAACCTAGGCGAGCTGGGAAAAGTGTCAGTGTAAGGTCTCACAACTGGTTTATTGACCAGTGTAAGAGTGCCAAGAAGGCACTACAATTAGCAGTCAGGGGGCGCTCTAGATCGGATTTAATTCTCGCCCGCAACAAATAAAAAGCCACTCTTTGTAAAGCCAAACGTGAATACGCTGACACCAATTGGAATGATTTGGTTTTAGCAGCAAAGGCAAGAGATTGCCGCAAGTTCTGGTTGATTGTGTCTAAGGGTACTGCGGAGTATCCCACTTCTAATAGTCATATCCAGCCGTAGGTTTGGGTGGATTATTTCTCTGGCTTATACTCTGATGATAGGGCCATTATAGATGCCTCCGCTGATCAGTCAGTGCAGTCTTTAGATGTCACTGCTTCTGATGGGCCCATACATAACCCCCCAAGCGTTTTCAGTCTTGAGGATACTTTGTCAGCAATCCAGAAACTAAAAATAGGTGAAGCCCCGGGCCCGACCTGATACCAGGGGACTTGTATAAGTCTGAACCCGCAATATGGGCACCATACATTAACCTTTTATCTAACTGTATTTTAGCTGATGGTGATATTCCTGAAACTTGGAGGGGGCAGAGGTAATAACCATCTTTAAAAAGGGTAACCCTGCTATCCCTTCTAATTATAGACCCATCAGTTTGATTGACAACCTACAGAAGGTTCTTGCTAGACAAGTTTTAGATAAGCTCCAGGACTGGATGGATGAAAAGATGATACTGTCCCCAGCCCAAGCTGGCTTCCGCGCAAAAATTAGCACGTGTGACCAAGCTTTTAGATTTTCTCTGTTAGCACTGAAGTATGTGCTGCTTACGAAACAGCGGCTTTATGTAGCTTTCGTGGACCCGCGAGCTGCATTCAATTTGGTACCACGTAACCTACTGTGGAAGACTATGCTTGATCAAGGTGCCCCGGTTGACCTGGTGTCTGTGCTTGTTAGATTGCATAAGGACAATTATGCCCAGGTTAGGTGGGGGATAAATGGGGAATTGACAAGGAGGATTCCAATTAAACGTGGGTTGCATCAGGGGCGTGTCCTCTCCCCAGCTCTCTGTATATTAATGATGTGATGAGTTGTCTATTGGATTGTAAAAATTACGCCCCTTCTTTGAATAATGCAAAAGTACACATTTTGCTATTTGCTGATGATTCTTTATTAACATCCACTACTCCTATGGGTTTACAAGTTCTATTGGATAAATTCCTTAGCTTCTGCAAGGAGAGGAGGCTGGAACTGAATACCACAAAAACAAAATTTATGGTGCTCGGTAAATCAAGTGGTGGCATACGACAGGTCAAGATTAAATATGAACCCCTGGATTGAGTAAAAGATTTTGATTACTTGTCGTTTGGCATAAATGAGTCACTTAGGGGCCGATTAGTATGGCGGACAGATCACCACCGCCATGCAGGCGGTGGCGATCCGTCCATCATCCTTGCCTGTCCGCCACCTATTTCCCCCGCCATATTACAATGGCGGGGGACCATGGCGGACGGGAAGACCGTCCACCTCTTTTCCGCCGCGGTCGCCTAGCGACCGCAGCGGAAAAGGTCTAATATGGTGGCGGTGTCTATCAGACACCCCCAGCAATATTAGGATGGGCTGAGGGAAATGCCTTTCCGTGGGGGCAATGCCGCCACGAAAAGGCATACGGTCCTTGCTTTGGTGGCCCGTTCCGGGCCCCCAGGGTGAAGGGGGGGTGAGGGGTGCACATGGGGGGTACCTATGGTACCCCCCTGTGTTTCACAGTACAACATGGCAGGCACCGCGCGGTGCCTGTCATGTTGTGCTGTGAAACGCACAACATGCATTTTTTACATTACGGCGGACGGTGCTTTCAGCACCGTCGGCCACAATGTTAAAAATGCGGGATGCACCCGCCACTGTGTCGGGTGCATCCTAATTCGGGGCACGGTACCTCCCCCCTTGTGGCGGACGGTCCCTGCCCCAGATAGGATGGCGGACGAATTTTGTTCGTCCGCCATCCTAATCGACCCCTTAGTTGGGAATATCAGCTGCCAAAGAGTCTTTTAACCTTATGACAGAGATCAAAATCAGTTTTAAGATTTAAAAAAAAATCCTACATGCAACCCCTGTCCCTGACTCTTGAAATATACAGTGCAAAGGCCCAAAATAGAGCTCTGTATGGAGTGGAGATCTGGGGATTCACTCCTGTAAATCAGTTAACGTGAGAACAGCTTTGCCAGGGCTTTGATCGCCCTAGCTGTCACAACACCACTTATTCCACTTTTTTGTGATCTTGGGCTAAAAAGAATTGGTGATCTGGCTGCCCTTAAACCTTAAACTATTGGTTGCGTCTATGGACTAGCTCCCAATTAACTGAATATCGTAATTCTCTTCGGGAGGTATTGGCACTCAACGGGGCTAAACAATTTCCCTGGTTCAAGCACATTGCTAAATGGTGCAAGTTATTGAACCTAATGGGCTTATGGGAGTTTCCAGAAAGGGCCACCAGTCACGGAATTTTGTCTCTCAAAGCTACTTACTGGAAGGTGGTGGGCGAGCACTATATGAATAACCCAACTAGCAGTCAGCTAACTACAAACTTCCTAATCATAAAATCTTGTTCCCTATTTGAACCGCTCCTTGACCTGATATCGCCCTCACTCACTAAAAGCTTGTATATCAGGTTTAGGTATGGTAATCTGTTGTTGAAATTTCAGGGGAAAGAGGTGAAGGGCCTAACTATGGAAACCTGCCCGGCATGCTGCGCAGCTTCCGAAACCGAAGTACATATTTCGTTCATTTGTCCTAAGTATAGGCAGGTACGTAGGAGATGGATTAGACCCATATGCCTTAACATGAGTATTAGGAAGTACCAGATTGCATTTAGAATTTTAAAAACAGACACTTCTGGACCAATTGTGTTTTCTCTTAGTCAAATCAAATCAAATCAAAAAATCAAATCAAAATAAGCTTTATTCGATATTACCAAAGAATATCATATAAGCATACAGTAACAGAAAAAATAATACAGTACATTTAGACAATTTCATTCAAATAAAAGGGTAAAGAAAAAGATGATTATCATTTAAAAAGAAAAATCAAAAGAACCAGTGTCAACTTAAATAAAAGATTAAAAAGATTAAAAAGTCTAAAAAGAGGAGTAAATTTAGGTAGGACCTTGCGAAGTTCAACATCACTCCATGATTGTTACGTCCAATCTAATCCAAAAACAGTAGGACAGGATCCCAAACATAATTAGTTCCCTTCCACCCCCGGGTTGAGATGGTAAAAATGGGGGTTAGAATTAGTTATTACCACTCCCAGTATTTCCCAAAAAGATCATGATGTAGACCGATCATGTAGGGTATGATTTCAAAAAAGGGGGAAAGCCAGGGATTGAGGGATAGAAGTCATATAAGTCCCATATAGATATTGGGCCGTCTGTCTCTTGTGGCGGCCAGGTTTTCAAGTAAGGGACAATGTTTGTGTCTCTGAATCTCACGAGTACCAGGTCCCCAGGAAGATCCTTATGAAGAGAACCCAGCCAGTCCACCCTCCTGACGCTCCTTATTGCTCCATATAGGTGACGAGGCAGTGGCCTATTTTTTGACAGCCAGAATTTGGTTTTGTTAAGTAAGTCATGTTGGCTCTCAATTTTTCCAGGTGGAAGAGCAGGGACGCCAGCAAGTATGCACACGAATGGGGCCGCTTCTGGTGGTAGATGGATTGAGTTAGTCTTATCATGAACTGCTCTAGGTGCGGTCAACTGGGGAAAGGAGACACTTGGAGAGTGTTTGGTTACTTTTTGCCCCACTGTACTAGGGCCAGTTAATTGTATTTGGCAGCTTTTATCCCGTTTAAAGCCTTCGTGAGTAGGAGGTGACTTTGGACGGTTGAATGTGTCACAGTGTTTGTCAGCCGACAAATTTGACTTGATGGCTGACTCTAATCCAGTAAGCCTATCCCCTAACATGTTAATTTTTTCCAACAACGGGGCTATCAGAGAGCTAAGCAATTGTTCAATGAGCGGTAATATATGCGGGTGTATAAGAGGGCTTAAGGGATCTTGGGCCTCAGCAGTCGATGGAATCGTTGGAGAATTAACAATGCGTGAGCCTGGAGGCGGTGTTTGAGTCCTTTTCACCGATGAAACCTGGGGGGGTGCGATATATGGACTACAAGTTTTGTTGAATAATGTGGGCTGCTCCGAAAGAGTGGACTTGACTGATAGTATGATGTCGCTTTTGGGCGAAAGGGGGGTTTCTGATGGTGCATAGGTGGTTTGACATAAGAGGTTTAGCTCGTCTAACCAAGAAAACTTTTGCCCAGTTCCTGCTACGCTAGCTGGGTGATCCACTTTAGAAGTCATGATAATAAGGGAATACCAACAGATGCATGAGAAATAGTCTTTACCTTCGTGATGTAGTAACAGGTGTGAAAGCCAAGGGGGGTGGCCCGCCCCGTCCTCCTCAGGTCCTCTGAGGGCCACAGAGGGCCCGCCCTTTGCCCGGGCTTTGCCCGGCGCAGTCCGCGCGCGTCCCGCGGTGCGGGATGCTGTCCGGTGCTTTGTAGCACCTCCGGTCGCTGGTGGTGGCGTTTGGAATGCGCCGCGGGTCCCGGGGCACCTGGGGATTGTAGTTTGCCGTTGCCCTCACGGCGCGATAATGGCCCCGCTGTCCCCTGACAGCACGAGTGAAAGCGCCGCCTGCTACGCCGTTGCCCTCATGGCTGGACGCGGACACTGGACCTCAGGTAGGTCCCCCCACGCTGCAGGATGCTGTCCGGTGCTTTGTAACACCTCCGGTCGCTGGTGGTGGCGTTTGGAATGCGCCGCGGGTCCCGGGGCACCTGGGGATTGTAGTTTGCCGTTGCCCTCACGGCGCGATAATGGCCCCGCTGTCCCCTGACAGCACGAGTGAAAGCGCCGCCTGCTACGCCGTTGCCCTCACGGCTGGACGCGGACACTGGACCTCAGGTAGGTCTTAGTCGTTTTCTGTTATCTTTTTGGCTGATTTGTGAAAAATGTCTTTGCTAATTATGACACCTTTTGTTAACCTTTTTTACCTATCCTTTTATGATACATATGTATCTCACATCCACGGCTGACTCATTGGTTTAGTTTTCATATGCTTGGCGACTACATTGTGCCCTTCCCCTAGCATGATTAGATTGTTGGTACATGCTTTTATGTTTTTAAAATGATTCAATATGTCATTTGTATTTGAGATTGCAATGGTTTATTACTATTTTTAATTGTAGATATATTTATGTTTTATTCCTTGTGTACTTTGATGGCTTTTTTTTTTTTTTACAAATGACCAAATAAAGATATTATGAACAGTGATATTATTTTCAACTGTGAACTAGAACCAATTTTGTTGAAATCTGCATATTCTGGAAACTATGTGGCAAATTTAGTAAATCCATAATTATGCTATAAACTCTGCAGCCGCAGAGTAACATACACCCACTGCCTATTGTTTTTTATCAAGAATCTGGTTTTGACAGGGAAACAAAACCTCAACATTTAATTCCAATCAATGCCCATTGTTGACTGCACTTTGATACATAATGCTTACCTTGTCATTGCCATATAAGACTTATGGTGACCTTTACACACCACAGAGCCATAGATATCACCAGAACCACTCAATTATAATATTAGACAAGATTACATTGTTACCCGTCAAGTATCCTGTGTATGTACTCAACTTTAAACCATTGTATAGATGCAAATAGATAAAACTCAACCTTAAACAAGAGACAACTCATTTAGGTGCTATCCATGTGTAACACATAAATACCAAAATAATTTGTATTGATTCGACTCACTAGACAGCATAAGGAATATGCCCTGATGGCTATGTTAAAACATCAAAAGAACATGAGCATTCAAACAGAGAGGTGAAATCACATTTTCGAAGCTTTTTTAGAAAGTTCTAATACATCAACTAAAGAAGGAGTTATGGTCCAATTGCTAAGCTGTCGATCTGAGGACCTTGGTTTGAATCCAGCTTGGAATTTACTGAAAATTGTACAGTTGTGGAAAATCACTTAATCAAATGTTGCCTTCAATTTAAATGTGTGAGATACTACTGTAAGTGTGTGTAACAAAAGGGTTTAAGTTACCACTTGAATACAATTTTTCACCCTTTTCCATCACCTCCCATAATGTGAAACACTCTGCTGCTCTCGGGTTTGGTCCTTGTTGTAGAAATACCAACACATGCAGGTGAACAGGTATCCAGCATATTAGTCTCTGCGGATATTCCTTCCTTTTGAGCTGTAGACCCCTCTTTTTGCGACAGCCCGATAGAAGCATGTCACAACTTTCTTTATCCCGTTTTATATTTCACACCTCAAGTCTATGCCTCAATGTATGTGGGAGCACTTTCTTGGGCACAATGGGAGATTCTTTCCACACTCATCTTCTTGTTCCTTGGAAGCATTTTATCACTAAGCATTTCATGCTATGTTAATTCAGATAAGACACTTTTCTCTTCTGTGTATCAGACAGAGGGCATAGCTACCACTGGTGAACCAGGTGCAGTGGCACCAGAGCCAAGAGCCCCGAGGGGCCTGTTGAACCCTGATAATTGCTGTATTTACTACCAAGCCAGCATACATGGTGGCCATTTCCGCTGCTTGCAACTGGGCCCATCGCATCCTTGCAAACCTACTTGCTCAGACATGCAAAGGACTCGCATGGTACCCACCACCATGCAGAAATCTGATGCACGCAGGTCTATTGTATATTATCTGAGCTCCAGCAGTGCTCAATGTCTCAGGGGAATGCATTGGCAAAGATAAAAGATCTGGCTTTAATGTGCTAAAGCATGAAAGAGCAGGCATGCACATAAGCCTTTTCCATGCATTAGCACATTAAACCTGGACCTGTTGGCCTTCCAAACGGGTCCGGTTTCCAGTGTGCAAAATTGTGCCCCACCACCGCTGTTTAGTACTAACCTCCCCAAAGTTTGTGTCTAGTTGGGCCCTTGATGCAAGGGTGCCCGTGTTGGCATTAGGCAGCCAAAACTGTGCCAGCACTAGGATAGGACAGGACTGCGCCATATAATGGTAAAGATGGCGCATCCTGCCCTTTATGCAGTGCAGCAAGGTGGCTTGGCGCATTGCGCTGCATGAAAGAATGATAGATCTGCTCCTAGATTTACAAAGGGCTTGCAATGCCCTTGTGTTACGCAAGCTGGCACAAGCCCTTAACTGGGATTTACCAGGGTACGCAAAACAGCCTTGCATGGGGTTGTGTGGTTTAGTGCATCCAAGGTAACACAAGGTAGTGCATTTTGCTGCCTTGTGTTACCTTGGGGCAGGGAGGTGTTCCACGGGTGGAGTGTAGACGTGCCCACATGTCCCACCATGTATTTTGACACATTCCCATATATACATAAAGTTGTAAACCTGGGAATGCATCAAAATGGTAAGCCCCCCAGACCCAGGTGTAACAAGGATTTTCTCGCTTCTTTTGGGTACTGTGCTTCTAGTGTTCAGGAAGGGATGCTGTATAACACCATGCCGGATTCTCTCTAACAGTGGATTATTCTTCTATGGTCCAAACAGTGGTTGCTTGTTTGAGTGGATAACTGTTGAGCTGCAGTTGCTAGTTTTGACCTGATTTGACGGTAGTGATAGTGGGAAATTCTCTGATTTCGGGAGGAAGTGCTCAAATTGGAAGGGTGTCCAAAGGTTGAATTTCCTTCACCACAGAGATTCTATAGTGGAGGAAATTCCACTAAATAAATAAATAACGTGTTGTCTTCTTCCACTCGCTGTCCACTTCACATGTTATGTTACTGGGCTCAGTTATTTAATTTTCTTTCTTGGTTGGGAAATACTACCTAGTGCTTCACAGCAGAGAGTTATAATACTAATGTAATAATAATAGGGAAGCTTATAAAGCGCCTGGTTACGAACCCCGGCGTGTCCCCGCGCTGTAGTAAGTGGAAACAGCATGCCCTCAACTCTGCTCACTGCAACTTAGCTACTGTACAAACAGATGGGTCTTGAGCTTTCACCTGAACCTTGCCTCTGATGGCTCCAGACAGAGCTCCAGCGGGAATTTATTCCAGCTCCTTGCTGCAAGGAGCCGGAAGGACCTGCCCCCCATACGGGCCTTTTTAATTCTGGTGATCACTAATAGGCCACAACCAGAAGATATAAGGGAACGGGCTGGCCTATACTTAGTGATAAGGCTATGTAGCGGCCTCAGTGCTTTGCCCCCAATAATATGGTGACACATACACAGAGCCTTGAACTCAATTCTCCTTCCAACCGGGAGACAGTGTAGTGCCTGCAGCGCGGCCTTCGAGGCAGATCTTCTAGGGAGCCTCAGGACCAGCCGGGCTGCGGCATTTTCTAACGCCTGAAGGCGATCAAGGCTCCTCACCATGGCCCCCAGATAGAGGCGGTTACCATAATCCAGTTGTGCGGTGACAAGAGCGTGCACTAGCGTCCGTCTAACCTCCGTCGGGAGGAGGTCCAGCACTTTCCAAAGACCTTTTAGGACCCCAAAACACCCCCCCACCACCCGACTAATCTGGGGCACAAATGTTAAATCAGCGTTGAGCCATACGCCTAGATTTTTGGCTTGCTGGCATGGTGTAGGAACCAGTCCCAAACAGGTGGGCCACCATGCCGATGACCACACAGACGGGCCTCCCCCCACCACGAGCACCTCTGTCTTGCTACCGTTCAACCTCAGGCAGTTGGTAGACATCCATGAGGCAAGCTCCTGCATGCATGCTCTGAAGTTGACAGCAGCCAGATCAGGTGTCCGCGACAGGGAGATGACCAGCTGCGTGTCATCGGCATAGGACACAATTCGCAAGCCTTAGCCCTCAACTATAGTTGCTACAGGAGAAACATAAAGATTAAATAGAGTCGGGCTCAAGGCCGAACCCTGTGGTACGCCCTGACCCAAGTTGACCACTCTAGAGTAGTAATCTCCCTGCCTAACCTGAAATCCCCGGTTAGATAGGAAGGACTGAATCCATTTCAGCGTAGCCCCTGAGATCCCGCCCTTATTCAGACACTGTAGCAAGGTGATGTGTGCTACAGTGTCAAAGGCTGCACTCAGGTCTAGAAGGATAAGGGCCATAGTCTGACCCTCATCCACCCCCTGTCTGATGGTCTCATTAGCAGAGCTGACTCCGTAGAATGGCGGGGTCTAAATCCAAACTGTGTCGAGTGGAGCAGATTGGCTTCCTCCACATACGTCATCAGTTGGGAATTCACAACCTTCTCTGCCACGTTGGCCACATAGGGTAGAAGCGAAATAGGGCGAAGGTTCTCCAACTTCTCATAGCTGATATTAGGCTTTATCTGAAGGGGGAGAACCACCGCCTGCTTTCACCCCTCAGGCACCGTTTGCGTCCTAAAAGATACATCTAACAGATGTCTAATATAGGGCTCCAGAATCGCAAGGCTTTCTGTGAGCAGCTTCGGCGAGGCAGGATCCCTAGGAGAGCCCGACTTTATCGAGCTGCAGATCTGTCGTAGTGCTTCAGGGGGAGTAGTAATAAAATTCTCTAGTGTGTTCGATCCCCTGACTTCCTGCTCATCCTCCACAAACTCAGATCCCATTTTAGTATCTCCTGAAAAGGCGGAGTAGATCTTGCCTACTTTCTCCGAAAAAAATTCCGCAATTCGATTGCATGAATCTACTGAGCTTTCCATGGGCATAGCAGGTGATTTAGACGAGGAAATTTCCCTGTAAATTTTAAACAGTTCCTTCGTGGAATTTTCCGCATCGCCAATTCTACCTGCATAGTAGGCTGCTTTAGCCCTTCTAATAAGTCCATGGTAGGCCCACCGCTTAGCTTTGTACTCCTGCTTGGCCTGATTCAAAAAGGCAACCCTCCTCTGCCTCTCAAGACGTTTGCATTCTGCCTTTGCTCGATGCAAATCCTCATTATACCAAGGAGCCGATTTCTGTGACCGCCCCCGTGGGTTGTTCAAGCATAGTGGGGCTGTACTGTCCAAGGCCTCAATTATGCGTCTATTCAGATTGCTACGTGCGGATTCAACATCCATCCCGCCTGGCCTCCCTCCTTTAGTCAAAGCAGCATTAAACTTGGCCTGGGAGAATTTGGCCCATTTACGGCTGGGGTAGTTAGAGAGAGGCTGTTCCTGTACTCTAACATTGGGAATTCGCACCTTAAAGGGCACAAAAAAGTGATCCGACCAGGGTACGGGGATAGGGGGATTTACTTCCACTTCCTCCAAATTTGGCAAGTACGGGGTCCAATAAGTGACCCTGCTGATGGGTGGGGGCCTTTACTTTCAAATCCAGTTGGAGTGCCTGCAATTCCTGACAGAAGTCTGCCACCCCTCTATCAAGTGAGTTCTCCAAATGTATGTTAAGATCCCCCAGCACAAGGAATTTATCCCTACGTAAAGCAGCTTCCGTAATTCCCTCCACCAGGTTGTCGGTGAAACGGGTATAGGGGCCTGGAGGTCTATAAATCAGGAACCCTTTTATCGTAGCACGGGCATTCACCCTAATAGTAAAGGCACCCGTCTCACTATCCGCTACCGTTAGCTGTTCCAATTGACAGCACAGCGGCTGTTTGGAAGCAATTGCTATTCCCCCCCCTCTACCTAAGGCCCGGTCCCGCCTGACCATCGCATACCCTTCAGGGAGGGCCTCAATTATGTCTGATTCCAGCCATGTTTCCGTGAGGACCAGGAGGTCCAATTTTTTCTCAGTAAGAAGGGCATAAACATCTAGCTTGTGTTTGCGCATAGATCTGACATTTAGTAACCCACATGCCAGCCTAATTTCCTTTAACTTTCCTTTATCTGCCACACAGAACGTATATTGGCAATTTTTGCAGCATACATCCTCCTCCACCTTCATGCTATGGTTACATAAATTAGGGGTTTTAGGACGGAGTTCCATGAGTTGGCCCAAACTCCACTGTGTTCTTACCACATTTTGTCCAGGGGTTATGGCCCCGGTCCCCACACGGCCGCGGACGGGCGCGGATGGGTGCATCCGCTGCGCGGCCGAGTGGACATCCGCCTTTTAACCCTCCCAGCGTCTAGATCTCCTGATCACTAGACCGCTGACTGGCCCCCCGCGCACCGGAAGTGTCTGCCTCTGACCTTCCTCGCCCTCAGCGCAAAGGTGCTTGTCACCGCGTCGGACCAGGGCGGGAAGGAGGAGAGACGAGAGCAGCCCCCGGAATGGTGTAGCGTCCCCTCAGGTAAGCCCACTAAGTGCTCAACTCCGTGCAAAAATAATAGAAATACAATGTTAAAAAGAGGAAGCCTAAATCGCTATCCTCACAATGCCTCAAGAAACAGTTTTTAAAATGCAACCGGTAAAATCTCCTAATAGCGCCGTATACAGCGGCTGGGACATTGCCACTGCCCACTCATTACCAATGTACAGCATTGATATTGCATTGTGGTCACTGAAATAGTCAAGGGGAGGGAACATGAGAGATAAAATAAAATTTGCTAGCACAGGGGGTTGTATGACATTACAACGCAGGCTTTTACCCCGCGTGCCATTACGACGCTGTTTTTACAATGCAAGTTGTTACAACGACTTGCGCTGTAAGCACTGGATAGTGGAATAGTTTAATTTTCTATTCCAACTCCAGCCCACGTTACAGTAGGGAAGGTGTTGGAATAGAAACGTAAACTATTCCTTTTCCAACAGCGCCCTCCAGCGCAAGTCGTTGAAACGACTTGCGTTGTAAAAGCAGCGTTGTAATGGCAGCGCGTGGTAAAGCCCGCGTTGTGATGGCTGCTCACCGCACAGGGACACACTTCAATGTTTGTCAACCATAAGTAGTTCTAATTGGCACCTCATCATGGCCAACCATGTAACAGCACTACTAAATAGCTGTGTACCAAATAAATACACCTTAGGTCATAAAAGTCCAGTTGTCACTTCTTAAAATAAATAAAGAATACAAAATTTGTGAAAAATAGAGAACAAACCACTCATCATCATTTTGAGTGGTATTATGTAAAATATTTTCCTCTTCTGCATTATGTTATCCTGCTAAATTTTCTTGCTTGCTTGTTTGAAGAACAAATCGTGCCACAATGGAAAGTTTTCAGTGCAAACTATCCATGGGATGTACGTAGATTTAAAAAACAAATGAGATACATCTGTCCTAGCTGTTCATATTCCATGGTACCACTTCAGAAACAATACAATTACAGATGTGAATGCACTGTTGTCTGACGAACGTAGAAGTTGCATGAAGAATGTCATGCTGGATACGAGAACAATTGGGGTGGAGAGCTGTGCATCTAATGTAACATGCAATGGTGCGCTTCTACAACTTGATATCACTAAAGTAGGGAAATTACATGGAGGTCACTACATCAAAGCAGCAACTACATTGATAAATGTTATATCAACAAAGGCAAGAAAAAGAAGTAACAGGGGTATAGTAAGGATAAGTGCAATAATCAATTATTAAATGTGTTAGAGGGAGGTAAACTTATATATTTAAATGTAATTTAAAAGGGGTGTTGTAAATGGCCTTTTCTGTAGGATCACCGCTGAACTTTTTGCCTCTCTCCGTTTTTCTGACCTCAATTTTCTTGGCTTTATGACTCTGAGTACTTTACCACTGCTAGCCAGAGCTAAAGTGGTGCATCTGCTAACTCCTCCAAATATGGTAACATAGTCTCATACCCAATTGGCATATTTAGTTTACTTATAAGTCCCTAGTAAAGTGTACTACATATGCCCAGGGCCTGGAAATTAAATGCTACTGGTGGGCCTGTAGCACTGATTGTGCCACCCACTTAAGTATCCCCATAAATATGTCTCAGGCCTGCCACTACAGAGCCTGTGTGTACAGTCTTAAACTACCATCTCAACCTGGCAAGCTAAACCTCTTACCAGGCCTAAACTTTCCTTTTGAAGTCTCTCCCACCTCAAAGGCACAAATGGGTATGTTATGTTATGTTATGTTAAAAGTTTTCTAGAGCGCACAGCTGCCTCAGCAAAGGTGCGTCCCGGCGCTATCAGATCTACAAGCACAACAATCCAAAGATGTTAAAACGCAGAGACCCTGTCCATAGCCTATGCAGAAGAAAAAAGAAAGGTTTTAATGGCTTTTCGGAAAGCGAGCAGGTCCTCTAAGCCCCGTATATGTATCGGCAGTGAATTCGAAAGCTTGGCGGCCAAAAGACGAAACGAACGCCCTCCAGCCCGGCAGCGTTTGAACAGTGGGACAGACTCCATTTGCTGTCCCAGGGAACCCAGCTGTCGATGAGGGACGTACGGACTTGAAAGATCGCACAGGAGAGATGGGCTGCTCGATTTTAAGATCTTAAAAGATAAGCAAAGAGCTTTAAACTGGATCCATTTGTCAACCGGCAGCCAATGCAGCCCTTGAATTGTAGCCCCAACCGGGCAGTGGCGGGGGAGACCTATCAGAGTTCTGGCTGTAGAGTTTTGAACTTGTTGTAGTCGCTGTAACTCTGCTTTATTGGCCCCTAAAAGCAGAGAGCTGGCGTAATCTAAGCGAGACAGTATAGTCGACTGCACAATAAGCTGTCGAACTGCCGGATCGAAAAATTTCAATAGGGGTTTAAGACCCCTTAACAATCCTATGCAGGTAGCAGCAACTCTTTTAGTATGGGTCTGGAAGCTGAGCTTGGAATCCATCCAGACCCCAAGGTTCTTTACTACTGACTTAGGCAAGGGCATAGGACCGAGGGGCGCTGGCCACCAATGTTCATTTCAAAGGGCAGCATTCTTTCCTACCAGCAGAACCTCTGTTTTGCTTGCGTTAAGTTGCAAGCAATTATCTATCATCCTTTGGGCCACTGCTGTCATCCCGTCTCTGAATCTGGTAGCTGCCACTGATGGTCCTTCAGCTAAGGTGATAACAAGCTGGGTGTCGTCCGCGTAGGACACCATTTTAAGGTCCCATCTTTTAGCGACAGCAGCCAGAGGCTGTACATACAGGTTAAACTGTGATGGGCTCAGTGCTGAGCTCTGTGGGACCCCCTGTCCGATAGAATTGGATTGAGAGAGGAACGGAGGGGCCGACACACGGAAAGATCTCTCTGTCAGGAATGACCTGAACCATTCTAAAGCGGTACCTGTAACCCCTGCTGCCTCCAAACGATGGAAAAGGATGCCATGTGACACTGTGTCAAAGGCAGCGCTGAGCACCAGCAGAATCAGCGCTGCACTTTGACCGGCATCCAGGACAGTCTGAAGATTTTCTATGGTGGCCAGCAGGGCCGTTTCCGTGCTATGGCCTGGCCTAACACCGTTCTGTGACGGGTCCAGAATGTTATGGGAACTCAGGAATTGGGATAGAGTGTTGTTAACATGGGCTTCAGCAATCTTGGCCACCCAAGGAAGAAGTGAGATTGGTCTAAAATTCTCAGGCTTTGAGGGGTCTAGCGTGCTTCTTAATAATAGGAGACACCCAGGCCTCTTTCCAGGCATCTGGAACAATAGCCATGGAAAAGGACAGGTTCAGTATTTGACATAGCGGCTGCCGTAGAAGCGAAAGTGATTCAATGAATTGGGGCAGCCTCATAGGATCAGAGGGGGAGCCAGATTTGATTCTACCACCTAATCTGGTGAGTTCCTTCTCAGAGATCTCTGGAATAACTGATAGCGTAGGACAGGACTCGTCCCTAGCAGGTAAAAAGATGGTGTTGGGGGCCACGAGTGGAAAGGATTGATAAATCTTTTGCACTTTTTCAACGAAAAAGGTTGCAAGCTCCTCACAATGTTGTGTAGATGTAACACTAGGTAGGGCAACTTTACTATTCTTAAGCTCTTTCAAGATTTTAAATATGCATTTAGTCGGATTGGAGCTTAACTTTATTTCCTTCGCATAGAAAGCCGCCCGTGCAGCGCAGATTGCTTTGTGATAGAGCTTGATTTTGGACATATACATTGCTTTATCTCCCTCTATGTAGTCCCTTCTCCAAGTGCATTCCGCTTTCTTGCAGGCTTTCCTGAGGACTCTCAAAGACTCATCATACCAAGGACTAGAGTTGGAAGTGCGCCCCTTGGTCTATTTTGCGTGGATAAAGTATCTAACCCCTTTAATATCCAATCGCAAAACGCGGTATAAGCCCCCTCAGGGTTTGTCATGTCTCCTAGGGAATTAGTTATAAGGAAGGCATGAAAATCTTCAAGTCTAAATTTATGCCATTGGCGTCTAAGGACCAGATTATCAGTATCTAGTCTGTAGGGATCTGAAATAGATAACCTTATTTCTATCAGGAAATGGTTGGTCCATCCTATGGGCTTGGGCATAACTATGTTTAAGGCTGAGATGTTGGAGAAAACCGGATCTAATATGTGTCCGGCAATGTGTGTAGCATCGCATACTAATTGCTCCAACTGCAGCGCACCCAGGTCCGCTAACAGATTACCGATGGCACTATCCTGAAGCAGGTCAAAGTGGAGGTTAAGATCCCCCAAGATCGTAAAATTGGCAGACCCTACAACCAAATCACACACCGTATCCAAGAATGCCTCTATGAACTTGGTAGCCGGCCCTGGGGGGCGGTAGATATACAGTCCAGAGAAGGTGAAATGCGCACTTATATCTGTCCTAAAACGGGCGCATTCACATTTCTTGATATTCTCCTTGGTAAAATAGCAGGGGTACTGAGATTTATAAATTATCGCAATGCCCCACCTCTAGCGTCCCTGTTTATAGTGCTAATCGAGTATCCCACGTGAAGGGTAAGATTGGGTATAGCTGTCATGTCATCCTTAAGCCACGTTTCACATACAAAAAAGATATCCGGGGACTCCTCAGAGATAAAATCATGAATTTCCATATGGTGCTTGACAAGTGATCTTACATTTAGTTGGTATATTTTAAGCTGGACCAGATGGGTTCTTTCTACTACTACTCGAGCGAGCCCGGGGGCGGGTGTACTAAAATTGCAGATAGAGCATTTCAATTCTGTTTCCCCCATATGAGAGGTAAGTTTTCTGCATTCGCCAATACCTGGATTCAATGTTAAAAGAGTCTCTCGTCCGTAGTAGAGAGAGTCATTCAATTTTTGCCCAGCGGTATTGGCGAGAGGCGATGTCCAGGCGCGGACGGGCGCAGACAGGCTCGCCTTTAGTGTGCCATTGTCGCGCCATTGGCGCGCCCGCTGGCCCGCCCGCTACACGGACAAATGATGATAGACATTTATAGGGGCGGGAAGGGGGTGGTATTGTCGCAACAACTAGTCCGCAACCCAGAAATCCTCCCAAAATTACGGCTTACCCCTGACTCAGTCCCGCAACAGCGCCTAATCGGCTGCGAGGGCTCAAGGGTGAAAGATGTGGTGAGTGGCCAAAGCAGAAAGTGCAAATCACAGTTGTTTAAAATCAGTCTGTTGAAAAAGAATAACAATCTCTATCTTTCCCGGCTGAGCCTCAGGAAAGTGTGCAAAATCTAATTAGTGCTGGACCTCTGACACCATGACTTCATTACACTCCTGGACCTGTGACCACTCTGTCAGGAAGAATAACTGTTGCTAAAGAACTGCCATTCTGCTGGACTGCTGTTTGCTGTGTTTCCCTGCCACATGCTGCTCTCTCTTACCTGGGTGAGAAGGACTGGACCTGCATCACTTGAACCCAGAGTGACTCCACGGGCTAGCTGACTGACCTCCTGATCTGAAGCCTCAGGGACATAATAGACTTCCAAACAACCTGTTCCTACACTTGGACTCTGCAATCTGTTAGTCGGCACTGCCAAGTGATGCCACTCAAGTCCTGGACCCTTGGAAGTGGGCCTAATATGTTTTCTCCAGTGGAACCTCTGCTGTGAGAGCAGAATCGACGCATCGCTGCTGTTGCAGGAACAGGAGTGGCACATTGCACTTTGAACCAGCACATTATCTTCGGAACCGCTGCTTCAGAACCAATGCATTGCTGCCACTGCGTGGTGAAGATTGGGGCATCACGTCTACTGCGTGGTGAAACCTGGAGTATCCTTATCAGAACCGGTGCATCCCAGAACTGGTGCATCGCTTTTGTAATCGATGCATCGCCACCGTTATTTGTAGAAAACCGATGTATCATCGCTCTGCTGCACCTCGCATCTTCATCAAGAAAACCAGGAATAAGGTTCTTTTGTTTAGCTAGGCTCACTAGGTCGCTGTATCCGGCACTCGTTCCATCGTGGTTAGCCTGAACTTTTTAACTTTGTCCCAGTCCAGTGCGACCTGCTATCCCAAATAGGCCCTTATTGCTTCTAATCGCTATTGTACAGTTTATTCTTTAAAAAGTCACATCTCAAATTTTACTTATTGGATTTTGGTCATTTTGATCTGGTTTTGTTCATGAAATTATGCTTGTCTAACCTTGTGTGGGGTCTTTTGTGGTGTTTTCGTTGTGATACTGTTTTAAGGGTTTCACAAATACTTTAAACATTTCCTCTTAAATTAAGCCAGACAGCTCTGTGTCATGCTATCAGAGGGTGAGCACAGGTTAATTTAGGGTATGTTTGTTGCTTACCCTGACTAGGATTGGGGTTCCTGCTTGTCCTGGGTGCATTCCTCTGCCAACCAGAAACCCCGTTTCTAACAAGGGATTTGGGTAGTTTTTCCCTAAATATATTTATAATATTTTCAAATTCTGTTTTTACTTTCATGGAAATTAGTTAATGTTAGGCTTAGTAATGGTAAGGGAAAATCAAACAATAATAAATGCATTAAACAAAGGGAAATATATTTCATTTAATTAAAATAAAAATAAAAAATGCCAGGTGTTGGATGAATTCTTCTACTAAGGAGTATTATTTATTTTTTTGATTTCGGTAGAATTTGAGTTTATTTAAATCTATGAAGAATTAGGGCTGCATGAGGTATAAAATACCGTTTTGTAATTAAGTACTGTAAAGTAATGAAAAGTAAATTAAACATTCTAGGTTAATTTTAGTTTACGGTTTATAATGATAAAAACATTAAATTAATAGAAATTAAATTAATTATGATTACTAAAATGAGATTAAAGATAATTAACACATTACACTATTAAAAATGGAATATATAAATGTTACGGTTGGTAATAATGTTAGGTACAGGATAAAAGTAACTAAATATTAGTTTTATTCTAATTAGCCATAAGTTACTTTCAGGGTTAAGATTAGAGTATGCTAAGGAGATTTTAGTAGATACAATTTATGTCATTAAAATAGCTAGTATGATACGTAATTTGGTTAAATTAAGGATGATAATAAATAATGCATAACACTGAAACCCAGATCTGAACACAGGGTCTTCGTGCCACCAGGCCCGAGTCAGAATGGACACACCAGCTAAAACGGTATTATAACAGAGAAGGTCTTGCTAATCAGAAAAGGACACATGCATCCAGAACATCACAATTAAAGCGCAAATTCCGTTCTGCAATTACAAGCCAATCAATTGGAATGGTTTTGGTGCCAACGTTCTTCTGTTTGTGCTCTCAGGTAATTGAAGACTAATCTAAGCCCTGAGGAAGTGACAACTCACCTTTTGTTACACGAAACACGCGTTAGGCACTTTTCTTCTTTGCTGAGAAGTTGGCATACCCAAAGGAACCTTAGCATTTTGGAAATCCTTATTTTAATATTATTTTTGATGTCAGATTATTTGAATTGATAAAGTAGTTGACATGATATTTTATTACTATAGTGGATCAGCATGCATTGAATAGACCTCTATCCTGTCTCCCAATTAACTTAGATAAAAAATATTATAATTACCGTTTAGAAAAAAAACACATTAATTATCTTAAGAAATTCATAAAAATATCAAGCAGATGTAGGGTTGATAGGTTGGTGCGGAAATAGTGGTACAAACCATTACAAACTTACTTGATAATTTAATCAATAATTACATGGAAAAAATGTAAAGAAGTGCATGCAGGGTCGATATAGTGGTGGTGGTGCAGTGGGGACACTTAAAACGTACCTTTATGATGTAATGCTCGCTTACGAAAAGACCCTGTTGTAGTTATATATCAACAGAGCTGTGGTAGATGTAGTGGTATAGACCCACGCAATAGCATTGTTACTACTTCGAGCTTTCTGTAGTAGCATGAGAAAGGCATAGAAACGATTTACATTTTGTGAATAATGTGCTTTAATTGCCATACCATAGAACATTACCGCGGACCAGATGTTTCACATGTGATAGAACAGCGGCGGTTCTGGGAGCGAAGGAGGCTGTAGTATTAACTGGCTTACAGTGGGCTAGTGGAAGCAATTTAAACATGCCCAAGTCTTAGCACCTTCTCTCCAACTCGCGTTCCGGTCTCGTTAACATCAGGCCTCAGTATTTCTGTGGAATATGAAACGACCAGACACTGTCAACACACCATGGGTTTATTCTGCTCCGACCCTGTTTTTCTTGTCCACCCAGTTGATTAAATTAGTCTAACACGTGTATCAGAGATGCTGTCAACTGATAGCACAGAGCTGGGGCTACTAAAGGCATTTTCATGCCGCATTGTTTGGCGTGCACGGCCCTCTGATTTGCGGTGAATGCTAATTGAGCACTTGAGGTTTTTTCCGGGCTGTCAACCGGGCACATTTTTAATGCAATGTATCCTCCAAAAATATGCCCCCCTGTTCCTCTTAAACAAAATAGGTCCTCCATACTGTCCGGCCTGAGGCAGCCGTCGAAGTCCGCTCTCTGAAAGCCAACACTCTGGTATTTCGAGGCGGTATCCATTTCACAGAGATGAATTCCCGGCATGAGCTACATTGGAGGCATTCCACCTCCTCGGCCCCTTTACATTTAGAAACAGCTGCAGACGACACAGCTTGCTGGACTGTGCAGGCATAATACGCGTATAAGTTTGAACATGTTGGTGACTTGAGTTCATTTGGTTGCTGACCCCTCTACAACCTTTTTCTTCCGGGGCCAAATTCGTTACGCACATGTAGGCTAAGCCAGATTCAATGTCTTGCCCTAATGCTCAGACATAGTCAATGTATCAGTGTTAGTTGTTCTATTTGTGACCTTCAAGAGTATATTTTAAGAACAGTGCCAAGAAGAAACAACTTATGTTTTTACAAACCTTGGTAATGCCCATCATTTTAGCTTCTGTATATTGAACGGATGTAAGCACGATTGAGTATTGCACAGAAGATCTAGAACATGGGTAGCAGTAGCTGATTAGTATAGCGAGACAGCACTACTCAACAACCACTCATTCTTTAGTGTGAAAAGGCTACATTAATAAAACGTGTGTCTATTTATCAGGCCCCATGGTCAAATCTTTCCTAATTGATTGTATTTGAATACATAACAACCTCACAACTCTCCCTGCCACCTACCCTTTTCCATTTCTTGAGCTGCACCACCGACCAGCTGCAAGACCAATCAATACTTGTAACCTACAACTAAAACCTAGCAGCTTGCACCATCCCGTGACAGCACCTGCTTATCAGTGATAAACAACACAACACTTTTTGAACCATCTACCCACCAGGATCAAGCCAGATAATATCTCAAACCTTGCTCCCAATAAAACAGCTACAGGCTGCACACTTAATCCCCCAATACCTCTTTACTTCCAGCCACCATATGAGGTGAAGGGTGGGTCAAAGCTACAGAACCCTTCCAGCAGGTGACCTTCAACTAACCTACCTGGATAGAGAGGACCCAACTGCCATCCCATCCCTAAACTGTTACCAGAACTCTGCCCCCAAGGACACCCCACCAATCCCTGTGGCCTGGATTCTTCACCGCAACACCTGCAAGAAGAGGCTGCGGGGGCAGAGGTCTGTATATCACCAACACATCAAACCTCCTCAGGCTAGACAGTATTACTTAACAACCCCTCCTTCTTTAGTGTGGAAAAGGCCGCTTTAATGAAACAGATGGGTAACATATAACAGTTCCTGGCAACTGCATCCAATAGCCCCACCCTTAAACACCCAAACAATCCTTGAGACCAATGAAAATCATTCTCAATCCATCTCTCTCAAACGTCTTTCCATTAATCAGGCCCGATGGCCAAATCTTTTCATACCAATTGTGCTTGAACACATTACAACCTAAAAACTCCTCCCAACCCCATGCCTTTTTCCCTCCCTTAAGCTGGACCGCCCAGTCAGTGGTAAGGCCACCCAATGCTTGTAACCTACAACTAAAACCTACCAACCGGCACCATAATGTGGCAGCACCTGCACATCATCAACAAACAAATTAACATTTCCTGAAACACCTACACACCTTTGTCAGCCCAGCTAGTCTCATCAAACCTTGCACCCAACAAACCAGCTACCGGCTGTTCATGTAAGACCCCTAACCGCACAAACTGGGAGTGAAAGTTGGGTCAAAGCTGCGCCTGCCTGCCTGAGGAGAACCTTCCACCAACCACCCGGATAAAAGGAACTCAACTGTCACCCACCCCCCTGCCTTAAACTGTCACCAAGACCAGCCCATAATGACATCCCACCAATTGCCTGCGGATTGGCTTCGTGACTGATCCACCTGCCAAAGAGCCTGGGGATAGAGGTCTGTATACAACCTACTTACAAGCCCCCTAGCCCCAAAACGAGACATAGCTACTCAACAACCACTGCTTCTTTAGTGTGAAAAGGCTGTTTTAATGAAACAGGTCTGTATCACAAATTATTTCCTGGAAATTGCCTTACGGTCTAACTGATTACCTCATTATGCATCAAGTTAATCCCGTGCAATAACCTCACCCTTAAACAAATATATGATGTTACAACACAAACAATCTAAAACAAAAGACAGTCCCTAAATGTCGGAGTATACCCTCCGTCAAGGCGCCCCTTATGTTAATAAGACACAGCTTGACCTGAAGAATACTCTTATAATTCTAGCATAGTCCTCAAAATCAACTGGACCACAAATAATACACAAACAGAAAACAGTTCAGTTAGGTACTCAAGGTCCAAAGGTAAGTCTTGTGGCATTCAAAAACAATCCTTATATTTGTATATCTAAAAAACAGTAATTTATTAAAAATCATCTCATTACAGTACATAACATTCAATATTACATGATAATACAAAACAATTTCATAAAAACCAAAAAAGAGACTTACCTTTGGACCTTATAAGAGTATTCTTCAGGTCAAGCTGTGTCTTATTAACATAAGGGGCGCCTTGACGGAGGGTATATTCCGACATTTAGGACTGTCTTTTGTTTTAGATCACCTCACCCTGTCCCATATCGGTACATAGGGTATCTCCCTTTTTTTTCTTGACAACACAAACAATTACATTGCATGCTTTTACAACACAGTTTTTACATCGCAACTACCATTACTTCGCAGGATTTTACAACGCATGGCACTACAACACATTTTTTCAAATTACCATTACAATGCATACCATTACAACGCATAACATTACAACACATACCATTACAATGCATAAAACCTGTAGGGCAACAGTAGGGTAAGTGTTGGAGAGTGTAGGGGTAAAAATTACTATTCCCATTAACCCCAAAACCCAGACCCACCCTAAAACTAAAACATATCTATTATTTACATTATAATGCATTGTAATGGCATGCGTTATAATGGTATGTGTTGTAATGGCATGCGTTATAGTGATATGCATTGTAATGGCATATGTTGTAATTGCATGCAATGTAAAGGCAGTTGCGTTGTAACAGCTGTGTTGTAAAAGCAGTACGATTTAATGACTGCTTTGTAATGGATGTTTTCCCCTTAAACACTCAACAAATCGTTGACCTTAGTGAAACTCAGTAACAGTCCTTCTCTATCAAACATTTTTCAATAAATCAGGCTCTAAGACAAAACGTTCTCAAACCAATTGTGTTATAAAACACACCAGCTTCACAACTCCCCTCAACTCCACATTGCTTTCCTTCCCTCAAGCTGGACCGCCTGACCAGTAGCAAGACCAGCCAATGCTTTGTAACCTACAACTAAAACCTACCAGAAACAAGCATTGGAAATGCAATAGGTCTCGCAGCATTAGAGTTAGTGCTTTTAGAATTGTTTATGGGTTTTTTTGTAAATCTTTAGCATTTTTTTTTCCTGTAGCCAATGCTAAAGAATTTAAAAAAAAAAGCCATAAACATTTCTAAAAGCTCTAACTCAAATGCTCCGAGACCTATTGCACTGTGTGAGGGTGAGGGGTTGAGGGTGAGGGTGGGTGAGGGTGAGTGAGGGGTTGAGGGTGAGTGAGGGTGAGGGGTTGAGGGTGAGTGAGAGTGAGGGTGAGTGAGGGTGAGTGAGGGTGAGTGAGGGTGAGTGAGAGTGAGTGAGAGTGAGTGTGAGAGTGAGTGAGGGTGAGGGTGAGTGAGGGTGAGTGAGGGTGAGGGTGAGTGAGGGTGAGTGAGGGTGAGTGAGGGTGAGGGGTTGATGTTGAGGGGTTGAGGGTGAGTGAGGGTGAGTGAGGGGTTGAGGGTGAGTGAGGGTGAGGGTGAGGGTGAGTGAGGGTGAGGGTGAGTGAGGGTGAGGGTGAGTGAGGGTGAGTGAGGGTGAGTGAGGGTGAGGGGTTGATGTTGAGGGGTTGAGGGTGAGTGAGGGTGAGTGAGGGGTTGAGGGTGAGTGAGGGTGAGGGTGAGTTAGGGTGAGGGGTTGAGGGTGAGTGAGGGTGAGGGGTTGAGGGTGAGTGAGGATGAGTGAGAGTGAGGGTGAGTGAGGGGTTGAGGGTGAGTGAGGGGTTGAGGGTGAGTGAGGGTGAGTGAGGGTGAGTGAGGGTGAGTGTATGTGACTTTAAAAAGACCTGTAGCTAAGACGGCTTCGTGGCGGCTATTGCGTTTTCCAACTTGTTTTCATATAATATGACTTGTATAATATCAAAATTCTGCAGAAAAATAAAAGCTGGATCAAAAACAAAATCTCACAAACATCATGATTTACACAAAAACTATGATGGAAATTGTGCGAATCAGAGGTTAGCTTTGAAAACACATCGACGGCTAAGGGCTATAATTATACAACCCAGGTGTCAAAAAGCCTTCAACCCTGTTAACAGCAATATTGGTTTAAAAAAAAAAAAAGGTTACGAATCTGCAGTAACGTTATTACGCGTTTGAAAACATCTGAAATCTTCCTGGAGGCACAGAAAAACTCAACTCTTTATTCGTGTTTACAATATAAATGCCAAGCCATCCAAAGAGTGATTAGATAGCTAAGGGTCCCTTAAAATTCAAAATGAAAGAGCAAAATGAACTTAACACAATTGTGTCCCTTTGTAAACAAGCCGCCTTATGCACCCGGATGTCGCGACAATCTTTTACACAGTAAGAAAACCAGCCAACTTCCACTAGTTTTCAGCACCCTAATGCATTCTTCATAGGCGATATTTTCCCCTACACAGCGAAGAGTTACGAAAATTCGACACAAAAGGACGTTCCAGAGGTATACTGAATTAAAGGGCTTCATCCGTTTCATCCGTCCACTACTTACACAACCAATTCAGCCTAACAACCGTTCTCTGTTGTGGATATTTTTAACGAATGCATTTTGTATGTAGTTTCGGAACTTCCGGGTGGAATACCAACCAATGTCACTGCCCAACACTTTCAGGAAGTAGGCGGTACTGCTAAAATGAAAGACGGCCTGGCATTGTAGCATTGAAGGCACAACACCCAATCGTAGTGCACGCCACACAATTTCGAAGTGCTGGTTGGCTGTGGAGTCTGCACTCTTTCTTTGTCCGAGCCGGTTCAGGTTGGTTATAAGAAAACGATCCAAAACCATCAACATCTGTTGCCAGTTGAGTCGCACAACTAACGTTACTTTTGCATAGGATGAAAACGTAAAGCGCATTTCTTTATAACGCAAGAACGGTTCATTTTAGGTTATTGTCTTGTTACATTGAGTGCCTTTATTTAGAAGTGCTTATTTCAAAACATGAACCTAGGAAAACAAGACGGAGGGAAGAGAGGGGAAGGGGGAGGAGAAATGCGACACGGCGGGAAGGGGAGGGGGCGGAGCGGGTAAGACGTTCCAGAGGTATACTGAATTAAAGGGCTTCATCCGTTTCATCTGTCCACTACTTACACAACCAATTCAGCCTAACAACCGTTCTCTGTTGTGGATATTTTTAACGAATGCATTTTGTATGTAGTTTCGGAACTTCCGGGTGGAATACCAACCAATGTCACTGCCCAACACTTTCAGGAAGTAGGCGGTACTGCTAAAATGAAAGACGGCCTGGCATTGTAGCATTGAAGGCACAACACCCAATCGTAGTGCACGCCACACAATTTCGAAGTGCTGGTTGGCTGTGGAGTCTGCACTCTTTCTTTGTCCGAGCCGGTTCAGGTTGGTTATAAGAAAACGATCCAAAACCATCAACATCTGTTGCCAGTTGAGTCGCACAACTAACGTTACTTTTGCATAGGATGAAAACGTAAAGCGCATTTCTTTATAACGCAAGAACGGTTCATTTTAGGTTATTGTCTTGTTACATTGAGTGCCTTTATTTAGAAGTGCTTATTTCAAAACATGAACCTAGGAAAACAAGACGGAGGGAAGAGAGGGGAGGGGGGAGGAGAAATGCGACACGGCGGGAAGGGGAGGGGGCGGAGCGGGTTAAATTAAACTAAAGGCAGGCAGGGGAGGAGAGTAGGAGGAGGAGGGGGGAGGAGAGTAGGGGAGGCACGGCCTAGCGGCAGGCAGGCAGGGGAGGAGAGGAGGAGGGGGGAGGAGAGTAGGGGAGGCACGGCCTAGCGGCCGTGCAATCAAGTAGTGAGGGGGCGGAGCTGGGGGAGGCTGTGAGAGAGAGTAGGCGGCTGGGGGCATGTGCACGCGCATTTAAGCTCAATGCGCATGCGCATTGAGCTTAAATTTCTCGTGCACTGCAAGGAATCGCCACGATTCCTTGCAGTGTGGATAAAGAGCGGATAAGTGCCAATACTCTCGCCTTGCTCGATGCGCATGCGCATCGACAGGCGAGACCTAAAAACCCTCTAAGGAGTTTTCGTCCCCCCTCCCCCATAGCCCCTAAACCCAACATCTTGTCACATAGCTCCAATAGATAAAGTTCAATTCCCATCACTGATATGTGGACTCTGTCATCTCTTAAAATAATGGACGTTCGAAAAAGAATCTCACCACGCTTCACTCCTCCCTACTGAATGTATTCATCTGTCTATTCACCTTCCTTTGTGTTCCATATATTGTTTCTTATTTTACAGCTCCCCTCCACAGTCTCCTGAGCACTAACCGAGCACACAATCAGCATGTCCAGCAACAACCATTTAATCTTGCATAAATCTGTTTTCATGTTTTCAGTAAGGCCAGACCTTTACACTAGGCCAAATCATTCTTGCTCAAGTCTATAGTGGTAGACTTGAGCAAGAATGATTTGGCCTAGTTAAAAGGTCTGGCCTTACTGAAAGCACATCAGGGCACATCAGGGCAACCCTTGCCTTTGAACAATTTCACCGCCTGTGGCAACTGCTGACCCCAGTGTATTCCCATATGCACCACCATGCAATTTGTGCTCCGTGATATTCAAAACCAAGCTGGCAGCCATATCTCCTTGTTTAGGCTTATCTCACTGCCCATTTGATGAAGCAGTGCCTGCATATCCAACCCGATACAGCTGCTGAAAAGGTGCCAGAGATGTATACAAAGAACTGATGGGTGGAATGCTTGAATTAATTTAAGCCACTGGTGAATACTAGGGTCCGCATCCCAGCCAATCATTATTTTGCACACCATGCCACTTCAGTTTGGACTCATCCATATGCAAATTAGTCTTGCCTCTGCTCCACTCATAAATGCCAGGCCTGTTTTTTGCTGAAAAAGAACATAAGCCACCCAAACAATTTTGGTCCTGAATGGGGCTCTTCAGTTGTGTATAGCTTGGCTCCAGTAGCACTGTGTTCACGTGGGTCATGTCTGGACATACCCTTGTTTAGGAAGAAGACAATGGTTCCTACAAGGTCAATTGGTCCTGGAAGAAATATATAATCTAAAGAAAATGAATGTTTAAATGAATTAGACTCTGGCATAAGGCACTTTTCTAAATAAATGTTGGAAGGAACACATGTGAACATTGTAAGACGGTTCATTTATTTAACAATATTCACATTATCATAACAGGCAGATTATAGATCCAGTGCTCACAAAATAGTGAAAAGGAACGTGATGTGGTGAGTGACGGAAATATTTAAAAAAACATACATAGCATTGACAACATGAGCTAAATTCTTTGATACAAAATGTTAAAAATAATGTAAGGAGTTCAGTTGTAAAGGGGTCGACAGCGTTCAAGTGCTCCAGCATTACAGGAATAGACCACACCAACATCTATTTCTTTTCCAAAATCTGTTCCATCAATAACATCATTGCTTTCCTCTTGCCCACTAGGAGCTAGGACTCTATTGCTATTGAATAATTTCAGTTCCCAAAAATGTGAATGAGGTTGCAGGACCAACTGCCTTTTGAGGGCCAAAGGCACCTTCAACACTGCCATCAAACGTTGTATCAGAACCCCTCTCAGAGGGAGAAAGGGCAGGTAGGGTTACTGAGCCCCCACAGTGATGTTCAGGCCTTTTATTTCCACTGTTCTAAACCCAACCAACTATGAGCTCTGCACAACTTGGCCAAGTACTATCCCCTCAGCACTTGACTAATTTGTAATGAGGGTCGAGCAGTTCAATGCTTTTGAGGGGGGTGTCATGCCAGTGTAGGTTTAAACACAATTTAGCATGCCCTCAGCAGCCCCCAATAAATCAGGTCCAGCCCAATACTGTGTTTTATGGAAAACGAGTATTTATAACACACAATAGCTCAAATCCATCCCACTCCCCTATTCTGAAGTGTCTTGGTCGTACGAGGCCACGCTCCCACAGGGGCAACGCCCCTTCTGCCCTAGGCTTCTTTTCACAAAGTTAATAAAAATTGCCTGCAAGTCTCATATACAGTTTTCACATCTGGCACATGACAACTTTGCCCCCAAGTCTAACTGAGCCCCTGCTGGATGTGTCTTAACCAGGTGGTAGCTGCAATGTAACAGTCCCCTTCTTTGCTATGGTATGTGCTCTGGTGACTTCAGCACTGGGACGGAAGTGCTGCAGCCTGCCTTTGGTGTGGAGTGCAAAATAACGATGGATTTAGGCCCAGATCTTTGTACTGGGGTGAGTGTGTGACATTGATCCACATTCTGTCCATCACTTGTTGTGTTTGCAATTTCCGCCCTAAGTGCGCTGGGGATGCCCAGACGTGGGTCCCAGGCACTCCACACCACTGGAGTCAAGCTAGCCGGGCTGATGAGAGGTGTTACCTCGAAACCGGTCCGGTCCTCGGATGCTTGATTCCGTTCTGGGAAGGACATGGCTTTTGTAGTTCGGACTGGACTGTTCCCATGAGGCTCAGGGTCAGAGCTGATTTGCATATCGCCATTGTCTAACCCAGGGTGGTGTGGAGTGCAAAATAACAATGGATTTAGGCCCAGATCTTTGGACTGGGGTGAGTGTGTGACATTGATCCACATTCTGTCCATCACTTGTTGTGTTTGCAATTTCCGCACTAAGTGCGCTGGGGATGCCCAGACGTGGTCCCAGGCACTCCACACCACTGGAGTCAAGCTAGCCGGGCTGATGAGAGGTGTTACCTCGAAACCGGTCCGGTCCTCGGATGCTTGATTCCGTTCTGGGAAGGACATGGCTTTTGTAGTTCGGACTGGACTGTTCCCATGAGGCTCAGGGTCAGAGCTGATTTGCATATTGCCATTGTCTAACCCAGGGTGGTGTGGAGTGCAAAATAACGATGGATTTAGGCCCAGATCTTTGGACTGGGGTGAGTGTGTGACATTGATCTACATTCTGTCCATCACTTGTTGTGTTTGCAATTTCCGCCCTCAGTGCGCTGGGGATGCCCAGACGTGGGTCCCAGGCACTCCACACCACAGGAGTCAAGCTAGCCGGGCTGATGAGAGGTGTTACCTCGAAACCGGTCCGGTCCTCGGATGCTTGATTCCGTTCTGGGAAGGACATGGCTTTTGTAGTTCGGACTGGACTGTTCCCATGAGGCTCAGGGTCAGAGCTGATTTGCATATCGCCATTGTCTAACCCAGGGTGGTGTGGAGTGCAAAATAACGATGGATTTAGGCCCAGATCTTTGGACTGGGGTGAGTGTGTGACATTGATCCACATTCTGTCCATCACTTGTTGTGTTTGCAATTTCCGCCCTAAGTGCGCTGGGGATGCCCAGACGTGGGTCCCAGGCACTCCACACCACTGGAGTCAAGCTAGCCGGGCTGATGAGAGGTGTTACCTCGAAAGCGGTCCGGTCCTCGGATGCTTGATTCCGTTCTGGGAAGGACATGGCTTTTGTAGTTCGGACTGGACTGTTCCCATGAGGCTCAGGGTCAGAGCTGATTTGCATATCGCCATTGTCTAACCCAGGGTGGTGTGGAGTGCAAAATAACGATGGATTTAGGCCCAGATCTTTGGACTGGGGCGAGTGTGTGACATTGATCCACATTCTGTCCATCACTTGTTGTGTTTGCAATTTCCGCCCTAAGTGCGCTGGGGATGCCCAGACGTGGGTCCCAGGCACTCCACACCACTGGAGTCAAGCTAGCCGGGCTGATGAGAGGTGTTACCTCGAAACCGGTCCGGTCCTCGGATGCTTGATTCCGTTCTGGGAAGGACATGGCTTTTGTAGTTCGGACTGGACTGTTCCCATGAGGCTCAGGGTCAGAGCTGATTTGCATATCGCCATTGTCTAACCCAGGGTGGTGTGGAGTGCAAAATAACGATGGATTTAGGCCCAGATCTTTGGACTGGGGTGAATGTGTGACATTGATCCACATTCTGTCCATCACTTGTTGTGTTTGCAATTTCCGCCATAAGTGCGCTGGGGATGCCCAGACGTGGGTCCCAGGCACTCCACACCACTGGAGTCAAGCTAGCCGGGCTGATGAGAGGTGTTACCTCGAAACCGGTCCGGTCCTCGGATGCTTGATTCCGTTCTGGGAAGGACTTGGCTTTTGTAGTTCGGACTGGACTCTTCCCATGAGGCTCAGGGTCAGAGCTGATTTGCATATCGCCATTGTCTAACCCAGGGTGGTGTGGAGGGCAAAATAACGATGGATTTAGTCCCAGATCTTTGGACTGGGGTGAGTGTGTGACATTGATCCACATTCTGTCCATCACTTGTTGTGTTTGCAATTTTCGCCCTAAGTGCGCTGGGGATGCCCAGACGTGGGTCCCAGGCACTCCACACCACTGGAGTCAAGCTAGCCGGGCTGATGAGAGGTGTTACCTCGAAACCGGTCCGGTCCTCGGATGCTTGATTCCGTTCTGGGAAGTACATGGTTTTTGTAGTTCGGACTGGACTGTTCCCATGAGGCTCAGGGTCAGAGCTGATTTGCATATCGCCATTGTCTAACCCAGGGTGGTGTGGAGTGCAAAATAATGATGGATTTAGGACCAGATCTTTGGACTGGGGTGAGTGTGTGACATTGATCCACATTCTGTCCATCACTTGTTGTGTTTGCAATTTCTGCCCTAAGTGCGCTGGGGATGCCCAGACGTGGGTCCCAGGCACTCCACACCACTGGAGTCAAGCTAGCCGGGCTGATGAGAGGTGTTACCTCGAAACCGGTCCGGTCCTCGGATGCTTGATTCCGTTCTGGGAAGGACATGGCTTTTGTAGTTCGGACTGGACTGTTTCCATGAGGCTCAGGGTCAGAGCTGATTTGCATATCGCCATTGTCTAACCCAGGGTGGTGTGGAGTGCAACATAACGATGGATTTAGGCCCAGATCTTTGGACTGGGGTGAGTGTGTGACATTGATCCACATTCTGTCCATCACTTGTTGTGTTTGCAATTTCCGCCCTAAGTGGCTGGGGATGCCCAGACGTGGGTCCGAGGCACTCCACACCACTGGAGTCAAGCTAGCCGGGCTGATGAGAGGTGTTACCTCGAAACCGGTCCGGTCCTCGGATGCTTGATTCCGTTCTGGGAAGGACATGGCTTTTGTAGTTCGGACTGGACTGTTCCCATGAGGCTCAGGGTCAGAGCTGATTTGCATATCGCCATTGTCTAACCCAGGGTGGTGTGGAGTGCAAAATAACGATGGATTTAGGCCCAGATCTTTGGACTGGGGTGAGTGTGTGACATTGATCCACATTCTGTCCATCACTTGTTGTGTTTGCAATTTCCGCCCTAAGTGCGCTGGGGATGCCCAGACGTGGGTCCCAGGCACTCCACACCACTGGAGTCAAGCTAGCCGGGCTGATGAGAGGTGTTACCTCGAAACCGGTCCGGTCCTCGGATGCTTGATTCCGTTCTGGGAAGGACATGGCTTTTGTAGTTTGGACTGGACTGTTCCCATGAGGCTCAGGGTCAGAGCTGATTTGCATATCGCCATTGTCTAACCCAGGGTGGTGTGGAGTGCAAAATAACGATGGATTTAGGCCCAGATCTGTGGACTGGGGTGAGTGTGTGACATTGATCCACATTCTGTCCATCACTTGTTGCGTTTGCAATTTCCGCCCTAAGTGCGCTGGGGATGCCCAGACGTGGGTCCCAGGCACTCCACACCACTGGAGTCAAGGTAGCCGGGCTGATGAGAGGTGTTACCTCGAAACCGGTCCGGTCCTCGGATGCTTGATTCCGTTCTGGGAAGGACATGGCTTTTGTAGTTCGGACTGGACTGTTCCCATGAGGCTCAGGGTCAGAGCTGATTTGCATATCGCCATTGTCTAACCCAGGGTGGTGTGGAGTGCAAAATAACGATGGATTTAGGCCCAGATCTTTGGACTGGGGTGAGTGTGTGACATTGATCCACATTCTGTCCATCACTTGTTGTGTTTGCAATTTCCGCCCTAAGTGCGCTGGGGATGCCCAGACGTGGGTCCCAGGCACTCCACACCACTGGAGTCAAGCTAGCCGGGCTGATGAGAGGTGTTACCTCGAAACCGGTCCGGTCCTCGGATGCTTGATTCCGTTCTGGGAAGGACATGGCTTTTGTAGTTTGGACTGGACTGTTCCCATGAGGCTCAGGGTCAGAGCTGATTTGCATATCGCCATTGTCTAACCCAGGGTGGTGTGGAGTGCAAAATAACGATGGATTTAGGCCCAGATCTTTGGACTGGGGTGAGTGTGTGACATTGATCCACATTCTGTCCATCACTTGTTGTGTTTGCAATTGCAGCCTGCCTTTGGGCAGAGTATCTTCGGTGATGCAGAAACCTTCTCCGCCAGTTGTCAGTGGCGGTAGTTTCCTGATCCTGCAGAATCATTCTCGGCATGCAGGTCTGGTGGTCAACAGCAGGAAAGTAACCTCTTGGCTCCTTGGGCTTGATGGGACACACTCGGAGTTGCAAATGGCAGCCCCATATTTGAGCGGGCAGATGGAGTGGTCCATGAGAGTTCACTTGGTTCCTTGGACGACGGGCCTGACAAAGCATTTGGGCTGTGGTGACAGGCCCAACAATGCTCTTGGGCGCCGACTTACAACACAGAGGCAACTGGCCCTCATGCACTGTGGCAAATGTAGTCTGCCTTGGTGAACATTTGACCTTACACCTTGCTCACTGGGACCCTTGTTCCCAGATCCCCACTCGACCTCATTCCCTCCAGGCCATCCTAAGTCTCACAGGGCACACTGGTCTTGGCAGGCAGGCAGACAAACTGGTGCTCCAGGCTCAGGGCAATTGTTCCTGGTGTCTTGGGCAGTTTCTTCTTGCCCAGCTGAGAGACCTTATAAATTAATGGGGTAACCCAATCACTGTCTGCGGACCTGGGTATCATATGGTATAGACAAAACAATTGGTCCTAGACTTTTTTCTACCGTACATCTAGTCAAAAGAGTTTGTAATTCAAATATAATTGGTTGCATGCATACGGTAATTAAAACATAAATGACTTTCAGAATAAGCACCTTGAAAAATTAAAAAGGCACCCACTGTATTCAAAGAGATTTTATTCATAGAAACAATTGCATAGGTAATACGTTACCAAACGTATAGTCGTCAGGAGATTGCTACAAAAGTGGAACAAGCATTTACAATGCAATGGTCTCGGCAATATTATAGGTAGAGCTATTGGCATTGCTCATTATGTTTTTTTTCTGTATCCCTAAATAAATGGCATTGTCATTTGTATTGGCAATAGCTTATTTGCTTGCATATGCGAGACCTATTGCATTAGCAGAGAGAGAGTGACGTAGTGAGATAGAGAGAGAGAGTGAGGTAGTGAAATAGAGATAGAGTGAGGTAGTGAGAGAGAGTGAGGTAGATAGTGAGTGAGGTAGTGAGATAGAGAGAGTGAGTTAGTGAAAGAGTGAGTTAGTGAGGGAGAGGGATGTTTTGAGGTAGTGGAATAGAAACAGAGTGATGTTAGGTAGTGAGATATAAAGTGAGGTAGTGAGAGAGTGAAAGTGAGTTAGTGAGATAGAAAGAGAGAGAGTGAGGTAGTGAGAGAGAGTGAGTGAGGTAGTGAGTTAGAGAGAGAGTGAAGTTGTGAGGTAGTGAGATATAGAGTGGGGTAGTGAGAGAGTGAGGTAGTGAGATTAATAGAGCTGAGTAGTGAGGTACAGCGAGTGAGGTAGTGAGAGAGAGAGTGAGGTGGTGAGAGAGAGTGAGGTAGATAGAGAGTGAGGTAGTGAGAGACAGAGAGAGTGAGGTAGTCAAAGAGTGAGTTTGTGAGGGATAGTGTTGTTAGAGGTAGTGAGATAGAAACAGAGTGAGGTTGTGAGGTAGTGAGCTAGAGAGAGTGAGGTAGTGAAAGAGATATTTAAAGTGAATTAGTGAGATAGAAAGAGAGTGAGAGGTAGTGAGATATAGAGAGAGTGAGGTATTGAGTTATATAGAGAGAGTGAAGTTGTGAGGTAGTGAGATAGAGATTGAGGTAGTGAGTGAGTGAGGTATTGAGGCTTTAATAGAGTGAGTAGTGAGTTAGTGAGATAGATTTATTGGAGTAGTGATGTTGAGAGAGTGAGGTAGTGAGAGTGATAGAGTGAGTTAGTTAGAGTGAGTGAGGTAGTGATGGAGAGAGAGTGAGGTAGTGAAAGTGAGAGAGTGAGATAGAAAGAGATAGCGTGAGGTAGTGATATAGAGAGTGAGGTATTGAGATAGAGATAGTGAAGTTGTGAGGTAGTGAGATAGAGAGTGATGTAGTGAGAGAGTGAGGCAGTGAACAACACAGGTGACTTATTAGATGTAAATGACGCTAATTTAAAAGAATGAATCCAGAGGGAAAACTCATAAAACAGATGAAAAAACAATAAAATGTAAAAAGGAAACAACTCTTAGAGGCAAGAGCAGTTAGAAGGGTTCATGGAAAATGAACGTCACTGGGCTCTTAAACGGATGGGTGCATTTTTAACTCTCATAATGTAAAGCCTATTGGGCTCTCTTGCTTATTATTTAGACAAGCTGGGCATCCGTTTCTGCAGTCCCTTCAAACCACTTTACTTTGTATGTTGGCCTGGCTGGCATTCAAGATCTTGACCTGCAAAGCTGATATTTTGTTTACATCAAGCACCTAACTACCCTAACCATCATGCCAACCACGTAAAAAAGGTTCATGATAACAAATGGTGGAGATCTGTCACGGATGGGTGGGGGTGCATGTCTGAAATAGTTCCTTTGTTTGTAGTAGGGGCATCCAACATATGGTGAGAAGAGCCAGAGTTCCACATAATATTAACAAACAAACATATGTTAAATTCAAAATAAACTCATTTTCATGATCACGGATTACCTTGAAACCTGGCATGGACCTACACTTGATTCCCCCGGATTAAAACCCGTGAAACACTTATCATAACAGTAGATTTACATATTGTACACTAAACCATACCGCTTAACCCCAATAGCAGCTTTGAGGGTGGGAGCCAGACCTCTGTTGCACTGTTTACATCACTAAACCTTTGACCCCAGACACATCACCAGGAGTGACATTACGCATCCTTTGCCTCAACCACAAGATATGAAGTCATATGACCGGTCACGTCACAGGAAGTGACATACGAATTTGTGGGTTGAGCTTCTCGCCTCCCAAGACAGCCAGAAAAACTGCTTGGGGACCTGCTGAGCTAAAGACCCATCTGACCACACAGCTGGCGCTATAAAAGCAGACTAGTAAATGTCCCAGCTTCCCTGCTTCCATCAACAACATGTGCCCTGCTTACTTTCTGGCTGTGTCCCTGCTACAACCATTAGACACGGCCTCTTGCCCATAAATATTAGCAAAAAGGCGCCCCGTTACACCTCTCTTTCCAAATACCACAAACATAATTTGAGACACACAAAACATTTCGTTTTGCCCAAGACAGGCTTTTCACTGCGCGGCACCTGGCCTACTGGCTTTCGCCAACGCTTTCTTTATGTCCCACAGTATTTAAGTTTTTTAGTGTTAGCTAAAAAAAAAAGCTTTCCTCAGGAAGAGCACTGCTGGTATTCTAAGATGGGATTGATGAGCAGGCGGCTTTCAAACAGCCGCAGCCCTCCCAGACATCTCTCGGCCCCCGCGGCGTCCCTGCAGGGCCCTCCTCTGATAGGGCTTCCTCCGGTTGGAGCCCTCCCCTGATAAGGACGTGTTATCAAGCTCCAGCGCGCGCCTCACGTAAAAGGGGCCTTGTTTGCAGCGAGGTGTTCCCCCACAAGAGTCTAACCTTTCACACAAGGCTTCAAACACGCCCTGCGCGCCAAATCTGCACAAACAGCAGCCCGTTCTTCACCACACTGACAAAGCCAATAGTAACATGTCTTTTACATATGGTTTGGTGAAGAGGCGCACTGTATGACGCCCAGCTGGTCGGTGTGTCAATAATGACGGTCTATGGAAGCCGTGTGTGGGAGCATGCAGAAGGAGCATCCGTGTGAGCCGCTTGACATGGGTCTTCTCCCGTGAAAGGCTCTTATAGATCTCCCGCGACTTTCACTGCTGCTCGGCTTCACGGGTATTAAGCACACAGTGTGGAAAGTAGACGGAGAGCACAGAACGGGTGGACAGGAAGTCCGCCATCTTTGCAGACCTTAATGCGAGGAGAGCTGCAGCGGAGGGGGGGGAGGGGAGACGAGAGCGCGATGGAGGGGAGGCGAGAGCGCGATGGAGGAGGGAAGGGTTGCGAGGATGAAGGCAGAGCACGACGGAGGAGAGCTGCGGCGGAGGGAGGGAGGGGACACACACACACACACAGGGATGGCATGCTAAGACGATCCACCCCGGCGACAGCAAAAATACACGGAGAGCGGGAGGGGGGCGGGGGCGGGAAACGAGCTGAAGGCAGAGCACGACGGAGGAGAGCTGCGGCGGAGGGAGGGGGGGGGACACACACACAGGGATGGCATGATAAGACGATCCACCCCGGTGACAGCAAAAATACACGGAGAGCAGGAGGGGGGCGGGAAACGGCGGAAGAAGGCGCACAAAGGGAAAACAAACATGAGCTTACTCACTGCGAAGGATAGAAAATGGCAGACACAAGCTTCTGTTTTTTTCGGATTTGGGGGCGTGTTCGGTGCTCAAAAGTAGGCGTGGCCAAAAAGTGGAAAGAAGAACACCGAACACACCCCCAAATCCAAAAAAGACGGAGCCTATTCTGAGAGACAGTTCTCTCCTCCAATGGCTGGCCTCCATTTAGGAAGCCAGCCAATGGAGAACGAGCAAAAAGAGGGAGGGATAAATGCAGCACTCTAAGAATCATTAATTCTCCGACTTCCGGTTTCTGCCTTACGGCAGAACCGATAGTCCTCGACCTAAAAAGGAGGGGGGAGTGCTCGTGTGTGCAATGAACGGGAGTGAGAAGGACACAGAGTGAAGATAGTGCAACAGAAGTAATTACAACGTTTTTAAAATTTCAACTGGTTGTAAGTGGCATTAGCACCAGTTGGTTGTGGCCTGTCCATAAGCATTACTTTTGTCATTATTCAAGATTTCAAGAAAAAGTTGCAGAGAAATATCTTCTGTTCATTGGACGGGGTGGTTATTATATACCATAAATCATTAGCACCCCGTCCAATGAACTGATAATATTTCTCTGCAACTTTTTCTTGAAAACTAGTTGCAGAGAAATATCATCTGTTCATTGGACAGGGTGGTAATGACATAATTATATACCATTTTGACTAGATGCATGGAAAAAAAAGTCTAGGACCAATTGTTTTCTCTATACCAGCTGAGAGACCAGCAGATTTCAATCCCTCGATTCCTGGTCCTCGTTGCAATAGGTCAAGTAAGGATGATCTTTTCTCATCTCTGAACAATGTTTGAAGCTTCCACTTGTATACAATCTCTCCTGACACAAATGTGATTTCGTTTCGGACCCCTTTAAAATTTGTGTTGTGGGGATTGTGCTCTTTGGAGTGCCTACTCCTAGATTCTGTTCTTTGTCCAGGGGCCTGTCTGCCCCAGTAGGGGTTGCACGAGACCTGATGGTCCCTTAATTCAGGTCATCGCTGCATCAAAGGGATTACACCTGGGTGTCAGCCTCAAGTGACATATGGCAAAGAAGATTTTCTCTTTTAGGTTGTGTTACATATGGATGAAGACTTCCATCTTTTATGATTCTGTGTTCCACTAGTTTGTACCTTATCAGTCCCACCATCTACTATAAACACTGAGCTCTGGCCTCTCTGATTTTATTTTTGGAAGCGTGAAAATACATGAAGGTATCCTGGCGCTGAACAGCATGTTTTCCCGCACACTTACTGAATCTTAAGATGTCTTTGGTGTGCACCGGTAATGCTCTGCTCCCCTCTCCTCCCAGTGTAGCTTTCCCCTCAGCCCCAGGAAAGTGAGCAATCCACATCTCCTGTTGGGTCTGCAGTCCACCCCTCCATCTTAGGATGGAGCCCTCGGGCCTCCATGTTATGTACCCTCACAGGCACACATATAGTCATTGGTGTACAAACACAGCGCAACATTCCTCTTGTGTGGGCCAAGTGAGTTGTGAAAACAGCATTGGAACTTTAACCTAGTGGGCCATTAGGATACACTCGCATGGCACTGGAAACAGCCCTGCCATTCTACTGTTCACCAATCGAGTATGCTGCCATCATCATGCTCGTATTCCACAACTCTGGGTGAGGCCATTGCCCAACCCATTCTAATGGAAGCACTTTTGGTGCCCATCCCAGTAAATAGTTGACTGTAGTCCATCAAGGTAGACATAGGTCATGGTATGTATGCATGATGAGTGAGTGTCGCGTAACCAATTTTGTAACTAGGGTTCCAGATCCACATGCAGCGGAGGCATGCCGGTCTAAGGTGCACTTCCGCTACCATGCAGGGGACTTTTCCATCCCAGCAACTTGAAATATGTCGAAAACCTCATGACATACCTCCAACCCTCAGAAGCCTCTATCAGGAAGTCATCCAATTATTGTATAACGGTAACACAATCTGAAACTACATTGAAGAAATAACTACACTTTGCAAATAGAGCACATGAATAGAGCATCCCAATCGCAATGCCTTGTTCACATAAAACATGCCTTGAAGCTGTGTACTCAGTAACTCACAGTCATCTGGATGAGCCGACAGTAGACAAAAGGCTAAATTTATGTCACACTTTGCCAAAGCAATCCAACTCCGCTCTCTTTACCTTTTTAGTTGCATAGTCTATTGGCACATATTGCATCAATTAATGTTTGTCCAGTACTAAATCATTCACCAATTGAGCCTCTTACCATGACAGATGTTGAATGTGCCTGAACTGCTCCACCTTCTTCTTAGGGACCAAGATAATTGGTGAAACAATCAATCTCCCCAATGACCCTTCTCAAATTGACCTGCCATTCTCCCCTTCCCTGTGCTTCATCTGCAGTTTCTCCAGATCTACCTGTAGATGTTCCTCCACTGATTTCTCATGTTTCCCCATCTACCCGTGAAGGTCTGTCATAACTTAGTCTAAAACCCTAGACAACCCCTTTCAACAACAGCTGCACATCGTCCTGCAGTAGGTAATACTTCGATCAACCTTTCACCACTTCAACCTTCACCCGAATATGACCCTTTTCATATGGCCTTTTGTCCCCCCCTCCCTATCTGCCCTGCCAGCTGTTGACTGGTGCCACCTTGTAACCCTGGTGCTTCTGTTTACCCTTGACTAAAGCACTGGCTGATTGATTTTATTTTTGGAAGCGAGAAAATACATGAAGGTATCCTGGCGCTGAACAGCATGTTTACCCCCACACTTAAAACATTTATGGTGACATTTACAATGTTACCTAATGCTCATCCCTTTGTTATATGCCTAACATGCGCCGATCTGTGCAGGCTGTCCTCTCCCTGAAAAGGATGATAAACCACAGGAAGATCACTTGCAGTATAAGCTGTAGGGTGCCAGCCTGGTAGATGCCATCCACTCAAACTGCAGATCAATGTCCAGCTCTCTCCTCTTACCATCAGCTTCTTCCGCCAGTTATGCTGTAAACTTCTCATCACAGTACACCCAGGTCAGCTCCCCAAAAGCTATCTATGATTTCTGTATGACGTACAAATATTTGAAAAGGGCAACAAAGCCCTCTGGGATTTTTTTTTGCGTTAACAGTGGCATGATTGAGAAATGCATTGGTTCAATTGTCAATGTTTACCTCAAACTTTTGCGATCTGGCCAGCTCCCACTTCTTCTCCTTTGATCCCTCTTTCACTCGCACATATCTATGAAATAATTCCTTCCACATATTCACCCATATAAGTTATTTCTTTTGTGGTGGCCATCAAGAGAGCCCCCATGTGATTTGTCACCCCTATAAATGGCATTTTCCCATACCTTAAGTATTTGTTCTTTTTTTAGTCCCTTCGTTCTTCGTATCCTGTACCTGTTTTGCCTCAGAAGGTACCCAGCTGTCAACGCTGTGAAGCACCTATAACAGGCTCACCTTCAACCCCTAACGTCACCTGCAGGCACCCAAAGGCTAACCTCAACCTCACTAACTGCTGCTCGATCATCCTCTTCCAATGTAACCCACACCCATTTACATTTTGTGGCAACTGCCTCCACGTCTTTGCTTTACAGAGTCCCAGCTTGACCTCTAGTGTCCTCCCCACCACTTTCTATGCGCCTCTCTGTGCTATTATCCTGATCTAACCTATTATCTTTGCCCACTGTCAGACATTATTTTAATTATTTACCCTTTGGGTGTTGTCTTTCAAACTGGCATTCTCCCTTGTTGTGCCCCATGGCTCACCTCTCTAATTTGTGCCTGTAATTTATACTGCTGTGCAAGCACCATACCCTTTTCTTGCCCCACTACCTAAACAAGGCTATCGCGTAGCAGCCGAACCATGATGGCTATCGAGCACATCCCGAGAACCATAATACTTTGTGTCCTTTCCCTTAAGGAAAGAGCAGGGCCTACTTCTCCATTTCACTGCCTGTCCACCAGGCCTTGCATAGGACTTTCAATGACCGCGAAGGTGTGATCCAGCTTAATACCATGCATCCCCTGCTGCTTGTGCTCTGCAGCCCTGCCCTCTACCAGCTGCGGTAGCGCCAGACAGAGTGTCTCCAAGACTCCTTTCAAGGGAGCCAAAGTGCTCTGTTTCAACTCAGCCGCATGCGTCCACCTCACCACCAATCTTGCATGCTACACCCAGGGGCTACTTTTTCTTTTTTAGAACAGAGTGGCGAGCAAGCTATAGCGGTGCCATCATCGCCAGTCGACCACTTCATGAGCTGCACTGCTTGTTGACCCAACTTTAAGACTCCCTGCCATGGCAGGTTCTCCTGCCCAACCACCCTCAGCACTACTACAGCATCTACCACAGCCTTTTCTCTCTCAGCCTCTATACTCCTCTCCAAAACCTTCAAAGTAGGCCCAAAACCTTGGCAGCTTCCCTGCAAGTGACCTTTGACCAACCTACCAAGAAAGCATGGACCCAACTGTCATCCCCTGCCCTAAACTGTCACCCATACCACACCTCCGAGGACACACCCCATCAATCCCTGTACTTGACTTCTGGACTGCACCACCTTCCCTGAAAAGCTCAAGAGATAGAGCCAAAGTCTGTGGATGTGTCCTGTTCCTCCTGCAGTGAACTGAGATTCTGAGAATCCCACTAGGTTGGAGGATCTTAATGGTGATGCTGCACATCACTGTCTTACTGACTAATTAATGAATCTGTGTGTCGGCCTCACAACTCGATTTCCATTTTCTGCACCTTGCTGAGCCTCCCATGGTTTGGCCTCTGACTCAGAGAGACTTAGCAAATTTGCTGACTGTTGGCTCTGTAAAACCTGGTGCCTCACTGTCCTGACCTTGCATCCCCTTGGCTTTGGTCTTTTGTTTGGGTTGGAGGAGCTGGTCCGTCAGAATTCCTCCCACAAGAGATGATTTCTGCAGTGGCCCAGAGGTAGCGTGGATCCCCTCTCTGTTCAGAGTCCATCTCTCAAGTGCCTGCCTTCACAGAACTCAAACATTCAGATACTTGTATTGGCTAACAATCAGAAAACAGCATCTTCTGTTGGCTATCATGGAACCAATCGCCACACCATTGCTTACATTATCCTTCCTTACAGAAACAGATACCACTTCAGCTCCTCTATTCTTCCACAAATGCATCATTGGACATAGGAATATTAAATGTGTGCAGAAATACAAGTATTTGGGGGTCTGGTTTACAAAAACTGCAAGTCCAACTGCCCACAAAAAAGATCTGATTAAAAAATCGGCGTCAATCATGTACGGTTTAATAAAATTGAACAACAAGTTCATTAGTCCCTCGGCAGAGAGTATTCGGTAAGTTACCCAAGCTGTGCTTCTTCTAGCACTTGGGTATGGGCATCAAGCATTTCCAGGCGCTTGCTCAGAATCTCTGGAGTGGACCCTATGCGTAGTATATAAAAAAATCTTTCAACTGCCAAAACACATCTCCAGGGGAAGACTTAGGTTGGATCTTGGGCTAGTTAAACCCCAAACGCAGGGGGAATCACTGAAAAGCCACTTCAGAGATACATTAAATAAGCATTGGAAATGCAATAGGTCTCGCATTAGAAAAGTATGAGCTATTGGTCTTGTAAATGATTTTTTTTTTGTGTGTAGTTTTTCCAAATAGCTACATTGATAGATTTGTCATTTACAATGCCAATAGTTTTAATTTTTGTGAATGTGACACCTATTGCATTTGGAATGCCACATGATTTGTATTTACTTGATTTTTATGGCAGCTTTTGTTGTTATGCCACATTTCTAGAGAGCAGGAGAGTGCAGCAGGGGATAGAAGCACAGCCCTGCAAGCTGAGCGTCGTCCCATCGCACACCCATCTGTGGCTTGAGTGGTGTGAGGGTGAGGGGTGTGAGGGTGAGGGTGAGGGATGTGAGGGTGAGGGGTGTGAGCGTGATTGTTGTGAGTGTGAGGGAGTGTGAGTGTGAGGGGGTGTGAGTGTGTGTGATGGTGAAGTTGAGTGAGTGTTTGTAAGGCTGAGTGTGTGTGACGATGTGTGTTGGTGAGGGTGTGTGAGGGTGAGTGAGGGTGTTTGATGTTGATTGAGAGAGTGTGAGTGTGTGGGTGTGTGACGGTGTGAGGGTGAGGGTGTGTGAGGGTGAGTTAGGGAGTGTGATTGTGTGTGAGTGGGTGAGTCTGAGAGTTAGGTGTTGTGATGTTGATTGAGTGTGAATGAAGGTGAGGGGATGATGGTATGGGTGTGTGAGGGTGAGGCGTGTTGATTGTGAGAAGTTGCAAGGCTGAGGGTGGGTGAGTGTGTGGGAGGGTGTTTGATGGTGAGGGTGTGAGGTGTAGTGAGTGTGAGAGTGTTGTGAGGCGTGTGAGGGGAGTGAGCATGTGTGAGGGTGATGGAGTGTGAGGGTGAGGGGGTGTGAGTGTGTGTGAGGGTGAGGGTGAGTGAGGTTGTTTGCAGCTGAGAGTGTGTGAGGTATAGTGAGTGTGAGAGTGTTGTGATGGGTGTGAGGGGAGCGTGGGTGTGTGAGTGTGATGTGTTTGAGGGTGAGAGTGTGTGTGTGAGTGTGAGGGTGAGTGAGGGGGTGTGAGGCTTTGGGTGTGTGACGGTGTGTGAGTGTGAGTGTGTGTGAGGGTGATTGAGGGTGAGAGAGGTGTTGTTAGGCATAGGGTGTGTGATGTTGTGTGAGGGTGAGGGTGTGTGAGTGTGAGTCATTGTGAGTGAGTGTGAGTGAGTGTGAGTGAGGGGGTGTGAGGGTGTGGTTGTGTGACGTTGTGTGAGTGTGAGTGTGTCTGAGGGTGAGTGAGGGAGTGTGAGGTTGTGTGAGTGGGTGAGGGTGGGAGTGAGGGTGTTTGAGGGTGAGGGTGACTGAGGGTGTGTGAGGGTGACGGAATGAGTGTAAGGTGTGTGAGTCAGAGGGGGTTGATGTTGAAAGAGGGTGAGTGGGGTGAGTCTGTGAGGGTGAGGGTGTGCGGTGTAGTGAGTGTGTGAGTGTTGTGAGGGGTGTGAGCTTGTGAGTGTAGTGAGGGTGTGTGAGGGGCTGTGAGGGTGAGGGGGTGTGAGTGTGGGTGAGGGTGATTGAGGTGGTGTGAGGATGAGGTTGTGTGACGGTGTGTGAGGGTGAGTGTGTGTGCTTGATGGTGAGTGAGTGAGTGTGAGTGTGTGTGGTTTTGTGGCAGTGTAAGGGTGAGGGTGTGTGAGGGTGAGTTACGGAGTGTGAGGGTGTGTGAGTGGCTGAGTTTGAGAGTTAGGTGGTGTGAGCGTGACTGAGGGTGACTGAGTTTGAGGGGATGAGGGTAATGGTGTGTGAGTGTGAGGGGTGTTAATGTTGTGATTTTGCGATGCTGCGGGTGGGTGATTGTGTGTGAGGGTGTTTGAGGGTGAGGGTGTGAGGTGTAGTCAGTGTGAGAGTGTTGTGAGGGGTGTGAGGGTGTGAGGGGAGTGAGGGTGTGAGGGTGACTGAGGGTGTGTGAGGGTGACGGGATGAGTGTAAGGGTGTGTGAGTCTGTGGGGTGTTGATGTTGAGAGAGGGTGAGTGGGGTGAGTGTGTGAGGGTGAGTGTGTGTGGTGTAGTGAGTGTGAGAGTGTTGTGAGGGGTGTGATGTTGTGAGTGGAGCGAGGCTTTGTGAGGGGGCATGAGGGTGAGGGGGTGTGAGGGTGGGTGAGGGTGAGTGAAGTGATGTGAGGATGAGGGTGTGTGACGGTGTGTGAGGGTGTGTGAGGGTGAGTGTGGGTGTTTGATGGTGAATGATTGAGTGTGAGTGTGTGGGTGTGTGATGGTGTGAGGGTGTGCGAGGGTGAGTTACGGAGTGTGAGGTTGTGTGAGTGGGTGAGTTTGAGAGTTAGGGTGTTTGAGGGTGACTGAGGGTGAATGTGGTTGAGGGGATGAGGGTAAGGGTGTGTGAGGGTGAGGGGTGTTGATGTTGAGATTTTGCAAGGCTGAGGGTGGGTGAGTGTGTGTGAGGGTGTTTGAGGGTGAGTGTGTGAGGTGTAGTGAGTGTGAAAGTGTTGTGAGGGGTGTGAGGGTGTGAGGGGAGTGAGGGTGTGTGAGGGTGATGGGGTGTGAGGGTGAGGGGGTGTGAGTGTGTGTGAGGGTGAGCGAGGGAGTGTGAGTGTGTGTGAGTGGTTGAGGGTGAGAGTTAGAGTGTGTGAGGGTGATGGTGTGAGGGTGATTGAGGGTGTGTGAGGGTGAGGGGATGAGGGTAAGGGTGTGTGAGGCTGAGGGGTGTTGATGGTGAGAGAGAGTGAGGGGGGTGAGTGTGAGAGGGTGAGGCTGTCCGCTGTAGTGAGTGTGAGATTGTTGTCAGAGGTGTGAGTCTTTGAGGGGAGTGAGGGTGTGTGAGTGTGTGTGAGTGTGAGCGGGTGTGAGTTTGTGTGAGGGTGAGGGTGAGTGAGTGGGTGTGAGGCTGAAGGTGTGTGATGGTGTGTGAGGGTGATGTTGTGTGAGGGTGATTGAGGGTGTGTGAAGGTGTGTGAGAGTTTTGGGGTGTGAGGGTGATGTTATGAGGGTGTGTATGTTAATATTTTTTTTTTATGTGTCGTCTAAAAAAAACATGATAGAGCTTCCCTTTGTAACTGTCCTGCCTTATGTGTATTTTTTTATGTAATTTCACTGTGTGTGTGTTTTAATTAATGTGTGGTGTTATGTGTGTTTTTGGTGTCTGTGGAGTCCCGTATTAATTGTATTAATTTTAAAATGGCCGACGCAATGCGTCACCTTGACGTTCCCTACGTTAGCGTTCTAGTTTTTTTTGTGTTGTGAGTGTTTACGTTTCCTTGACGTTTATTTGTAGCCAATCGGAGCGCGACGTTTTTGACGTTGCGTTCCGATTTGCTTACGTCAACGGTGGAATTCCCCAGAAGATCGAGAATGTTGGTGCGCGGAAGGCGTGTTCTTGTTCATGTGCTGCTGTTGCTGCGTCGTTTGACAGGTAAGAATTTATTCCAAAGTGTTTTTTTATGTAATGTAATGTAGTATCTATAGTATGTTTATCTTAACGAATGAATAGGACTGTATTTTTATAACTGTTGACATTGTTTGTTTTCGATCGTAATATTTGTAAATGTTTATTATGTAATGTAAATTAAAGTCTTGTTTTTAATCGTCGATATGTAATGTATATGTTTTCGAAAACTGTAATGTAATGTTTTCTTAGCTGGTGTTTGTTATTTGACGTACAAGAGCTGTTTTTTGAACTTTGAAGTGCTATTTAGTTTCTCTTATATTTATGTATGTTGTGTTTGCATTGTTTTTTTCCTGTGATGCTGAAGTAGCCCGATAATATGTTATTGAGCTAATCGATGTATTAAAGGAAACTTTTCGTATTTGCTGAATTTATTTGCCCTATCAATGTATTGAGAGGATGCACAGTGATGTAATGTGTGTTTTTTATGCGTTTTTTTAAAGAAATGTTTTATTTTCCAATCCCTGTTTGCATATTTGTGTATTAATAGCTGCACTCTCCTTGCGTTGCTTTAAGTTTGCCTTTTGGAATAGCTGCAAGTGTGCAATCCGTGTTTTACGTATATATCAAATAGTTGCTTAACGCTATTTATGTGTGCATTTGGAGGCTGGAGTTGTATTTGGAGGGTAGAGTTGTAGATTGGTATTGTAGTTATAGGGTGTAGTTGGAGGCTGGACTTTGACGGTGGGAGTGTGACGGTGAGTGCATGTGAGCGTTTTGGAGTGTGAGGGTGTGTGATGATGTGTTAGAGTGATTGAGGGTGACTTCCAGCATGTGTTTGTGTTAATCCTACCTTGTAATGCGCACTTGTGTTTGTGATAAAACCCACCTCTTGTAGTATAAATTAGGAACAGGTGGACTAGTAATAGACATGTCAGTATGAGCGTGTTGCTTAGTTGTCTGATTTCGAACGTTTTTGTGTATTTTTTAGAGTACGTGTTTGCCCAGTGTGTTAATGTATAATATTGTAACCCTATTTAATATTGTTTTTGTTGTAGAAAATGGCGTACGCGATGTTTTGCATTTATTATTGTAGCGTTTTATTTTTTAGAAGAAAATGTGTTATAATTTGAGGTATGACGTAATTTAGAGGCTATCGTTGCGTTCTATTTTGTGACGTGGCGTTGCGTCTGATGTCCGTAAACGTTCTCTTTTGTAGATGTTTGTGAAGTGTCGCGTTGTTCTTCCTGTATTGTTCCTGCGTCGTTTGACAGTTAAGTGTAAATAGTAAGCTAATATAGATTATTTTGCGACTGTGTTTGTTTTTTTTGTTTTTTTATAGTTTAGTTATGGACGGAACATGTGCCCGTCCATTGCCACAGTATGTGTGACTTTGTAGTAGTGTATGCAGTCTATCTTCTTTCCCAAACGTGTTTTTTGTTTTTTTAGCTTTCTATGTGTTAGATCAGAATGTGTATGTGAACTATCTTTGATGTAAGCAACAGTGAGAATAAGGGTGTTGCTTCCAATGTATGGGCATAAGGGGAGACTTCTTTGGATGTTTTTGTATTTTTTGTACTTCCCTAGATGTTTGTGAACAGCTGCGTGGGCAAGGAGCGTTGTTCTCCTTGTCTTGTTGCTGCGTCGTTTGACTGGTAAGTTTATTTTTTAATACTCAATACATGAATATGGGAACGAAATCTGTATTGTATAGATGCTGTTGTTAATTTGCGATCTATATAGATAGTTAGATAGGTATATTGAGGGCGATAGCTAACAACACATGCAGCATCACTTTCCAGCAGCCTAGCAACACTTACCAACACAGCCGGGTTAGCAATTACTTTGCATCAGTAAAAACGCAGTACTCTTGTCCTTTTAGTCTAAAGCAATGCATGCTGGTACGTGTAGTCTTGCTTCTCATCAATGGGTTGTAGTACATTTTACAAAAGGCACTGGAATTAACGTTATCCTTAATTACGTATTTAAATTCAGCAGGTGAAGATTTTAGTCTACAGTAAACTGGCTTACTGTTGCGATCTACCAAAGATGTATACATCCATGTTCATGGTGTAATTAATGAAGCCTGGGGAATACGTACACGGACTAGTCTGCCTTTTAATTTTGCATAAACATAACTCACGCTATCGGATGAGATCTCTACTACATTGTCAGTGTTCTTGGCATTAACTGTGTAACACTCAAACACACTGCTACAAAGACATGTTGAAGTTTGCTGCTCACTTTCCGCCCACTCCTTAACCCACGGCAGCTACTTCAAACATTGCTTACATTCAGAGTACGAAAGCATTTAAAAATGATGATATGGCGGAGTACATGTTCTTTTTACAGAATGTGTGTTCCATGCCAGGGAGGGCGATCACCGAAGCCTCTGGTTTACAATGATTCTAAGTCTGTCAAAGAGACACACTGCCACGCGCCATCGGAGCTCTGGTTCCGCCAGCATAGCTTAACAGAAAATAATGTCATTCTTACAAACCAGCCGGCGCAAAATGAGCACATTGGAACAATTACGAACTGCTAGCATTAACAACTCATCTGATGGAGAAAAAAACAATCTCAGTGAAGGTTTATTTGTGTATTTTTTATAACTCTGTTGCCTAAAGTCCGTAAATTAATGTTCATATTATTTTTCTGACCGCGGTTTCCTTGGTCTGCTTAAGTTTTCTGCGAATGCTGTCCTTTACAGTACTCGCATGCTGCAATGGTGAAAGAGAAGGTGGGGTGGGGGGGTGGGAGATCGAAACCTGACACAGACAGAAGAAATGCGACACGGCAGGCAGGGGAGGGGGCGGAGCGGGGGTGTGGGTGTGGGAGGAGGGGGAGCGGATTAAGGAGAGCGGGAGGAGGCAGCGAGTAAAGACGGAGGGCATTGCTGTGGGGAGGGGGGAGGAGAAATGCAACACGACAGGCAGGGGAGGGGGCGGAGCGGTGGATACCTTTCAAGTGAAGCTGCTGGCGGCAGATGGCTGGCTTTGATGTGCACGCGCTTTGTATGTCAATGCGCATGCGCATTGAGTGAGCTTTTCACGGGCACTGCAAGGAATCGCCATGGAATTGCAAGTTGGTTAAAGTCTGTTTAAGCCCCCATAGTCTCGCAAGCTCAATGCGCATGCGCATTGACAGGCGAGACCTAAAAATGTGGCTAGCCATGGAACACTGAACTCAGGAAAGCCCTGGCTTCCATAGATATAAATCAATCAGCTCTCGCCCTGACCCATGTCTCATATGCCGCATGGAAAACCAGAATAAACAAGCAAGTCCAACTGGTCTCATTTTAGCAAGACCAGGCATCCCTAAAGACTTCAGCTCTTCTCGTCCCGCTGACTGACTCATACACAGTAAACAAACGCAGGCTTTCCTTGCCGCCATGCTGATCTCCAACGTTAGAAGAGAGATCATATACATGTGGTTGCTGGCATTGCCAATCATGGACTTTAGTCATGTTTGGTCATACCAAAGCACAGGAGGGGCATACCGTCTGCAACTAGAAGCGAGAGTCCTGGCTACACCTATTGTGCTGCTGCCCGGCCCTAACTACCGAAAGGAGGATCCTCCTAAGACAACTATGCCTAGGTGAAAAAGCAAACACTTGCCTCGAGGCCTCTGCAAAATGTTTCTCACAAAGAGAACTCAACATTTTGGGCCGGTGTGGAAGATTTACACAAACAATTAGGCAAGCCATATACCCCTGTGCTGCAACTGTACCCTGCCCTCGAACAGTCCAAATGCTGATCCCGGATTACTTCAAACATAGGTCATCGAAAGAGAACGGACCAAGCCTAGGAACCTGCAATCGAGTTTAAAGCTCCCTCGCACCACACTGGCGGCACTCTCAGGGCAATCAAAACTAGGAGTCCTCCGGGCTGCGTCCCTAGGGCCTCATTTATGAGAAATTACGCATTGCTGCGTGAAAGCAGCGATGCATCACTTCTCAGTGCGCACCCCTTGCGACATTCCTGATGCATCATATTTAATGTATGACGCATCATGTCGCAAGGACTTACAGATACGTCAGTATTTCTGACGTATCTGTAAGCCCAAAAGTGTGTCACAAAAGTGACGCAACTCCAGCAATGCACCCTTTCACATGGGGCAAGCCCCATGTGAAAGGGCCTGCGTCAGTCTTATGCCTGCTGTGAGGCAGGCGCAAGATTTTGACGCAACGACGTCCTAAAAGTGACGCAGTGAAATCTCATAGATTTCACTGCGTCACTTCTACGACCCTTCCTTGCGTCAATACGCCCCCCTTGCATACATTATACCTGGCGCAGGTATAATGTGGCGCAGGGGTTTACAAAGTGACGCATCTACCTAGATGCGTCACTTTGTAAATATGGCGCAACAAGGCACATTTTTTACGCCACTGGTGCGTCACAAAAAGTGACGCACCGGCGGCGTAAAAGTGACGCACAGCCTCATAAATGAGGCCCCAAGTTTTCTTGTACAGGTTATGTGTGATCAAACACAAATCAGTCTTACCAGCTCATGAATTGGCAATTTAATAGGATTATACACAAGAAATACTTCAAAACGAGAGGTCCGGCATCAAAAGCAGACCTGGAGCCCCGAACACTCTGGGGGCGATAATCTCCCCCTGGAGGGTCCACAGTGCTACGGTGAAATTCAGCTTTGATCATAAATTAGTCAATTGCTGGCACTTAGTACCGTATTTTATCAACTCTTTTATACCTTAAGAAATTGTTTTTTTTCTTTTCCTTTCTAATCTGTATTGCAATGGTTTTAGTTAACTTATGCAAGTAAACGTATTCATTCATTCATTCACACATGGCTTACCTTGTGCTCTGCTGGGCCATCCACCTGCTGCTGTCAGACAGCTCCCTGCGTGGACACCCCCTCATGCACCGTAGGAATGATTGTCTATAAACACATTTTGGACGCAAGGGAAAGCTCCATGGCAAATGAAAAATATCATTTCTTTTCACTTTCATGATTTTAAGGGGTTCAAACTCTCTCATAGCTGTCATGTATTCCCGACCATTTCCCTTTACTGTTAGAGAGATGCATGCCCCTGCATATTATCCCCTGAAAGGAACTTCTTCATTTGAAAATTAGAAAAGGCTTCCCTTTTGTTCCCTTTGCAAAAAACCCCCCAAAAAAACCAAGATTGTTCATCCTATCACTTTTCCCTTTTTTGACATATACATGATTTGTTAACTGGGACCTTCCTCGTGATTCGCAAACTCATTTATTTAACAATCATTAAGCCAAACAAATACTATTACTTGCCACCATGGGCACCTGTTGGGTTGTGTCCTCTGCCCATCTGTTGGCCCGATTGACCTTATTGTTTTTCGGGTCGCAAAAATCCACTTAGCCTACCTTCTATCTAACTAAACCTTAATCCTAGGATGCTACTTTGATTAAGAATTCATTATCCGATAAACCAGCCTGGAATTTATTTCTCCAATTGTTTAAACTGAGTGTCTGCCGCTGTACTCATTGTAATTAGCACCCGGTGGGTGGTTATTAGAAAACTAACAAACTAGAAAGAAAAATGTTAATTACAGAATAAAAAGTGACATTTAAAGAAAAGAACCAATTGAATTTAAACATATGTACCGTACTTTCTGCGAGCAACAAAAATAAAAAGTGATGGGATGTGATTATATGTCACGCGTTGATCTTTGAAGTCAGTAGTCCACCAGCCAAATATAAAATGCTGCTTATTATCAGGGCACAGAAAAACAAAAGCCAGTGGCGAATGCCAATCAATGTTAAGAGTGTGACTGGCTGTAGCAACACTGTTCCTTGGCTCACCATCATAGGCCTGGTCAAAAATCATTGCTAACTTGTGCTATTACTGGGTTTAGTTATCAACACAAAGTTTGGTGGAAATAACTTTTGACCTGTATCATGAAAGTGAGTTTATTGTTGCGGTATTGTGTGATAAGCTTCTACGTGTCTGTTTAAAAATGCAGACTGTAGTTGAAATCAATTAACATATTAGCACAACACAATAATACACCAACCAACACCACATTGCAATTCACAAAAATATAACACAGCAGCAATATAGCAGGATAACTTCAAAACAAAATAACACAACAAACTATAACACGTCATCACAACCTATCAACACAATATAAAACAACAAAGTGACAAGTTAACAACACAAAAGTAAAACAAAAAGGGCATGTTAACACAACATAAATTAGCAATTCAACACACAACAAAATCCAACATAAAAGCACAACAATACCAAAGTGTTCTTATGTTGCGGGACTGTGTGTTGGCACTCTATTCTCATTTTTTTGGTTTTGTGGTTAGTTGTATAGCATTATACTGTTGCGGCATCTTGTTTTGTTTGCTATGTTCATGTGTGGTATTGTACTGTGAGATATGTTGTTGTATTGTCCTGTTATGGTATTGTTGTTTCTGAGTGTGAACCCCTACTCACACAACCGGACTACTTTGAGTTTAGGAGAGTGCACCCGTTTGCCCTATAACCTAATATAGTTGTTGATTCTGTATTAGGTAAGGGGTTCTCACTTTCTCACCATGGTGGGGTTCAGTGACAACAATCTATTCCTGGTGCATGTGGTTGTGACCTGTCTGAGTGGCTGAATACCAATGCTTGCCTCCTTGGGCCCACTAACTCTCATACAGGCCCCCATGGGCACTGGCATAACGAAACTTCAGTGGGCCCACCAGCAAGGTACATAGAGGGCCCCTTCTCTGGACTCAGTCAGGAGCTCCTAAGCCAGAGTAATGTGATGAGGGGGCCCCCTGGAGCTCAGGTCCCTGAGCACTGCGGGGACCTATGTTACGCCACTGCACATGGGGCCCATATATCTCTTTTTATTGTATGTTAAGTGCCTCCACTTTGCCAGTGTACTTGTGTGAGTGGGTGAAGTCACTCACTGCTACTTTTCAGTATGCTTTATTCCATTGAACCTTGTACCCTCACTATTATTTCGGTGACCACTAGTCATTTATTTAATGTAACTTTTTTTAGTCAAACAAATACACATTAGTGTCTTCTAGGATCAATACCTCGATTCTGAGCCCCACCTTGCCAACTCAGACATGAGTCCATATATTTGCCTGACCTTTCTGTGAAGGATGTTCTATCATTTTGCAAAATGCTGGCATCCTGGTGCTTTGTGCATGGTACGGGCACTTCCTGTGGTGACCGTTTCTATCTCTTACTATAGAGACTTCACCTCTGGCATAATTTGTTTCTTTCAGGAGGTCTGATGTCAAGGGTCCCTAGTATATCTGTTGCTCTATCTCTGTGGTGTCTATGAAACACAGAAGAGCTTAGCAGAATACATTTCCTTTGTTTATCATAATGTCTTTGGGGCATGCTTCCTCTTTCCCTGATTGGGGATCTCACTAAATACAGCTCTTAACTTTAGACAGGTGGGGGCTGTGATTTCAGTACCCAGGGGTTGGGGGATCTGTACTACGTGAATTATAAGTGAATGCTAAGTGTATTCTCCTCCCTCATCATATTGCAGAAGGTATATGTATTAAAAGTCATTGAACCCTGAGGGGGTACATTCAATTCTATCTCACTGTGCCCTATTAAGACACTGTGGGGCATATGTATCAAGCCCAGTTCGCAAACGGGCCGATTCTCAGAATCGGCCCATTTGCGAACGGGAAAAGGCCTTTTGAGAAGTATCATCCCAAAGGGCATCGCAAACTAGAGAATCGCAAAACTTGCGATTCTCTATTTTGCGATTCCATTTAAGGAATCGCAAATTGCGATTCCTTAAATGCACTGTATGAAGCACAGAAAAAGTGCAATTTGGCCTTAAGAAATCACAAATTACCACCAACTTCAAGTTGGTGGTTATTTGCGATTTCTTTCAAAAATGCACTTTTTTACATTTTTCAAAGTGCCATGTGGCACACATACATACCCTTAGGGCATGTATGTGCGCCACATGTGTACAAATACATATTACAGGGGTACAACACGGTATCTTTTCAACACCCTGGCACCCTTAAAATTGCATTCTCAATTTGCGATTCTCTAATTGTGAATCGCAAATTGAGAATGTCTTCCCAATCATTCCTATGGGCCTCCTAGCCCATAGGAATGAATGGGAAGGTATTCCTTAATTGCGAATCGCGATTTGTGATTTGCAATTAAGGAATATTAAGGAATCGCAATATTATTGCGATTCCTACATACATAGCATTTTGCGATTCCCTAATAGCAATTCGCTAAAAATCGCTATTAGGGAATCGCAAAAGGGCTTGTTCATACATATGCCCCTGTGAGTCTAAGCCTTCCTAACACACTCAATTGAGGGAAGCTGTGGGCCTCTCCGTAATTCTTATTTGCCTACCATAGCCTCTGTTAGAACTGGGGTTTCAGCTGCGCAGTCTGAGGTACTGGGTTTTTCGGAACCGATATTATTACAATAACCCAGCGGTGTCAGGGCAACACCCAAAGACCCCGGATTCCCCTGTTTTGGCAAACAGAGACACGGGATACTTCTTGATGACGTCAAAGACCAAAGTTTATTGGTTGCAACCAGGGACAGAGGTATACGAAGTACACACGGGTAGTTCAACAGAGACTGCACCACCTCAATGAACAAAACTCGGTCTTTTATGCCGAAAATTACGCCTCTGGCAACATCACAATTTACATTTGGTGCATACAAACTGACCAATGAACAAGTAGCATTTCAAAAAGTAACGAATGACGACAGTCAAAGTTAATCCCACTTTCCGTTGTCCAGCCCACCAAAACGATCGCACACATGCTTAGTTTCTTGTTCGATCAGGCCGGACAAACCTATCATAAAACCTTCAACCCAGATCGATGAACATGTCGTAAAGGAAAGGCATAAACAGATGGAAAGGAGATAGAGGAGTGGGAACGGTGTGCCATGAAATCGGACACGTCCTGCTCTTTGATCTTTATCAGGCCAGCTGCTGAACAAGGAACTGGCTCAGCGGGATTTGCCCCAGGCAAGGAGTCACTTCGGCCAGGTCAACCTGAAGTCAGCTAAGGCGTACGTGCCAAGGACCCGTTCGGCCACAATCATCGAGCCTATGTTAGGGCAACCACACAAGATGGCTGCCACATACAAAATGGAACCCGAGGGTTCAAACTAAATCCCCAAATGCAGAGTGTTCTCCTATATCGATTCATACGAAAACACCTGGACACGTTACACTCGCCATTTGCGGTCTGTAAAGACCAAAATCGTCCATTTCCGACGATCTTTATAAATCGGGTTTTGGAACTATCGAACCCAATTCAGGACCACGGAACCACAGACCCTCCTTTTGCCCTATCATAGGCAATAAACCCAGACCCATTTTAATCTGAATCCGGATCTATATTCATCGATATGCTGCTGTAGCATCATCTTATTACTATGCATTTCTCTCCGGACAGGTTTCCGTACGCACAAAGTAGCACAAAGGCCACAAATAGCCGGAGCACACTGTACACAAAGACAAAACATGAACAGAATTGCTAAGACCATCCCAATGACCATCAAAATCTTCCAACCCCAAGTGGATATCAATCCCCATAACCATCCCATCAAAGACCAATCCCCTTTGTCCAGATGGACAGAATCGGAGATTTTGTGCAATTTGGAAATGGCCTGGAGGACTGACGGAGCATTGTCGGGAATAAAAACGCAGCAGCTCGATTGAATCAATCTACATACTCCACCTCGATCTGCCAAGATAACGTCTAGGGCAACTCTATTCTGAAGTGTCATAAGTCTATCCGACTGGAGCTCAGCAGTCAGGTTACCAAGGGCACCGGCGGTCTCAAGTATGGTGGACTCAACCACTCTCGTAAGCTGACGAATGTTCCTACTGTTAGCCATAGGTCCCCAGAACGGCAGAAAACCCTTGAAGAAATCACCCAATTCTTGTCCTGCAGTGTCTTCTTGGCTAAAGACACCTCTAGCAATTCTCGTCTTGTGGTAACCTGCCGCAGCTGTAAAAGTGGGGGGTAACAGAAAGGAAACAAAACATGTGCCCGAGAAGTCGGGGGGGCAACCATGTATACACTTTGTCATAGCAAACAAAGTAGGTACCCTTAGCAGCTAAGAACGCTGGAGAAGACTGAGACGGAAACACATAAGTCTCAGCGCAAACGCTCTTCCCTAACTGAGCCTTCGGATTCTTACCGTTGCCCTGCAGACAATAGTAGCCCTTATGGAGCACTATCCAGATCGGTAGAGGACTTTTCGCTCGCTGGTTAATACTCAGACTAACTCCATATCCAGTTACGTTCCAACCACTATATGGTTGCCTTTCATCTTTCGGATTAGTCTCTACTGCATTAGTCCCTTTAATCATGTCGACTATGCCTCTAGCTATAGGACTATTCTTCGGATTATCTCTCGGTGAACGTAAGGGGTCAACACTGTGGGCATATATGAACATGGTTCTATAAGCTCGAATCGAACCATTCAAACTGAATGGAAAGACCAAATAGGGAATACCTTTATCAGTTGTATGAGGCATCAAACCACAAATCCAGCAGTTCGTTGTATTAATCACTAACTGATGCTGGTGCAAAAGCTGTATGAAGGAATTATTAGAGAATTCCTTACGTCTGACTACCTCATATTCAGGCAAAGGGTGGAAAGAAGGAGAGGAAACAGTAGGTGAAGGTGTAGGTTGCACAATGGAATTAGACATCATTTTAAAAACAAATGCTACATAACCAACTATGAAAATTACGAAACTCAATGGCAAGAGTATGCAGGGTATCAAAAAGCATTTCTTCGACATAATTTTGCATATACGTTTTCTAAAAGTCAGTGTCTGCACAGGTCTCTCCAACTCAAAGAAATCCATCCTAAACTAAAGTTGCTGCCCGCGGTAGTTGGTTGATTCTGCTTGAGAGTGCCTCTGCTGCACCCAGGAAAGCTGCCTCGGACCAACAGAACCCAAGACCTAGTGTCTCAGGCTTACACTCCCAAGACTGGTAGCAACCCCGACCCTAGCAGCAAGAACCGGATGGCAGTTCAGAAAAACAAAAATGAGTAGATCCTTGGTGGAGAGTTAACCTGCAAACAGTAAAAAAAAAATCAACTTTATTAATTTTTTATTTGTCCTTAATTCTCGATCTCAAATTGTATCTGTTTCTTCCAGATAACTCTTGATCAGCAAACAAAAGATGAGGCTCGGTAGTGTCCAATCGATCTGCAGAAGGTACTGATGCTTGCAAAAGTCGATCACTTTCCTGTTCTGAGCTAGTCCCAATCAAACGAGCATCACTGAACGTTACAAACTTCGGGATTGTCTCGGTCTCAGAGTCTGCGAGACCATCCTGAACCCACTTATCGTACGGCAAAGGTAAGGGTGCTTTCTTCGTGTGGGAGCCGTGAATCCAGTGGCGTTTCCCACGTACTCGCACCGCAGATCTTGTCGACAAAAGGACCTGGAAGGGTCCAGTCCAGCGGGGCTGATCGTTCTTCGTACGCTGGAAATTTCTAATAAAGACCCAGTTGCCAGGTTCGATCACGTGGCCTGGATCTTCTGTAGCTTGTGGAAGAGTATCATGTACCTGTTGGCTTAAAACACTCATTTTAGTTGTTAATTCACGCAAGTAATCAAGCAAAACAGGGTATTCGAGGTCACTAAACCTCGTCGGTCTTGGTACGTCCCAAATATTCGCTGGGCGACCAAACACAACCTCATAAGGACTCAAACCCATTCGTGAGTGCACAGTCATTCGGGTGGACAAAAGTGCTAATGGCAAAGCATCTGGCCCTTGTAAACCAGTGCTCTCTTTAATTTTGGCCAACTTAAGCTTAAGAGTGCCATTATAGCACTCAACTAAACCAGCTGATTGGGGATGATTTGCAGCGTGGAATTTCTGTTTAATTCCGAGACCATCACACACTCTCTTCATCACCTGACCCACAAACTCACTTCCGTTATCACTCTAAATGTTTCTCGGCAAACCAAATCTCTGAAAAAACTCTTTTATCAAAGCTTTCGCAGTGGACAAAGCAGTGTTGTCCTTAAGGGGGTAAGCTTCTACCCATCTAGAAAAAGAGCAAACAACCACTAACACATACTTTAAGTTGTTGCATCTTTCCATATGGATAACATCTAGCTGCAAAGCCTCGAACGGATATGTAGGAGGAGCAAAATGACCAGCTGGTGTTGGAGTTCCCTTGCCAGGATTATGCATCAAACACACCATACAATTCTTGACCAAATTCTCTGCACATTTGGGTATTCCTACATTCTGCCAAACCGGAGCCAACAACTTGCAAATCCCTTTCACACTAATGTGTGCCAATCCATGCGCCATTGTAACAACTGGGAGCACATACGCGTTTGGCAGCAACCATCTCTGATGTTCGGACAAATCAGTCCAACAACCATTCGAATCCAACCTACCCTTACTCTCTCTCCATTCATCCAACTCTTTCTCTGTAGCCTCACTCTGAATAACTTTCACGCTCTCAATAGTGTCTTCGCACATACTCTTTTCTGGAACCCATCTCGCTGGACCCACAACATACATTCGACTCGTCACATTCCTAGCAGTTTCTTTTGCAACTTCATCCGCAAACGCATTACCACGACCAACATCATCCATAATCTTTTTATGGGCACTGCATTTCACGATCGCTATTTGCAAAGGTAGCGTAAGAGATTCAAGAAGTTCATTCACCAGCTGCCCATGCTGGATCTTCGTCCCATGCGATGTCAAAAATCCACGTTCACGCCACAATCGTCCAAAGCTATGAGCCTCTCCAAAAGCATACTGACTATCAGTATACACATTCACCCGTTTCCCTTTCGCCAACACACATGCTCTCGTAAGTGCAATTAATTCAGCCGCTTGCGCAGAATTGTGTGGGATACGTGCAGCTTCAACAACTGTATGTAAAGTCGTCACAGCATATGCTGCAGTGGTATCACCATTTGGTAATTTAAAACACGAACCGTCAACCCACAAAGCATCATTACAATCAGGAAGAGGAGTATCTCTTAAATCTATCCTCCCTTTTGTCTCTTCTTCTGTTCTCAAGAAACAATTGTGTTGCTCTTCGCTATCATCGTCTGTCTCAAGCGAAATCGGCATCAATGTAGCCGGATTTAGTGTATTGCACCTCTTGATGTGCACATGGCTTGCTAACAATGTAAGCTCATACCCTGACAACCGAGCACTAGTCAAGTGCTGTGTCTTCGTCCGATTCAACAAGGTATCCACTGCATGTGGAACCATAACCACTAGAGTATTGTCTATAACTAAACCAGCAGACTGTCGAATCGAAACAGCCGCTGCTGCAGTTGCTCTCAAGCAACTCGGCAATGCTCTAGCTACAGGATCTAATGTTGACAAAAAGTACGCACAAGGGCGTTGCTTCCCGCCAAATTGTTGAGTCAGAACCGATAATGCACATCCCTCTCTCTCATGGACATACAATGTGAAAGGCTTGCTGTAGTCGGGAGTACTCAACACAGGAGCCGAACACAACGCATTGCGTAACTCAGAAAAACTCTTTTGGCATTCCTCAGTCCAAGGAATCGGATTTGGAGTATCCTTAACCGTAAGAGCTATCAAAGGTTTCGCTAGAAGGGAAAAATTTGGGATCCACTGTCTGCAGTACGACGTAATACCGAAAAACGCACGTACTTCTCTCTGTGTCGTAGGGACACTCATTCTCGCAATAGTCTGGATTCTTTCTGGGGTCAGTTTCCTTCCCTCCTTCGATAAGAGGTGACCTAGATAGGTAACTTCTTGGCAACAGAATTGCAATTTCGAGAGAGAAACTTTATGATGGCATTCAGACAAATGAAACAACAAGGACACAGTGGCATCCTTACATATGTCTTCAGTATCGGCAGCGTCCAACAAATCGTCGACATACTGGATAAGGGCTGCACCTTCAGGTAAAGTTAACAAGTCAAGTTGCGTCTTCAGAGCTTGACTGTATATTGATGGACTCTCACAATAACCTTGAGGAGCGCGCTTAAAGCGGAAACTTCGTCCTCCTAAAGAGAATCCAAAGATATCTCTACTCTCTATGGCAATCGGGATGCTGAAGAAAGCATTCTTCAAGTCGATCACCGAAAACCAAGTGGCAGAAGCTGGAATCAATGTCAGTAATGCAGTAAGGTCGGGTACAACAGGGAATCGCAGAACAACAATTTTGTTCACTTCACGAAGGTCGATAACAAACCTATATACAGGAGGCTGTGAAGAATCAGTTCTCTTCAGGACAGGCAAAACCGGACTATTACACACATTACCTCGAGTCTCTTCAATAACGCCCTTGTCAATCAGATCATAAATGATCGCCAAAAGAGCTTGTTCACCATCACTTGAAATACGATATTGCGGAATGCGTGGTAACTGAGCATTCGCTTTCAACGTCACAACATATGGGGGAATGTCTAACAGGCCCACATCATTTGGACCCGTAGCCCATAACGAATCTGGTAACGAAGACAATCCAGGTGGGAGACAATCTTTTGAAACATATATCGGAGAGATCACATTCTCACCCAAAGTAAGATGTACTCCTGACGGAGAACAGTACAAAGTTGCATACAATCTCCTCAACAAGTCAAGGCCTAGCAAGTTCTCATTACAACCTGTAGTCAAAAGAAGGGGTGCTTCAAACTTACGAGGACCAACAGAAAGAGGCAATGGAACTGAAATCGGATTCATAACGGAGGCGCCAGAAAAACCTATAGAAACATTATTAAAGCCAGACAAAGGTGCGCCAGGGAGTTTAGAATTCATAATAGAACTCTTCGTAGCACCAGTGTCTAGCAGAAAAGGCTCTGACACACCTGATGCAATCACTTCCACGTAAGGTCCACTCTGATCTACCGGAACTGAAACAACTCCCTCTCTTTGTCCATGGCTGTCCTAACAATCATTACCTTGCTCTCCATCGCCTTCAGGATAGTATTCATCTACATAGTACTGTGTAGACCTACCAGACGAGTTCTGCTGTTGATCGAAACTATTCATTGAATTCTGCGGAGGCAAAGGGCGCGCGTTCTGTCCGCGACCTCTACCTCTAGGCGCTTGTTGAGCACCTCTACCTCTAACACCAGAAACACTATTTGCACTTTGCAACAGAACCGGACAACTATTCTTATAATGGCCCTCTTCGCTACAATATGCACACTGATTAGGCCCATTCTGAATACGCTGTTGTTGAGGATTCTCGTCTCTTTGCGAGTTCCTCGAATACTGTTGAGGTTGCTGATAATCGCGCTGATTATTAACACGGGGTGGATAAGCTTGTTGTAGAAGAACTTTAGTCTTCAATTCCTTAGTCTTCTTATCCGCTCTCTCTAACTCATCCTTACGCCTATTCTCGTAGTACTGAGCCGTAGCAAGAATCTGCGCCGAAGTAGAAACGGGCCAAGCACTCTCAGAATCCTTCAACTTAGTACACAAACCAGGAAGAAGATTGTGCATGAATTTATCAACGAACAATCTCTGGCCACCCTCGGTAGCCATATCCTGACCACTGTGATCAACAAAAGTTTCCTCAAAACGCGAGAAAAAGTCTGAAACAGACTTGTCTTTCTTCTGCTTACAAGCTGACAATTTGTCCCAATTAACACGGACTTCAGGCATTAAAGTCTTCATGAAAGTGATAATTCTACCAGGAAGTTCAGCAATAACATCTTCAGGCTTAGCACCTCCAACTTTTCTATCGTTTGCTGCAACAAGATTCACCCACGAATCGCCCAATTCATTATCATGATCTGTATGTCGAATCACATTCCAGATGGACTGTGGGACAACATTCCCAAACAGCATATCTATATCCGCCAAATTCATAACGCACGAACTCACAGTTTGTGTAAGTTCTTTATAATATCCTGCCGGATTCTTCCGCGGATCTGGTAAAATCTGTTTAAGCGCTAGAACTTCTGCACCCTTCCATGGTACATGGACCCACACACGCTGAAAGTGTGCTTGAACCGGTGGAATAGCAGCAGCATCAGCAGGTCTCCATACTGGAGGAACCTCTCGCATCGGATACTGACGCGCATGTCTCCTAACTGATGAATCTGGCTCAAACAGCCGTTCAGTAGGGACATCGCTACGAAGTGACAGTAACGTCGATACCGCTTTCTCAACATCGAGCAAACTCACAATCGTTCCTTTAGCAAACTCTGAACGTAATTGGGACAATTCTACAGGTACTCTACCCAATTCGTCCATCCATTGTTCATGGAGGAACGCACACATAAGCTCAAAAACATAACGCTGCTTTGGTGCTTCCCATTGTCGGAAAACATCCATAATACCTTCTAGATCATACTGGGACTTATACGTCACCCATCTACGCGCCATATGATCCAGAACCACTCTCTCATCTGTATCGGGCAATTGGCTACGCAACTGTCTACGCTCACTCACAGGAGACATACCCATCTGTCCCAACAAAGGAGTTAGAAAATTAGAAAAGGCAGCGGTCATCCGCTGTCTAGGAGAAGGAGCAGTTGGAAGGACAAGAGGAGACGAAGCAGTAGTAGTAGGATCCATAGTCGGAACAGGCATAGAGGCAGTAGTAGCAGGAAAAGGCAAAGTTGGCAACCCTTGAGAAGGCTGCACATAAGGAACAACAGCCAACGATGAAGCTGGCTGCAGAGGAATAACAGGAGGCAAAGCAATAGGTGCTTGCGCAGCCACAACCGGTGGTGGTCATGGTGCCGTATCATCCTGCACATAAGGTGGTGGTGAATTTAGCAAATGCAACATCAAAGGGTCTTTCACAAGATCCTTCTCGTCTTTCTGCTCTTTAGCCGGCAAGACTGGGTAGCATCTGTCTACCGCTAACTTCCTCACTCTAAGCATCTGCTCACTGTCTTTCTCTTCTTCATTATCTCTGTATGCAATGGCAGCTTGCACCATTGACATACCCTTTCTATTCTTTTTCGCTAACTTAATTTCTTTCTGTTTGGCTTCTTTGTGCCATATGCGGAAAGAGTCAAACATTGCCGGCCGGGCTTTCCTCTTGAACAACCTCACTTCAAGGTTATCTAAGACTTCTGTCTCAAAACTACCATAACGGGGCCACTGTAGGACACCGTCATTCTTCGTGTATTTTACCCAAATCTCATTGTAGCTAATAGGACCTACACCATGTTTCACGTATAACTCGTATGTAGGAGTTCCGATCGGAGGAACCGGACACAAATCATCTAACTGGGAATCCCTCAAAGTACCACAGCTAAATAAATTCCTAAGACTGCTAAAATCAGGCATCTTGCTCACTAGTCTAGCTTCAAACAACAAGGGCAATCTAAAATCGATAAGCTCGTGAATACACGAATCCCTTGGCTTTGGGGCCTGCAGGTACCAAATCAAACCTATCCACTAAAGGATACAAAACAAACTAAGAACTAGGAGACGGTCCTTTTATACTTAAGTGAGTTGTCGATGGCGTCACCAGAAGACCCATCAATCGTCTCGCTCTACAAATGTCTAAGGCTCCAAAACAGGGCGACAGTCAGGGCAGCAGTCCTTCGTAGCCGTCGGGACGCTGGAAACCGCGCAGCAAAGACCTTCAGAACCACATCGACATACAGGGGTCACTGAAGGGGCTGGCCGTCCTCTGGAATTTTCACACGAAGCTCCTCACGAACCTCTGGCTTGGACCGGTATCGCTGAAGTCGCCCCACGAAGGGCGCCAATTGAGGTACTTGGTTTTTAGGAACCGATACTATTACAATAACCCAGCGGTGTCAGGGCAACACCCAAAGACCCCGGATTCCCCTGTCTTGGCAAACAGAGACACAGGATACTTCTTGATGACGTCAAAGACCAAAGTTTATTGGTTGCAACCAGGGACAGAGGTCTACGAAGTACACACGGGTAGTTCGACAGAGACTGCACCACCTCAATGAACAAAACTCGGTCTTTTATGCGGAAAATTACGCCTCTGGCAACATCACAATTTACATTTGGTGCATACAAACTGACCAATGAACAAGTAGCATTTCAAAAAGTAACGAATGACGACAGTCAAAGTTAATCCCACTTTCCGTTGTCCAGCCCACCAAAACGATCGCACACATGCTTAGTTTCTTGTTCGATCAGGCCGGACAAACCTATCATAAAACCTTCAACCCAGATCGATGAACATGTCGTAAAGGAAAGACATAAAAAGATGGAAAGGAGATAGAGGAGTGGGAACGGTGTGCCATAAAATCGGACACGTCCTGCTCTTTGATCTTTATCAGGCCAGCTGCTGAACAAGGAACTGGCTCAGCGGGATTCGCCCCAGGCAAGGAGTCAGTTCGGCCAGGTCAACCAGAAGTCAGCTAAGGCGTACGTGCCAAGGACCCGTTCGGCCACAATCATCGAGCCTATGTTAGGGCAACCACACAAGATGGCTGCCACATACAAAATGGAACCCGAGGGTTCAAACTAAATCCCCAAATGCAGAGTGTTCTCCTATATCGATTCATACAAAAACACTCAGACACGTTACACTCGCCATTTGCGGTCTGTAAAGACCAAAATCGTCCATTTCCGACGATCTTTATAAATCGGGTTTCGGAACTATCGAACCCAATTCGGGACCACGGAACCACAAGTCCGTCAAGTGATGTCTCTGATTGGCTCCAGCGTTAGCGTTGAAGGGCAATGTATTGGTTCCGATTGGTGCAAAGTCATCACTGCGTCGATTTTGATGGTTCTGGACATCAGAAATCACATTTCAAGGGCCCAGGACTGGATTGACACCACTTTGCCTGGCAGGACTCACAGATGGCAGAGTACAGGTGTTGTTGCAAAGTTGTGGGAAGTCTTTGATGACCCAGAGACCTCAGAACAGAACAGGGGGCAAGCCAGCAAGCCCTTGGAGTCACTCTGGGTAAAAGTGAGATGGGTGCAGTCCTTGTCCTCAGCAGGGCAGAGATCCGTAGGCAGCAGGGCAGCACAGCACAGCGAAGCAGAAAAGCAGTTCTTCCAGAGCAGCAGTCAAGAAGATTGGCAATCCCTGTAGCACAGCAATCTTTACTCCTGGCATAGTTCTTCACAGGTCCAGTAGTGTACTGTCTTGGTAGGATCAGAGCCCCAGTAGTTATACCCCGTTATGCCTTTGAAGTGGACAGGCCCCCTCCTTCACCCCAGCCCGGGCTCCAGACTGTCCGTAGGGTGTATTCAGCCCTTTGTGTGGAAAATATGACACTGAATATTCAAGTGAAAGTTTCAGCTCCCACCTCTCTTCCTGCCCAGGAAGAGCTATGAGAATGCAGATGAATGCAGACGAGTTCCCTGTCAACCCACCCTTCCTGTGTTTGTGGCTGACTAAAGTGTAGCTGTCACCCAATACAAATATGTATTGGGGACAAGCTACTAGACACACAGAGCAGTAAGAGCAGAGAAATTCCCACTTTCTAAATGCGGCATTTCTAAAATAGTATTGCTAAATCCAACTTCACCATTAAAGAATATTATCATTACCATTCCAAAGATATAAAACATGATGCAGCTACTCCTTTCTGATTAAAAATTACAGCTTAAAATCATTTTAATGAATTCCCAATGCTAGCCTCTGGGTGGAGTAGGCCTCACGGTAGTGAAAACAAATTTAGCTCTTTGTCACTACCAGGACATGTAAAACTTGAAAGTATAAAAGTACATGTCCTACCTTTTAGTTACAGTGCACCCTGTCCTGGGGGCTGCCTAGGGCCTATCGTATGGTTGAATTTTGTGTAATATAAGGGGAGTTTAAGGCTTGGCAAGTGGTGTTAAATGCCAAGTCGAAGTGGAAGTAAACTGCACACACAGGTCTTGCAATGGCAGGTCTGAGACAGGTTTGAAAGGCTACTTGTGTGGGCGGCACAACCAGTGTTGCAGACCCACTAGTAGCATTTAGATTACAGAATTACAAACCCTGGGTATTTGATATGCCACTTTACAAGGGACTTATAAGTAAACCAAATACGTCAATTGTGTATACACTAATGATACCATATTTAGGGGAGAAGCACATGTACTTTAGCTCTGGTCAGCAGCGGTAAAGTGCTCAGAGTCCCTAGGCCAACAAACAGATTCAGAAAAAAGAGAAGGTAAGTAGAGAAAACGTTTGGGGAAAGACCACCCTAAGGTTGACAGGTCTAACAGCCTTCTGAAGCATGCAACCATGCTGAGGGTTGGATAGATTTCCTAAAATCAGAGATCCTGGGAAACTAAAGGCATCTCACCTATTTATGGGAGAGCCTCACAATCGAACCTAAGGCTGTTACTAGGCTACCTTGAGGTCTCTTGGGGTGCAGTTAGTCAACATTCACTTATCATTATTCTGTCCTACCTGCAAACCATAAGTGGGTCTAGTGAGGCAATGGTACCTGTTGGGTTCCTGGGGTGCACATAGTGGTGTAGGCTCTTGGGGTATCTTTCTCACCTCTGTTCTTTCATAACTTCAAGTCTACAGCTGGGCTGGGTCAAGATGACTCCAAAAGCCTAGGAACCATCTGAGACAAGCCTTGAGAGGTTCATGGGCAGCTCTACAAGCTAACACTTTCCTAGACTCAGTCCAGCTATTAGATAGACCTGTTTTAGAGGACTGCTTACACAACTGTCGGCCCCTCCTTCTTTTCCATCGCCTCAAAAATTCACCTTCCTCCATGTCAGGTACCAGTTAGGACAAGGCAAAACAGTCTATCATTGACAACAGGAGATGTTCAGTGAGGATTGGTTGGGTGATGCAATAATTCTTCAAGCGCATAGAAGTGAAAGACAATTAAAAAGGGCATCTAAAAGCTATATAAATAAAGTACAAACACCCAAATCAAGGTTGTGTTTTATCGTGCGTTGTATTATAGTTGTCTTCTATTGTGGTTGTTTATGTTGGGTTCTGGTTTTGTGTTCTGTTGTGTTTGTGTTGCCTTGTTATTCTGGTACTGTTCTGTTTTATTGCATTTTATTGTGTTGTTTTGCTTTTCTTTGATATGTTGTTGTGTTATGTTGACGGCTTATGCTGATCCTGTGGCATTGAGTGCTCTTATTGGTATGTTATTAAGCTACCTCTGCAGACTTCAGCAAATGTTGCTGTGTTTGTACCCCAAAGCAACAAATCCCATTACACTTCCAGTACACAAGAAACACTTACCACTGCATCTGTACATGACAACAGTAAAACTAAAACTGGGAAACAACCTTTACAACTCAACTTTTACAACGCACTACCATTACAATGAAACTTCTACAACGCAAGATCCATTACATCGCATGCCATTACAACGCAACCATTACAACGCATGACTCTACAACGCATACCACTACAACGCATGTCATTACAACGCAGTCATTACAATGCATACCATTACAACGCATACCATCTCAACGCATAGTACCCTTACACTATCTAAAACGTACCCTAATGTTGCACCCCCTGGAGTTAGAATAGTAATTTTTACCCCTACACTGTCCACAACTTACCCTACTGTTGCACCACCTGGAGTTAGAATAGTAATTTGCACCCCTACACTATCCAACACTTACCCTACTGTTGCACCCCTTGAGTTAGAATAGTAATTTTACCCCTACACTATCCAATTCATACCATACATGCATTGTAATGGTATGCTTTGTAATGCTATGCGTTGTAAAGGTAGTATGCGTTGTAATGGAATGTGTTGTAAAGGTAGTTTTTAGACAATTCGTTGTAATGGCATGCATTGTAATGGAATGCGTTGCAAAGGATTTTGCGTTGTAAAAAATGTGTTGCAAAGGCATGCGTTGTAATAGTATGCGTTGTAAAGGTCATACATCCAGACAACGCCTTACACTAGCACTCCCCAAACTCACTTTATTTGATTTGGACCCTGGCTTTTGACATTATTACTTATTTGCAGTTCAATTTTAATTACTATAGTTGTGCTACTGCTGGCTGCATAAACCACATCAGGTGTTACAAGACTACAATGTAAGTCTACTCTCAAATTTCATTTTTTATTTTTATTTTCAAGATGTGTATTTTCAAGATGTGTATTATGTTATTCCATAATCTCGCTGAAATGTGTGCCACAATCTACGAGAGCAAAGTGATACTTAGATAAACAAAAACAATTCTTAAGTTGGGCTCTGTATGTCTATGAATCAGTCACTAGTCATGATTATTGGCTTAATTTCAAACCTTTTTTGGGGTAAAGAATATTCCACAAACCTGATGTCAGGACTGAACTTTAACTCATCGACTATACACTTAAGAAGGCCTGTGAAGTTCTGTCGTTTTGGACATCACTGTAACCCGACCGCAGTACGTGCAGGTAACAGCAGTGGGGCCCTGTAAGGGGGATTTCGAGGGACGATGCTGAGAGAAAATTAAATAAATAATTATTTTCCCTCAGCATCGTCCCTCGAAATCCCCCCTTACCTGGCCACACCACCCCACTGCTGTTACCTGCACGGACCGCGCCTGCTGTAACCATGTAATCGGGAAGAAGTTGAAATCCATACTTATTTAAATAGCATTAGTTTCAAAGCCACATTGGTATATAAAATATAAATAGAAGCAACATTAGTGGTGTAGCAAAGTATTGCAAGATATATACAAGTGGGGCGATACTAGTAGCAGATATTTTATACATAGTGGTAGACACAATAGAGTTACTTTTTTAAGCAGACATGCCTCTTAATTACTGGAATACTAACAGAGGCTAAATGTATAGACTAGCTAAATCTGATGCTTTCTAGCACAATTGTGGCCTTTCATAGGTGTAGGTGGGATTAGATCAGGAAGCATTTAACATTTTGTGAGGTTTTTTGAAGTAGTTCTGTTGATTGGTGGCTGGAGTTCCATACCTTGGGAGCTCTATCAGAAAAGAAATGGTTTTGCTGTTAGAAGGAGGGTACTTTGACAGCTAAAGGTGTGATTTAGAGGCTGGCAGATGAGACGCTTGGTCACTAATGTGAAGGATATTGCAGCCGCCATATTATATGTGCATTATATCCTAGAGCACTTGTGATAAGGTGGATGGGAGATCCGTAACATTTGTGATGGAGTATCGCAGTCGGCAAGTTGTAAATTAGGCCCCTCGTTTTCAGAGTTCTGGAGGAGATGTATTCCACTTGAGGTTACCAGTTTAATTCTAGAGTGAAGTACCTTATATATAATGCAAGTTAGTTTGAACACACTCCTTACATTGATTGGCAACCATTTAACTGTGATAAGAAGTGGCAACATCTCTAATGAAGTAGCTATTCAGTCTACTGAGTGAAGACCCACTTTGCCAAAGTTTGGGTAGCTATGGGAAGCTTGGGAATTCCTGTTAGAAGGGAGTTTCATTACCATAGCCTCAAAAACACAAGAGAATGGACTACATGTATGAAATAATCCTCAGGGATGAAAGGTTCAATTCCCTCTAGGAGTGTGAGCTGCTATTGCGCTTTTTTCCACTCTGAGTTATGTGCCTGTATGTTGAAAGTTTTGCCCATGAGGAATCCTAGCATTTTGGATCAGTCTTTAATGAAAGGGGTACAACTCACCACAATCAGTAGGAACTTTGTGATAAGTGTATTAGGCTTGAAATGGTGATGCATGATACAGGTTTAATCCATAGAATGAACATTTGCTTTGAATTCCATATTAATAGGAGACATTATTTTCCATTTTACCTAAGCATCATCCACAAATAGGGGGTATGAGATGTTCATCGTGTGAAAACAGAGGCAAGAATTGCCATTAAAACTGAAGAACAGGGTAAAAGAGAAGTTTGAGAGAGTGCCATCCTTGGGTAAGCAGGGATTGGAATGAGTGTTAGCAAATGGTATGGCCTGTCCTAGGTTTTCAAGGTATGACAAGAGTCATACTAATTTCTAATTTCTAATTTAAAACATTTGTAGAGCGCAGCGTATACCGTACGGTTTCTTGGCGCTAGTAGTTCGTTTAACACCTGAAGAAAAATAAGACCAGTCTTGGGTAGGGAGGGGCATTATACAGGGAAGGCTTGTTTGAAGAGAAAGGTTTTTAAATCCTTGCGGAACGAAAGATAATGGGTAGAATAGCGGAGGTGATCAGGGAGGGAATTCCAAAAAGTGGGGGCAAGAGTGGCAAAGTTGGTTCCGCCCCATTTTTTACGTTTAAAACGTGGGGTTAGGAGGAGGGATTTGGAGGAAGAACGAAGCTCTCTAGAGGGGACGTATTCCTTTAGTAATGAGGCAATAAAGGCAGGGGCAGTGCCTTGTCGGGCCTGAAAGACCATACACCCGGCCTTAAACAGGGAACGTTCTTTAACCGGGAGCCAGTGAAGCTCTTTGAGGAGGGGTGTGGAATGGTGGTACCGTGGGAGACCGTAGACCAGACGGGCCGCCTGGTTCTGGACCAACTGGAGTCTCCGCAGGCTATATAATGGGATGCCGTTGTAGATGGCATTAGCGTAATCTAGCCTCGAGATGACCAGTGCAGCCATGATCACCTTAAGTGCCTGTGGGGAAAAAAAACGGGAAACAGAGCGAATAGTGCGAAGGGTGAGAAAGCAGGAAGATACAACAGTGCTGATTTGTGAGTGGAGGGTGAGCTGGTTGTTGATTTTAACCCCCAATGTTTTAACTGTGGGTGACAGAGAGGGGGGGGAACCTAGAGAGAGTGGCCAGAAATGAGAATTCCAGGGACTGGACGAACCACCGGTAAGAACCAGCTCGGTTTTGTCCGGGTTCAATTTCAGCTGGTTGTGGTTCATCCAGTCCCTGATGAAGGTCATAGTCGACTGAAAATTAGAGACAGAAGAAGGGGAAGTAGACAGATCAAAGATGAGCTGGAGGTCATCCGCGTAATTGTACACGGTGACCTCCAGCTGCTGAAGGGCAAAGATAAGAGGGGAAATGTAAAGGTTAAACAACAAGGGGGAAAGAGAAGATCCCTGGGGGACACCACAAGTGACAGGGATAGGAGTAGACGTGAAGTCACCCGACCGGACCGCCTGGGTGCGGTCCCTCAGGAATGAGGACAGCCAGAGCAGGGCTGAGCCCTCGATTCCCGCCGCCCGACACGGGACAATAAGATGGTATGGTCAACCGTGTCAAAGGCGGTGGAGAGATCGAGAAGCACCAGCGCCTGGTGTTTATTGTTGTCCATGCCCGTCCTGAGGGTGTCCAGTACCGACACCACGACTGATTCGGTCGAGTGTCTGGGGCGGAAGCCGGCCTGGCGGGAAGCCAACCCACCGTTGGCCTCTACGTGGGCGCTGAGGACCGCGGTGGCATGGCGTTCCAGCACCTTGCCCAGGTAGGGCAGCAGGGAGATAGGGCGGTAGTTGGCTGAGATGGTAGGGTCAGTGCCGGGTTTTTTCAAAATGGGCACTATAGAGGCTGTTTTGAGTGCCGGAGTCACTACTCCCTGAGCGAGGGAGTTGTTGAGAAAGGTGATGGGGGCTTCAGGGCAAGAAGAGTAAATATGTTGCAAGATACGAGCTGGACAAGTGTCTGCCGGAGAGCCCGACTTGACTTTGGGGAGTATCTCGCGGAAAGAGGCCTCAGTGAGGGGAAGAATAGAGGTGAGGCGATTAAGGACAGTGGGGGAAGAGGGGTCCACAAAAGTAGGTGAAGGGGGGGGGATGTTAGCCTTGATGGTAATGATTTTGTCTGCAAAGTAGGTATTGAGCTGATCGCAAAATGATTGAGATGGAAGGATTTGCGAAGAAGCTCTGTCAGAGTAAGCCAAGTTGTTGACTATGCTGAATATTTCTCTGGATTTATTTTCCGCTGCCTCTATTTTTAAGGAAAAATAGGTGGTTTTAGCAGAGAGAATAGCAGTTTTGTAAATAGCAAGTGATTTGAGATAGAGGGTTTTTGCTGCGGAGGAATAGTTTCTTCTCCACTGTCTCTCCGCCTGTCGGGCCGATAGTTTTAACTCTTTTAGGTGGTCGTTAAACCATCTGTTGGAGTCCTTTTGTCGTCGGATGGAAATACGGCGCAAGGGGGCCACAGTGTTGCAGCCTGTAGTCAGCCAGGCGTTCATGGCAGTGGCTTGAGACTGGGAGGAGAGACCGGAGAGAGACGGGGTGGAATTACGGAGCAGGGAGGACAAAGAAGAAAGGTCAACTCTGTTCCAGTTCCGCGCCCAGGTGTTTCTGGCATGTGGGACTTTAGGTACAGAGTGGTAAGAGATAGAAAAAGAAATAAGAGCGTGGTCAGACCAACAGCAGGGGGATACCATCACCAGGGATAATTGAAGGTTGAGGGACCAAACCTGGTCCAACAAGTGGCCGTGGGAATGGGTAGGGACCGTTATGTGCGGGACAAAGTTCAAAGAGGAGAGAGATTCGGTGAACTCTTTGGAAGCGGTGCACTCAAAGGGGTCCGAAGGCCAATAATTGAAGTCGCCTAGCACCAAGACCGAGGCGTAGTTGACCACCAAATTGGCCAACAGGTCTTGAAATGCCGGCAGGAATAAGGGAGAAGACTGGGGGGGCCGGTACATAAGGAGACAAGTGATAGGGGGAGAGAAGGATAGGGAACGGGCCACAAGGAATTCAGTAGGAGCAATGGGAGAATAGGAAAGAAATTGAAACTGTAATTCTGACCGGGCGATAAGCGCCACGCCGCCGCCGGCCCTGCCCGCCGGACGATCGGCGCGCAGGGCAACGTAGGAAGGGGGGAGAGTAGCCAGGAGAACAGGAAGGGAGGAGTCACAAAACCAGGTTTCGGTTAATAGCAGCAGATCCGGCTTCTCAGTGTCAAGCAGGGTGAACAACTCATGATGGTGCTTGACCGCTGACCTTGTATTGAGTAAAAGAAAAGATAGCGGTGGAGGCGAGGAGGGAGGGACAGGCAGGGGCGGGTACCGCGGTGGAGGGATCGAGGGGACGGACAGTGGCCTAGAGGTGGGGGAAAGGGCAAGACCTAAGGAAGCAATGTGCCTTAGTATAGTTTCTGGGAGAGGCCAGTCTCCTTGAAGGGTGGTAAGCTGCTTGGATGAATACAGGGTAAGTTGGGCAAGGGGTCGTGCCCCAGGCCCCGTCCGGCCGCGGATGGGCGCAGACGGGCTTGCCTTAGGCGCGCCTTCGGCGCGCACACGGCGCGCCCGCTGCGCACGTCCGCTAAGCTCCCTAGGATAGCACATTTGATAAAGGGGATTTGAGGGCAGGAAGGGGGCGTGGCCTAAAAGTGGGCGTGGCCGAGCGTGGAACAGGCCGAGGGGAGGGGGTCACGTGAGCGTTTGATCCGCTGCACGGCGCCCTCCAAAATGCAAAATGAGATTAGCAATGGGAGTCCAGGTAAGTTTAAGAGCACAAGTATTAGCACAAATGACACAGAAATATTTAAAAACGAGCACTCCCGGCTATTTCGCCTCAGGAGACAACAAACACCCCAGCGCTAGCGTCTCAGCGCCTAATAAAGGGCGGGAAGGGGGCGTGGCCTAAAAGTGGGCGTGGCCGAGCGTGGAACAGGCCGAGGGGAGGGGGTCACGTGAGCGTTTGATCCGCTGCACGGCGCCCTCCAAAATGCAAAATGAGATTAGCAATGGGAGTCCAGGTAAGTTTAAGAGCACAAGTATTAGCACAAATGACACAGAAATATTTAAAAACGAGCACTCCCGGCTATTTCGCCTCAGGAGACAACAAACACCCCAGCGCTAGCGTCTCAGCGCCTAATAAAGGGCGGGAAGGGGGCGTGGCCTAAAAGTGGGCGTGGCCGAGCGTGGAACAGGCCGAGGGGAGGGGGTCACGTGAGCGTTTGATCCGCTGCACGGCGCCCTCCAAAATGCAAAATGAGATTAGCAATGGGAGTCCAGGTAAGTTTAAGAGCACAAGTATTAGCACAAATGACACAGAAATATTTAAAAACGAGCACTCCCGGCTATTTCGCCTCAGGAGACAACAAACACCCCAGCGCTAGCGTCTCAGCGCCTAATAAAGGGCGGGAAGGGGGCGTGGCCTAAAAGTGGGCGTGGCCGAGCGTGGAACAGGCCGAGGGGAGGGGGTCACGTGAGCGTTTGATCCGCTGCACGGCGCCCTCCAAAATGCAAAATGAGATTAGCAATGGGAGTCCAGGTAAGTTTAAGAGCACAAGTATTAGCACAAATGACACAGAAATATTTAAAAACGAGCACTCCCGGCTATTTCGCCTCAGGAGACAGGACCAGGACTACACCATTAATTTTCATTTTGCCCGTTAGGATTTTTAGGAGAATGAACAGGTTTAATGTGTCAAAATCATCCCATAGGTCCAGTAGGATTGGTAGATAGAATCATCCTCGTTAACAAAGCGAAGTACATTGTCAACGTTTCTACTTATTGTAGTTTTGTGATCTTTGAAAGTTTTGAAATGAGGCTTTGAGTTCCTTTCCAAGCAAGAAAGGGTAAGTTAGAAACTGTTTAAAAATGATTTAGATCCTCAGGATCTGCTCTGGTTTTCTAGTGAATGGCAGGACCCAACCAATTTTTAGATAGTCTGGAGTGGTCTATTGAGACAGAGATGCCTTAATGAGGATCATCTCTAGTGTATATCTCAAGATCTTATATGTACGAGAAGCGAACAGGAAATTAGTTGTAATAAATGTGAGAATGGTTGTTAGACCTGACATCCTTGGCATGGTTTTCCCCAACTTTTTGCATTCCATCCTCCTGTAGACAGGTGCAGTGTATTTATAAAGTTGGACACCTACTTATGACTTTTATCTATCCTGGTAGTGAAAAACTCTTGAATTTGTTTTTCACACCTACAAGACTAGCCTCTCCCAAATGATAACATTGGGTCAACTTATTAGTGATAACTTTCAATTGGAGGCAGGTAGGAATATCGACTTTGGTATCTAAATAATTTAAATTCAAAACCCTCTTTAATCGTAAATGGAGAGTTTAAGTCATAATTCAGAAAGGTCCACTTTAAAAAAAATTGGGGCGGAGAACAATGAGGGGTAGGGCCTATTTACCGTCAGCAAGGCTAGGCTACTGGAAATATATAAAACACACAAGTGCCAGTACTGACTCTATCCAACAAATAAAATGATTTCAGTTTGTGGTTACAAAACTTAATTACTGTGAACACCATTTATTTTCATCATTATTTATTATTATTAAGCCACGAATAAATCATATAGTGTTAGCAGTGGTTACACAATACGATAAACACTCAGCACTGCCATTCACCTCTAATACATTAAAGGGGATACAATGTCACGAGCACTCCGCACTATCTTGATTCAGACATGGTTACATTGTAGCGTTTCTTACTTTTTCAGAATTAAACAGTGACTCGGCTGACAATGATTGCCGCAAAGATTTTGAAGAATTAATTATTGCCACTATAATTTTCCAAGTGACTTGCAATTTTTCAGTCTGTTGTGTTCAGCAAATTTGACTGGTTCCTTCAATGAATAATTAATGACAAGCAAGGGAGCAGATGGTTAAGTTTGTTCAATTCCATCAATCCATAGAAATATAAAAACAAGTTTAAAGTGAACGCATTCAACATATAACTCTTAGCAAAATACCAAGGGGAGTATTTGGATTCCACCAACAAGTGAGTTTTTTTTAAATTGTTTTTTTATTGATTTTACAGTATTAGGATTCAAAGATAACTACATCTGTCACTACTTGATGCTAATATATTTTTGTATTACAACAGCTCTCCTCCCCCTTCCACTCAGGTGAAAAGAGAAAGGAAAAAAGTTCCAGTGACTGAGAAATAAAGAAAACAGTAAGGTATAGAATTTAAACGTAAATATATGAACAGCGCCGAAATCCGCCTAATTTGTTGGTTTTTTTCAGTTTGAGACAATGATACACAGTTTGGTCATTGCATTTTCAGCATCATGCACACCATTCTTCGCATATACGATGGAGAAGACAATACAATCCTGCTGTCTAAGAGGGCGTATTTGCTATGGGGATCTTGTCACCTCAGGCACTCAGCTCTAAATTCATCTGTCTTGATGCACTCAGGTTATCCTCAAGTTTCTCATCTAACCTGAGGCATTCTGACTTCCTCAGCAGTGGCCCACTCTATCATGTCTCAAATTCATTCCCCTAGACTGGGCGGCGCAGGCGCAGCCATCTGTTGGCTATACCGATGTATTGCAAGCACCAGCCCCAAATTTAGAAATCTACCACTACATTTTTTAATAACTGGGGCCGGTAGTAGGGCCAATAGCATCTTACTTGTGGTGCCCTCAAAAGCCCACCCCGTTGTTTGTCAAAGAGTGTCTTGTATCTCCTCCCAGTATGGCCTTATACCCATACAACGCCACACTACATGAAGTAAATCTGCTGCAGGGTCCCTGCAACATGTGTACTTGTCAGATCTGGTGAGATAGATAGTGTGCAAGATCTTGGGGGTGAGATATAATTGATGAACAAAGTTAAATTGAATAAGTTTAAAGCAGGCATTCAAGTTAATCGTATGAGTCCCCTCATGGATTTTCTGCCATGCTCATTGGGTAATGTCAACTTCAAGGCTTTTCTCCCATCTAGAGTGTGCTTTTGGGACAATCGTCGAAGCATCATCCCTCACAGCCCTATATAGGTGAGTAATGAGTTTGCGGCCCCCTGACATATCAAACAATCTGGTCATTGTCTGGGAAGGAGTAGGTTCATCACGGAAACTTGGCCAAATCTCCCGCACTGTGGGCTAACATTCTATCATATTGCAAGTACTGTCCAGTACCTAGTCCAAATCAAAGGCATCCTCCATCGTTATGTACTGCCTGCCCAGATAAAGGTCTCCCATGACGTTGAAACCACCAGTTTTCCATTTTTTCATGGACATGGTATTTTCAATGTCCTTAAAGGGCTTGATAATCCATATTGGCATGTCTCTTGCATACGGGGCTCTATGAAGGACTGATGTAATCACCTTCTCTCATTTTCGACCCACCATTCTGACCAGGTATGGGTACTTGTCTGGAACACGTGCTCCCAGCATAAAGAGTTCAGGTAGGACAACCTGAACATCCAGCCCGACCAACCTTTTCTCCCAATTATCCCCCTCGTCGAACCAGTGGACCACATGTTGCAGGTTTGCCACCATATAATAAAACTCTAAATTGGGAAGTTCCATGCCCCCTGTCTCCCATATTTGTTGTAACATCATTACTAGTAGGGAGACGCGCGCTGCGTGTATTGCTATCTGCCTGACACTGCCGTTTTGTTTTTTAAAATTGTTGTGCATTCAGCTGTTTTTAAAATTGTTGTGCATTCAGCTGCTCAGCTGTTTTTAATCTTACCGTTCGTTTCCCCGGTCCACCGCTGCCTCAGCAGTTTGTTGTGGAGGGAAGCGTCTCATCATAACACACCGGAAGGGATTTCACTTCCGCTGTGCACCACACACCAGTCAGGGGCCCGGGCGGTGCTACATAAGAAGCAGTAGCCCGCTCTCCCAACTGATTACTAGTAGGGAGACGCGCGCTGCGTGTATTGCTATCTGCCTGACACTGCCGTTTTGTTTTTTAAAATTGTTGTGCATTCAGCTGTTTTTAAAATTGTTGTGCATTCAGCTGCTCAGCTGTTTTTAACCTTACCGTTCGTTTCCCCGGTCCACCGCTGCCTCTGCAGTTTGTTGTGGAGGGAAGCGTCTCATCAGAACACACCGGAAGTGATTTCACTTCCGCTGTGCACCACTCACCAGTCAGACGGGCCCTCGGCCTATAAAGAGAGGTGAACAGGCGCTCAGCGGACGCGCGCAGCGGGAGCGCCGTCGATGCGCCGAAGACGCGCCTAAGACAAGCCCGTCTGCGCCCGTCCGCGCCAGTACGTCGCCTCTCGCCAGGGACCCAGGCCGCGACGAGTCGGCAATGTATACTTATACTAGGGACACACTTCTTAGCCTCAATAACACAAAAACATCTTGTAGTACGTTCTTTCCCCATTTCTGTAGGGGAACCCCTAAATGTGCCTGTGGCTATATGCTCCCTAAGCCTACCGCTCTCCCCGCTCCCGCTGATACTAACTTACAACAACAGCTGCTGATAGCGCAACTTAATACCAGATCACTGGCTAAACATCATATGGAAGTGCATGAGCTAGTTAAAGAACACTCACTAGACATCCTGTTCCTTACAGAGACTTGGCTCCAAGACGACATGATTTCTATCATCAATCTGGCCACTCCCCCAGGGTACTCTGCCTACGTTATTAATAGACAGTCTAGGGGCGGTGGCATAGTGGTCATACTCAAAGCACAATATCTATGCCAATTCACGAAATCAGACATCCAGGGTAGCGAATGTGCCCATTGTAGCATCAAGATTAATCCCCAGTTAACGTTATCTGGCCTTCTGATATATAGACCACCTGGACAGGATAGTGGTTTTTCTAAAGCCCTGGTAGAAACTTTATGTGTGCTAGCAATGGCGACGGCCAATTTCAATATTTTCGGAGATCTTAATCTCCATTTCGACAGCATTACAGATAATAAAATTAGCAATCTACTAGCCGATCTTGCAGCACTTCAACTCCGTCAGTTAGTCATGAGCCCCACGCATTGGGGAGGGCATCTCTTGGACCCCATTTTTCTAACTTAGAAGATGTCTCGGCAGAGAGACCTATTCTAGTCCCCTGGTCGGACAATATGTTGGTGACAATGTCACTTCCGATTCACGACTTGGCTAACAGGAACAACGAGTACTTAAACGTCCTTGGCGAAAGCTTAGTCTAGAGGATTTCTACGCCTTACTTAAAATGGACCCTCCTGAATTAGGAAATGACACAGAGCAGGGCTATGATAACTTTTGCATTTGGCTGTCTCAAGCCATAGACTCATTGATCCCAGCTGACTTGATTAGAGCGCGAACTCGGGAGTCTAGTCCATGGTACAACGAGGAGCTTACTGCCCTTAGGAAGGAATGCAAGCGTGCTGAGCGCAGTTGGAGGAAAACATATGACCCACTGTTAAAAACTCAATACCTGGCTACACAAAAGAATTACCACAGAAATATTTGTAGGACAAAGGCTATCTACTATGCCAATGAGATCAAGGCGAATCAGAACCCCTCGAAAACTATTTTCAAAATCCTGGAAGATCTTAGCGCCAAAAAAGCGGTGGCAGTGACAACTGTATCCTATCCACACTGTGAAACACTAGCCTCTTTTTTTATCGATAAGGTACGAATGATCTACAGCTCCTTCCCAGCCACCCCCAGAATAACCCCCGCTAGTTGCGAGCCGAGAAACAAACTTATGAGTATACCCGACCTAAATCAGGATGACTTCCTCAGACTCTGCGGGAAGATTAAGTCAGGCTCTCCTGCAGACCCACTAAAACCGTCCCATTTTAGGGAGGCTCCTGCGCTTATACTCAAGCCCACGCTGGACTCCTCACGACCGGAACATTTAAGGCCAATTTCACTGTTGCCCTGGCCAGCCAAGGTGGCCGAATCCCACGTGAATAATACTCTAATGAAATGCCTCTGCACCAATTCCATTCTGGACGCCTCCCAACACGGTTTCCGTGCGGGGCACAGCACCGAGACAGCACTCCTGAGTGTAACCGAACAACTGCGGACCATTATGGATTCCGGTCAGACGGCAGCGCTGATCCTTTTAGATCTCAGCGCTGCCTTCGACACGGTCTCACACGAGGTGTTGCTGTATCGTCTGGAGACAGCAGGAATCTGTGGCCAAGCACTTGCCTGGTTTAAGGTGTTCTTGACCGGAAGGTCATTCCAGGTTTCCACCCCCCGTTTCTTTCTGAAGAACACCCAATTGAGCAGGGAGTACCCCAGGGATCTGCTCTCAGCCCGACGCTCTTTAATCTATACGCTCAGCCTCTAACTGAGGTCGCTAAACGGTGGGAGCTTCTATAGTCTCATACGCAGACAACACTCAGCTAGTGGTACTGCTGAGTGATGACGTAGGGCTGAGTGCGTCCAATTTTAAATTAGGCCTAACAGAAGTCACCAACTGGATGTCATCCAACTACCTACAGCTTAACGCCAACAAGACTGAGGCCTCACTGCTAGGTAAGGATGTCTCCGCCTGGGGTGACAAATGGTGGCCGGAAATTCTAGGGAATCCTCCCGAGCCTAAAAATGAGGTAAAAAATCCTGGAGTCTGGCTAGACTCCTCGCTCAACTTTGTTCAACATACAAAAAAGGTTGCCGCCACGTGCTCTGGGATTCTTCGGAACCTCAAGCCGATTTTAAAATTCTTTGATTCTCCCACCCGCCAAACCACAGTGCAGTCTTCTATTTTATCTCGACTAGACTATGCGAGCTCTCTACTTCTAGGGGCCAACCAGGCGCAGGTGGGAAGATTACAACGAGTGCAAAACGCAGCAGCTAGAGCCTTGATAGGACTTCCCCGCTTCCATTCAGTTTCCAGTACTCTGACCAAACTTCATTGGCTGCCCATGGACAAGAGGAACAAATTCAAAACCTTATGTCTGACTTTTAAAATTTTGAAACTTGCCTCCCCTCCTATGCTATATCCCCTTCTGACCCTTTACATTCCTCGGCGTACTTTACGCTCAGAGGGCCAGCACCTGGTAGTGGTCCCTCGAATAAAGCGTGTGCGGATGGGAGGACGCTCATTCGGCTATTTAGCAGCGAAAATATGGAATGCTTTGCCACCCCAGGTCCGCGGCCTAAAAAACCTTCTGAGGTTTAGAAAGGCCATCAAAACTTACCTTTTTTGTTAACTGCAGTGTCATGCTATAGCCGTAAGTTCCATCTCTACGGCGGCCAACTCTCCTGTCTACTAAAGCGCTGGTACGCCCCTTAGCTGGAGCTGCTGCGCGCTATACAAGACTTTATAACATAACATAACATAACATAACATCCAACGGGCAATACCTTTTGTCTTTGCGGACCAAAGTAGATCCACTATAAGACTGTCTAGTTCCTAAAAAGAATGGTGAGGGATTCCATATAGTAATTCTGCATGACATACAGACACTGAGGTAGGATAACCATTTTCACCAGGGCTGAATGACCCATTGATGACACTGATGTCCTTCCAAAACAGGATTGATGCATGCAACCCCACAAGAACCCTGCCCATATTTAAGTCAAACAATTTCTGTTTATCTAGGGCCAGCTGGACACCCAGTTAGTGGATCCCCTCCAAACACCAAGGGAGGGGGAGACTCTGGAGCAGCGTAGGTTCCATTTTCACCAGCATTCCCAATGGCATAAGTTTAAATTTCTGAGGATTCACCAAGAGTCCGGAAGTGGCTGAGAATTCTGAAAATGCTGTCTGCCGTATTGGTAGTGCCTTGTCTGGGTTTCACAGGTATATTAGGGCGTCATCAGGATAAAACGAGACCATGTGGATGGAGTCTCCGACCAAAATACCCCATTGATTTATTCTGCCTCGAAGTAGCATTGCTAGCGGCTCCATTGTGATAGCAAAGAGCAGTGGAGACAATAGGCATCCCTGCCTAGTCCCCCTGCATAGAGAGAAGGCCTCAGAAATATGGTCGCCTGTTCGAACCCTGGCAGTCGCCTAACAAGTGAGTTGATGCAGCTTCCGTTCCCAGTAGCAAATGTTTGACCATTCTTAATAATCTTTATTCAAACGAAAGAGTGATTACCATTATTCACTTTGTTCCATATATCTGTAAATGTAACAAAAAAGAGTATTTGAGCAGGATGAAATCAAGTACCTAAAACTCATGTAAATCAGCAGAAGAGGGTTGTTGCTGCTAGATTATTTTAGCGCACATAAGAATCCCCACTAATTTCTTTCTACTGTTTTTACTCATTGTAGTTTATTAAAGTTCTGGTCCTGAGGGGAACCCCTTATTAATGTTGGGTTCAAAACGCATCAGCAGACAAATGCACCAGGAAGTGTGTCAACTAAAAAGGAAATATAGGCTCATAGGGAATCTTTGAGTGCAAATAAATTAGTGGTCGAATCCCTCAACTAGGCTTATAATTAAAGTAAAGTTTCTACTTCCACTCCTATGCTGTAAGGCGAAGCTTTAGGGGCTTTGTATTGTTTTGTTATTTAATTGCCACTTTGGATAATTTGAATTTCAGAACTAGGGCATCTATTTTTCAAATGTTTGGTATTGTATTGTATTTATAATTTTCTTTTTGTGGTAATGTAATAATGTTTGTTATTTGGTGTGAGATTGGAATGCAATCTCATGCATTTCATGATTTTGTATGTTGTTCCTCTGTTACTGACAGTTCTATGCAGAAAGTAAAGCTTCTTAAAGCCTTGTATAAATAAATGGTTTTCATAGTAATTACGTTTTGTGATTTTGTGACGACAATCTGAAATCATTGTTTTTGTTGAATAGAGTCAGTACTGGAACTTGTGTGTTTTATATACTTTTAGAAAGCTGTAATTTTCTTGCCCCAACCATTTGGTGGTGGCAGCCTGTATCCTGGGTCACATGACTAGGTGTAGCTGGCAGTTAGTCTTTGTCTGATGCTTACAGCCCGTGAGACAAAGGGGAAATTGGTGTTGAAAGAACGGGCCATCTCTGACATGATCGGATTGCGGGGCTGTCAACTACCACACTTGAACATAACAAAAATTCAGCCTCAGCACACTCAAAAAGGGTTTAATACTAGTGTTGTGTACACCCAGACAAGCTAAAGCTAGGGTAGGAAGGCTGGAAATTCCAGGCACCTCTTTAAGAGGAGGGGCTCCAGAAGCTTCCCCTACTTCAAAGTGGGCCCCAGGCATAAGGAGCCAACTCTTCAGATCACTTCTGGAACAATGGACTCTGCCAGGAAGAATGTCTGCCCAGCTGTGTAACCTACCCTGCTGACCTACTTTAAAATCCATTTGGACAATATGTGCTTTCCCACTGTAAAAGCTCTAATTGAGGAAATGGAGAGTGTCCAGCTCTCCCAGCAGGTATCTGCCCTTATGCATGGATTAGGGCCCACACTTGATCCAGTGCTTACTAACATGACCTTCTCTGAAACTTTACCCCCATCCATCCCACTGGCTTTGTCAGATCATCTGGCGATTCCAATTAATATATCCTGCACTAGGTCATCAGGGAATAATGTTACCCCCTCTACAAGGGCACAGAGATGGGTGAAAGTGACTTCTGAGAGGTTCAATCGAGCCCTCAGAAACAACTATCTTACTTTTGATAACTGTGTTGACAAAGCCAGCAGGCAATTTGATGATTGGGTCAGAGGTGCATTAGATCAGATTGCTCCCATCACACAACCAGCTGTCCATAGAAGTAAACCATCAGCTGCATGGTTTTCTGCTGAACTTCTGGTTTTTAATAAGGAATACAAGAAACTTGAGCTTCTCTGGCATAAATCCTATGATCAACGTAGCAGAGACAACTATAAGGCAGCCTTGAAACCCTATCATGTGCACATCAATCACTCATGCCAAGAGTAATATTCTAAGGAAATCTGCCTCCAACAATTCCTCTTTTGCTGTCTTTCAAATCATTAAATCCCTTACATCATTAACAGTTGTTGCATTCTCCTCATGTTCTTCGATAGAGAGCTGTGACGCCCTGGACTCCTTTTCTGAAAAGGTGAGAAATATTTATGCTTTTTTTTCTTCTGAAGCTAGAAACCATCCACGAGACATGGTTTGACTCGACAGGCGAAGGTGTTAGGTTTTATGACATCTGCCTCATCCAAATTGAGGAACTCATATGCCTTTGCTCTTTTGTTAAATCGGGGTCCCCAGCTGTCCTAACTTCTCCCGCCATCTTGGAGCAGGGAGGTAAAACCATCTATCCGATTTCATCTGAATTCATTAATCTGTTCCTGGCTTCCATATGTGTCCCCCTGCAATAGAAGCATGCAATGGTGGTACCTCTTCTTAAAAAACACTATTTGCCACTGTTTAAACCATCCAAACAGGAAAGTTACCTGTCCATATCATTGTTTCCTTTATTTAAAAAAAAATGACTTAGAAGCATTTGAATAGGCAGTTGTCCAGCTATCTGGTGGCTAATAACCTACTGCATGGGACCCAATCTGGCTTCCCCCTCACATAGCACTAAATCCGCCCTGCTGCTGGTTCTGAATCAGCTCTTCGGATTATGGATGAGGGGTTTACAGCAGCCATGTTGATGTTGGACCTCAGTACCACCTGTGATACGGTATTTAAACAAGACAAGGCAAGGCAGTAGGTATACAAGGACCTTGGGTAATGATTTTTAACAAAAACAGTGGTCCTTGATGACGTTCAGTGTTTGCGGTGATAATAAATATAGATTGAAATCAATTCTATATAGGTACTATCCAGCAAGATAGTAAGATGTATTCAAAAAACAATTATTATGGTTAAACGGCACACGGATGAAGTGGTACACAGTCCTGTATCAAATACATAACAGTGAAAACAATTTAACATAAAGGACAGACAATCAGGAAAAACTAGGGGCTTTTTGTAAATGTCAAGGGTTAGACAAGTGTGATAATCAACAACAGCCGTTACACATTTACATTTCAGGGGTTTGTGTGCACAGATTTTTAAAAAGTTGACAACGTTTCGATCCCTTTTTACACAATTACTGGTATCATCAGGACAACATTAGATAAATGCCTGAAGGACATACATCTGATAATGTAGCGGGTGAGAACTTCAATGAGTAAAGGGGTTCAGAGGAATCACACAGATGTTGTATTAGACAGCACAGGCATCTCAATGTAGACTGCGTAATTACTCAAGGGTGGAAAGGATACGTGTTTAAGGTGAGGCGCAGTGCTTCCTGCCAGATTCGACTGGGCTTGTTTGAGTAATGGTCGGATGGTGCTTACAAGCAATGGGTACATCTAAAGGGATCCAAATGGATTAGTCTGACGCTGCGCTGCGCTTCCATCAGACAGTCATCCGGCCGGCCAGGAACCCCTGCCTATGAGCACCACGTGGCACACTTCGCTTTAAGACAAGCAAACTATCAATGGCTTGCACAATTTGAGCTCACATAACCTCCCCTACTCGCTCATTTGAACTCCCTGCTATTGACACCGCCCGATTTAATCTTTTTGAGAACATCGAGCCATTGCGCTAATCCATTTGGATCCCATTAGATGTACCCCATGCTTGTAAGCACCATCCAACCATTTTTTTCAGTTTTACAATTCACATATAAGAAATTTAATTAATAATGACCTAGACACAACATGAAATTCCTAACAATTTTTTGACAAAAAACACAATACAAACAAAAGCATTTATATACAAACACAAAAACACCTTTTTGCACCTTTGGATTTGATTTTCTCAATATTACATATATACCCAACAGTGCCTTGTTCTAAATTAACCCACTGCACGTCAAGCGTCACAGTATATTCACTTAATTCCTATACTAAAACGTGACTGGGGGTAACTTTCCTTCTGCTGCACTTGTTGGAAAAACTGCATGGTCGACATGTTTCAAAATTAACTATGAGTTCACAGGGTTCTCATCAGGACCAGTAGCTAAAAAAATTGAATGTAAAACCATATTACTAACTGTTCTATACCCATATAGAGTACACCTACTTAACTCACGCCATCTCTTCGTTAACCTTGTTTAACTTTTTCACAAGATCAGCTGCTCATGTGTTCCACTCGTGAACTTCGCATCTCAAACTAATTCAAAGCGAAAAAAAAAGAAAGAAAAAGAGAAAAGAAAGGGACATCAATGTGGTCTAACTTTCTCCATCTGTTTTTACTAGTTTGTGACATCAGACACTACTCACATTTGTTGAATTTTGCGGGGACTACTTTGGAGGCCTTTCTTGTTGTAGTTCCAACTTCCCATTGAGAAAGCAGAAGAACGACTATTTTTTAGAAAAACAACTACATGACCAACAGTAGAATGTTAACATTAGGCAGGTAATGCATTCACATACCTTCCGTATCTCTTTTTTGGCTCGTAGATCTAATCATAGAATCTGTTTGGAAGAAATTGTTTGTGCCAACTGAAACTAATTCAAAAGGAGGTATTTTGCCAAGCGCGGTTCATAGAAGTTGATGCGTTATCTTTTTAGCGCGTTCCAGTGCGTTCCAGTGACTCATGTCAGAATCTAAAAAGACAGAGTCCTTTCGCTCTGCAGCCAGTGCCTTTTTGCGGTAAAATACAAAGAAAGAAACTTTCAAGTATTTTCATGCGAGCTAACCGCTTACCATTTCTTTGTTATATCTGTCGGGAGACGGCGGTCTTCCTGAATTCCTTTCACCACCAGCCGTGTTTCATTCTACTCGTCTTCCACTGCTCTGTGTTTTACTACTTCCTGATTGCATCATAGGTGCTAGGAATGATCGGAAATGTAGTTCTATTGCCTGTTTTCTCCTTTATACCTTGTTTTGACATTTCAGAAAAAGCTTGACCAAAGGTTTATGAATTTTGTTTTTTGATGTATCTGGATCCACCCATTTATTTCATAAATTATAGATTTCAGATAATTCATTGATGCCATCAACTGCTGCGTCAAATTCTACAATCAGCAGAGCTTCTCTCTGGACCAATCTTCTTTCCAGATCTCCTCCTCGTGAATTTTGTTTCATCTTCGATATAACTGTCCAAAGTAAATCTTTCTCTTCATGGGTGTTATTAATCCAATGATTCACCAACTGTGTGGTCAAAACTTTCTTTCGGATTCTGGATTTGTGCTGTGTTATCCTATGACAGATCTCCTGATTTGTTTTGCCGACATAGAGTTTTCTGACAAGGACACAAAATTTTATACACAACATTTCTAGATTTACAATTTGTAAATGTGCCATGTCTCCAGTTTACATTTTTGTGAGTGAATACAGAACCTTCTATTGTTTGATTACAACATGCGCATGTGCCACATTTGTGATGCCCCTTAATTGGTTACAACCACAGCATAAACCCACAATAGCAAGAAGCAATAATGTATAACAGAATGCAAATGGATATAAGACAAAGCAACACATCACCAACAGAGCAAAATGAAAAACAACAAATATGCATAAATGTTCTTGTTATGCCCTACCGCCTCCACAAATCTGTCTTCATTATACAGTGATAAAGGTGTTTTCACCAAGGGCGTTTAATAGTGCCTTAAAAAATATTTTGAAATGTAGCTCACGACTAGGGGTGGGCGATATATTTCGCTCCACCGGCAGAATTCGTGGAATTCTGGTCACTCTGCGTCATGCTTGTAACGTGGAGTTCAGATCATTTTCACCAACTGATGCATGGAGGAGTTTTTTCTCACACTTAGTTTGAAAACGGTAAGTTGTCGAGAGCAAGCGAGATTTGGCATCCCCTAATGCAATTTTTGGTTGCTAGCAGGGCACCTGGCGAGATTTCTTCAATATGGGCATTTGCGGGCGTTTGTGACCATTCGCAGATAGAAAACTGCTGCTTGAGTTAAACATTTACTTGAGCAGCAGTAAAATCAGCTTGAGAAGCTGCACCCTCTGGAACTCAGTGTGGTGCCATTCATGCTGATATCTGAGTGTGTAAGGAGCTCCTGGCTCTAAATCACAGCACAAACAGCGTAACGTGCCTTTTTCTGCCAGTTTGCAGAATTCTGAGTAATCTTGCTGAATTTTTTTGTAACTCAGCAGAATTCTGTGTAGTAAAACTCTGTGAGATTTGCCCAGGCCTACGTGGACCCCAATTCCAAGTACTATGTAAATTCTGAAACAGCAGTTTGCACCAGAATTGGCTTTCAGAGATTGTTGCAGTTACCACACAGTACACCTGGAGAACCCAGGTGAAATTTGTCTGAGGATAAATGGTCAGAAAGAAGGAAAACATGTGGTAGCTTCAAACTCTGATATATCATGTTATGCTCCATTCGTACATGTGGAAGCCATAATGGATGATTAATACCATATCTGGTTAACACTGCATCCTGTAGTATGGTATTTACTTAGTGCAATATTACAACTCAAATACTATCCTGACAGACAGACTTAGTTGGCCAGGAGACCTTATCACCAGTATTTCAAAAAGGTATATATAAGAAGTAATAAAGGCCAGCTCACTTCAGCCATTGGTTTTCCTGGGTTTTTCATTGTTTGCCTTTGTTTGGAAGGGCTGTCCATCAAGGCAATAGCAGTACATGGATTACACACACACAATCAAAAGGTCAGGCTGTATACAATGATTAACATATTTACTCAGATTGATCTTTGGGAAATATAAGGCCCTCACACACATCATATGTGACATGCTTCATCATTAGCCTTCCAACTTCACTCACTGCATGAAAGTGCGATTGCAATCAATAATAACACCAAGACTGAGATCCTGCTTGACTGGCTATAGAGGTGGACCATGCCCTCTAGCCACATGAAGTAGAAGCCAGATGGTCAACTGAGACAACAGCAATATTAACAGAAAGCTCACCCTGACAAAGGTGAAAGCATCTAGGGAATCATAAGGATTGAAAAGCCATGTTTCAAGGAGCATCCTGAATCTCAAAGAACTTCTTCCAGCAAGGAGAGAAAGGGGGAGGGAGTTTCAGCACCTTGCTGCTGCAAAAGAAAGGCCCTTTATCTATAAGTGAATGGTATTGAGTTGGGACTGATCACTTTATCATAAAACTTTGTTCCACGCCTTAAAAAACATGGATGAGAAATAAAAGAGGCACTTTTATATTTCTCTCCCTATTGTTAAATGGTTTCACAAAACCATTAATGTTCAAGAAATGTCAAGAATGACTCTTTTTTTTGTTGGCATTGTGTTTTTAAGGTGTAAACTAGCTCATCCAGTTTCAGTTTTGTGATGAGTACTTTCTTTTACTTTCATGCATAAGATTTCTGCTTTTTATGTTTAAAAATTATTCTATTTATGTAGCCTATCACTCCGGAAGGGTCCCACCTCCGAGCAATATGAGTGTGAGAAAATAAAGATGGCAGTTATAAGGTTAATGCATATGCGTGAATACGAAGTCTTTAGAACTTAAATGTAATAGCAAATCTCCAATCTTCCATTGTGGGTAGGACGACACAACCCAGCAAATTGTCCATACGATGTGCGCTGGCTTTCAGATGGCTATTAAGGATCCCGCCTTAGTTGTCCGAGGAGACAAGGTGTGTAGAATAACAGTTATGGTTCTTAATTGGCTGCCTCACATGGATGGACAGATGAGTCTGCCTTGCTGTCATATGAGCTGGTCACTTTCAGATCATTGGGTATTCAACACCAAGCATTCAACTCACTGAGCAAACGTGCAAGCTTAATTCCACAATACATAGTTATACATTTTGGTGACACTTGCCTAAATTGGTTTGAGAAAAAAACAGTCAATCACAACTTAGGGCCCTTAATAAACTTCCACCTAGCCCGTATTCTGATGCTGTTATTATGGTGAGCAACGTGTTGAGGGGTCCAGACCATTATAAATCGATCTGTCAACAGAATTAATTTCAACCAAATATAAGAGGTGCAGTTTCACAACGAATTGTAAAACATAACATTAACATGTAAAAAGTTGCCTTAATGAAAACATTTGAGCAGTGTAAGGCCATGGGCCCTCTCTGTATAGTTTTTCACTGGGGGCTGCAAAGTTTAGAGCGTGAACGCCCAGGGGCCTAGAAGTTAGTTTTTCTTTCCGCCTTGCTATAGTCGGGTTACTTTCTTTCCTGCTTCTTGTGGCCTCGCTAATTGAGATCACCCTAAATGTTACCATCAGCTTCAGTCAACATCAATTAAAAATTCAATTTATATTCTATGAAAAAACACATGGGCCTCGATAGTGTTTGAATATCATTGGGCCCTCTCATCTGTTTGTCATTTGAAGTTCAGACTTTTTTCCATATTTATATCAAATGTTCCCTCACACGAAAGTAAAGCAAATGAGTCTGCAAAATAATGCTTTGAAGTTATAAATAACACAAAACTTGCCTCGAGCTGACCTCTTCTCCATACAATAATATACATGAGTTGACTGTAGACGGGGATGCGCAGCTCAAAAGCACTTCCTGGCAGCTGAAACCCCCTGGAATTCCTCGCAATAACGCTTGCGGCCTCTACAAACTACCCCAGTTATGCCAGGAGGAATCTAAAACGACCCTGTTCTGAGAATGATCCCTTCAGAGACTGTAATGTACTAATCCTGTTCACTTGGTGTTCGTTACTATCCAGTTAAATACTTTGGGCCCAAATCACAAAGGTAAACGTACACTTATGTGTAAGTTTACTACTTTTCAGTATTCACGAAGGTAAATTTAGACCAAAATTTAACTGTATTAGTTTTCGGTACTCACATAGATGAACTTAGACTAAAAGTCTAACTTTGCCAGTTTTCAGTATTCACAAATGTATGTTACTACTAGTAAAGTTAGACTTTTGGTCTAAATTGGCCTTTGTGAATACTGAAAAGAAGTAAACTTGCACAAAAGAGTAAGTTTACCTTTGTGAATCAGGCTTTTTTTACATCATCTGTATGTGCCACAGCCTTTCAATGAGTCCACGTATAAGTATTATTTTTCAGATGATTATTTTCTGAAATTATGCTATTGGTGGAAGCAGTAAATTCATGAACAGTGGGTCATTAAAAACAAAAAAAATATTAAGTCATAAGCATAAACGCTCATAATTTTGATTAGGCCAACTTCAGTGAGCTATGCAGCATTTTTCTCCAGCCTTCTTTCAAGCTAATATACTGTTGTTTGGACACGGTAGGAACACACTTGGGTATGGGAGTTTGTAGCCCAGATCTTGTCCTCCCTGCATTAGTTTCCTTTCCTGGTGCAATTCTAACAGTTCATTTACATATATGTCTGGAGGCTTCCGGATATATGTGTATGCCTTTCTAGGTGTGTGAGTGTCTGTGTTTTGGTGTGAGTTTTAAAAGTGGGGCTGGGTGGGAGGCGGAATGGACCCAGAATGGGTAATTCCAGGTGGCGGGAAGGAGAGGATCAAATAGCTATTTAAATGTCTGCTCTTAACTTGCCTTACTGGTCTTATTGTATGAGGTTTCTTTTGTCAATCTTTTATTAACTTTATATTATGTAATTTGAGGTGCGTGCTCGTTTTTTTGAAACTTTGTTTCTGTTCTAACTTTGATTTTTTTAAGTTTCCTGTGATTTGATTTTAGTTTTTTCCATTCATAGAAGGATCCGCATGTAATATCAGTATCAGGGGCATCAAGTAACAATGCGTGATTTTGCTAATTTCTTCAAGTGTATAGACGAAGGGTGGCCTTTGGCTTGGTTGAATTGAAAGTTGGTGATCCATTGGTCCATGTCCCATGAACTGACAAAGAGATTGATGAGGTCATTGGGCTGGGTTGCCATGGCCCCCCTCCCCTATTTTACATTCTTCTTTGTCAGGGATTGAGCGTTTTTGATGGGATAGAGCTGTACATAGGACTGTTTGGGATACATCCAACTATTCATTAAAGTGATTTACATGAAAGAGGTCTTAAACAAGAAATATTCTTCATTTATTATTATTATTATTTTTTTAATCAGTATGGTATACTCTATTGATATCAATTCGGATGGCTGCTGACAAACTTTCTCTAATCAGCACACTGCATTTGTCAGTTCTCTGGCGAACGATTGTTACATTACTTGGGATGTTACAGGCATCCATGGTGCTCAAAAGGAAATTCCTTATACATAAGAATTGTTCTACCTTAAAATAATCTCAACATTGAATTCATACTGGCGTTTGAATAATTTACATATTAAAAATAATTGAGAAAGATCTTGAGCGGAATGACCTTTTTTATTTATAACTTTAGCCTTCCATTTACCACACAGAAGCCCAATAAACCTGAAACAGCATAATGTGACTGCCCGTTAATAAAGTTACAGCAGTTAAATCTTTTTTTACACACAATAGATTTGTGCACTAGTGAAAAAGACACTGCAAATCAATTTGCACCTTTTTGGCTTCCTGCGTACTACAGAAAGGACCAAAAAGTATCTGCGACATGTCAAACTAGTTTTGATGCTAACATAATAAGAAGGCATTTTCTCCACATTTCGAATGTGGAATATGTGTCTGTGTTTGAGGCAGATTAGGTTTGTTTATTTTTCTCATAAATAGATAAAGTCGTGCAAGAGAGTATAAATCACTTTTCTTTATTTTTCAAATGTTCGTAAACAGATTATGCTTTTTGTGACAATCTCAAAAACTCACCTAAAATGCATTAAAGGCTGTTCATTTTCTTAATTTTTGCTTTGATTGAATGGAATCAACCCGCATTTGAACTGTACCTCTTTGTACCCTGTGTGGTCAGGCTCTGTCTTTTGCCCTGAACCAATGCAATGTGTGACCAACCAGAATAATAATATTGAAATTAGTCTGTTCAAAGGGAACCTTTGAATCAGTTCGACCTTTGCTGTACTCTATTGCTTTCTTAGGCTTACTTTTTTGAGTACCCTGACACATTATACTATTTCCATCCTGACACAGAAATGTTATTTGCAATACAGAACTTAGCATTCACTTTGGGGGGAAAATTTTTTTTGCACCTCTTTGTCTAAGAAAGTACAGGAAAAATAAGCCAGCAAGTGTTTATCAGAGTGTTATATCATAAACTTTACAAGGAGCACATAAAATGGTTGGATTATTGAAAACACAGAAGCATCCAAATCTGTGTGGCTGCCACTGTGTTATTATGGTCAGAATTTCCACACGAAGAATAATGAAAGTCACTAATTACTTTGAAGTATTTTGCTGAATCTACACAAAACCTTGCAAAACAAAGCTCATCCACCTCATTTCCTTTATGAAAGCTTTCATGCTGATCTGTGAAGTGGGTGGCAAGAAAAAGGGGATCCCAAAATTGTAATTTCCCATGTTAATTCCCATAGAATCCTTGCTATCCCATACAGAATTATTTTGGGGACGGAATTTCACTAACTTCGGCAAAACATTTAAACTTTACTCAGAAAGTGCGTTTTGTCATTTGGTTTAAATCAGTTCAGACACTGTCAAGAAATTAGCTTTTAAAGAGGGTCTCCGGTTGGACATGAAGGGGCTAGGCATTTATTTATTTATTTATTTTATTTATTTATGGCGATTTTTAGAGCGCGCAAATACCCGAGGGTGTCTTGGCGCTGTTGTCACAGAACTCTCTGTCGGAGAAGGGGGTTTAGGCTTGGAACAACCATGCTGGCATATTTGGACTGTTGGTGTCCAGGTATGTTCAGACTGGTCACTATAAATGGGACTAGAAAATCCTGATTAGCTTGCCACAACATAAACAATGTGTTATTGTCAGCAAATAAGGGACTCAGGAACATGGTCCCTGCATCCTGAAAATGAATTTGAAAACAATTTAAGGGGGAAGGGTGAGCATACCCTGTCCCTAATGCAGTCTGAGGGGTGGAAGTGCCAAGGGCCTCCCCTTGATTGACTGACTAAAGCATGGGCAACATGTTGTGGCAGCCGTAACAGGACTCAGGATCATGGTCCCAATTGAAATGCATTATAGGGAAAGCCTATTTTGGAGGCTAACATAAAGGAACACATATGAAAGATAATAACAGATTTCATCCACAAAATAAACCATTTGTTGGTTGTGTTATACTTGTGTTTGGAATTCTGGTGAGTGCTCAGGTGATTCTACCCATTGAACCATGTTTGATCACACTGTCTTCCTCAGTCATATGAGAATAAAGTTTGATATTTTGAGTTAAACATGTACTTCCAATAGCAAGAGCAGCCTGTCAGTTGATTTCACATTGTTCTACTGCAGCTTCCCACAGTGTTCTAATGAACAACCAGAGCTCTGAAATTCTGTATTTATGATAAAAGTGTGGTACATCTGAATTCCCTCAAAGCTGTACCAGTTAAAGCATTTCCTTTAGAAATTAACAAAATGAGGTTGGTCATTTTGCAATACATATTATGGTTAGTGCTCTATAAAGCTAAAATCAGGATGCATTTTCTATGATTTTTCAAATATCTTTCTCATCCATATCAGTAAAACATTGTGACACACAGACTGAAATATGTACTTCCAATTTATGCAGAAATGTGTCAGTTAACTCTGTAGTGCTCAACTGTAGCTTCTCCGTAGAATTCTAATGAGCAACTAGAGCAGGGGTCTCCAAGCCAGTCCTGGAGGGCCGGATCCATGCCAGATTTTTTAAATAACTACATGTATCTCAATGGGGATATCCAAAAAATCTGGCATGGATGCGGCCCTCCAGGACCGGTTTGGAGACCCCTGAACTAGAGTGTGAACATTCTGAAATTGTGACAAAAGTGTGGCACACCTGAAAACCACCTTGATGGGAGCAAAATTATACTAAACGAAACATGCTACAGAGGATATTGCATAAAATAAAATAAACAAGGGGGTTGTTTTTGTCATAGAGAATATTATTAGTGCTCTAGAAAGCTAAAAGGAGGACACCGTTTCTATGAGTTCTCAAATATCTTCCTCATTCATTTCAGTAAAATAGTGTGACATGCAGAGTGAAACATGTACTTCCAATACCAGCAGCAGTCTGTCAGTTAAAGGTCTAGTAATCAATTGCGGTGCTACCATCGATTTCTAATGAACACCTAGAGTGCTAACATTTTGTATTGAAGACAAAAGTTAGGCCCTGCTGAATACAATTTTGTTGTAGTAGGAGCAGTGGAATTTAAAGTTCGTCCTGAGGAGCAGGCTAAAGTAAAGATTTGAGATATTATTTTAGGCATGGAACCAGTGGGTTGAAAATGTAAGGGGGTGAATGGATTTTTAGAAATTTGAGGCACAATGTATTTTTAATGGGGTTAAAATAGTTCAAGCGAGCGAAATATGCCTAAGTACAGCATCCCTATTCCACATCCATTTAATTAGCCTTCTCTTCTTTGCAGATGCTAAACAGCTCTGTAATTTTAAAATAATAACATTTTAGTAGACAAATATATACATATTCACTGAAAAAAACAACGTATAAAGTTAAGTTGTAGTTGGGCGCAAAGTCCCAAAATTGTGTTAAAGAACCCAGAGATTAATTGAAAAGTTTATAGGTAGGTGGTAGAATAAAACAAAAGAATGATTAAAAAACACTGGAATATTCCAAATTTAATTTAGTGAACTAACTGTAAATTGTTTCTCCATCTTGCCAGTGACCTCACATAGTACATCACTCATAACATGTTAAAAGGCATCATTTATGACATTACGTATGTATTTTAATAACAACAATGTTGACATTGCTATTGAGATCAAGCAGAGATCGAGCAGTGCAACATGGAGGTGCAATCTATAGTTACTTCACTGAACTATAACTGTGTAATTAAGTGTTTTTTAAGGTTTATAACAAACGATCATGTCTCATTCCAATAGCTAACTTGAACATCACTTTAACCATTGATTTTTAGTGACTGATAAATTATATCAAATATTAACTCAATCAAGCAATCTTTGAGCTGATATAGATACCCCTCCACAACATGTCATGAAGTGTACATCCATGCATATAGAAGATATAGCATGCTTTGAACAAATTACATGAATTGCAGTTTAATCAACATAATTTATATTTGAGTACATCAGAAATGACCTCTCTGTTTACATTGATCCCACATGATGAAGAAATGCAAAACAAGATCTGAACAAAACAAACCCAACATTTGTACTACAACTACTGCACATAATGGAGTGCTATAACTGCTTACAATGCAAGGCTAAATATATTTGTTGAATGATGGGCTTCAATGTGACCATGCATGTGCTAAAATGTTCATGTTCCAATATGAGATGGATCAGGTATTGAAGATGCAATGAGCACGTTTAGATGTGAATCAGATTTACTGACAATATGTTTTTTAGATGGTTTGTTACATAATGAAGAATTGGAGATGTGTATGGTAAGGCTGATTGAAAAACAGGACAGATTCAAATTTACACATACCATTTGTCACAAATCGATCCATTACTTGGATGTGCTAGTGCAGAGTTGTACATTTAAATGTACTCTAATTATTTATGAAAAAAATATTTAAAGCAATGTCTTGCATTACAGCACATTTATCCTGAATTATCAGAAAAAATGGGCATAGAGATACACAGACTGTAAGGACTAAGTTATGACCCAATTGACCCCGGAGGCAAGGGAACCACTGTCAGTTTCTGACGTTCTGACCATCCGCCTCCCTGGTGGCCCGTCTGCCTGATTATGATGATGGCAGTAACACCGCTTCCAGACAACCGCCAACATCTGTGATCCCACGGCGGTGATGGGAGAGGAAGTTGGCGAATGGTGGCAGTGCTGTGTTATGACCACCAACCCAATACTTGCCTTTTCACTGACAAATACAAGGCAGGGACACCCCCATGTGTAAGCCAGTGGATAGGAAGGTAATGAGCCTTAATTACTGGCTCTAGGGTGAATGTGCTCTTGGGTAATGTAGCTGGTGCTCCAGTGATGCCCAGCAATGCCATCAGGTCAGTGCATCTACACATCATGTTGCATGGAAACAGTGCGCCCGGCTGACAGAAGACACCACCTCATGGCCGGCACCGGCTTACGTCTCTTTTCTGGAGCCAAAGCATGGCACAGTCAGTATTCCATTGCCCACATACCACCAGCACCGTGGGAAACTTGTAATGCGACAGTCAGGATGCTGCTGGCTTGGCAGCGTTCTCTCAACCGCCGCTGTGGCACACTGGCTGTGTGACCGCCAAAGCCATAATCAGGCCCTTAGAGACTTACATCTGATGATATGAGGAACAGGATAAAGTAACAATTAAGAAATTAGAGGAGTGAAGGTAAACTCCAAAATCCATTGAGAAAGTGGCAGTCAGACCTAATCAGCTTTGAGTAAACAACAAAAATCTCAAAACACAGAATTGGCATGTGTTTTCAGATACTCTATGTCAATCTATTTGATCAAGAACATATTTTATGCACATTTACCAATTATGGAGTTGGCCATGGATTTCAGAGCAATCATAACAGAACAGACATTACCTGCTTATCATATCAGATGTCAAGGAACCTAAACCCGATGGTGACAGGCTTAAAAATCAAAATCCGAAAATGCAGACAAATATTTTTGGTACTCAGAAATGCGGATTGCCCCTCTTGGATTGCGTGCATTACAACAACATCGTTGAGTCGGCCACAGTACCCTTTTCATCTAAAAAAGAGGTATGTGTCCATAGAAAAACAGAGAGCGTATATACTTTTGAAATCAATGACTATCTGCTATTTCTATATTAAAATCCCAAGCAGAAGGGAAACAGCCTTCCTACGTGGCTGTTTTTCAGCATAGCATTTAGCACACATGCATTACAAAGCATACATGGTTACCATGAATAGCCTTTACCATGCATAACTTTTCAATGAATTACGTTGTAAAAGTATGTATGGAAAAGGTATATGTGTGACAGCATGTATGCTTAAAGCACATGAAACAGGAAATCTTACATTTGAATGGAGTTCCAGTCCCACGTTCACCTCTCGTGTTGTAGTACCACTTTGCGGTGCTGAATGCATTCAGCGTCCTTAGGGGAAAACCTTCTGCTGTTTCTTTATGGCAATGCACCAAAGAAGAGCTGGAGAGGAGGTGAAATAAAGGAGAGGTAAGGGGTATTAAGCAGTGGCAGGGGACTACAGATTTACAGTTTTGAGCTGGGGAGGAGCAGTCCTGCCAAGTATCATGCATTTCAGTGTGGTACTCTGCATTACCGCACTGAAATGCATTATCACGCATAATGCATAGTGTCTCACTGCTGTCACTGAATTGCTGCCTGGCCGTTAAAACTTTTAAGTGTGGCAGCAGCCCGTGCCTCCGCTGCTCTCGCAGGCTCGCAGTTGAGCTATTAAGGCTATTAGCAGGGTGAAGGTTAACATTCACACTGCTTGCTGCAATGTATCACCTTGAATCCCTGTAGAGCAGCTGGCCCAATCAGTTTGTGTGCTTCTGGTGGTGCTGCAGTGGGATGTCACATCCTGCTTCCAGAGCGGGTCCAGTGAGTTTATGGAAGAAAGCGGCAGCTGGCTAGTGTTTTGCGGGTGGCTCCGCAAAATGTATTCATTGATGACGCTTGCAGAGTTGCGGTGCCTGCTACAGACAGCTCTGCCGCCAGGGTCGGATTGGGATCACAATTTGGCCCGGGCACTGACGAAAAAGTGGCCCACATTAAGGGGGCGTGGCCTACATTTAAGGGGCGTGGCCTACATTTAAGGGGCTTGGCCTACATTTAAGGGGCGTGGCCCACATTCGAGGGGCATGCCCTTTCATGAAACACCATTTGGTTACTCTTTGAGGTCTAATTTGTAGACAAATATTTAGTAAATTACGCCTTTTAAAGCTTACAGAGCAAGTAACATTGGTAAAGACTAGGAGCACTGCAGTTCAGATAACTGAATACTTACTTGCAGTCTTAACGCCCTGCACAATGTCGTTGGATACTCTTTCCTAACCAGCTATGTCCTAGACTCTAATCATCACATAAACCAGAAATCTAGTACAAAGTCAAGGAGAAAGGGTAAGACTGGAATCTCTGGGAATAGAACATGTAATAACAAAAGTAAGAATTCACAAACGAGGAAAAGGCAGTCTGGGGTGTAAAGAATGCTGAAAAAATGTATCTGTACAATCTAGTCATACATTTATTTCACAGTCAGCAGGTGATGTCTATATACAAAAAACACACTTTTATTCATATCTGTTGCTGCCTTAAAGTCTGGGCCATAGGGGGTGAAATAAAACAATTGCCTAGGATCACATGATCTGATTAAGATACGAAACCAGTATTAATGCCAAGTTGTTGGTATCACATTGTGCAATTCAGAAACTAGATGTATATGCCTCACTTCCCTTACACTCACCTTACCCCCAACTGCAACTCATCTGGTATCAACATAGCTCTTGGTCATAACTCAGACCAGATGTTGTTGCTCCTGGCAAAATGTTTGTGAGCACCTATGTTCAGGCCTATATCATAATGTAATACAATCTGGAATAATGCTGCAAAATCATTCCTTGGGTAAATTGTGTACATTAAATTGCAACAACATTTGACGTGGAATTCTGTGTGCAACCTGCCTATTTCTCACATTTTTAGTGGTAAGGGTGATTTGGTTGTTGTTTTGTGAGCTAGCACACAATATCACAATAAACCATACGGGCATTGTGTTTGCAATTGTAGCTTTAGTTATGTTTACTTATGCCATTCTTTCAGCAACAATGAAAACCAATGCGATGTTCTGAGGATTTTCACCATTCCATTGGAGGAAATCTAATAATTTCCTCCTTATATAGAAGAAGCAATACACACACTCTGTTCTCTGAATCATGGTACAAGAGACCTGCAAACAACTAGTGCTATTGGTTTTAAATATTCCAACCGTGCAACAATCCCTCACAATTTTTCGCATGTCCTCCATGGGTAAGACACATTATGTAGCACCAACTCTGAAGCACGTTCTGGGGCCCACGTGCATGATAACAAAACACAACCAACCAGAAAAAGTTGTGCAATACCCTAAAAACTAATCCCACCATGGTCCCTTTAAATACCCCTGCACCCCATAATCATAACCCATCCCAACCCTAAAAATACACCCTGCACCCTAAAACCCAAGCCTATCCCTGAACCCTAAAAATACCCCTGTACCCCCAAACCTATCCCTGAACCCTACAAATACCCCTGTACCCCAAAAACCAAACCTATCCCTGAACCCTAAAAATACCCCTGTAACCCAAAACCCAAACCTATCCCTGAACCCTAAAAATACCCCTGTACCCCAAAACCCAAACCTATCCCTGAACCCTAAAAATACCCCTGTACCCCAAAACCCAAACCTATCCCTTCACCCTAAAAATACCCCTGTACCCCAAAACCAAAACCTAGTCCTGAAACCTAAAAATACCAAGCTGAGTGGTCGCTCCCCTGCTGTGGCGGTATCGTTGTGCAGCGCATTCTGGATTCTGATTATTAATTACTGCCTGCTGTGTGCCCTGATTGCCGCTGCGTGCTTTATTCACCGCGCTGCCCATTTGCATAGTGAAATTGCCGATTTGCCCATTTGCTCTGTGAAATTGCCAGCGTGACTTTGTAGCAGACTTTGTGATCATTTCGCCGCTTTGCTCATTTACATTTTGACTTGCTAGCGTAACTCTGTTGCAGAAATTGCGTTTTCCCCAAGCCCTCTTGCCGGTCTGACCCCTCCGCCTCCATTTTGTTGTTATTGTCCTCCTCCTTAGCCCGCCCTGCCTCCCAGCTGAACCGCCCTCGCCCCTCCCCCTCCACTATCCATATATGACAGTAGCTCCCGCGCGCAGCATTCACGCGCAGCGACCGCGCCCAATCCGCGCCGAAGGTGCGCCAAAGGTAAGCCCGTCTACGCCCGTCCGCGCCTGGACCGCGCCCAGCGCCAGATCCCCTGCCCCTCGCGCTGCCCACCCCTCCCGCATTACCTACGATGCCGCCACCCTCCTAGCCCTTGACCCCGGTCGCGCTCCCAACTGCGTCCAAGCAGCTCCTGGACACACCCATGGACCTTTCTCCTGCTACTCCTGCAAATTCAGCGGCACCAACAACTACTCCGCTACGACCACTCCACAGACTCCCGACCCCAACCACCTACAATGCATCCTTCTCAACACCCGCTCGGTCCACAGACACGCCATTGACCTATGGAATCTACTAGACACCATCTCTCCAGACGTCGCCTTCCTAACAGAGACATGGATGAACGCCTCCTCCGCCCCAGACATCACCATTGCCATCCCTGAAGACTATAAGATCACACGCAAGGACCGTACCGGCCACACAGGAGGAGGAATCGCTATCGTCCATAAGAAATCTATCCGCATCTCAACCAGCTCTGACGCCAACCTCGCCAACTCCGAACACCTTCACTTCCAAATCCACATCGACCCCAAGACCACACTCAGAGGCACCCTCCTCTACAGACCACCAGGACCCCGCGCAACATTCAGTGAAGACATCACGGACTTCATCACTCCACACGCGCTCCCCTCCAAAGACTACATCCTTCTGGGAGACCTCAACTTTCACCTTGAAAAGATCAACGACCGCAACACCACCACCCTCCTGGACAACCTCGCCAACCTCGGACTTAAACAACTAGTCACTTCCCCCACCCACATCGCAGGTCACACACTCGACCCCATCTTCTCCTCCAGCAATCATGTCTCCTTCAACCACACTACGGATCTCCTCTGGACTGACCACAGCTGCGTTCACTTCACCTACAACAAGCCAAAACCCATCAACCACCTCCAACCAACTCTGCAAAGAAACTGGAACAAAATACCCACCGACCAGATCTCCGCATCGCTCCTTCTAAACACCCCAGCCCACTCTTCTAACCCAAACCAAGCCGCCAACCTCACACTATGGTTATCCAACACGGCCGACACCTTAGCACCACTGAAAAAACGTCAAAGCAAACCTGGCAGCAAGAAGGCCTCATGGTTCAACGAGGATCTTAAGAAGTCCAAGAAACTCTGCCGCTCCCTTGAAAAGGCCTGGAAAAAAGACCCAACCACTAGCACCAAGGACGCCTTCAAAAACGCCACCCGCACTCACCACCAACTAATCCGAAAGGCCAAGAAAACAGCATTCAAGGATCGACTTGACAACAACACCCACAACAGCAAGGAACTTTTCAACATCGTCAAGGAATTTTCCAATCCCTCGGCCAACTCCAACGACATCACCCCCTCTCAAGCCCTCTGCGACTCCCTAGCCTCATTCTTCCACAACAAGATTGCAGACATCCACAACAGCTTCAACAACCAACCCGGAGACCAACCCATCCAACCATTTGCTGAACATCCTCCCCCCGTGAACACCCTTAACGACTGGAACCCAATTTCCACCGAGGACACAATCCGCCTGATGAATTCCATCCACTCAGGATCCCCCACAGACCCATGTCCTCACCACATCTTCAACAAAGCAGACTCCGTCATAGCACCGCACCTCCGAGACGTCATCAACTGCTCCTTCAACTCCGCCTCCTTCCCGGAAGACTGGAAACACGCTGAACTCACCGCCCTTCTGAAAAAACCCACAGCTGACCCCACCGAACTCAAAAATTACCGCCCCATTTCGCTCCTTCCATTCCCGGCCAAAGTCATCGAGAAAGCTGTCAACAACCAGCTCGCCGCTTTCCTCGAATCCAACAAATCACTCGACTCCTCACAATCTGGCTTCCGAGCAAAACACAGCACTGAGACCGCCCTCATCGCTGCAACAGACGACATTCGAACTCTACTGGACAATGGTGACACAGTCGCCCTCATCCTCCTCGACCTCTCTGCAGCATTCGACACGGTCTGCCACAGCACCCTCTTAAAACGCCTCAATAACATCAGAATACAAGGAAAAGAACTTGAATGGATCACCTCGTTCCTCACCGGAAGAACCCAGAGAGTCCGCCTTCCACCATTCAAATCCGAGGCCACTGAAGTCATCTGCGGCGTACCCCAAGGGTCCTCACTCAGCCCCACCCTCTTCAACGTATACATGAGCCCCCTCGCAGCCATCGCACGCCAACACAACCTCAACATCATCTCCTACGCAGACGACACTCAACTAATCCTTTCTCTCACCAATGACCCCAGCACAGCCAAAACTAACCTACACGAAGGAATGAAAGAAGTTGCCGAATGGATGAAACAAAGCCGTCTGAAACTGAACTCAGACAAAACAGAAGTCCTCATCTTAGGCACATCCCCCTCTGCATGGGACGACTCTTGGTGGCTGGAAGCCCTTGGAAAAGCACCCATCCCGACAGACCACGCACGGAACCTAGGCGTCATCCTGGATTCCTCACTCTCAATGAACAGACAAGTCAGCGCCGTATCCTCATCCTGCTTCAACATTCTTCGCATGCTCAGAAAAACATTTCGCTGGATCCCCACCGAAACAAGGAAAACAGTCACCCATGCTCTGGTCACGAGCCAACTGGACTACGGAAACACCCTCTACGCAGGTACTACCGCTAAACTCCAGAAGAAACTCCAACGAATCCAAAACGCCTCAGCCAGGATCATATTAGACATACCGCGCAACGAACACATCTCCGGTCACCTGAAAGACCTCCACTGGCTACCCGTCAATAAGAGAATCACTTTCCGACTGCTAACCCACGCACACAAATCACTCTACGACATCGGACCAGAATGCCTTAACTCACGACTGTCCTTCTACACCCCCTCCCGCCAACTACGTTCTTCCAGCCAAGCCCTCGCCACTGTACCTCGCATCAACAAGACCACCATGGGAGGCAGATCCTACTCATACCTAGCTGCTAAAACATGGAACTCACTCCCCGCTTACCTTCGCCTTACCCAGAACCACCTAGCATTCAGAAAGCAACTTAAAACGTGGATATTTGACAAGTAATCCTCCTCCCCTTTCTAAGCGCCTTGAGACCCTCTGGGTATGTAGTGCGCTATATAAATTATCTGACTTGACTATCTGACTTGACTACCCCAAAACTATCCCTGAACCCTTAAAATACCCAATCACCCTAAAACATATACCTCAGAACCCCAAAACATATACCCTATATACCCATACTTACCTTATCCTAACATATACAAAAAAACATGCTTTTATCATTCATGCATTTACGAGTTTCGTTGTAAATGTATGCGTGGTAAAAGCATATAAAATGTAATGCCATGCGTTATAACGGCATTGCGGAGTCCTAGTAGATTCGTAATAAAAGTATGCGGAGTGATGGTATTCGGCAAGAAAGATTCGGGATAATGGGTGTTTACTGTCAGAATGACCTACAAACTACAAAAAAAACTAACCAAAACTTACTAAATGATATTTTTGGCATATAGAGAAATATGCCCCTTGTCTGCATTTTGGATTAGGCCTTTAAAATAGAGTTAAATTGTTAACTGGCACACAAATGAATCAGGTAATTGTGCAAAAAAATGGTAAACAAAATGGTTCCTACCTGTTCCTTCTTGCTTCAGAGGAAGGGATCGGCTAGCAACACATTGCATTTCTGGGTGCTGGATGTGGCAAGTCAAGTACAGCTTTGAGGAAGACCCACTGCACTGTGACTAGTGCAGTATTTTCTGGATTCGTTGGGACGATTGAGGCGCACTAGATGTAGCTTTGAGTACTGCTTTACTCAGCCTGCTTTGGTCAGCCCTGTGGAGAGTGGGATGCCAAGGGGATTAGATGGCCCCTCTTGAGTTAGAGCTTGGCAGTGTGGTGCATCTGGTTAGAAGAGTAACCAAATAGAAAAGGCAGGGTGAACACTCTGTAGTTCTGTATGGGAGGGTCAGGACTGTCTTCTTCCTGAGCCTTAAGAGTTGGACTGGGTCACTGAAGGCCTACACATGTATTCCTTCCACCTGGGAAGGATAGGAAAAGGTTGGCACCTAAGGAGATAAAGATGTAGGCTGAAGCAGCAGCCTGTTGAAGCAAGTTTTCTGGGCACCTGAGGGCTGGGCAGGTCTTTGCTTTGATCTCCTGCTGCAACTTCTGGATACGATCCTCCTGGTGGTGGGTGCTGTAGAGTCCAACTTGAAGATGTCTGATGAAAGCTGCTGGCAAGCTGCTTTTATGTCCCTCGCCTGGCTAAAGTGGGTGTGGTAATCAGGAGGCGGGAAGGAAATCTATGAATTCTTACCCCCACTTCAATCCAGAAATGGTGTCTTACTGGCTGACTGAGAAAGGGGGTGTGGTCAGAGCAGTGAGACAGAAACCTATAGGCCTGCTGTTTTCACACTCATGCAGGCAGTGAGTAAGGGGTGTGTCCATATGAAGGTGAGGCAGGAGCTGGGGAGGGAAAGGAAGGCCATAAACATCAGCCAACAAGATCCCCCATTGAGGAGGGAGTCACTGGAAATTATGAATACTATGAAATGTTATCTTAGGGCAAGCTTAGACTCTCCCAGAATAACAAAAAGAACATAGAAGTAGAATGGTGCACTCAGCAAGAGGTGCCGAATGACTTAGGGGTCAGAGCGCAGCCTCCACAGCATAAGACAACCAGACAGTGAAGCACTAAGGGGAATGAAATGGAAATTTTGTATCGGAAAAGCTGTGTTAAAAATATGGACATGTTTTTATAAAGTGTCCTCTTTAATTATCATGATCCCTTTGCAGAATCATAAAGCATGAACAAATGGATTTTTTTTATAATTTTCTTACCATTTGACAGTTTTATGTAGTGTAAATTCAGCCCAAGACAAAGGCTATTTGAGTTCTATTCATGAGTACCAATTACAGTACACATGATCTGATTTTTTATTTAAGGGCCTGGGCGAGGAAGTGATCTGCCCAGAATCACAGGCTGTTGAGCAGACCCTGGGATTCAAACTTGAATCCCCATCTCTGCAACTCTGGCGTTAGGCCACCTATGCCTATGCAAAGATAAGGAATGAAAGTGGGAGGATACTGTTCTTGCGCAGGACACAGGCCCAAGGTGACAATGGCCTACATGCTGAGCAACTAAAAAAACAGCAAGGCCCCTTTCTGTCACAAAATTATTCAAGAACTTCAGTGCAGGAGCACCTGAAAAGAAGGGAAGCCCCTGCTATTACTAACCTACTTAGCTCAAGAGCACATGAACAGCAGTATGGCCCCTGCAATTAGTAAATTAATCAGCCCTCCCCAGCCCTCCAGGCCCCAGGGCAATGTCTTGGCAGGGGAGCACAATGGTAGACAGGGGAAGGCTGAGGTGAAGATGGTGGGAGTTCAAAACATCACCTAGCCCCCACAGCCAGACCCATTCTTCCTCGCCCACTGTGCCCTGAATCTGAGGGGCTGTGGGCGAGGTGTTAAGATTAACACCGTTTCTGGGCTGCGTGGGCCCCAGGGGGGCCGAGGTAGAAATGGCTCAAGGCCTGAGCAACACCTGGCCCCCAGGGAGGCCGATTTTCGCAGACAATCACCGCTCCCCAGCCCACCCTTGGCGTGATTGCTTTTCAGGGGCAGGGGGTGAAGTGAGGCCACAGCTAATAATCACTGCATGGCACACAGTGAAGCGCTTTTATTTCTGTCTCTGTTTCCGTGCGCTCTGTGGGCCGTTTTTTTTTCTCCCCTTCCCAAGTTCACAGAGAGCAGATAGCAGAGAGCACTCTCTGTGAACTGAAAAAGGGGAGAAAAAAACCGGCCCACAGAGGGCACTGAGACAACGGCCCTTCGGCCGTTTCCCGAATGCCCGCCTTGCCAATCCGACCCTGTCTGCCGCCACGTGCTATCAGCCATTTTGTTTACTCCCCAGATTCCAAATTGCCGGACCCAAGGGAGCCGGAGAGGATTGAGGGACCCGAGTTGCAGTGCTTGCCAGGACAGAGTCTGTGTGTCACTGGATGGGCCAGCCCAGGTCTCACCAGACAGCCAGCCTGGAGGGTGACTACTAACTGAGGTTGGTGGCACATCTGAAATAAAGTGGCCCACAGTGGCTCATGGCCAAAGTGAGCCTGCAGCCACTGCCGAGAGAGGTTGCCTAAGCAATTCTTGGAGCGCCACCGCCACACTCCTCCAGACTCAGCGGCCACAGGCCAAGTAAGTGCCACCATCCTCTGTGTGTTTTATACAATGAATGACAGTGCGCAATCAGGCAGCTGTAGCCTGCAGTATGTGCCTACCCGTGTTAGTATTATGGCGACACTGCAGGATATTTTCAATTTCAAATATCCTGCTGGCCTAGGGCCCCAGTTACTAACTTCATATTTACGCTGGATTTCTTGCAGTACACCAGGCAGAATTCTTGTGAACACTGCAAAGCCTTCAGTTTCATCCCAGACTAGTTCCGGATGGACGAACTACCTATAAAAAACATTTCAGCTGTTGTCAGGGGAGATGTGCTACGAATAATGTTTGCTAAACTGGAATATCCACGAAAGAGTCAATGGGGCAGATTTATGTTGGGAATGCTCCACGTTTGCGTCATGCAACTGCGGCGTAAACGTGGTGCATCCCTACGACCCATTTACAGCATGACGCATCTAGGCAGATGCGTCACGTTGTAAAGCCCTGCGCCACTTGTGGGCGTTCCGGCGCAGGGTGGGCGTTCCGGGGCAGGTGCGCCTCGCAAAAGTGGCTGAGTGAAATCTATAAGATTTCACTCAGTCACTTTCAGGCCAATGCTGCGTCAAAACCCTGAAGCAGGCGTAGGTCTTGACGCAGCATTGTGAAGATGGGGCACCCCCGAGCCTTGCTGGAGCTGCGTTGCGCTTGCGATGCAACTCCAGCAATGCAGCACCTTTACGGCACAGATGCATCACGCATCTGTGCCGTTTTTGCCCCATGGTGCGCCCGATTGTAAATGTGGCGCACCATGGGTGGCGGAGCAGCGGCGCAAGATAACTGGCGCATCCCTGGGGATGCGCCAGTTATCATAAATCTGCCCCATTGTGTCTGTATAATGTTTGTGTGATGTAAAGTGGTCTGAAAGCCTGCACTGGTATGAGCAGCATTATAAAACAAATGAGCGGTTTTTGAGAGAGGGACAGAAAGATGTTAGAGTGCTTTACAAATTAAATAGATGATATAAGGCATATAAATGATACTACACAATGGTGTTGGGCCATGTATGATAGACAAAGAGAATCACAGAATAAATTACAGCAGTCACAAATATTGAGTAACAGCCAAGCCATAGGTCAATTGCAGCAGTTCTATGATCTTCTTAGAGTTTCTTATGCGCAAATGGGTGCAATCTCTGATATTTACATGTTTCTTTTGTCTTCATTGCTTGATTTTGCTCGCGAGAAATTGTCACTCATAGTTGTGGAAATGTCACTCATAATTTCACTGAAATTATGAAAATGCCCCAGATAATCAATCTGAAACCTTGGCCGCAAAGGAGGAGTCGTTTCTAGAAGGGCTGGGGGTATGGCACAAGGGTCAGATTTTAGGGAAGGGTAGTTTTTAAAAGGGCTGGGGTGTCGCGTAGGAGTCCACTTTTAGGACTTAGGGCAAGGGAGGGGTAGTTTTTTGAAGAGTTGGGGGCATCACACAGGGGTCCACTTTTAGGGTTTAGGGCTGGGGGAGTGGTAGTATTTAGAAGGGCTGGGGCATTGCAGAGGGGCCCACTTTTAGGGCTTAGAGCAGGGGCAGGGGTAGTATTTATAAGGATTGGGGGCGTTGTGTAGGGGTACACTTTTAGGACACAGGGCAGGGAAAACCTTTACTATGAATATGCCTATAACATTCATGTTTTACAACGAAAATCGTTGTAAAGGCACTCACGGTAAAGGCATTTACGCTGTAATGCATGCATAGTAAAGGCATACGTTGAAATGGAATGCTTTATGACGTCATTCTGACTCTCAAAAAGGGATCGGTCCTTTTCATTGCACTGGGTAGCACTTGGCTAGCAAACAGGGAAAAATGTGTTTCCTTACGTCAAAGTGCAGAGACCTTTCCGCCTTCCTGACGCTCTTGAATGGTGGCATTTGTCTTGACTAACAAATCAAGTTCATGATTTGGTTCAAGGAGACACGAGGCTATACAAAGTCCTGCCTGATATGCACCCTCTTTTTTCAGGAATACTACACCCAACCAATAAAAATATTCTTTAGTCAAGGTCACCCAGGACCTTTTGGCTTTAGCATTTCAATCATCTCGGCACCATTATTGTAGCAGTGAAGTGTCATTATATCTGTTCCTTGACTGCTGTACAAACTGTCCCCACAGCTCGTAAATGTATGACAGTTCCCTAAATAGCCCTTTATTTACAACAGCATGACAGTAAAAGGCACTCAAGGACGACCTGGAGTATTTTGAAATTACAGGACATGTGTTGGACCAAAACGAAACCGCAAGTGTGGAACAGTGATGAATACAGAGGAGCCTTAAAGGGTGTATCTTCCCTTTGGGGGTCTTGTGGGTGAATTCAGATGGTCCCGCTGTTCCTCGGAAATACACCAACACCAACTTTGGACTGCTCCAAATGCAAGGTGAGAAGTGAGTAAGATATTTGCAAATTTAGCGTTCACACTGGTACTTCTTGGCACTAGGATTGTGAAACCCTATAAAAAGGGGAAAACTGTCCTTCCAAGAGGCTGGAGAGAGAAAGCCCTAGTTAAAAGGAGAAATAAGACTTAAGATCCTTGTGGAAAGCAAAGTGATCAGCCATCAGGTGAAAATCAAGAGGGTGCTGGTTACACAGCAACATGGTCAGAAAAGACAAAGTGCGGCGGTCATGCTTCCTGGACATGCACTTTAACATTCTAAACAGAGAGAGGAAGGTAGCACATGACCGTAAAGCCTGACACAAAGAGAATAAAGCTTTGCCCATTATTGCAGAAGAGTTTGTGCGAAAGTCAAAGTTGGTCATTTGCTGCTGAAGAACTGGGGAGCACCTCAGTGGTAGCACTGCCGAGGGTGCTCTCCGAATCTGGCCTTCATGGTGACTCCGGCATGATGGGTGCTGTCAATGACCTAACCATCACAGGGTCCGCAGACCCCATCATAGTCAAGAAGGCTCGAAGCCCACCCTGTAAGAGCAATGAGTGAGGCGGCCACTCTCGGCGTGCCTTGCTGCAGCTGCGTATCACTGATGCGGAGCTAAATGATACTCTGCGCAGGCTTTGCGTTTTTCTCACGCACCGGGCGTGAAGTGCCAGCTAGGCTTAATTACGGAACACCTCATATTCAAAACGATTTTTAAAATCATCCCACCATGTGTTTTCCTCAGAAAAATGGAGCTAAGCTTTGACATGATTAATTTTATCCCTGTGATCGCGTAATGACGAATGGAGGTGTTCTGTCAGCGACGCCAAATGGTTTTCAGTAAAGAGCCATCGATGAGCACTGTGCTTTGATTGATTCAAATAAATGAGCACCGTTACATTTCCTTTGGCACGCATACATTTCTTGTTATGCTTTCATTGCGTGGTGCGCATGTACGTCTATTTCTAAAGTAACATGCTCCTCGTATGGAGAATCCATCATTAGGCACACAGAAGGCTTTGTCACAGGGATACGAGTTCTCTGCTCCTGGCATGTTCTACTGCGGTACCCAAATTAAGCCTTTTCAGGCATTACATAAGATGTTCGTTCATGCTGCTTTACTGCTCCTGGCTTTCCTGAGCTTCTCATGGATTGTGCTGCCTGTGCATTCAGATAATATAATTTAATTAAATATTTTCTTTATTGCCTATATGCAGAAGAGCTAAAAATATGAAAGCACAAACCGAATTATTCATACATTTTCACAGTTATTTGACAATTATTTTTATGCTTACTCTTTTTTGCATAAAATGTTAGCTTTTCACAGCCCTATTTTTTTTAAAAAATATTTTGTTAAGTTTCCTTGCTTTGTCGACTTTACTTCCTGCTTTGAAAATCCATATTATTCTAGTTTCTGCACAGTGAGTACTTCAACTGCAAGGTCCAATGTTGCATTGTAAGTTTTTCTACTGCATGCATTCAACGAAATTATGCTAAGCTGGCTATAAATATGGCCATGCGTCATTTTTTCTCCCATTTCTTTATGTTCTATCTATATACAGTACCCTGGATTATTGGATAGATATCATCTGTATCAACTAATTTGGTTGAACAATAACTAGCCGTAGGATGGCCCAGAGTACCAGCTAGTCCTGCTCCTGATTTCATCGTTTCTGATGTACAAGGTTTAATTCCTGTGCAAGAGACTGACATCCCAATTCCACTAGAAGGGAGTCTACATGATCTTTGGGAATTGCACACAGCAGTCTACTTTACTGGAGACAGATAGTGAAAGAGACCTCGAGAGAGAGAGAGAGAGGGAGAGATAGAGTGTGTGTGTGTTGTCGGTAGTGGCATGTCAATTGCCTACCAGAACTAGTAAAATGTGCTGAAAGACCATTGCCAACCCGCATGGTCAACTCTAGCGAAAGAATACTGAAGCCACGCAACAAACACAAAAGCTGAAGGACTCTCTTTGTAGAATCCATATTCCCTGGTGACATGGGATATATTCCATCACCATGGAAACAGATCCATGGGAATATTATGGGATGTTCATTAACATTAGACCAAATGAAACTTTGCTTGAATGCCCCTAAACACATTTGTCTTCTAAAACATTCAAGCCGCGCCCCACTTCTGAGTAACTGTGTGGGTCCACACACTTCTCTTTTATGAGGATCTAAATTGACCCTGTGAATAAAGAACGTGTTCACTTTTAACATCTAGCAGCAGCTTCTCTCAGTCAGAGAAATGTTTGCCCAAGGGGCAGGAAGATTGGCTGACCTCCCATGAGTGAGGACCAGACTTAAAGAACTGAAGAAATGGCATCCACTGTTGTGAGCTGAATGAGAGAGGAAGATAGAGTGTCTTGCATGTTTAACCCCTGCCTTGTCAGCTGAAGAACCCCAGGCCCAGCCATCTGCATGTGTATCACTCCATAAAGTGAGGACGGGAAACAACCTTTACAACACAGTCATCACATCGCACTACTTTTACAACTCAGTCATTACAATCGGAACATAATTTACAAAGCATGTCACTACAACGCAGCCATTACATTGCATGTCACTACAACGCATGACACTACAATGCATGTGACTACAACGCAAGCATTACATCACATGTCATTACAACACACACCATTACAACGCATAGTACCCCTACACTATCCAATACTTACCCTATTGCTGCACCCCCTGGAGTTAGAATAGTAATTTTTACCCCTACACTATCCAACACTTACCCTACTGTTGCACCTCCTGGAGTTAGAATAGTACATTTTACCCCTACACTATACAACACTTACCCTACTGTTGCACCCCCTGGAGTTAGAATAGTAATTTTTCCCCTACACTATCCAACATTTACCTTAAATGCAATGTAATGGTATACGTTGTAAAGGTATTATGTGATGTAATGGAATGCGTTCTAAATGTAGTTTAAAAAAATTTGTTGTAATGGCAGGCGATGTAAATGTATGCATTGTAAGGGATTTTGCGATGTAAAAACTGCATTGTAAAGGCATGCGTTGTAAATGTATGGGTGGTAACATCATACAGTCGTGAGGACTGCTGCTAAGATCAGAAACTAGTGCCACTCCCCAGTCTAATTCCATGTACAAATGTATAGCGAAAGGAACATTTGCCTGACATCTTCTAAACAGAGCAAAGAGGAGATTCGCTTGTAATTGCCCCTAGGAATGATATGTGAGAATTCAGGTAACTTTGAGTGACTGATGTGCCATATTGAATGTCTAAGCTGTTCCTCCTCTTTCTCTTTCCGTGTTATTTCTCTTTGCACTGATTGCAACTTTGAGGATCTGCTTGTGCCCTTTTTATGGCTCCGTGCAAGGTGATCCTCCGACATTAAAGGTCTCATGATACCACTGGACTGCATGACTATCCATTGTGTTTATGAACCACTATGTGCCCAACTCCTGAGGGCCAGAACCACCAAAGTGTCTGACCAAGGAGGGTATCTATCTATCTATCTATCTATCTATCTATCTATCTATCTATCTATCTATCTATCTATCTATCTATCTATCTATCTATCTATCTATCTATCTATCTATCTATCTATCTATCTATCTATCTATCTATCTATCTATCTATCTATCTATCTATCTATCTATCTATCTATCTATCTATCTATCTATCTATCTATCTATCTATCTACCTACCTATCTATCTATCTATCTATCTATCTATCTATCTATCTAAAGGTTACAGGATTGTTATAGTTAGGTTCAGATGTTACACACACAAAACTATAGAAATTCAGCAGTTATAGTTATTTCAAGTAACTATAATTCATGCCCTAACATAACTATACCTCACTCCTGCACCATACATAGTTTTTTCATCAATAATCTCGCTGCAAATGTTGCAGTGATATTATTAATGATGCCATAGAAATGTCATAAGTAATGTAATTGGTGGGGATATTAGCAGTGCATGGTGAGGGTGTGAGTTATAGTTACCTTAGGGCATGATTTTAATATTTTAAACTCTGTTCAAACTCTTTTGGTCAGAAGGGTATCCTGGGTTGTTCCAGCTCCAAAGACTTTTATTAGGGATGGTATTGTAATTCATTTTCAGAAATCCATTTATGTTAGCAATTTGCTAACAGTCTAGCTGTTTGGACAGTCATAAAAGTGTCTCAGTTGACCTGTTATGTTTTTTCTACAGTCCATTAGCTATTTGTCAATACATTATTACAACTTCTGCTTTGGTACCTCCACCTTCAGTTAGAGGATGTTCAAGAGGAATTCATAACAGGTTTTTACCTTCCCTTAATCTTGATAATATGGACTGTCAGCATATCTATCAAACGCTGGATTTTGTGCCTGTTTTAACCTGTGGCACTAAGATGAAAGCAGGTTGAATATGTGGTGGCATTGGGCATGTTTATCAAGTAGCTTGAAACTAATTAGTTGGACTATTGCAGGTCTAACTTCTAAAATCAACTACAGGGACTACTTATGTTTCATCAATTATTCTTCTGCAAGAGACTTGGATAGTATTCAATATTGTTTGTAATGGATACATTTGTTATTTTATTCCTGTGAGTGCATCCAACTCAGGAAGCACTAAAAGGGGGGCAGCTTTTTGGTTAAAGCGTGCCCTAAATTTTAAAGTTACTCCCATAAACAGCTGTGTGTCTATGGGAAACAGATGTTTCTTGCTGTATGCTGCAATACAGATGTTTCTTGTTATATGCAGCAACAGGTTTATATTTTTTAATGTACATTTTACTGCATCTTTTATAATGATGCATTTTCATTTTCTAACATTACAATTTTCGCTTATTGTTTGACCTGATTGAAAATTTGCACCCCTCTTCCTACACCAACTGCACTTGATCATCGGTTGCGACACTAATGTTAATTTAATAGATGATACCCTTGATATGGATTATTTTGAAAATTGTTCAATCCCTGATGTACCCTCTACACATTCTAATTATAGAGATATTGAACTAGGAAATGTTATTTTGGATCATGTTTAAGTTAGTGCTCACAAATGTGTCAATCTATAGTCAGCGGCTATACCTTCTTTTTTTAGCAGAGGTTGTTCCTCTAACATTGATCCCATTTTTATGTCTCATAAACTTATCAATTATTTTGTTAACAGTTAAATGCTAAATATGGGTATATGGGGTCACAACCCTCTGACACTTGTTCTTAAGCTTCCGGTATCTAATATGCTTCAAAATCATGGTTATGCATTTACACCTAGCACAAATAACAATGATGTAAGACTTGTATGGAAAATACCCAAACCCTGTCAGTTCTTAGTGTATTTAGTAAAAAGTCAATTTGATGCTTTTAAAATGTGTCTTTTTGACAAGGCAGTCAGCGGCGATATTGCGATATTGTCTGACATTTATTCGTCTGAGATCCACCACTAATGCCTACTTTTGAAACCATTTTACTCTCTCATGCAGAAGACTCCTAGGTGGTTTAATGCAACCTGTTCCCTTTCTAACAGACGCCTGAGAGAAGCTCTTTCTAAATGTCCAAGGGTTAGGGAGGAGGTCCTAGTCTGCTTGGTTGACTATAAAATTAAACTTTGACCCAGACAGGAAGAAATGAAGGCTAATAATTGTTGTGCCTTAATTAATGCAAATAAGCAAAAAAGTTTGTCACACTGTCAGCTCTATCAGAACAGATAATAGTCCAGCATCTGCTCTCATATTTCTCATGATAAATGGGTAGCCCATTGTTCAAGCATTTATTTCCTTAAACTCAATGTCAAAGATCATTTAGGTAAATTCAGCATACAGGAAATAAGCAATTGCAGGTTTCAGGAAGCTCTTGCTGCAAATTGTTGGGAAACCTATTAATGCTGAGGTACCTAATAATTAAGCCTTGGCAGAGTTTGCGTAGTTTCACTATGCAGAACTCCATGAAGTGCAAAAAAACTCCGCCATGCTAAGTGGAGCTCCGCAAGCCGCAAAGTGCATTAGATAAATGCCGTTTGCAGTGATTTTCAGTGCCAGGTGCTTGTCCGCACTGTGCAATCAACGCAATCGGCACTATGCATAGCACAAGCAAGCACTGCTTTTTTTCTGCCGCTTGAGTAGATTTTTACTTGAGCGGCAGCTTTCCCAATGCAAACGGACAGTTTATCAACGAGAGAGGTCGCAAGAATACGTGACCACTTGCAATGAGAAATCTGACCTCCCGGGTAGAGAAATCTTGCCAGGAGTTTGATTTTCCACGCTCGCACTCGCCAACTTGATGTTGACGATCGCGAATGAGGAAAAATCTCGCCCGGAGGTGGATTTTCCCTGCTCACGTTCGCCAACTTGACGTAGACGAATGCAAGCGAAGAAAAAACTCTGCTTCGCGGAGCGGAGTTTTTCAGAACTCATCGAGCTCCGCGTAATACGGAGTGTGGAAAACTCCTTAAACTTAAACTCCACGAGCGGGGCGGAGCTCACCACCCAGACTCTCTATTAATGTGTTTAATTGTAATAATGAGTAATGGCCCCCTATGCTCACCAATATTTTTAACAGTTTAAGTACTTTTGATCTGCCTCCTTGGTCCACTTCACTAATTGTGCCTATTTTTTAGATGGGTAATCATGCTGAGCCTCACTGTTTATCGGCCCATCACCTTTATTGATTCCTTTGCCAAGGATCTTGGGCAAGTTATTTTTAACAGAATTAGAACTTGGGTAAATGAGTAAAATATTCTTAGTCCTTGTCTATATTGTTTCAGGGAAGGTGTAAGTACACTGAAGCAGCACTTGAATGTACAACGTATCATTGGTAAATACACCATAGGCAAGCGCTGCCCTCTCTACCATGCATTCATGGACCTTTCATGCCTGTTTGATCGTGTTAATCGGTATAAATTGTGGCTCTTGCCAGTGAAGTTGAGATTAAAGGCAATCTTGGTATACCTTTGCTCTGATTTCCATTAGCAGTACAAAAGGGGGTGGTGATGGACTGAGCATCTGAATCAATCAAACACTCACACCCAGTCAAAAGATCTGGGTTTAATCCATCACCGTTCTTTAGCCCACTCTGCCACCCCAGTTCAGACATGGCTATATGCAAATCAGTCTGACCCTGTGCCTCATGTGAACAGTCCTGCCCGAACTGCCAAGCCATTTCTTCCCTGGACCGGAAACAAGCTTCCGAGGACCGGTTTCTGGCATTCTAGCCGTCTCCATTTCCATTGTAACTTGTCTGGCATGTTCAGGTTGGGTCCGAATGCAGAGTGTACTGATTTCTTCAGGTTAGAACATGGAACAAAACAGTGGCATTTAAGCCCTTTTTTAAAATTTATTTTCTACATTAACAACCTGAGGTTTTCTTAAGCGGAATGTGGGCAAGATGCACCTATGATTAACTGTACTCCCATTCCTTTTTTTATTTATATTATGTGCTGATCATGCTGTGATTTTGGCACAAACCTTTAGGAGCCTAAACAACTTGGCTGTGGGCTTTTCCAATTTTATGACAGGGTTTGAATTGGAAGCTAATTGTTCTAAGTTTCACATTCTGGACTGAGGTCATAAGAGTTTGAATATTTGTACACTCTCTCTTAATAGTGATAAACTGATGAAAGTATCTTCCTTTCTTACTTGGGGTGGTTTTTGACTTCTTAATCACCCGGCATTCTTACTATGTTTAAGATGCCAACATTTTTTTCAATCTACTGGGACGCTTTTTAATCTGATCCCTTTGCAAACTAGATGTTCCCGTCTTAGAGATATATATATATATATATATATATATATATATATATATATATATATATATATATATATATATATATATATATATATATATATATATATATATATGCAGTGTGTACCTAATGACGCATATGGCACTGAAGTATGGGCCTGTGTGGATGTTGTGCACCTGCAGAGAGGCAAAAATAGATTTTATGTCTCCTCTTTGTGCCTTCTAGCAGCCCGGTTTACATCTGGCATGAAAAGATTGGCCATTCGTTTATTGAGGATTAAATGAAATGTGCTCCCTTGATGCTTTGGTTGCCCATATGGTGTAACCCTTATTGCTATTTCAATCAGCGAGTTATCAGGGATCTCCTCAATTGTGATCAATGGATTGATATTCCATGGCTGCCATATGTTAAGCACTTCTTCTGGGCAATTGAGCACGACATCCCTCATTGAGGATGGTTGTTCTGTCAAAAAATGTGGTAAATCCTGGCTAAAGCAAACTTTACTTGAAACTTAATGACTTAAGAGAGAGCAGATAATTAACTAAACCTTTAATTAGACAACATTTTGAAGTACAAACTACTCTTGGTATTAAACCGTACCCATTGCTTCAGATAAGACATTGGGAAAGGGCCTTGTTATTTAGGTTTAGATCTAGCTACATGTGTTATTTTCTTTGTCGTTGGGCTAGTTTGGCAGTAATTGTATTAGTGAATGCCCTCTGATGGTGATTCTAAGCAGACATTAAAACGTTTTACATCCTTTTGTAAATTGTATATAAATTATACCAAGACATTTCCTATAACCTTATTGAAATGTAATAGTTTTAGAACGTGTAGACCAGCACTTTATTATCTAGAGATGCTACAGGACCAGAAGGTTTGTTTTTCAGTAGGATCATTTCTTGAATCAGTTGTTATAATTCTGTATCTACTAATGAATTATTGTAATATTCTAACGATTGTACTTTTATGCCTGCTTTTATGAATATTTCATATGATCAAATAAAGTAGTAAATAAATAAAGATCAAACGTACACTTTTCTGACATGGTTGGGTAATCTCTAATTGATACTCCACCCCTTTTTGGTATCCTCCAAAAGATCACCTTGAAAATTGAATTCTGTTACTAAATCAGTTATGCTGTCTGGATCGCTGTCGGTCTCACTTATGGTTAAAATAGCCTTAGTATCATAAACATCTTGAATAGATAATGGGCTAATAGCACGTGTGCCTGCATTTGGTTGCCAATATGTGTTTTCTTTCAAACAATTCACACTTGGACAAAGTCCCAAACATTTCTTCATCCAGAACTCATGTCATCAGTTAACACTTTGATTGATAGATTAATTACAGTAACATCTTTGTTTGTGTCTACTATTTCATCATTTATACTCATAACCTCCTTTATTTGTTCCATGTCCATGATCTCCTATGTCCACCTTTCTTTTGTTTTACGCTTCCGACCTCCCATCTTTCTCCTCCTTGTTTTCCTAGTATTCCAATATTCCCTTTTTGCATACCCACCTAACTCCTCGATGCCCCCCCAACCTCCCTTCCTTACCCCATAACTTATAAAAAAGAACTGAACTGCTTATCTAGACCTCTTCCCAAAGTTGCTTAGCATCATATTTTCCAAATTTAGGGAATTGAGTGCAATTGCATATCCCTAAGATCCTATGCCTAAGGGCATGATAGTCTCCTATTATTGCTATTGAGGATATGCAATTCTGGGCCCCATCATTTAGGACATTCATCGTGCTTATTTAACAAATCATATGCTAACCTTTCATGGCTTAACAAAATCCATGCTTTCCCTTGAAGGAATGGAGGAGATATACCCCTTTCGAGGGTCTACCCAACAATATTGTTTCAGGGATCTTTCATAAAGGCTGTCCCTGTGGCCAGAGAAATACCTAACAATACTGCCTCACAATATTACATCAAATTGGAACATGTATGTATGTATGTATGTATGTATGTGTGTTGTTATATACCGCTCGACTTACCATAGGGCATCTCGGCGCTTGCATTGGGAACCCGTCCTGGCTTTTTTTCCCTGTGAGATAACTCGTACTGGGTATCCCCAAGGTGAAAACCAGGCATCCCACCGCGGGGGGGGGGGGCGTTGTGGAGATTAAGCAAGCTATTGCCCGGAGTTGCAGAGTGTGAACCCGTGATTCGAGCAGGCACCGAAGCGAGAATTATCGAGTCCGTGGACAATTGGGCTCAGGACCCTGCCGCGTCGGGAATTGAACCCTGGTCCCGGGTCTGACCTCTGCTTCAGGGTATGCCTCCTCTAACCAGTGAGCCACACTTCTCCAACATGACCATATCATGTACATTATCGACCCATCCCTTCACAATGTCTCCAGCATATATCGGGTTTGCATTATTTAAATTATGCTTGTTGATTGGATATAGTGCAATCTATAAAGTAGCTTGCATATTTCTTCTTTACCCTAGGCATGATGAGTATAATTGCTGCCTGTGCAAATATCTCACCTGAATGTCTTTGATCAACAATACCACTATATACATTTAACCACCCACTTGGGGGGGAAACAACATATTTTCAGACACTAGCAAATACAATAATGTAGGCGTCTCAGCAACATAAATAGTGCTGGCCAAAGCTTTTGCTAAGCAAATATATCCATATAATGAGCTCAGTGCTGGTCTTAAAATAGTCATAAATGCACAAGGCTGGAACTACTGCAATTGTAGGTGACAATAGCACACCAAAAACTTCACATACATCCTCAAAAACAGTACAGAAAAAAGCAAAGAGGATCGGTAGGATAGTAGTGAAAAAGTCATCAAACACATCCTCCTGTGATAAGACGCACATTTTAAGAATGTGGTACTGATTAGCCTTCACATATTGCTGGCAGTGAGGAAAGCTAGGGGACAAACTAATGAAGCACACCACATTGTTTTTGGGTGTTTGCAAAAGACTGAATCCCACACGAGATTCCAAATAATATATGTAAACACATTTTGGCAGCACACTCTTTTCAATAAGTATTGAGGCCAAACTAGAACATAAACCTGAATATTGCAAAGTTATAAGGAAATAATTAGAAATTGGTCAGGATCACATGTTCAGTTTACATTTATTATTCACCTTTAGCTCTCTTTATCACCGTGACAACATCATCCAATAGCAGCAAGCAAGTGTTGTGTCCTTGGGACTTTTCAAAGTTCATAGGAGAAAATTATGTCTCAATAAATCAGGATAGAATCGGTAGAATTGTTTTTTTTTTAAGTTTGAAAATGTTTTAGTGAAGAAAGATCAAGTAACGTAAATGAACTAATTGATAGAGCATTTAAAACACCTATGAAATACAAAAAGGTAATTAAAGTATTTCTGAAACAGAGAAATAGTTTAAATGGTGTTATAAGAAATTACAGCAAACAATTTAGCACTGCATACATTTTTTTTTTAAATAAGAGGACGAGAAAGAGGAGATAAAAAAGAAAAGCAGGGAGATGACTCCTCATTAAGGTATATTAAGGTAAGTAAAAACAATAGATTTAAAATACATAAGGTAGAAAACAGAGAGCAGGCTAATAATACTGTCTATGAGTCATGGAGGTTAAAATAATAGTAGTTGTAGTTGGAGGAATGACAGGTTGTCCAGATAGGAAGGATGTGAATGGCTGCCATTGTAAATCCTGTTTATTCACCAGGTGTGTGAAAGTAGCATTACCTCTATCAAGTATATGATCATGACAAATCCTAGTCCACCACCCAACAAATGAGAGTTTTTGTAGTAACCTTTCAATTAGACGTAATAATCTGTATTGCAATACTAATGAGTAGGTCAACAAGTTTCCCAATTTTGATTTGAGAATGCCATGTATTAGATATGCCTGACGTCAGTGGGGACTCCAAACCGCAGCCTGCCTTGCCGTCGCTCATGGAGGCACTGATGCCGTTCTGCGTGCCGGGGGTACTTAAATTCTACTCGCGGACCGCTCCATGGGAGCTGCTTGCTAACATTTTGCCTGCCGTCAGGTTGCCTTGCTGTCGCGCCTTGCTGTCGCGCCTGGAGGCGCTGACGCATTCTGCATGCCTGGGGCGCTTACATTCAACTCGCGGCCCCTGCTCCATGGGAGACGCTCGCCAACACTTTGCCTGCCGTCAGTGGGGACTCCAACCCCCAGCCTGCCTTGCTGTCGCGCCTGGAGGCGCTGATAGTGTTCTGCACGCCCGTGGGTGCTTAAATTCAACCCGCGGTCCCCACTCCATGGGATGTGCGCGGGGGCGTGCCGAGCAAAGCCCAGGCCAAGGGCGAGCCCGTCAGCAACCGGATGAGACTGGGCTGGGCCATCCCTCTTACGCCTGCTAATCGAATTCCCTTATCGAGGTGAGTGCACACATATTTTTCATTCATGGGGTAGCGCAGGGTTACCCCACAACAACCTTTTAAAGCTAGTACTGACAGTTTGCTGGAAAGGGCCATAAGCATTGTGGCCAACGAGATTGAATTAACTGAGAGGCGCCTTTCTCTTGGTATCAGGGCTTCTCTGATTGGCCCTACGATAAGGGCAGATTGTGTTACTACTTCCCCTCCTTGCAATTTGACGGGCAATAACTCGAATGTCCCCTTGCTCAATGGCCCTAACAATGACTCTAACATTAACACAGAGGTTTCCCCTACGATGGTGTAAACGCAGTAGTACCTCCATTAAATCTCGTCCCCTCTTTTACCTCTTCAACCTCCGTAGGCTCTGAGGCAGCTCCAGGGGCGAAACGTAAGAGAAAGACCATAAAACCTATCAGAGCTGAGAGGAAACAACCCACCCGCCCAAGCTCATCCCGTACTGCATTGAGTTCATGGATATTTGACTTTGCCTCCTCCAAGCCTTCCGAAGTTCCTGTGCACATTCCAAACAAGGAACTTCGTAATTCTATCGGCACCCAGACTGATATTGGTTCCTCTTTCTCAGAGTGCTGTAATCAAGGAGAATCATTTATCAATCTTGTTGCGGACACTGTATTTGTACGTATCATAGATTTAATGGATAACAATTTTGCTATCTTGAGGAAAATACTGGATCATTTAGACACGCTTGGTGTTAACCTAAGTTCTCAGATTAATTCTATTGAGCTGGTAAGCTCGGGATGGCAGAACCGAACGTGACAATGAATAATGCTCATACATCTAACACTGATATTTTGACAAGCGCACCAATATCCACCTCATATACGGATTCCTGTATGACTGGCATCAAAGTTAAGGAATGTTTTTTACCAGAGTCTTGTAGGGTGCAAAATAATACTTCTGGTGGTGCTGTAGTCGGTCAACTAAAAAGCTGCATTTGCCTCGTAACCCTTGTAACCCTCCTATTGCCTCTGCTGACGTTTCAGCTAGCATTATTTCTGAGGGTGGCAAACCGGGCAAGGGCGGTTTAGATTCTTTTGCATTCTAAACCTTAAGTGTAGCTAGGAGACATTGAATTACCACCGGCACCCTGTCCCTATATTGTGGTCTTGGTAGGTGTACCTCCCCTCCGAGAAAACCAAGTTGAAACCTGGGATCAATTACGTAACAAAAGTGTTGACTGGTTGTCCAAACATAAGGGGTTCAAGGTGTCATTTATCAATAATATCATCATGACACGTAGAGTTGGCTAGGTGGGACAGTCTCCAAAGAACATCGAGGGAGACTGTATAGTTATCAATTTCTGTAACATTGGTTACATTTATAGTAATGGCTCAGGAGACCAATTCCAACATCCCAACATGCATTTGGGCTTTGCCCCTGGGCTATTTCTATAAGCCAATCTTGGGGGCAAGAAAATACTGACGTTCCTCTCCTTTCTACATATAATATGTTTTCACCATTATCTGATTTGGACAATCAGGATTGACTAACCCATAGCAGTATCACCTGAGCCTATTTCTTTACCAATTGAGTCTCTATCTTGTGGCCCTTGTACACCAATTGTGTCTGCCCCCGATTCTAACTTAAAAATACTAAGCTGGAATGTTGCTGGTCTGGCATCTAAATTAAATACACCAGACTGGTTAGAACTAGTTCAAAAACAGTACATCCTAATGTTTCAGGAGACAAGGGCTACAAGGGATTTATTTTTAGAAGAGTTTGAGTGTTTTAACATCGTTGTTCCTATCCCAAACTTAGGCAGCCCATCAGGTGGCCTTTCAATCTGGGTAAATATCTCTGCAGGTGGAAGTGCAAAGGCCCTTGATAGTAATAATGATACATTTCAGGCAATCATTTACAAAAGAGGGGTTTCTGTTTGTTTTATCAATTTTTATAATAATGATTTTCAGAATGTACCAAATATGAATTTCATCAATTTGTTTAAATTCATTTCCACTATACAGACTCAAAAGAGTTTTGCTAGGTTTACAGGGATTTGTTTAGGGGGAAATTGCAATGCAAAGATATCTAGCAGAAGTTATACGGCTATTCATCCTACTAGCAAGAAACCGCTATGTAATAGGGGGGCTGAATTAATTGACCATTGTGTATCAACAACCTCCTAGATGTAATGAAGTTTGCGCAGTATTTCATAGGGATAATCATATTATGCCAACATACAGAGCCTCCATAATTGATTATGTATTTATATCCCCCTCATTAGAAGATTGTCTGCTGAGCAGAGGTTATCCCAATGGTTTTTGGAGATCATAACCCCATTAATTTAACCCTGAGATTTGACCACAGGCCAAAATATGGTCAGGATTGTGGTGCTAGAGATCTGTCTCCCTCGACCGATAATCTTAGATTGGTCTGGTGTGGTGTTGATAATACAGTTTTATTTGAATAGATGGTAAGAGACCATTCTGATCCTATTGGCACTTGCTTGTCTTTTAAAGAATATAGGGCCAGATGTAGCAAGCTAAATAGCGATTGCAAACGTTGAAATTCACAGAATATCAGCGTTTGCAATCACATTTTAGCTGTGTGCTAAGTAGGTAGTCAAATACTTACTTGCAAAATAGAGAATCCCAAAAATTGTGATTCCTTATTTTGCGCAAACATTTAGAGAATCGCAATTTGTGATTCCTAAATGCTATGCTAGTAGGCATCGCAAATTGCGATAGTGCCGTAAGAAATTGCAAACTGCCACCAGCTTCAAGTTGGTGGTAAGTTGCGATTTCCTTAGGAAAACGCTATTTGTTGCTTTTTTCAAAGCGCCATGTGGAATATACATGCCCTTAGGGCATGTATGTGTGCCACATGTGCACACATGCACAATTCAGGGGTGCAACAGGGTGTCCGTCTGGAAACCTTGCACACTTGAAATTGCATGCTCAATTTGCGAGTACCTGCGCACACATTTCCCATTCATTCCAATGGGCCTCCTGGCCCATAGGAATCAATGGGAAGCAAATAAGAAATGTGTAGGAATCGCAAAAATTATTGCGATTGCTACCTACATTGCATTTTGCGAGTCCTTAATAGCGATTCCCTAAAATCGCTATTAAGGACTCGCTAAACTGCTTTTACCTACATCGGGCCAATAATCCCGCAGTAGTTGGTGCCTTCACGCAATTATGTGAGGGTATCACACATATGCTATCTAGGCCCATTAAGGAAACATTTTCTGGTCCTAGATAGTTCAATAGCGACTGCTCTGCAGCTAACAGGGATCTTCGCAGGGCACTTGCAAAAGACCCCAGAGATCAGGCTGCTATTAGATTATCTAGAAAATGCTATAAGGCAGTCATTATGCTAAGAAAGGAGCAAATAGTTAAAGAGCGCTGGGACAATCTTGTATGTGCTGTTACGCTAAAAGACGGGAGCGGCTTCTGGTCGAGTGTTAAAGACATGAGGTCCTTAGGACACCCCGTGTCTCCAATCAGCTGCAATATCACCAGCGAGACATGGGAGGCCCATTTTTTAAAGAAGTATTAAGTCCCCGTTCCAAATATGGCCTCCAATGAGCACCTACTAGTTACCAGGGTTCAGATAACTCTTTCTGAAGTGGAGGAAGCAATTCAACAGAGCCTGGGCAATAAAGCTCCAGGCCCAGATGGCTTGCCTATTGATCTCTTTAAAAACCAGCCAGAATTCTGGGCGCCTCTTTTACTGAATGGTTTTAATAATTTAACAGCGTATTCAGTACCAAATACATGGTCAACTAGGATCAGCCAATTTTTTAATGGGTGATCGTTCTAACTCAAGCTGTTATAGGCCAATCTCCCTGAATGACAATATACTGAAAATTCTGGGGAGGATCCTGTTTACCAAAATCAGGATTTGGGTTGAGGATGGCCATATTTTACACCCTTGTCAGTTGGGGTTTAGAAGCAGAATTGGCACTGTTGAGCAGTGCCTAAACCTCAACTTGATCATTTGTAAATACACAATAGCTAAAAAAATCCCCTTTTTACCTGGCTTTTATGGACCTTACATCAGCCTTTGATTTTGTCAATAGATCCGGGCTCTGGTCTATCCTTTTGACGAGGATTTAGTACACTTTTTAGCCTATTTACATAAGGACCTGAATGCCAGGGTGCGGATCAGTAAGGGAGGAGAGGTATCAAAAAACATCAAAGTCGGTAGCGGAGTCAGGCAGGGTTATGTCCTGGCCCCTCTCCTTTTTATTCTTTATATCAATGACTTGAATAAGTTGTTGGTATTACTTACTTCTGACGTCCCTAGCATCAACGGTAATACGCTCCCTGCCCTACTGTATGCGGACAATGCGTTCCTAATGGCCCGCACACCAAATGCTTTACGCATTTTGGTGCGGGGCTTCTTTGATTTTATGGCTAGTTTTGACCTATGTACTAATTTTAAGAAATCGTTTTTAATGGCTTGCTGGTGAAAAAAGTATTCTAATAATACCATTGTTGTAGATTCCGATAGTTTACAGAGCACTTGCACTTTTCCATATTTGGGGTTGGTTTTCGCAGCGAATGGTTTGTGGGCTGAGCAAGTGGCGCACATTAGAAAAAAGTTCTCTAAAGCGACTAATAACATACTCGGCCTGCCCCAACCTAGAAAGACAGAGGTAGTTTCGGCCATTATTAAAATTTTAAATTACAATGCGCCCCCAATGCTACTTACGGTGCAGACGTTTGGAGTTTTAGACAGTGTGCTAGCATCCAGTGGGAAGAAAATCGGTTTTGTCGTAAACTACTGGGAGCCCCTATTTCTTCATCATAGTATACCTGTCACAGTGAACTGAAACTGCCCTACATGAAGATTACATTAGGGCCCGCCTGCTATATTTTGGCTTGCAGTTTGGAAGAACCCTGCAGCACATTTAACTAGGGAAATAATAACAGACAACCTCAATTGTGATAGGGGAAGGGAAATACCCCGGCTTGCTGCTGTAAGGAAGAGTTTGATCAGTGTGAATTTTGAGCAAATATTTTGAAATCCTATCAACCTAGATGGTATAAGTAAAAAAAGCCTACAGAAGACACTCTATGCTGTTTACAGTAAAATCAGATATGAAACAGAGGTACAGAAATCTTCAGTCACTAGATATATGATGATCGAGAATACCTCCCACTTACCATCTAGCTACCTTTAACCGCATCGCTGCGGCGGTTATTTTTCCGCTGTGCGGCATTTTTAAAAATACTGCGTTACATGACGAGCTCAGCTCGTCATCCGCACACGACCACCGTGGCTGATGACGAGCTGAGCTCGTCATCAGCAGGGAAGGGGTTAAAAACCTATTGGCAGCTGGGAGAGGGGTTTACTCTTTCGATTAAGGGTCGATACTATGAAATTTCTGCTCTGTTTCCCTCTGGGGTACAATCCTAACCTTGATCATCCTCCATGTCCTTGTAATGATCAATGTAATCAATCAATGATGCATTTTTATTCCTTTGCAACTTTTATTTAAAATACACTAAATGGTTTTTGATGCCATTTTTTAAGACTATTTCTTCCTTCGATTGATTACAAGGCAGCCTATAGGTATAGTGTTACCTTGGAAGACGAGCAGTTAACCATTCGCGTAGGCTCTTTCTTGAAAGTGGCAGCACTTGCTCATAATTCAATGTGTACCTTTTGAAGCCTGTTTTTGCATATTTTATATTTTATACTGTAGATACATCTTGTCGAACTCTGGTTTTCTTTATTGTATTTTTAATCAAAATTTATGATGTATTTGTTTGATGCTTGATTAGAAATTATTTCTGTCATGATCTGTTTCACTTATAATTCTCTCCTCTCTTATTGGACTTATGTTTTATTATTGTAGGCTGTGAACTTTGGATTTGTGCTTTTATGGATATTTATTGTATCCGAATAAAGATTTTGAAATGAAATAAATTAGATAATCCTCCTAGAAAAATATGTAGTTTATCAAAGGATATTTTCTATAGAACAAATATCAGATATATTGCCCCAAACTTGTAACCAAAAACATGTACATATGGACCTTCAAAAAACATAGAAAGAATATCACTATCCTCCTTATGGCAAAACCAACACTTTTTTATTGGTGGAGACTTTGAACCTGTCAAGAGATGTTAGGGTTAAGGATAATCTATTGTAGGCAAAGAATACTGTTTGTGTTGTACTAGCTGAAAGGGAAGTAGAGTGGATTTTAGACCAACTGTTGTTCAATATTTGAAGGGAGAAAACCTGTTGAAGAACACTCTTCCAATGTCATTGACTGTAGACTTTGGCCTCTTATCATGGGATTTGTCTAAGGTTTTATAAATGTAAGAGGAACATATTTCTGAGGAGAAATTAAAAACAGAAAATGGTGTTAAAGTGTTGGATGTATATGTGAGGGGAAAGAAAAAAGGCATAACACAATGGCCTTAAAGCATTAATATAGTGTGGTGTAATGTGAGGTGTAGTGTCCTCCCCAGCCCAGGTACATATAAATGATCTGGCAAAACAAGGAGATTGGTATCATGTGTCTTTATTCTCCAGAGTGTAACCGTTAACTGTCCGCACTACATCATATATTTTCTTAACCATACCCAATCACTTCTGCCATGTTCTACGGACCTGAGGGGTTCCACTATCTCTAACACACACAACACTACATTTCCCCCTTTGTTAAATGAAAAATACACCAAACAAATACATATATACATCTTAACTCCTTAATGAGTATTCAAGGTGCTCAAATCAATCTTCCAGATCTCGTTCCATGAGGTGGAGGAGACGCAGGAGATATAGGACAGGCATCCGTTGCAGTCACTTGTGACTCAGGGACAGGTGCAGTCTTTAAGCACTCATGACTGCAAGGTGGAAGAGTCTCACTCTGAACTTCTGGAGTCAACAAATCTCAAGGCAGGTGTTTCAAATAAGTAGAATCTCTTGGGAGGGACTTTCCAGGACAATGAGTAGTCACCATGTGTCATTTGCTAGTCACAACCCTCAGTGGGTCAGCATCAAAAGGAGCATCAGACTAGTGTTTCTGTTTCTGCCTGACAATGACTTGGTCTTTTGTTTTGAGCACAATACTCCGAGCACTGCACCATATATCCACATAGGTCTTCATTTTACATTTGTAAGACGAATAAGTAGTGCAAATTTTATCAATGTCAATAAAACTTTCAGTGGTCCATTGTGACAATTTGGCTCCCATAGCTCTCCCAAACATTAAGGTGGCAGGACTTTCATCTGTGGTAGAATGGGGGGTAGACCTATATGAACGAAGAGTAGCGTGAAGAACTGAATTGACTTCAAGTCTTTCGAGAGTAGCGCACTGAACTGTCTTCTTGAGGGTGTTCATAAATTGTTTAAAGCCATCATTCACCTGAGGCCAGAGAGGTGTGCTTTTCTGGTGCTTGACATTTAGATGAATGAGAACATCTTCAATTCTTGACTATTGAAAGGCGGGCAATTGTTAGATTTGAAAATTGAAGGAACACCCCAGGTTGCAAAAATACTTTCTAGGCTCTCAATGACTCTGTCATGAATGGTAGACGACAGATCTTCCACAAGTGGAAAATTAGAATATTAATCAGCAACTACTGGTAGCTGATGACCACTACCAAGAAGTCCAAAGAAATCAATTGCAATGTTCTCCCATGCAAGCTTTGCAAGATCAGACATGTTTAACGAATGTGGGTTGTTTTGGATGACAAGCAGTTGCACAAATGGCATGCCCTTAATTCCTTTCAAACTTTGTCATCAGGATAGGGGAACCACACTCGGTCCCATAGAGCTCATTTAGTAGCAACAATTCCATGATGTCTGAGGTTCTCTTGCATAAAAATTCTCATTTCTCGCACTATGATGCCTTCTGAGGTAACCAAAAGTTCTTCTTGCACATTTTTTAATTTCTGGTATTCAAGGTCATCATGACAAGATCGAGTATGTTTTCTCCAAGATTGATGTGTAATAATGTCTTTGAGTATTAGCAAATCTCTGGCAGTGCCCGTGGCAGCTATGATATGTTCCACTGATATAGCAGCAGGGGTACTGGATTTTTCAATGAAATTACCATAAGCATCTGCCACTTTAGAAGGGAATCCATGACACAATCTTGGTACACATGAGGCATAGTCAACTGGGTTTTGATCTTTTCCTGGACGATGCACAATCATATAATCATACTCCTGCAGCCGCAAACCCCACCTCTCAATTCAAGGGTGTATCTTGGCTTTAGGATTACCGAAAATGGTGAACTGTGCTTGGTGGTCAGTGACAACGATGAAGTGCTTTCCAGATCAGAGCACATGCAAATGTTCACAAGAACACATTTTATTTATTTATTTATTAGTATTTTGTAAAGCGCCTGGTTACACTAGCAAGTGTGTCCCCGCGCTGTAAATGCTAATAGTACTTGTTCGTTGCTGGCGCATCTTACGACTTTAGTTATTGGGGAAGAGTATTGTTTTCAGGTCTTTCCTGAATTTAGTTTCTGAAGGTTCGGTGCGCAGTTGCACTGGCATTTGATTCCAATTCTTGGCCGCTTTGACTCTGAAGGATTTTCCACCCATTTTGGCTGTCTGGACCCTCGGGACATGTACCTGTCCCGTCCCACATGATCTCAGTTGTCGGGTGGGTTCATACCATTTCAGAAGACCACGTAGGTATCTTGGATCTTTGTCATTCAGAATGCGATGGCCTGTACATAGGGCCTTAAAAGTCACCCGTTCCCTGATCGGGAGCCAGTGGAGGGTTTTCAGGGATATTTTAGATGAAGCTCTCCTGGGTAGTTGTAGGATCAGACGGGCCGCTGCGTTCTGTATTCGTTGGAGTCTGGAAAGGCTCTTTTCGTTGGCTCCAAGATACAGAACGTTCCCATAGTCCAGTCTAGATGTTATCAGGCTGCGGACTATGGTCTGGCGCACCGGTACAGGCATAAGGTCAAGCGTTTTCCTGAGGACCCGTAGTATCCCGAAACAGGTTCCTGCTACCTGTTTGGTCTGGTGGTCGAGCGTGAGGTTTTTGTCTAGCCAGACCCCTGGGTTCTTCACTAAATGGCTAGGTGTGGGCAGATCACCCAGCTCTTCCGGCCACCACGCTGAAGTCCATACTGATGGAGCTTTGCCTATGATCAATACCTCAGTGTTGTTGCCATTCAAGCGGAGGCAATTGTCTGCCATCCAGAGGGCCACTTTCTGCATACAAGCTGCAAAGTTGGTGGCGCTTTGCTTCTCGGGTTGTGTTAGGGTTACAGTCAATTGCGTATCGTCCGCATACGATACTATCTCAACCCCAAACGTATCTGTAATTCCTCCTACGGGGGCCACATATAGATTGAAGAGAGTGGGGCTGAGACTGGAGCCCTGTGGCACTCCCTGATTGAGTTTTATTTCCTTAGACTTAAATTGGCCCTGGGCGACCTGGAAGGTTCGGTCGGTTAGGAAGGATTGCATCCATTCCCAGGCTTTCCCTCTCACTCCTCCCTTTTTCAGACACTGTAGCAGTGTGTGGTGGGCTACAGTGTCGAAGGCGGCACTAAGGTCAAGGAGAATTAGTGCCGCTGTTTGGCCCTTGTCAGCATATCCTCGTAGGGCTTCTGTTGAGGACAGCAGGGCTGACTCGGTCGAGTGAAGGGCTCGGAAACCCGACTGAGAGGGATGGAGAAGTTCCCTAGCTTCAGCAAATGCTGAAAGCTGGGTATTCACAGCTTTCTCAGCGATTTTAGTGAAGTAGGGGAGAAGGGAGATGGGTCTGAGGTTGTCCAACTTGTCCATGCTGATATTGGTTTTTTTTCTCAGAGGCAGGACCGTCGCTTTTTTCCATGTGGTTGGGACTTGTCCTGTACTGAACGAGAGAGTCAGGAGGTGGCTAATATGGGGTTCCAGAATGGTAATGCTGCCATGGATTCTTTTGGGGGTTGCTGGATCACTCGGTGATCCAGATTTGCTACTGTTAGCTATACAGCATAGGGTTTCTCTGGGCGGAACTATGAATGCTGAGAGACATTTATCCTCCTGTATATGTAGGTGGTTGTCTACGTGTTCCTGGCCTGCTCTGGCCTTGTCTGGGAAGCTAGCGTAAATTTTGTCCACTTTGTTAGCAAAGAACTCGGCTATTAGGTCGCACGTTTTGACTGATCCCGTCATGGGGGTGGCTAGTGAAGTAAGATCAGAGAGTTCCCTGTAAATTAAAAACATTTCCTTCATGGAATTGTCGGCGTCTTTGATTCTGGTACAGAGGTAGGATTTATTAGTTTTTCGAATGAGTGCATGGTATATTTTGAGACTATTCTTATACTCAATTCAGTCTGCCTCATGGTAGTGTACCCTCCATTTCCTCTCGTGGTTTTCGCATTTAGCTTTTTGATCTCGGAGTTCACCATTGAACCAAGGGGCGGATTTGGTCCGTCTTACTAGAGCCTTATAAGTCCATGGTGCTGTACGATCCAGCGCCTTTACGATCAGCTTATTGAGATTTAAGCAGGTGGATTCTATATCTAAGTCTCCAGGAGGAGCTTCTACTGTTATGATTTTATTGAAGGCCTCTGTGGAAAATTTAGCCCATTTCCTGTGTTTATTAGCGTGGGCGGGTTCCTTGTGTAGTCCATCATCTGGTACCGACACCCTAAAAGTTACAAGGAGGTGATCAGACCATATAACTGGAGTGGGAGGGTCTATGGTTAGGGCCTCCCAGTTAGCAAAAATGGGGTCTAGGAGATGTCCCTGACAATGAGTAGGTTGTTCTGATTTAAGTAGCGTCTGGATGCCAGCTAACTCTTGTTTAATTTCCTGGGCCTCGTTGTTCTTGAGGTCATCAAAGTGATAATTTAAAACCCCTAACAGGAGAAGTCTTTCATGTTCTAGGGCAGAGAGCGTGAGGGTTTCAATCAGTTGGGTGGGGAAAGTGGCTGCGGAGCCAGGGGGGCGATATATAAGATATCCACTGATGCAGTATCCCTGGTGAACTGAAATAGAGAAGAAGCCAGTTTCGCTTTTGTCAAGATCCCTTCCCTCTAGCGTGCAGATCAAGTCCTGTTTGTGAATTATAGCAATTCCTCCCCCTTTACCCTTTGGTCTGTCTATTCTTTTGATGTCATATCCTGGTGGGAGAGCCATCAGTATGTCTGGTGCCGAAGTGGCATTCAGCCACGTTTCCGTGAGAAAGAGGGCATCTGTTCGACCATCTGTTAGGTAGTCGTGCACCTCCCTCTTGTGTTTCCCTAGGGAGCGGCAATTAAGTAAGGCCAGGTTCAATATCTTCCCTTTGTGTCTTGATCCCAGATGTCTTTTGACTGAAAAGGAACAGTGTGCACATTTTTTCTCTTGATTGTTTACATTTAGACTATGTCGGCAAGAATGTTCTAGAGGGGGACATAGCTTCCACAGTTCTGAGGCGCTATAGTTTTTCCGGAGGTTGGAACCTGCAGGGGGTCCAGCCCCTGATCCCTGGCGGTCACGGACGGGCACAGACGGGCTTGCCTTTGGCACGCCTTCGGCGCGCTTCCGGCGCACCCGCTGCGCCCGTCCGCTGCGCTTCCTGTGAGGGCCTGACATTTATGGAGGAGTGTCTCGGGGTGGGCGTGTCCAGGCAGCAGCAACGCTCCCCTCACGCCTCCCCCAAGATGTCGGCTGTTTGCTTGATTTTCCTGCCCCCTAGCAGCGCCCAAATCGGCTGCGGGGGGGTTCCAGCAGGGATGTAAGGTAGGTATAAATCAAGCGCCTACACAGTGTGTGCTTTGCAAGATAATGGCTACAAAAAGTCATTAAATCGACGATCTGTCGCATTACAGTATTCCCCGATTATACAGGTTAAAAATCGGCTAGTTAGCCACAATACACAGAATACACAAGCTAAAAATCTTAAAATCGATTGGTAGCTGTCAGCAGCAATTCGTTTCGTGCCTCTCACCTCCCGGCTTTCTGCCTCAAGAGTAGAGAGTAAGCATTTTACCCAGCACCACTGAGAGTGATGTTTTATGGGAGTGACTCGGGGTGGGCGTGGCCAGGCAGCAGCAACGCTCCCCTCACGCCTCCCCCAAGATGTCGGCTGTTTGCTTGATTTTCCTGCCCCCTAGCAGCGCCCAAATCGGCTGCGGGGGGGGTTCCAGCAGGGATGTAAGGTAGGTATAAATCAAGCGCCTACACAGTGTGTGCTTTGCAAGATAATGGCTACAAAAAGTCATTAAATCGACGATCTGTCGCATTACAGTATTCCCCGATTATACAGGTTAAAAATCGGCTAGTTAGCCACAATACACAGAATACACAAGCTAAAAATCTTTAAATCGATTATTAGCTGTCAGCAGCAATTCGTTTCGTGCCTCCCAGCTTTCCGCCTCACAGTGACGTTTTCTTTCTCAGGTTGACTAATAAGAACATTCAGTCGGTGACAAACTCCTGCGAGCATAAGCTACAATGTGTCTTGGTGCACTAGGATGTCCATTGTGCTGGACAAGTATGGCATCTAACCCCACTGGGTTGTCATTAACAACAATTTCGGTTTGTAGTTTCATATCAAAGTATTCCATTGCAGTGCCATTTTCAATTGCATTATTAATATTCTTGAAGCTTTGTTCACATTCATGTGACCATCAAAATGTAACATTTAGGTTCATTAAGTCTCTCAATGTGTTACTTACAGTGGCAAAGTCATGTATATGTAACTTGAACAGTAACTGGCCAGACCAAGGAGGGATCGCAGCATGGTTACATCTTGTGTGGACAAAGTGGATGACAAAGCCTGTACTTTATTTGGATCTGGAATGATTTGTGCATCGGAAAAGATATGACCAAAGAATTTGAGCTTTGTTTTATGAAGCTCACATTTTGCTGCATTTAAAGTGATACCTGCATATGCAAGTATATGCCACATTTGTGTCAGAGTTCTTTCATGTTCCTTTTGTGTCGCCCAGTATGTCATTACTGTAATTGAAAGCATTTGTGACTGGCTGTATTATGAGACGGATGACATCCTGTAGGAGTTCGGCAGCAGGGGACATACCAAAATATTGTCTTTTATATTTAAATAAACCAACATGAGTCAAAAGGGTAGTAATATACCTGCAATTTTCTTCCAGCTTGAGTTGGTGATACCCTTTGTTCAAAAAAAGGCAGGGGAAAAGACTTTGGCTCCATTCAGCTGTGTAATCATGTCAGCGGTATGCAAACCTGGATGTCGATCTCTTTCAATCACCTTGTTAGCTTGGCGCATATCAATGCAGATGCGCACAGCTCCTCCACTATCCTTCTTAGGCACTACCACTATGGTGACACACATGGTGTTGGAACTGTGGATCTCTCAATAAAGTCATGCTTTAAAAGCATCTCAAGTTCTTACTCAACAGCCTCTTGTAACTAAAACACAATTCAACTATGTCATTGAGAAACAGGACAGACGTCCTCATTGATGTCAAATTGCACTTTCATTGTCTTAAGTCTACCTAGTCCATGAACAAGGATGGAAAATGATTCACTATCTCATGGAAGGCATTTACGTCGTAGTTTATAGAAATCAGACCCATGGAAGCAGCAGTGCTAAAACTGAGTAAACATCCACTCAATGAAGTGCCTGGCAGGACATGAATTGGTGCTTGAACAATTGTCTTTTTGTGCTTCACAGTTGCTATAAATGAACCTTGACTATGCAGTGGCATTGAAGCAGCCCACGTATACAGTTTGGTTTTTGACTGGGTTATATGGGGCACTGGAGACAGTTCATTGTACTTTTCAATTGGCATAATCGATGCGCTACTGTCTATGATAAAAGGTATGGGGCATCCATTCACCTTCAGAGTCATTTTGGAACAGTGTCCAATTGAATTTCACTGTCTCACTTGTTGATCTTGCTTCTTTCTTTCAAGACGCAAATCCTACATGCGCACATTGGCTAGTGGCCAGCATTGACATCCATCTTCCTCACTGTCACTTGACAATGACAGTAACAAATCTTTAGACAAGGAATTTGATGACAATCAACATCGTTCAGTTTCTACTTGCCTCTAATGACATTGCAGCTTGGCCTTGTGGAGGTGGTTGGAACATCTCTGGAACTTTCTGGCATCCATTTTGTTTTCCTGAAGTGATGCATTTGATCTTTCCCTCACTTTGCAAATCAATACAGAATGGTTCTCTTTCCCACAGCTTTTGCATATCTGTCTAATGGCGGGACACTTACTTTCATGTGGATAGGAAAATCCAAATTGCAAACACAATCACCTTTTCTTTGGAGACATTACTTTGTGGCCTTCAACCTTGTGTTTCAGCTTGCGTTTCATACTCTTCGCTGATTCATTCCTTCATGTTAATGGCTTATCTGTCAGCTCTTTCTTCCACTCTAGCAGCCATGATTGCACTCTAAAAACGGAGTGTCTCTTTCAGCATTCATTGTCTGAAGAAATCAGAGAGGCAGCCATCTATTACCCTTAGAGCATGGACTCTTCATTGTTGAATTCATTGAACTTGCAATGCTTGATGAAGGAATTAAGTCTTTCCTCCAACTCACCCAACATTTCACCAACTTTCTGCCTTTCTTAGTTGACATTTGGCATTGGATGGAACTCAGTATTTAACGCCTCCTTGATTTGACGGAACGTCACTTCATCACTGTGTGGTATTTTATTTATCACTTCTTTTACTCCCGCCCCTACCAAATTCTTTAGATATTTAATGAACTTTTTGTCATTAACTTCTTCCAGTGCATCAATGAAATTATCGAAGGATTCAATCTAGGCAGTCCATCTGTCACAATATTCTGCTTTGTGGCGGTATCGAAGGGAGGTGGTGGTTTTAGGAATAAAGCTTCATTATAGCCTGTGGAACGTTCTGTTGTTGGGAGTGTCTGCTGCTCACTCTGACCGGCATCTTCATTAAGCATTGGTCGTGCACTAACATTTGGGTCATTTCTCACGCTGCCTGGTTATAAGGTGTTGTCTTCTTCTTTGGTGGTGTGTAGCCGCTTTGTATCATGCACAGGATCTTCCCCATTCTCAACTCTTTGCATAGTACCTGGTTTCTACTGCTTTTAGCGTTTCTTTGCATCAGAAATGTTTCTGCTGTTAGTGCTTCCTTGCACTCATCTATCATAACTTTAGCGATTATCTCTACCTGGTTGTTGCTGCCTTTAGCCTTGTTGCGCTAAATGTCATACTAAATGAATGGCTCGGTGTTAGACGTTTGCACAGGATCTCTTGTCTTAACTTTACCAACACATTTTGTAGCTGACGACAAACAAACTTCCTATCAGGCTTTCACTTTCTTCACAGGCCTTGCACTAGCTGGAGTGCCACTTTTACTCCACATATATCATACTATCTACGAAGTCTGTCAGGGACCACAGGGGTCCCTCTATGTCTAACACGCACAGCACTACATGAGGGATTTCCAAATTTGAGTTGTAGGTTTTGAAAGTCAAAAGGGGCCTCATCAGAAAACAGCTGACCTATAGTTATAATCACTTTTTGTACCCAGCCTTTCCAAATGAGGACTGTGTTGTGTAATTAGATATGTCTATTATACCGAAAGGGAGAAGACTCAAAATTAACTAAATTAGAGGAAGAGCGGGCAAGTACAGGAATGGCGAAATTAACAGAGTAGATGAGTGTTGGTGAGAAAACGACTTACAATGTTGTGAAGTGTAAACCAAGTCTCCCTTACAGAAAAGGCAGTTTGAGTTCATCCTTGCATTGCGTGGCAGACACACGTGCAGGGATCAACAGCGGGGCACCCCCTTGGCACCTAATCGGAGGTTCCTGGCTGAAGGGGGCCTTGCTCGGCGCCCCCAAAGTCGCTTTCCAACAGGGTTTCCATGTCGCAAAGCCTGACATGGAATCCCTGCCGGAAACAGACACCATAATCCGGACGGAGTAAAACGCCGTCTATATGGATTACATGCCGGTTAAAACTGGCAGATGGGCTCCTTGAGCCTGTCAGAAGCCATCCAGAATGTCCGGTAGGTTTCAAAACCGACAGCCTCCATTGTAATGAGGCTGTCGGATTTGTAACCGACGATCTCAGTCGGAAAGCCTCTGACCTAAGGTCGGATGCTTTCCAACCGAGATTGTAATAAGGCCGTTAATAGTTAGGCTCAGGTATCACTTGTACAAAACCTGAGAAATTCAGCTGGTATAGTTAGTGCGCTAACTATAACTCGCGCCTCCAAAATGCAGGTCTGATGACCTCACATATTACTTCACTCATGACATGGCCAGGGACATCACTGATGAAATCTCAAATGATACCCCCTAGTTCAATAAACTCTTAAAAATTAGTAAAATAGTCTTTAAGTGTTTACAAAGGAAGTGGCAGAAAAACTATAGTTTGGAGGACAAACTTGAGTATCAGTCTGCTTTGAAGGCACACTATGGTAAAGTCAAGGCTATAAAAAAAAGCTGTTTGGAAGAAAAAATTGAAAAATCAAATAATAAAAGAAAGGAGATTTTTTAAATTGTTGAAGCCTTTTCCAATTCAGCATCCCTTATCTAACATCACGCTCTAGCGATGGAATGGACCAACCATTTTGCGGAATTCTTCCACGAAAAAAGAGTGACTATACAGAATTCCTTTGCAGGGTTGCCTCCATATGATAACTTGGACATGATAAACCAGTTAAGGAGCTACCCTCCGGTGAAACCCTCTTTCTTCTGCAAATACCGCAGCTACAGATAGAAGTATCCCTGGTTAATATTAAGTGACTTCAGTCGGATTCCCCTGCTGATCCTTGCCCAGCTTAACTGTTGGTCAAGGTGGCCACGGCCATCAATCCAGTGGTTAATAAGGTTATTAATACCTCACTGTTAGCTGGTTGTCTGCCCTCCATTTGGAAATACGCTAAGATCCTTCCGCTATTAAGAAAAACCTGCGGTGGATCCTAAAGTTCTAGCTAATTACAGGCCCATATCCCAACTTCTGTCCTTTTCCAAGGTACTGGAAAAACATGTGAAAGCAGTCATTTCGGACTATGTGGAAAAAAATTACCTTCTGCATATTAGTCAGTCAGGCTTCAAGGGTAACTATAGCAAAGAAACAGCATTGCTGGAAGTTACAGAACATATCATAGAGAAGTTAGATGGAGGGTAGGGCAATCCTAGTATTATTGGACCTGTCAGTGGCATTTGATATGGTCCTGCATGCACAGCTCTTGGAAAGGATTAAGAATCTTGGTATCGGCGGTACTTCATTAAAGTGGCTTGCCTCTTTTTTTGAGGACAGAAGTCAGGATGTTTGGACTCCTCCCTTTCTCGCTACCATTCCTAATCTGAAAGTGGGGGTCCTGGAGGGCTCTGTATTGAGCCCTACACTCTTTAATGTGTACATGTCCCCTCTTGCATCGTTGGCAGAAGCATACAGGGCTAAAATAATTTCATAAGCCGATGATAACCAGCTGCTTTTTTCCTGTGAAAAGGGGCAGAACTGAGGGTGAGAAGATTAGAATATGTCTCTCCAGGGTGTTCAATTGGCTGATGAGGAATCAACTGAAGTGTAACCCCGAGAAATCAGAGATTATCTATTTTGGTTCACCTCCCTCGGAAGAATGGAGACTCTAGTGGCCTTGGGGCATGTCACTTCCACCCTCTACTCAAAACATAGTCAAAGATCTGGGCATCTCTATCAATAAGTCTCTCTCGATGAAACCTAAAATCCAATTGGTAGTAGGTACCTGCTTTGGTCTACTGCAAATGCTGAGGAAATTCTTACCTCTGCTATCACTGAACATGAGGAAATCTGTTGTCCAGGTGCTGGTCACCTCCAGACTAGATTATGCAAATGTCTTGGACCTGGGTCTGCAGGAGTATCTTTTTAACCACTTGCAGGTAGTTCAAAATGCAGTGGTAAGACTGATTCTTATGCTTAATTCCAGGACACATATTTCCCCTCACCTCAGTGCTATGCACTGGCTTCCAGTGAGAAAGAGGATTACATTTAAGGCTTTTTTGCTGACTTTCAAAGTCTTACAAGGTATGGATTGAGGGCTACCTCAGGAAGAGAGTATCCCATTACACACCATCTAGAACTCGGAGGTCTTCTACAAATGGCCTTGCCTCGGTACCCAGGACACACCAAGCTTAATCTGGAGGAAGATCCTTTGGGTTCCTGGGAGCCCAAGCCTCGAACCTGCTCCCATCGACCCTCAGAGCCATAACGGATCTGGCTGTCTTTAGGAAACAGCTTAAAACCTGGTTGGTCTGCAACTAGGGGTAATTGGGAAGGTATCTGGAGACTGGAGACTATCAGAGCCGGGACACTCTTGCTGAGTAGTTGTGCGCTCTATAAATGTGCCCATTCATATCACTGATGACATCACTGATGACATTATCAGGTGCCTGTGAGTGCTTTTAAAAAGTTTGAGTGTTAAATTATATGCCAAGGTGTATTGATAAATCAGGGGGTGTATGAATGCCTGATTGGATGATTCAGTGGGTGCATGACTAACTGCATAATTGAGTGATTAGGTGGAGGAACAAAACTTCTAAAACTAAAAAGCCGAAGTTTTCTGCCAAAACAAGCAATCCCCTTTCCCAAAACAAAGGTGTAGATGGCATCCTATTGAAGGGGATAGAGGAGTAAAATTCAAATTCATGGGGTGCTCTGAACAAATGTTTAAGCAAGCTTTTGGATTCTAAGCTACGCCCCATTCTTGATCAGCTGGATATCATTTAATTGAATATAGCAAAGTTAATTGAAGCTTGGTCCTCAATCTTTATATGTACCCAGTATTTGACCAGTGATTTCATCCCTATCTCCACTGAACATGCCAAGGATGCCTCCCAGCCAGCTAGCCAGCTAAAATTGTGCCAACAGCTCCACCTGCTATTTGCCAGGCAGCCTGCCCCATAGACCCGGCCACTCTTCCTGTGATAGACCTGCCTCCAGAATCAGCCCCATACGTGGTAGTACTGACAAATGTGTCCAGGCACACGGAAATTAATGCGGAATCCACAAGAGGCCTAATAAATGAATCTACCTATTGGCTGAACCACAATGGTATTAGTAGTTGGGATATTTCAAGTGACATTTTAATGGCCAGGCGGGCGAGTGATATTGAGGGTAGGGGTTTGCGGAAAAATGGAGATGTTATTGTAGTAAACTAGACTACGCTAACCCCACATACGTTGGACTACCACATGGCCTCATTAGGCGACTTCAGTTGGTACAGAAGCAAGCGGCTTGGCTAATATACAAACAGCCCAGGTGGCAACATGCTTCCCCTCTTCTTCGGAAGCTGCACTGGCTCCCCATCCCCCAGCACTGTGCCTTCAAAGTTGGCTGCCGGGTGTTCAAAACTCCAAACGGCAGCAGCCCTAAATTCATTGATGATCTCATCACCCGCTACACTCCCTCACGAAGCCTTCGGTCAGCCCAACTCCAACTCCTAATGGTTTCTACCTTCAAGCTGAAGCGCCAAGGGGAACGTAGGTCTGCTACTCTGGCCCCACGCTTGTGGAACTCCATCCCCTTGGAAATCAGGTTAAGTGCCAAACTATTAAACTTTAGAAAATCACTAAAAATCTGGCTATTCATACAAGCATACGAATGAACTGTTTCCGGGTTGGCGACCCCCTAGCCTCCTCAGCGCCCAGAAACCAACTGGTGTACGAGCGCTTTACAAGTCATTGATAACGTAACATAACATAAACTTCCGTTCTCCAAAGGTAGTTCAGGAAATACTGTATAAAGCCAGAATAGGAATGGTCAAGGATGGTTCTATAACGATAGTCCCACTTGGCTTTCTTTACCAGCATTTGGGGAATCAAGTGGGTACCTAAAGCAGTTTTCCCACCAGAATCCCGGAACTGTTTGAACCTCCCTCTTCACTATCACTTCACCAGTCCAATAGATTTGCCCCTCTGGCTGGCTTGGAAGAAATAGATTGATGGTATGGGGAGGAGTCTGCCTACCCAGTTTCTCAGGAGGCTGACAGATTACTTGCTAGTCCAGTGGTTGCTATCCAAATACCATCCCCTTCTCGACCTAATCCCACACCTTCAGAGCCTGGTCTGGAGGTGGCTGATAGGGGATTTTGTAATTGTAGATCTGGTGTATGGAGGAACAACATTTTAACGTTTGACTATTCTGGGACAGGACTTTGTATTGGGACTAGCCTGGAGATGTATCCACTGCTTCCCATTTGACCTCTGGTCCCTTACAGTTTCCGCCCCTGTTGGGGTAAGTGTGAGTACAATCAATGTTAAAGGCCAAATAGATAATGGTTGTTTGAAGATCCTAAATTGGAATATAGCAGGTATAGCTTCAAAGATTGTATTGGAGGGATGGCAGTCTTTTATTATGACCTATGATATCGTTTTTGTGCAAGAAACATGGGAGAGTAAGGGCATTGTTTTTGATGTATTTATGTGTTTTAACCTGCCCGCTGTTCTTTCTACATCAGGTAGAGCTAAGGGGGGCATGTCGGCTTGGTTTAAAAAGGAAATTGCTGGTATGATTATTCAGCTATTCCAGGAGCAGGGGGAGGCGCAGGTGTTTTGTTTTGCCTGGAAAGATACTTTTAAGCTGTACCTGGTAAATTTTTATACTTATAACTTTACCTCCAAAGGCAATTTTCAAGGGCTGTTTATGCTGATTGACAAAGCTTGTGAAGCGAGAGGCTTGAGTGGATTGTCCTTTTAAGCTGTTGGTGGAGGGGGTTTTATTGTGAAATTGGGTCTTCCAGTATCGCTTTCCCAGTCCACTTTTGATCCAGCCGCTGCTGAGCCGGACCAAAATGTAATGGGCGCTAGGGCACGGGTCCAACTTAGCCACTGTATAGAAAGAGGTTTGTGTTTTCATGGCGCCAATTTGACTGACCACTATATTCCCACCTTTTACTGGACGAGGTATAGGAAGTACTATTGATTATGTATTCGCCTCCTGGGGCATGTTTTCTTTTATTAAGGATTGTGTGGTCCTTATCGAGCCTTATAGTGACCACAATCCTATCTCTGCTAAGTTAGTGTTACCGTCCAGGGGACCAAAGCCCAAGCCTTTATCCATTCAGTCATTATCCACTAGAGATGCTGGGCGCAGGGTGGTCTGGCGTTCAGCAAACATGAATAGTATTATGTTGCAGATAATTTCCCTTAGTTCTGCCCTGGTGTCTAGCTTTAATTATATACCACGTGAGCCAGCTTGCATCTTACAAGGTTTCATAATCCTGTTAGACAAAGTCCGCACGGTCTGTCTTATCTACCACCCTACCAACAGACAAAGTTACTGTCCATATCTCCCCTGAAACCTGGGTGACTTACTATGCTCGCCTTTATTCGGCTGACTTCGCTGCAGAGAATGCCCCATTACAGCTGAATTTAACTTGTCAAAACCTTGTTTTTAATGTAGGGGAAGTACGGAAAGCAATTGATAACAGTAAAAGTAAGAAGGAATTCCCCTGGATTTATTTAATGAATATCCCGCATTCTGGTTCCTGGCACTTACCGCTGTTTTTAACTCAGTTTGCAGTGAGGGGGTCTCAAATTCCTGGCGTACCTCTGTGATTATGCCTGTGTTTAAAAAGGGTGATTTGCATGATCCCAAATGCTATCTTCCAATATCTCTTTTGTCCTCTTCTGTTAAAGTTATTGGGAGAATCGTACTAGATCGCCTCCTGGACTGGATTAGTGCAAAAAAATATTATGGCAACAACCCAGTATGAGTTTAGGAAAGGTCTACGCACGATCGAACAATGTCTTAATCTCCACTCATTCTGGCCAAATATAAATATGTGAAGGGCACCTCTAATCACCTAGCATTCATGGATTTAACCAGTGCGTTCGACTATGTCTCACGCTCTAGGTTGTGGGACATTTTAGTAATTATGGGTGTTGACCCATGTCTGGTTTCCTTTCTGAGGCTCCTCCAACACGACCTCTCTGCCTCAGTGAGGTATGGTAATGCTGGTGAATGTTCAGAACAGTTCAATATTAAGCGAGGGGTACGCCAAGGATGTGTACACATCCCAATCTTATTCCTCCTTTATGCAAACGATTTGCAGAAAACATTGGTTACGGTTGGGGCGGATGTGCCGCAGGTGGAGAATAAGGCTGTACCAGCGCTCCTTTATGTGGATGACGCAGTCCTTACGGCTAGGACTGCGATTGGTCTAAAAAACTCATTTCCAGCTAGGTTAACTTTATGAAAGATTTGGGGTTGGAGCCAAACTATAAGAAAACTTTTATCCTGATTTGTGGCTCCAAAAACACTAAGTCTTGTAGCTTGAATATAGTGGCTAAAAAAGCTGGAAAGGGTTAGCTCCTTCCCGTATTTAGGTCTGGACTTCAATGAAAATTGTATGTGGCATACCTGCATAAAAAATAGAATAACAAGATTTACTCGTGCAGTTGATACCACTTATTCACTTGCAATGTCAATAGGTAAAAAACCCTTAGCCCCTATTTTAGAGATTCATAAGCGTAAATGTATTCCTATTTTAACATATGGTATGGGGATCTGGGGATGTAGGGATGCACAAGCTATGCAGCGGGAGGAGAACAGGTTTTGCAGCAGAGTCTTTGGTGTGCCCCCTTCTTCGCCACATTTTCCCCTCCATTTAGAGTTGGGTCCTGAGTATATCCAAGATACTATAAATGTGGCACCTTTAGCTACCAGGTGTTCCATCTGGACAAATGAAGAAGCTAATTTTAATAGGGCAATTATTAGAGACTGTCTAAACTGTACTCAAGGGCTTTGTATCCCCTGGCTCCAATACATTAAAACCTGTTTTACGGAACTTGGTTATCCCTCTATGTTTGAGCACCCGGATCAAATTGGTAAAGGGGATTAACAGCGGGTTTTGGTGAGCTTCTGAAAACACAAAGATCTGTCCAGGGAATTGTCTGAAGTAGCCACACACACAGTCAAGGATTATTGCCTTATACAAGTTCCTCCCTACATAGCCCCGTATCTAATGTATGTAAATAATGTGTATGAAAGGAATCTGTTATCTAGATTCAGGCTGGGATCTTTTAGTTGGTTGATATGCTTCCCCCTGGGTCAGTATTCTTCAGAATCTATTATGGTCTGCCCCTGTGAACATTCGAGTCTAACCATTTTACATTTTGTATTTTTTTTGCCAATTTTATCTTCCATTATCAGGAAATTTTTAATACCTCTCTTGCGCAGACACAAATTCTCTTAGTGCAAACCGGCTTTGTACTTTTTGCAGCATCTGAATGATCTCGATGTCTGTTTTGCTGTTGGCAGCTTTTTGAAGTGCATTTTAGCAAAGAGAAAAATTATGCTGTTTTAATTTTTGTATTTTATCATGTTGTGCATGGAATGCATTGGTATTGCTTCTAGACCCTATTTTATTACTCAAGTATTTGAATATTTGCTGCTATTGATGGCTGCAGTTGTTTCTCTGTGTTGCACTATGAGATAATATGTGCAGCTATTTACAAACCCAATCGTTTTGCCCTGTCACTTTAGTCCACATTTGATAAATCTGCTACTACTTATGAACCCAAGTGTTCTTGCACCGCCACTTTAGTTTTAAGAAAAAGTACTGTATGTGTGAGCTGTTGTATTCTTTCTAAACGGAAAATTAGTTTATATTTGCTGTGATTTATTTTATATGATGTTTATATATATATGTGTATCTTTTATGTCTTGTCTTTGGAAGGACGAAGAAAAAAAAGAATTGAATTGAGTGAATAGGTGTCTCAGAGAATATATGGGTGAGTGACTGGTTGTGTGAATGTCTGTATCTGTCTGTCAGTTGGTGTCTAAGTGGCTGTATGGGTGTGTGAGTGAGCACATGGGTTTCTGTTTGGGTGAGTGTTTGGTTGTCTGAATACCGCTACGGGTGTCTGCATGTCTGTGTGGGTGGTTGATGAGTGAGTGGGTTACTCAGTGGCTGTATGGTTTAGTGAGTAGATGTGTGTGGGGCTGTATGTGTGATTGAGTGTTTGTATAGCTGTGTCAGTGAGTGGGTGCATGTCAGTGGTATATGGGTGAGTAACTGGGTATGTGAAAGGCAGCATAGGTAAATGATGGGGTATATGAGTGACTGTATGGGTGAGTGAGGGCTTGTGTAGGTGAGTGAGTATGCATTAGTATCTGTATGAGTGAGTGAATGTGCGCATAACTGAATGTGTGAGTAAGTGGCTGTGTGATTGACTATGGGTGAGTGAGTAGGTATGTGAGTAGCTCTATGGATGTCTGACTCTGTGTGGGAGTGGCTGTATGGGTATATAAGTGGATATGTCAGTGGCTGTATTAGTGAGTGAGTAGGTGTAGGCGTGGCTGTATGGGTGAGTGAGTGGATGTGTTTGTGTTGAATTATGAATCAATGAGTGGCTGTGAAAGTACTGGTATGTCACTGACGTTGATGGAGTTGTGCACTACTAGGATATCCAGGCGATAATAAAGAAGCTCAATCAGTTTCTTCGTTGCAAAAGTCTTTATTTGATATAATTCCAGAATATAAAAGCAACAGCCAACGCATTTCGTTCTTAGAACTTCGTCAGGGCAGTCAGTAAGTTGCATAAAGATCGTCTCAATCTGTCCTGCCTGTGGAGTGTGGCAGTCTTTCAAGAACGTGTGCCACCTTTATAAGGGCCACGTTATAGAGCTGTTAGTAAGTCGTCTCCACGAGGTGACAGATATCTCCTAGAAGATGAACATGCAGCTCCCTCTCAAAGAAAGCAATTCTGCTCTGCGTCCAGCAAGTGCGAGCATTGTTAATACTTTAGCTTGCTAGAAGCGGAGCATTTGCTATGGCTTGTCAGGAGTGGCAAAGCTTCCACCAAGCCATAACAAACAGCTATGTCCCAGGGATAGGTACCCTGGGACATAGCAGGAGCTGACCTTTAGGGTGTGGTGGTCCTATCAATCAATCGATTAATCACAGAATTTGTAAAGCGCACTACTCACCCGTGAGGGTCCCAAGGTGCTGAGGGGGGAGGGGGTTGCTGCTACTGCTCGAAGAGCCAGGTCTTGAGGAGCCTCCTGAAGGTGAACAGGTCCTGGGTCTGCCGCAGGTGGGTGGGGAGGGTGTTCCACGTCTTGGCAGCAGAGAAAAAGAAGGATCTGCCGCCGGAAGTAGTACGTTGGGTTCGCGGGATGGCGGCAAGGGCGAAGCTGGCGGAGCGGAGCTGGCGGGCGGGGGTGTAGAAGTTGAGTCTGTTGTTCAGGTAGGCTGGTCTGGTGTTTTGGAGGGCTTTGTGTGCGTGGGTGAGGAGCTTGAAGGTGATCCTCTTGTTGACGGGGAGCCAGTGCAGGTCTCTTAGGTGTTGGGTGATGTGGCTGCGTCGAGGGATGTTGAGAATCAGGCGGGCCGAGGCGTTCTGGATGCGTTGCAGTCGCGGTAGGTGTTTCGTCGGGATTCCTGCATAGAGTGCGTTGCCGTAGTCCAGCCTGCTGCTGACGAGGGCTTGGGTCACCGTTCTTCTGGCTTTGGTCGGGATCCACTTGTAGATCCTGTGAAGCATGCAGAGGGTGTTGTAGCAGAAGAGGAGACAGTGTTGACCTGCTTAGACATGGAGAGGGAGGAGTCAAGGATGAATCCCAGGCTGCGCGCGTTGTCCATGGGCGTCGGTGCTGTTCCTAGTATTATCAGCCACCAGGAGTTGTCCCAGGCAGAAGGGGTGGGGCCGAGGATGAGGACTTCCGTCTTCTCCGAGTTCAGCTTCAGGCGGCTGCTCCTCATACACTCGCGACAGCCTTCATTTCCTCGTGGAGGTTGGTTTTGGCGGTGTGCAGGACCTTGGTGAGGAAGAGGATGAGCTGGGTGTCGTCGGCGTAGGAGATGATGTTCAGGTCGTGTTGGTGGGCCACTTGTACGAGGGGAGCCATGTAGACGTTGAACAGAGTCGGGCTGAGGGATGAGCCCTGGGTTATGCCACAGATGAGGTCGGTTGCTTCGTATCAGTAGGGTGGGAGGAGAACTATCTGAGTACTGCCAGAGAGGAAGGATGTGGTCCAGTCCAGGGCTTTCTCCTGAATTCCGGCTTCTTGGAGGCGTGCTCTTAGTGTGCGGTGGCAGACCGTGTCGAAGGCGGCTGACAGGTCCAGGAGGATGAGGGCTGAGGTTTCGCTGTTGTCTAATTGCCGTTGGATGTTGTCTGTGGCGGCGATGAGGGCTGTCTCGGTGCTGTGGTTCCGTCTGAATTCAGATTGTGACGGGTCTAGGATATTGTTTTCTTCAAGGTGGTGGGTCAGCTGTATGTTGACGATTTTCTCGATGAGAACCCGAGCGGATGGAGTTCATGACCATCCGTGTCTTGTTGTCGTTGACGTGGGTCCAGGAGGTCAGCTGGTTGGTGCAGGTGGCGTTCGGGGTGGGGTCTGTCGTGATCGGGGCGGACGGGGTGTTGAAGCTGTCATGGATGGTGACAATCTTGTGGTGAAAGAAGGTGGCCAGTGAGTTGACAGTCCTTGCGAGGGCGGGATGTCGTTGGTGTTAGCGCTGGGGTTGGAGAGTTCCTTCACAATGCTGAAAAGCTCTTTGCAGTTGTTATCCAGGCAGGCTTTGAAGGAAGATCTCTTGGCTGTTCTGATGAGTTGGTGATGTCTGCGGATGGCGTTCTTGTGGGCAGTGTGGCTGTCTGGGGTGCGGTCGTGGAGCCATTTCTTCTCCAGCTTCCAGCATGGGTGTTTGGAGGTCTGGAGCTTTTCGGTGAACCAGGCAGCTTTCTTGATGGGGTGGTTGATGGAGGGTTTCTTTAGCGGGGCAACAGTGTTGGCGCAGTCTTCGATCCACTGTCTGAGGTTACGGGCGTCGTCGTCTGGGTCAGTGGGGTCAGTGGGTGGGTTCAGGGCGAGGATGGTGGTCACCTGGTCTTCAGTGATTTTGCCCCAGCAGCGGCGGGGCAGCTTTTGGGTGCGGTGGTGGGTGCTTGCTTTCTTGAATGTGAAGTGAATGCAGCGGTGGTCGGTCCAGTGGAGTTCAGTAGTGTTCTTGAAGGCGACATGGGTGCTTGTGGAGAAGATGGGGTCGAGCGTGTGGCTGGCGGCGTGGGTGGGTTCGGTGACGAGTTGTCGGAGGCCTAGATTGGCGAGGTTGTCGATCAGGGTGGCGGAGTTGGCGTCGTTGTTGTTCTCGAGGTGGAAATTCAGGTCCCCGAGGAGGATGTAGTCCATGGAGGCGAGTGCATGGGTGCTGGCGAGGTCGGTGATGGAGTCGCTAAACTAGGCCCGGGGTCCGGGAGGTCTGGGCTTCTTGGCCAGTTAGTGCATATGGTGGGAGAGATGCTGATGCCTTGCTTATTATTTGTAGTGCAGGACTGTCGATGTGGGCTTCCTCAAAGATAGCCCATAGTTCTGATAATGCCTCTCTCCTGTATTTCTTTTGACCTGCATATTTGGTTTGTATGGATGTTCTCATGTGTTCAATTGCGTTTGTGTCAAAAGTTCCCTCCTTTGGCAAGGGAAATGTATGCGCCTTTATGTGGGCATGCCATTCTTGGCAAAACTTATTACGTTTTTTAGCCTGTGAGGGGAACCTGGTTTGTTTTTGTTTTAACTGTAACTTCATGATATGTTTGGTAGTTTTAGAAGGCAAGATACCTTAGCTTGTTTGTTTTAGGGAATCTTTGGTTTTGATCTAATTATGGGTAAAATATACACAGGGGTTACTGCTTATAATTGCGTTATTATGAGCTCACCGCTATCTATAGATGCATCAATATTTCAACATGAACAATTTTTTAAAATAAACACAAATAACAATGCATATGAAGGATTGTAAAATAGGGAAAGTGCAATTGTCAATAAACACAGTATCTGATCCATATTGACTCTTGGCTCAAATACAGTTTGTGAGAAATAGCAGCACCTTCACATGAAACATTGGGTCACTGACAACAACACAATACTTGAGGCAAAACACAGTGTGCAGTAATTAACAGCACTACAACATCACACATACCAAATTACACTGGCTCCAGGTGGATACGCATATTCAATTTAAGGCTCTGTGCACCGCCCATAAGGTTTTCTTTTCTCTGGGTCCCCCCATTTTATCTAATTGCTGAAGCTGTACCACCCCTCACAGTCCTTGCGCTCTGCTGATCTTAATACGGCCTATATGCCACATGTTAGAAGAGCAAGGACGGGTGGCTGATCTTTTCGTGGTAAAGCCCCCGCCCTCAGGAATGTCCTTCCTCTTTATCTGAGATACACTTAGAACCACCTGTCCTTTATTAAAGCTCTGAAGACCTGGTTGTTTTCCATCTGAGTATCTTGTTGGGCGTTTTGCCCTTGTCGGGTCTCTATTTCACAGTTGTGAGCTCTCTGACAAAATTAGCATGGGAACGCACCATTGCTGAGGCAGCCATGTGCTTTATAAATTGTATAACTTAACATCACTCCTGTAGGAACTGGGGTCACCAGATCCCCGGGGGTAGCTTGGCCCGAGCCGGTAGGCACCTGAAAGCTTAGGTGTTAAGTGACTACACAGCACACACATCCACTGAGACAATGAAGCGCACACAATGACTGAGGCCACACCAGTAAGCTTTAATTCAAATCAATAAATTTTATCTAAGCATCAAAATCACGGCTGGTAAATCATTTAGAGCAGGTCCATAATACCCATAGCAATAACGCATTAATGCATCTCATCAGAGGGGAGTAAAGGTAGCAATTCAAGAATCAATATAGCATGTCTCAATAACCGTTTCATTAGGCAACTAAACTTTTCGTTACTCAGCACTAAAATTTTCATTATATAACTGTATTAGGCTGGAGTAAAACATTTCATCAAGAATAAACATCTCTTTATGCAGGAGTAAACAACTCCTTTTACAGTACTAACCATTTCATTGTAACTCAGGCAACATCTCATTAGGCCAGAATACAACCCTTCATTAGGCCAGGGCGAACATTTCCGTAGGCACTGGCAGATCACTGTCGTAGCAAGGGTAGGAACCATCTCCCTGAGCAGGGGTAAAGCATTTCATTTAAGGTAAACCATTTTATTAAGGTAACAAGGGGTTACTTTTTGTTGGCTAACCGTAGGAACATTTCATTATCCACATTAGCATGAATAACCATTTCCTTGCAGGAGTAAAGGGGGGTGATTCCTTAATCCATACAGCAAATCTCCATCAACATTTCATTGGAGGAATATGTGTTTCCTTATTCAGCAGTCACATTTAATTACCTAGCTGTAGGCTTTTCAGGAAACCTGGCAGTAGGCAGAATTAAACAAGTCATCAGCCCAGAACGATCATTTCATCAAGGGTTGTGCAACATCTCATTATGCAGGGGTAAACCATTCAACAGTTAGGAAGAACCACCTCCTAGGCATAGGTACAACATTTCCTTAATCAGGAATAAATAGTTCATCGAATAGGAGTAACCATCTCCTTCAACAGGAATGAGCTTTCCATTAATTCACAGTAAGAGGAACGGGCAACCTCTATGGACCAACCCCCCAGCCAGGGGGGTTAACTTAAATAAATACCCAGCAGTTACTGTGGCCCTTAGCACAGTTCTGGCCCAGTTCAGGTACTCTTACTGGCCAATCAGGACCAAATCACAGTTTCCCCCGGGGGAGGGGTGAACTTGGGGTCTCCTTCGGCCTTCCGCCCTCCTCCCCGGGGGTTACCTGATGCCTCCGCTCCTCAGGGGAGCCCTTGCGGTGGTTTATGGTGGGAAGGGAGGGCTCCGGCCCTCCTGGAGGCCTCACGGGGCCTGGGGATCTCTTTGAGCCCCTCCGGGGCTTGCGCCGGCTGGTGGGGGGCCCTTGCACTCTCTCGGGGCCCTCCGGTACAAGCAGACTGTTCCCGGGCCTTCTGTGACTTCCACGGTCTGGGAAGCAATCAGGAGGCGGTGCAGGAGGAGCCCGGCCACAGCGGCCAATGGTAGAGCAGCCCCTGGGGCGCGAAAGCCAATAGCTGCGTGGCGCTGGACGGCGGCGTGGCCGGTAATGCGGCAGGCGTCCCCCGCCACGTGACAGGGGTGACAGCGTCTTCGGACCTAGTGCGGCCTTGCAGGATTGTGACGGCGGCCCTCTTCTGGCTCCGGGGGCTGCCGAGGAGGGTACTGAGGATGGCGCCGGCACCCCGAGGGAGCGCCGGGCCGCGGCTGAGTCAGACGGCCTCGGGCGCGCCTCGGTGCTGCACCGCTGCCGCGATCGGCTAATCAGTGCCCTGACAAGACGGGCAAGGGCCGCGGCTGTGAGTGGGCCCGCTAGCGCTTCTCCCTCACAGCCCCAGGCCACGCAGCACTCTGAGGCACAAAGATGTCCCGGGACAGCGGCGGTGAGTCCCCTCGCCGATTAGCGCTTCAGGCACAGCACGCTTCAGGTCGACGTTTGCAGCGCCTCAGGGCACCACAGGTCTTGGGGATGTAGCGCCTGGAGACCAGTCAACAGGTTAACAGATACAGCGCTGCTCAATGGCACAGGAGTAGAGCACTGGAGGGGGTTATGCAGGCAATCTCAGTCTCAGTCTCAGCAATCAGGCCGTTCAGGGGGCTAGCACCAGGCAATGGGAGCGCTTAGCAGACAGGTTCACCATTAAAGCAGGACAGAGCAGGGGCCCAGGTGGAGCAGACAGTGGGGGCAGGGATGACCCAGCCCAGTACCTGGTTGATCCCCAGAAGTCCTGTGGGCAGTTAGGTTTCTTCTTGGGGCTTGGGGGTTGTGGCGCACTTTGGTTGAAGTAGATTCTTGGTTTCTTGAAAGGGGAGGGTTGAGTTGAAGGCTGATATCAAGTTTCCTCAGCAGGTCACTGCAGGTGGTCCCTGGGTTCCCCTCCCGCCGAGCCAGATCAGTGGGCTAGTTCAGTGTTCCTTACACAGCTTGGTGGGCAGCGCCTAAACCCTGTCACTCCCAGTGGTATAGGTTTCTGACTAGGCCCTACCGCCTAAGTGTCCTGTGTAGGGTCCCCCAGGTCAGTGATGCCCCAACTGACTGGAAAGTTTCCCTCCCTTTCTTTATATAGGCCCAGGTCAGGTGACCACCCTCTAAGGCGGCAAAAGCAGACTCCGCCCCTATTCTAGAAGGTACCAGGAGCTTCCTCACTCTAGCTCTGGGCAGGGAAGGTAGGCTGGTGTCGCAACAATGTTTAGGGGTTCCAGCTAGCTCCTGGCTACTAGAGTGCGCCTAAAAAGACCGTGCTGCAGTAGCAGGGGTCAGTGGCAGCCATGTTGGGGGAAGAGAGCAATTGCACCGCAGCATTGATTTTAATATTATACAGGGCATCTCAACCTCAGAGGGCCTATACAACTTTATTACGATGGGGGGACATCCTGAATTAGGGGAGCGAAAAGCAAAACATTTCAGGGAAAATGGCCAAGTCCAATAACTCCCAACAATAAAAACCGACAAAAAAAAACTGATGACTATGTCAAAAAATCTCTTACTCCACACCTAGGGCATGCTATTCTGTAACCAGGGGAAGCTCTGCACGGTACATGAGTCAAAGTGAGCCTCATTGTCTGTTAATATTGGTTCTAGGACAAAGATTATAACAATAGTTCATGGCAAAAAGGGAATAACTTGAGAACCACAGGCCCCTCTTGACTAAACATAAGTAACACCTAATCTCCCCGGTCCAAATAATTTTCCCTAAATGATCGAATGGTACCCTAAATCACACCCTTTGATCAAGCGTTCCCTCTGTGTCACTCCCAGCAGCCCAAGCGACCAATGCCTCTCACTCCAATTGTGTTGAGAAACTGGTGGCACTGAGAAACCCTTGTAGACTAAACAATAAGATTGAGGTGCCAAATCTGCCCAATTGGGATAGCTTTACCGCAAGAATAGCATCCTGGGTGCCATAAAGGGCTATACAATAAATACAATAAGATTCACCTTTCCTAGCATGATGACTATCGAAAAAAGGTGACTTCCCAGGGAGAGCCTCCGAGGCAATTTTGTGACTACTCAACTGGACATATACCATACGTAATATGCCAGATTTCTGTCAGTTGCATGGTGCACAGGTTATCTTTTTATGCTTCTCCCTAGTTTGCCACACACCAATGCTTTGCTAAGGTTCTGATGTAGTCTCTTACCCGCTGTGACGGCTGCTTCAGGATGAACTTCCGCCCCACAAATTCAGCAGAACTTTCAAACAATTGTGGTGTCTTCTCACCTTGTTTGCTGTGTAAATGTGAATCTGTCCGGGGGGCGGGGGGATCTCTTTCCTTTCACTTCTGTCAGGGTCGAGGTACCAATTAGCTCTGATGGTGGCTTGCCAAAATGTTGCTTGAACATGAAATACCTTGAATGAACACAAGAGGCGTTTGGCAAAACAGGAACAGTTTGCTTAAATAAACAGTGCTGCTGGGGAACAGGCAAAAAGTCTGAGGACTGTCTCAACTTACAATCGATCTTGCATGGGTTTTATACAATTCATTGAATGCCATAAAACAGTTCAGGTGATCTTTGTTGGTAAGGAATGTAAACCGCTGTCTTTAGAGCCACAAATGAATGTATTTGATCAGTAATCCAGGTGGGCCTCGACCTTTCGTGGACACAATGCAACCAGTGGGTAACGTGTCCAGATGACCAGCATGATGGGTGCGTGATCACTGCATGTACTGCGTGTGCTGTGTCCTGATTGGCTATGTGTTCCTAACTTTATGTGGCATCTGACTTTATGGTGTTTTGGGAATTGGCCCCATTTTGCTGTTGCTGCACCTATCTGTGAGATTGATCTGGGGATTCCCGTTCACGCGTTTGCCTGCCAGCTACGTACTACCCCAGCTGTGATCTGTCAATCAGTGACCTCGGGCCTGGGTCTCAGAGCCTTCCTGACTACATATTTCTGAGTCAGGTTGAATGTGGAGTTTATAACTAGCAAATTCGTCAATAAAGATGTGACTTCATTTTTATACATGAATGTATTGTTATTCATATTGACATTGAATTTGTCAGCATTATCACTTAGACTTAAACCTTAGAGTTTTTGGCTGCTCTCAGGAAATGACACTTCCAGATGAAAGTAAACAATTCAAAATTCTGACCCCTACTGGAACCAAGCAGCCATTCGTAATGAGGGCCCAGACCATAACAGTTCAAGGTTCAATCTATGACCTTCCCAGTCTAGGGGAAAATATTTGCTGCTCACCTTGGAAAGTACAGAAATAATTTGCTATAGACAAAATTATTTTGAATGCATTTGGAGCACCATTTGAACTCCTAACAGCTGATTAGCCCCATTGTGTGTGTTTTCTTGAGGCCTTTATTTGCCATGTACAAGACTGAGCATGCAAATTGACACCAGCAGCAACATAAAAATTCCACTGACCCGCAGTACACGCAGTAAAGCAAATGCTACTGGAGGGTCATGGGCATACTGTATTTCATCTGTGTTCTATTTTGCTATGCAGAACATACTAGAAGTGGGAGAGGATTGCAAACATTATTAGCATCCCCCAGCATGCATGCCAGAGAATTCATGCATGAATACACGCCTACCCCATTGGCAAACTTCTTAGAAAACTAAACACTGTTTTTTGGATCTAAGATTTTAATGAACTTAAGAATCATATCACTATAGATTCGAAGAAAGTATAAAGACTATTAAAATTCAACTTTATATAAATAAATAAATAAATAAATGAAAACAAATATCTGTATATGTGTGTGTGTATTGGAGGTGTTGTGGAAATGAAATAAAAAGCTATATAAAGAGGCAGCAGAAAGACATACTGTCCCCCTAGATTTAGAGTGGGGGTGTCTAAGGGATAACTACTGATAGTAAATGCATATTGTTTTTAACAAATGTTTACAATTGTGCAGCACTCTCACTCGGCTGTGAATAGTAAAAAGGAGGAGATGAGTTCTCAAAACTCTCCATTAGTTGGAATGCATATTATGGTTCTAGTTTTTGAGAGGAAGTGTTAAAGAGATAATTACTGTGATTATTAGTAAGTTAAAAATAATACAAAATAATGTTATGATCTCGCAAGCTTCACAGGATCATGAAAAGTAGGAAGGAATAGGTGATGCTTGAGTACCATCTGCTATGCACACTTGTTACTTATGAAGGAGTCTTATGGGACATGGCGTTTATCAGACTCTAATATTTATGCTCATTGGTTTGAGAAGAGTTGTGAGTAGAGTTAAGACTCATCCAAACACCCTACTAAGCACACCCATCATCTGGGATAGAGGTCTGAAAAGAGACCCAGTTCCTCCCAAAACCCTACTATGCAAACCTTTCATTACACAGAGAAGTCTCAGCAGAGAGGCCAGTTGCTCCATACACTCTACTATGAACACACTTCATCTGAGAGAGAGGGCAGAAAGGAAAGGGCTGTCCCTCCCCACACCCTAATACGCACACCTTTCATCAGAGAGAGAGGTCTGAAAGGAGAGCCTGGTCTCTCTCAACACCCTACTATGCACACACATCTTACACAGGGAGGTCTCAGCAGAGAGGCCAGTTCCTCTATGCACCCTACTATGTATACCCGCCATTGCAAGAGTAATGACACTTCAAAAAAAGATTGCTGGGGACATGTCTTGATAAAAGAGTTACAATAGATGATCAAATAATGAATTTCTATTGAATATTTATCTGTCCAATACACACATTTTAAAAAGATTTTGCAAAATGTAAACCATATTCTGTTTTGTTACAATAATAAAACATTGTTTTACTAAAATATTGTCAGAAACAAAAATACATTATAAAGTTGTTCTGTCACACAAACACTCAGAAAAATAATCAATTTACTTTAAAAAAAATTAGGGGTGGGTGATAAATTGCACTCTGCAGGCGGAATTTGTGAAGTTTTGCCAACTCCACATTATGCTTGTAAGATGGAGTAAAACTAACCCCAGGCGGAGCCACTAAGTGGAGTTTCAAGAAGTTGGAAAAAAACTCAGTGGAACCCCACTCCCCACCTCCACCCCCCCTAATAAAAAATATGAAAACGCAAATTTAAAAAGAAAAAAGGCTCTTACCTGTATTGTGGCATCTCTGAGCTGCCCTCCTTCTCCTCACCGTGGTCCGTGGTCTCTCTCCACAAACCCCTATATCCGACATACGTCGTGCGAAAACTGCACACATACGTCAGACGTAGGGGTTTGCAGGAGAGAGACCATATATATACATATAATACTTACTATAGCAATCGGAGTGGCTCGTCTTTCCCCACCCAAGCATCGTTGTGGGGGATTTTCGGTGAAATATATATATATTGTGACCAAGCTCACTGTGTCGAGTGAAATGCGTCATGGCAGGCATTATGCCTGTTTAATTTTGTGGACTATTTATTAATAAATTCACTACTTTATCTATCAACATTGAGTTGTAAATCGCAAGTTCTTTGGGAGTGCCTGAGGTCTGTGCCTGGTGGTTCTGTCAGATCGAGTGGCAGACAGGAGTTTTCGTGTGAAATATATATATATATATATATATATATATATATATATATATATATATATATATATATATATATATATATTCCCTTAAAAACCATAGGTTTCACAATCATTATAGTTAGGAATCAGCATTTAAAAAACCTTTGAAATTCACTAAAAAAATATAGGTTTCACACCAGTTATAGTTAGCTGAACAGTTTACTCATACAAAACTATTGAAATTTCCACGTTATAGTTAGTTGGACTCACTATAACTCGCGCGCCGGCAATCCACTACTGATGATGTCACATATTACATCATGTATGACATGGTCAGTGACATCACTGATGACATCACTGATGACATCTCAAATGACATCACGATTGTGAAACCTATGGTTTTTTAAGTGAATTCAAAAGGTTTTTTAAAAGCTAATTCCTAACTATAACATTTGTGAAACCTATGGTTTTTTCAGTGAATTTCAAAGGTTTTTTAAAAGCTAATTCCTTTCTATATCAAGTTTGTAACCTACGATTTTTTTTATTTGCTCTTTTGTGTAAGTATTAATTATTCATAATTTTTTTTTATAATAATATTTTTCCAAAGTTTTTTTTAAACTTTTTTTCCTGGGGGCGCTCAGGGTGCGCGCACCGGTAAGCTCTTCTGAGAGCGCGCGAGAGCGCTATTTCTGCATTCGTTTAAAAAAAGTATGTATGAAAAGTAAATAATAACGCAAGACATTTAGTACCATACTTATAAAAGCAATATTTATAATTTACGAAATGAAAATGAATTTTCATTTCCGTAAAGCTATCAAAACGTCACTCTTGCGCGCCGCGTAAGCGCCCCCGGAAGCGCCTACGTTCGTGCCGCGTAGGCGGCCCCGGAAGCGCCTACGTTTGCGCCGCGTAAGCGCCTCCGGAAGTGCTCCGGTGTGCGCAGCGTAAGCGCGTCAAGTCATGTGACCTTAAAATAACTCTTTTCATTGGTTGCTAACAGTTTTTTTTACAAAGAATGAAATCCCCACCCATTTCCTTCACTTCTTCTTTCACTTTTGTGACTGCAAGACCTGCCTTTTTGCTCTCGGTTCTTTGTTGAATATCTTGGATTATCATGGCTGCCAGACCACCCAGCAGTGAAGATGACACCAATGAATTTATTGATGAAGAAGTTCCTCAACCAAAAGTAAAAGAACATTTTATTTGGAAGTTTTTTCAATTCCTGATGACCAGAAGAAGGTAAATGCTCCAAAAGTGGAGTGCAGGATCTGTCACACAGTCCTGTCACGGGGTGACCCCACAAAGAAATATTCATTTGGGAACTCCACTATGATTCGCCATGTGGAGAGGAGGCACCCCCAGAATTTTGCCCGGGAGAGTGTCAGGGCTCTGGCACAAGAGGTTCCCAGTGATGGGGCCTCTACATCAACCGGAGGACCAACAACATCGGTGAGGGGGAGAACGCAAGAGCTGGTTCCGAATATTCAGCCTGCTTTTAACAAAGGCGTCATTAAACTGTGATCAGCTACTTTGCTATGGAGAACAAAGTGTTCTGCTCATGGTTCGAGCATTGGAGAACCATCGCTGCCGATCCCAGCCCTAAATTTGTTCTTTTTTGTTTTTGCTCCTGTTGAGCAGTTTCCCATTCCCTGTTTTTGTTCCTGTTCTGAAAAAAGAAAAAAGAAGAAAAACAAAAGTTCTTTTCAGAACTAACTCCAATTCTCATCAAAGAGCTATGTTCTTAAAAAAATGAAAAAGAGTAAGTGAAGTGGAGTGCATTGATAAAGGAGAGGAAAATGAGTAAGAAAGCACAGAAAGGGACGAGAGGAGAAAGGAACTGAAGTAGGGGGAGTGAAAGAAGGTGAGTGTGGGGAAGGAGAGTGAGGAGAAGGAGTGTGAACGTGGGGAATGTGGATGACCATGTCATGAGTGATGTAATATGTGACGTCATCAGCAGTGCATTGCAGGGGCACAAGTTATAGTGAGTCCAACTAACTATAACGTGGGAATTTCAATGGTTTTATGTCAGTAAAATTTCAAGCTAACTATAACTGGTGTGAAACCTATGGTTTTTTCAGTGAATTTCATAGGTTTTTTAAATGCTAATTCCTCACTATAAGTCTCAGTTTATAAGTAAGACTGCTAGCGCTCTAGTTGTTCTTTAGAACACTCTGGGACATTCTGTCATTTGGCTATAGTTGGGCTACATCTGGCTGATATTTGGGCTACATTTGTTTTTTTTTGTCTCTGGTGGCCATCTTTGGGCTACATTGGGCTACATTTGGGCTCTAACATATATATAGCCCAATGCAGCCCAATATATATTTTTTCAAAGTAAATTTTCGTAAAAACCACTTGAGCATATATCTTGAGACATAGCAAAGGCACATCGGGCCACCAGTCCCTTCAATTTTGCCATTTTTTTTTGTATATTCTTTTTTTTTTGCCTTGGAGCGCTCCCGGTGCGTACCCCGGTGAGCGCCCCGGAAAGCGTAGTATTATGAAGCGCCCCGGGGCGCGTACCCGGGAGCGTCCCATAAAAGCCAATATCGCGAACGAAAACATGATCGTGACGTATCGCGTAGCCGCGTCCGCGTGATATGCATGGCGGAAGCACTCGAGTGAATACGATTGCGCAACGTAAACACCCGACGCGCTTATGCGATGCGGGGCGCGTAGCGTAAGCGCGTCGGGTCATGTGACCTGAAAATAACACTTTTCATTGGTTTATAACAGTTTTGGTTTCATAATGATGAAGCCCCTGGTCTTGTGACCTGAAAATAACACTTCTCATTGGTTCAGGACAGTTTTTTTTAACAAATGATGAAAGAACCCACCTTTTTTCCTTATTCTGACTTTGTCCTTTGATTTAGGAAGACCTGTTTGTACCTCTCTGTACCTTTTTGATCTATATAATGGCTTCAGTAGCAGCAGCAGCTGGTGCATCTGCACCACCACCACCACAACCACCAAGAGGACCACCTCAAGATTACATTGGTGGTCAACAAGAGGAGGAAGAGGAGGAGAATGAGGAGGGGAGGAGAAGATGGCTTGAAGAAAACAATACCCCATACCAGTCAAGACCACACATTATATGGGAGTTTTTTTCGATCCCAGAGGGGAAGAAAAAAGTAAATGCAGCCAAGGTGACTTGCCTAATCTGTGGCATGGAACTTTCTAGGGGGAACCCGAATAAAAAATATTCATTTGGAAACAACACAATGATTAGGCACATGCAGCGCAAGCATCCAATAAACTATTCTGCTGCAGAGATGAGGGAACTGGCCAGAAACCCTCAACAAACTACAAGCACCTCCTCCAAAAGAAAGGAACGCACTCCGTCGGGACAAGAGGCAAGAGAGACGATGCCTTGCATTCAGCCACGGTTTGCGGATTGCGGATTTCCGAATTATCTGTAAATATTGTGGGAAGACCATTTCATACGGAGAACAGAGCATAAAGCTCATCGTCCTTGCTGGGGACAACCACAAATGCCCCAATAAACCCTAATTATTTCTTTTCTTTTTTTTTTTTGCTCCAGTTGAGCCATTTTCAATTCCCTGATTTTTCGTTTCTCCCCATGAAAAATACAAAAAAAATATAAAACTGTTCAGAAAACCCCCAAAAAGTTTAAAATGTTCAAAAAAACTATAAAAAAATATAAAACAACAAAAAGAAGAAAAAAAAGCGTTCTTTTTAGAACTACCTCCAATTTATAAAAAAAGGCTAAATTTTTTAAAAACTCTGTCATTCTTTTTTCCCCATGGTCTGCTCCCCGGTGCGCGTACCGGGCGCTCCCCCGCGTAAATAAAAAAAAAATATTTTTTTTTGCCCCGCTGGGCCCTTTTATGGCCCCCACATCAAACCTAGGGGGTCAGGGGGGGTCTATCCCTGCCCCCTTATGGTCATTTCCCCCTTTTTTTTCCACCTCTTGTGTCTCTATCCTACCGAGACACAAGATGGCGGCCGGTCTGGACTGTTTCGAATGTTTACAGACACCCGAGAGCCAATCAGCTTTCCGTGCGCACCTCGCGTGGCACGCCCGGAGCGCTCCCCGGTGCGCGTACCGGGGCGCTGCCATAGATATATATATTTTTTTGAACCTAAATTACTCAAAATCCACTGCAGCACATATCTTGAGACATAGCAAAGGCACATCGGGCTACCAGTCCCTACAATTTTGCCAAGTTTGGTGCAAATCCATTCAGCCGTTCGGGCTAAAAGTGAGTTCGACCGCCCTATGGAAATTAACATGGGGAAAACACGTTTTGGGACCCACCTTTTATCTTGGCCCCCGCTTGACGAATCCCCCCAAACTTTCAGGGAAGGACCGGAGCTCGACGAGGCAAATTTGAGGACATTTTCAGGCAGATTCGTCAACCGGCGCAAAAGTTATTCAAAATAGAATTTTGAGATTCTGCATTGAAAAAAATCCTAACTATAACTACCTACTGGCGACCGCCAGTAGGTAATATATAAATATATATATATACACATATGTGTGTGTGTGTGTATATATATATATATATATATATATATATATATATATATATATATATATATTCAAAACCAAGCTAAGGAGCACTCACAGGTACCAGGGTCAATGAATTGATCCCGTGAGGCACGTTTCGGCTTCTGTACCTTCTGCAATATGTTTATACATACATATATATGCATAATCTACTGGCGGTCACCAGTAGGTAGTTATAGTTAGGACCTTGTTTCTATTTAAATATTCAAATAGCGTTTTTTTCTTTTGTATATATATATATATATATATATATATATATATATATATATATATATATATATATATATATATATATATATATATGTATATATATATATATATATATATATATATATATATATATATATATATATATATATATAAATTCACTGAAAAAACCATAGGTTATAGACCATATATAGTTAGGAATTAGCATTTACAAAACCTTGAAAATTCACTGAAAAACCATAGGTTATAGACCATATATAGTTAGGAATTCGCATTTACAAAACCTCATTTTACTCACACAAAACCATTGAAATTCCATATATAGTTAGTTGCACTAACTATATATCGTGCACCCGCAATCCACTGCTGATGATGTCACATATTACATCATTCATGACATGGTCAGTGACATCACTGATGACATCACTGATGACATCTCAAATGGCATCACTGATGACATCTCAAATGACATCACTGATGACATCACTGATGACATCTCATTTGACATTACTGATCACATCACTGATGATATCATTCATGTGATACTACGATGAACCTCTTCAGACTCTAATATAACCTTAGATACAATCAGTGTAAACAGACACTCACAGACTGTCACTCATCCATGGAGTTACTCACACACCTTGTCAGTCATGCAAAGAATCAATCACACCTCCATTTCCTCAACTATACAGTTATACAAACTTTACTTATTCAAACATATACTAACACATATTTACTCTCTTATACAATCCCTGATACAAGTTCATAATGATCCATACAGCCACTCACACATTCACTGGCTCTTATGCACAGTTATTTATATATGTCAACTCTCACATGTACTGTGTTTTACATATGTACTTACTTTGACATGTAGCACTGAGATATCCATTCACTCACCAATACACTCATGCACACAGTCAACCGCCCATACAGCTGTTTCCACATGCACTTTTGAAACCATACATCTAGTGCATCAACTGCTCACACATCTATGCACAGAGTCATACACCTCCCAGCCACCCACACACACACTCAGTCTCCCATACAAATACTTGGGCAACCAATCAATAACCCATATAGTTACTCATATAGCTACTTATCAACACATGCAACAGTTTACAGAACAACAGACATAATGATGCACAAATTAAGACAGTTTAGTCACTAACCCATGCACTCAGTGAGACACATTTAATCACTCACTCATACAGTCAGTCATGCACCTACTAAATCCTTCATCCAGACACTTATACATCCACTCATTCTTCAATATGTAAGACATATTTTAACTTTACAGAAACATACAGTCACTGGATGTTGTCATCAGTGATATCATCAGTGATGTCATTTGAGATGTCATCAGTGATGTCATCAGTGATGTCACTGACCATGTCATGAATGATGTAATATGTGACATGATCAGCAGTGGATTGCGGGTGCGCGATATATAGTTAGTGCAACTAACTATATATGCGAATTTCAATGGTTTTGTGTGAGTAAAATAAGGTTTTGTAAATGCTAATTCCTAACTATATATGGTCTATAACCTATGGTTTTCCAGTGAATTTTCAAGGTTTTGTAAATGCTAATTCCTAACTATATATGGTCTATAACCTATGGTTTTTTCAGTGAATATATATATATATGTATATATATATATATATATATATATATATATATATATATATATATATATATATATATATATATATATATATATATATATATAGATAGATATATAGATATATATATATATATATATATATATATATATATATATATATATATATATATATATATATATATATATATATATATATATATATATATATATATATTACCTACTGGTGTGTCGCCAGTAGGTATATATAGTTAGGATTTTTTCCCTATGGGATTTTTGAAAATTCTATGTCTAATAACTTTTGCGTTTGTGGATGGAATCGGCTGAAATTTTCAGGAAAATGGCACATTTTGTTTCTGAGCAGCCCCCAAAAATTTGGGGGGGTTTCCTCAAGGGGGGGCCGAGAAAAAAGGGGGGTCCCAAAACGCGTTTTCCCCATGTTAATTTCCATAGGGCGGTTGGCCTCACTTTTAGCTCGAACGGCTGAATGGATTTGCACGAAACTTGGCAAAATTGTAGGGACTGTTAGCCCGATGTGCCTTTGCTAGGTCTCAATATATGTGCTCCAGTGGATTTTGAGAAATTAACGTTCAAAACAAGATATATATCTGTAACAGCGCTCCGGGCTGCGCTCCGGTCCGCTTACTTTTCGCGAAACGGAACTTTGCGATGCGAAGCTGATTGGCTCCCCGGTGTCTGTCAACATTCTAAACAGTCCGGAGCGGCCGCCATCTTATCTCTCGGTAGGATCGAGAGAGAAGAAGAGGTGAAAAACGAAGGGGGAATTTAATGAAAGGGGGCAAGGTATACCCCTCTTGACCCCCTAGGAATGTTGTTGGGGTTATTAAAGGGTCCCGTGGGGAAAATAAAAAAAAAAATATTTTTCACGGTAGAAGCGCTTCCCGGGCCGCGAACTGGGCCGCAAACTGGTAGCGAAACGGGAATTCGCCATTTTGTGCTTCGTTTTAATTAAATTACTAGGTATAAGGGGGTGCGGGAGACGTATCCTAATCCCTTATGTTTTCTGAGGGTGGCTGAGGAGGCTCATATATGTTGATATATGTCTTCCAGCGGCTGTGGGTGCGCCATCTTGTCTCTCGGTAGGATCGAGAGAGAAGAAGAGGTGAAAAACGAAGGGGGAATTTAATGAAAGGGGGCAAGGTATTCCCCTCTTGACCCCCTAGGAATGATGTTGGGGTTATTAAAGGGTCCCGTGGGGAAAAAAAAATTGATTTTTCACGGTAGAAGCGCTTCCCGGGCCGCAAACTGGTAGAGAAACGGGAATTCGCCATTTTGTGTTTTGTTTTAATTAAATTACTAGGTATAAGGGGGTGCGGGAGACGTATCCTGATCCCTTATGTTTTCTGAGGGTGGCTGAGGAGGCTCATATATGTTGATACATGTCTTCCAGCGGCTGTGCGTGAGCTTTTTTTTTTTTTGCTGCGTGACGTCTGTTAACGTTCGATTCGATGGAAATCAGGAAGTGTTGACCGCCAATTTGTCAGTGCGATAAAATATTTTGTTATAAATGAATCCTTATTGATAAACATTGTCTGCGCCATCTTGCCTTTTTTCCAATGCCACAATTTTGTCGTGCACGGCAGCCATTTTAGATGCCAGGCCGGTCCCAGGCTATCACCTAGCCCTGCGGATGTAGTTTATGGCCCCAGCTGTAGAGAATCCAGACATGCCAACCCTCCCGATTCAGGCGTGAGACTACTGATTTCAGTGCTAGTCTCCCGCCTCCCGATTTCTGCACGCAAAAACCCGGGGGCATATCACCAACAACTAGCGATAATTTTTGTCTCTAACTTGTTTAGAGACAAAAATTATCGCCGCACATCGGCGATTTTTATCGCAGATAAACCCTGCTATTAGCAAGGTTTATCGCAAATGCGATAAAAAACGGCCGCAATGCATGAATATCGCTGAAAAGTCAGCGATATTCATGCATTATCGAGCAAATGCTCTTAGCCATGTTATCCACCTCCCATTGGATAACATGGCTAAGAACTGCTCAGGGCAGGTGTTAGCTTTTGGAGATATTCGCGCTTAGCGCGAATATCTCCAAAAGTTGGTAATAGGAGATAGCGATGTTAGGGACTGTTTCCAGTCGCTAACATCTTGGCACGCCCACTTTGCATGTCATTAGTGATAAATATCACTGACATGCAAAGCGGGGCCCAAGATGGTCGCTATCTCCTTTTAGCTGTCACTAACTGGTGTTAGCGACAGCTTGGTAATAGGGAGATAATTTTATCTCCGCTTTCTTGGCTTTTAAAGCCAAAAAAGCGGAGATAAACCCCCTTGATAATATGCCCCACGATTCCTCGGGGGTTTCAGGTGACAGGGCTTGGTATTGTGTTACGTGGTAATTCTTCCAGGAAACGTCAGAGGGTCGATGCAGGGGTTCTAGAAGGGGTGATAAACCATTTAAGCCTCATGAACAAGCGCATGGTCTTTTAAAGATCTGTGAAGTACTCGGGGCGGCGGTGTGTGTGTGTCCTCTTTCAGGAGCGGGCGGGGGGGGGGGCACTGCCAGCAACTTGCCAGGCCAGGCAGTGTTCAACACTTGCATCACCCTTTCTCTGCCTGCTATTGCGCTCCATGCTTCGGAAAGGTAAGAAAAAGAACGTGCATTTGAGTTTGAAATGTCCGATCCTGTAGCAGTACACTTGCAAAGCCCACACATGACAATAACCCGATTCAAGGCCCTATTCACCCGATTTTTTAAAAATATATAGCACTCCAACAAAGTAGGATTATAAAACGTTATTAACTTTTAAATATAACGAACGCAACAAAAACTGTAAATACATTTAAACATTTTTTGACAAAAAAAAGCAACAATGGTCAGAAGCTGTCTTTTGTGCGAATAGTCCCAAGGCAGCACAACGTGCTGAGTTCTGGACGGCACCCAGGTGATGTCACCTGGGTGCCGCACTGGTTTTTGGTTTCCTACAATGCAGCTCAGAAAAACAGCGTGGGGCGTCCCGGGTGGTGCGGGGGGAGGCCTCGTCAGTAGCGGTCTGTTGTGCGAATAGTCCCAAGGCAGCAGAACGCGCTGAGATGTGGATGGCACCCAGGTGATGTCCAGTAAACTGCCGCACTGGTTTTGGTATCCTACAATGCTGCTCCGAAAATTGGCGTGGGGCGGCCCGGGGGGGGCGTGGGGGAGGCGGCGTGAACGGGCCTCCCCAGGTGGCGGCCATCCAGCTGAGTTGCACCCGCTCTTGCGGCTACAGCGTCTCGCTCACCATGTAGTTGACTTCCGCCCACTCTTGCAGTGCAGCGATAGGCGGCTGCCACAGGACTCTTAAAATGGCGGACGGCTCTTCGGTTTTGGGCCTGGTCCACTAAAATGGCCCTGGGACACCTTGGAACTCGGACGCTTGCCTGCTAGGGCTTGGGCTCCATTCTCGAAAGCGTCCCCTCAGCCGTGAAGATTCTACAAAAGTCTTGGGGGCCCTCGACTCCTGCAGGCTTCCGGTGGGGAGCGGCTGCCATGATTGCTCGCGGAATGACCACGTGGTGGTGCTCTCATGCTGATGCCAGCTTCAGTCTGAAACATCCAGAAACAAGGTGGGGCTTTCATCGTTTGGGAAAAAAAATGTTCTAAACCAATGAAAAGTGTTATTTTTAGGTCATATGACCAAGCCTTCCATCTTTAGGAAACCAAAAGTAAAATGAACCAATGAAAAGTTTTATAAACAAGTCACATGACCTGTTATGCGGCATAGGGCTACAAAAAGTGTAGAAAATCCGTTGGCACGTGAGGCAGCGTCAGTAGCGGACCGATGTGCGAATAGGCCGAAGGCAGCACAACGCGCCGAGATCCGGATGGCACCGAGTTAGTGTCCAGCAAGTTGCTGCACTGGTGTGGCTATCCTACAATGCTGCGCCGAAAGTCGGCGTGGGGCGCCCCATTGGCCTGTGAAGTCACGTCAGTCAGTGGGGGCTGTGCGTCTCCCCCAAGATGGAGGCTCCTCGGCTGCAGTGGGGCGCCCCTTATCTTTTCACTCGCCGTCCAACTGAGTTGCGTCCGCACTTGCGGCTACAGTAGGCCGAAGGCAGCACAACGCGCCGAGATCCAGATGGCACCGAGGTGGTGTCCAGCAAGTTGCCGCACTGGTGTGGCCATCCTACAATGCTGCGCCGAAAGACGGCGTGTCCAGCTGAGTTGCCGTCACTCTTGCGGTACAGTGACTCGAACGCGCAGAGATCCGGATGGCACCGAGGTGGTGTCCAGCAAATTGCCGCACTGGTGTGGCCATCCTACAATGCTGCGCCGAAAGACGGCGTGTCCAGCTGAGTTTCTCCCGCTCTTGCGGTACAGTGACTCGAACGCGCCGAGATCCGGATGGCACCGAGGTGGTGTCCAGCAAGTTGCCGCACTGGTGTGGCCATCCTACAATGCTGCGCCGAAAGTCGGCGTGGGGTGCCCCGTTGGCTTATGAGGTGATGTCAGTAGTGGACCGATGTGTGAATAGGTCGGAACCAGCACAAGGCGCCAAGATCCGAATGGCAAGTCCTGGATGTTGAGTGCCATAGTTGAGAGTTCTGAGCAGTGCTTGTAAGACTGTCTGAAGCTTATTTGCACCTGCTGCAGCTTCACTATTGCCCTGGTGTGGCCAAAGATCGCACATGACATAGGCGGCCGGCTCCCGAGGTCCGGCGGAAACTTTTTTCCTTTTCCTTTTTGCTTCTTGTCCCACAATCCGTTTCAACTGAAGACACGACCAGGTCCCTGAATGTGTGCAGGGGGACGTTATTGATTGAATCAAAATGGCGGCTTCACACAAAGCTAACTCAAGCGTTGCTGTTGATGCTATACAGACAAAAATTGGTTTTCAGTTTGTACATTCTTCAGGATTTTTTTTCCATCCAAGGCTGATTGAGAGTTTGTAGATAAATGGCTTCAGATTTTCCACATACTACTCTTCAACATTCTTCCTAAATGTAACAATGTGAGACTCACTAGGAGAACGGCTGTTTATCTTTCCTTTCAAAATGCTGCCAACAATATTTTCTGAATGGAAGACACCATCTTGTAGCATAAAGGGCCGAAATGGGTTCTGGTCTGGCCGATGGTTGGTGGAGACATTTTGACTATATCTTGGACCTGCCCGGCCTCGCCCAAAATGGCGGCGGTATAAATGGGACTCGTAACTCCTTGTTGTGTACTGGTTGAACAACTTTGATATCACGAGATATGAATGCAGTTTTGATGCTCATGGCGGGCGGGGACGAGAATTGATTGAATATTTTGACATCCCTATTGATATTAAGTTCTGATGTGTTATTGATTACTGTAGTATTGAAAGTTCGAATTAACGTCACCCATGGTACTTGCCTGCAAATGTATATCTAGATGATTTTTTTGTAAGTGGCCCTGTCGTAATTTAATTACAAAATGTACGTCCACCGATTCCGCAACTGTTAGACACCTTAGTTCTTGCAACCTAATGGCCCGCTCGTTACGTTCCTCTATAATGTAAATGTCTCCTCATCATATACGATTTCAGTTTGCTCCGTGGCCGGCCCACGTGGTTATAGGCCCGTATTTGTATACTGACATTTTCACAATAAAGGTTTTTAAAACAAAACATGGTAGTAGTATTTACATTGGTAAAGTTTTTACTTTTAGTCACTGTTTTCGAATCAGTAAAAGGCAAGTAAAATAAAGCAGTCCAATTACATGACGGATAAAAGGTATAATACGTAGGAACGCAGTAAAGATAAATGGTCAAGGGCAGTTGTGTTTTCCACTCCTGCAACATAAAGTGATCGATAAGAATCTGATAATCAGGCGTATCGGCGACTAAGACAGCAGGCCGAGTCTCTTTTACTCAACGGCTCCGTCATGGAACGAAGAAACGCCCTTTTTCTCGAAAAAGGAATATATTTTACTTGCAGGACAGTTGTAAATTTTCCGGGAAAGTACATTAGCCTGGAATATTATAATATATATGTTTAAAAAAAAAAAGTTCGAAATCAATAAAAAGCGTATTTTTTAAGTCATATGACCAAGCTTTTCATTATTAAAATAACAAAAGTAAAATGAACCAATAAAAAGTTTTATTACCAAGTCACATGACCTGTTATGCTTACGTTACGCGCTGCGCGCCGCGCCCCGCGCCCCGGACCACTTCCGGGTGCGCTAACGCGGCGTGTCATATAACGCATTACGCGACAACGTAGGTCAAGAATATAGTCAAAATGTCTCCACCAACCAGCGTTCGGAACACAACCCCTTTCAGCAGTCCAAAAAGTTCTGTTAAATGACAACAGAGGGGACAGGCAACAAGAACCATCAGTCAAAGAGGGGAGGGCAAGTTCTTCTCTCCCGGGTCATGTTGGGGCTATACCGGAACTGATCGAATTGGTAGTCTACAGTGTTTCTGGATGTTTCAGACTAAAGCTGGCGTCAGCATGAGAGCACTACCATCTCGTAGGTCCGTCGTGGCCATTCCACGAGCAAACATGGCAGCCGCTCCCCACCAGAAGCCTGCGGGAGTCGGGGGCCCCCAAGACTTTTGTAGAATCTTCACGGCTGAGGGGACGCTTTCGAGAATGGGACCCAAGCCCTATCTGGGAAGCGTCCGAGTTTCAAGGTGTCCCAGGGCCATTTTAGTGGACCACGCCCAAATCTGAAGAGCCGGCCGCCATTTTGAGAGTCCTGTGGCAGTCGCTTATCGTTGCATCGCAAGAGCGGGAGCAACTCAACTACATGGTGAGCGAGACGCTGTAGTCGCAAGAGCGGGCGGTAAACAGCTGAATGGCGGAAGAGGCACAGTGTAGCAAAAGCGGGCGGAATGGCAACTAAAACGGTAAAGGGGCGCCCCACTACAGCGTGTCTTCAGGTCAAACGGATTGTAGGACAAGGTCCAGAATAGAAGAGTCATCAAAAGGCAAAAAGTTCCGCCGGACCCCGGGAGCCGGCCGCCTATGTCGGGGGCGATCTCAGGCTAAACCGGTGCTATAAGACTTGGGGAGGGGGTCGGAGCCAAGCGTCTTCTCCGAGTCCGTGCCATCACACCGCCCCTCGGGGGCCTCCGTCAAGCGGTTTAGGGAGGTACCATATCACATTGTTTTCAAATGCAGTCAGGTCCACAAACGACCCTCACTTACTTTGAGAATAGTGAAGCTGCAGTAGGTGGAAATAAGCTTCAGACAGTGTTACAAGCGCTGCTCAGAACTCTGAACTATGGCACCCAACATCCAGAACTTATGCCATTTGAGAATGGCAGTGACATCGAAGCAACTCAGGGACCAAAACCATTAACGTACTTTCACGTATGAAAATCTTACTTGGGGAGGGGGCAGGAGCGAACCGCCCCTTCCCAGTCTGCGCCACCACACCGTATGTTGAAAATCTGAAGCCATCGTTCTACAAACTCAACCGACCTTGGATGGAAAAATCTAGAAAAATGTACAAACTGAAAACCAGTTTTGGTCTGCATAGCATCAGCAGCAACGCTTGCTATCAGAGTGCATGAGTTTCATGCTGGATCGATTGAGCTAGCCGGATCAGGCAACAAAAAGTATAAAATAGTTATGTAAATAGTTATTTAATAAAATGTTTTACCCTGTTACTTTGCTGGTGTGTTGTATATATTTATAATATTTGCATAGGGTTTGTCGTTATTTTGGGCGGGGTGGGTGACGGAGCCGAGCTGTCTTGCAGCCCTCATGGTGTGGAGCTCAGTTCAACTCACTATTTTCGTATTTCTCATGAAGGGTTGTTCCTAATATTTCTATTTTAGCGAGGTCAAAAAGAGATCCAATTAGTGGCCTACTGATTTTGCTCGATTAATTTTATTTTTTTACACGATTTTTCACGATTTTTCACTATCTGCAAAGACTAAACAGAGTATTGCGACTTTGTGCTTGTTTGTAAATAGAGAATGAACCAAAGAGAATCAATTGTAAAACAGTAAATGCTTGGATAACAATCAATCAAATGGAGAGACAAGCAGGCACGACGGATTACAACGGGGGTAAAGGCCTGCGTTAACTACTCTTCACTATCTGCAAAGAGAGAGTACTACTAAGAGAAAAGAGGGGGGGGCAGCGTTCAAAGCACATCAGCGTGCATAAACACAACATTTTTTACCTATCACGTACTTGACATTTGACAGCTTTTGATATTTGCTATTAAAAAACCATTGAAATTCACAGAAAAAACCATAGGTTTTAGGCCATATATAGTTAGGAATTTGCATTTACAAAACCTTGAAAATTCACTGAAAAAACCATTGGTTATAGACCATATATAGTTAGGGATTAGCCTTTTCAAAACCTTATTTTACTCACACAAAACCATTGAAATTTCATATATAGTTAGTCGCACTAACTATATATCGCGCACCCGCAATCCACTGCTGATGATGTCACATATTACATCATTCATGACATGGTTAGTGACATCACTGATGACATCACTGATGACATCTCAAATGACATCACTGATGACATCTCAAATGACATCACTGATGACATCTCAAATGACATCACTGATAAAATCACTGATAACATCTCATTTGACATGACTGATCACATCACTGATGATATCATTCATGTGATAATACCATGAACCTCTTCAGACTCTAATATAACCTTAGATACAATCAGTGTAAACAGACAGTCACAGACTGTCACTCATCCATGGAGTTACTCACACACCTAGTCAGTTATGCAAAAAATCAATCACACCTCCATTTTCTCAACTATACAGTTATACACACCTTACTTATTCAAACATATACTAACACATATTTACTCTCTTATACAATCCCTGATACATGTTCACAATGATCCATACAGCCACTCACACATTCACTGGCTCTTATGCACAGTTATTTATATATGTCAACTCTCACATGTACTGTGTTTTACATATGTACTTACTTTGACATGTAGCACTGAGATATCCATTCACTCACTAATACACTCATGCACAGTCAACCGCACATACAGCTGTTTCCACATGCACTTTTGAACCCATACATATAGTGAATCAACTACTCACACATCTATGTACAGAGTCACACACCTCCCAGCCACCCATACACACACACTCAGTTTCCCATACAAATACTTGGACAACCAATGAATAACCCATACAGTTACTCATATAGCTACTGATCAACATATGCAGCAGTTTGTAGAACAACAGATATAATGATGCACAAATTAAAACAGTTTAGTCACTAACCCATGCACTCAGTGAGACACATTTAATCACTCACTCATACAGTCAGTCATGCACCTACTAAATCCTTCATCCAGACACTTATACATCCACTCATTCTTCAATATGTAAGACATATTTTAACTTTACAGAAACATACAGTCACTGGATGTTGTCATCAGTGATGTCATCAGTGATGTCATTTGAGATGTCATCAGTGATGTCATCAGTGATGTCACTAACCATGTCATGAATGATGTAATATGTGACATCATCAGCAGTGGATTGCGGGTGCGCGATATATAGTTAGTGCAACTAACTATATATGAAATTTCAATGGTTTTGTGTGAGTAAAATAAGGTTTTGAAAAGGCTAATCCCTAACTATATATGGTCTATAACCAATGGTTTTTTCAGTGAATATATATATATATATATATATATATATATATATATATATATATATATATATATATATATATATATATATATGTCATCCAAACCTTCGTAGTCGGAATAAGAAAAAAGGCGCTGACTCCGTGGGATTCAAACAAAGAGGAGTTTTATTCACCCAACGATGATGGCTAACGCGTAAACTGACAGTTTATATACACATACAAGACTCGTTCTTCAGAGCTTTTGATGACGTTCACTAGTTACTATGGTTACTTAATAAACATAGAAAAGGTCCGTTGCAAATGGTCCGCTTTCAGGTTCTTATCATACATAGTCCTTTCCTCTATTGTAAAATACATTGCGAGCGCATTTCCTCTCAGAAGTCAAAAACGATTTTAAATTCATTAATTTTTTCACAATTACGGGCATTCGAAAATAAACACAATATGAAAAGATACCATAAATATAACATTACTAATAAATTCATTAACAATTACATGTGCAGAACCAATGCATGCATATGCGACCATCCAAAAAATGAATGAAAGTGCTCAAAATTAACACGAACTGTGAAAATTATCATCAGAAAATAATGTGCAAAATAATATGTGATAAGACTGACCACAGCTTGATTTGGTCTCAGTACTGAATTGCTATATACCTTCCTAGGTATCACTATATGTCACCTATCAATAGGTTTTTTAACAATTTCCATCAAACTAAAAAATTATTTAGACAGAATTGAGCCCAAGTGGGCATAAATATTGTTGAATCATTTGTGCTTTTATATATACACCATAATGACAACGAGGTTAGTTAATTCAGTACATTATTATGTGGATTCAGTGTACGTGATTTTAATACTTTAATTACCCTGTGTGCTCCAAACAACTAATAAAATTGACTGTGTCGAAATTATTCTCAAATCAGAGTGTTTTGATACTGTGAAATTCCACCAGTATCCTCACTGTAAAGTTTCAGAGGAGTGGGATACGTGGATTAGCATGGAAATCATGTATAATTAATATACTGATGTAATTACAGATATCGGGCTGCCTTTAACCAAATATTGGCTTACAAGTGTACACTTAAAGCTTCATCAGAGTTTAACCCATTAGGTGTTTTGGTGTCGAGAAGAATAATATATCTCGACTCCAACCTCCTGAGCGCTAGGAGTCTATTACCACCTCTAATGTTTTTGCTAATACTGTCAATGACAAAGTATTGCAGATCTTCTGTTCTCCCTCTGTGAAAAGCGTTGATGTGGCGGGCCACCGGATAACTTTGGTCATCATTGGCCACAGTTTTTAAATGCTGTAAGATTCTTACATGTACCGGATGTAGGGTACTTCCGACATAACGCTTTTTACAAGTACATTGTAGAACGTAAATTGTATAGTCTGTCTTGCAATTATAGTTCCCTCTCAGTTCTAATGGTGTTTTTCTTAGTGGGAGTTGTACTTTACTGAGGTTAACACCATGCTGACAAGCTTTGCACTTGGTGCACTTAAAGAATCCTTTCTTGTTTAGAAGCCAATTGGTGTTTCTTGGTTGGCTCGGGATGTTAGATACCAATTCCTGCTTCATTGATTTTGCCCTTCTGTATGTGATCTGCGGCAACTTGGCAAATAGTGCTCCTAACGTGGGATCACTGCGTACTATGGGCCAATGCTTGTACAAGATTTTACGTACTTGAGTGTGGTAGGAATTGTACCCTGTAATGATTCTCGGTGTCTCATTGTTCTTGTTCGATGTTATTGTTGTAGTGTTCTTAAATAACAGACTCTCTCTACTCTTAGTCAAACATTTGTCTTCTGCAGTTTTTAACACTTTTTCAGACTAGCCTCGTGTGCGCAATCTTTTGAATAACTGTTCTTTTGATGATACAAAACTGTCTTGCGTACTACAATTGCGTTTCATTCTGAGGCACTCAGCATAGGGGATACTGGAAATCAGGCTGTGTGGATGAAAACCTGCGGCATGCAAGAGGGTATTGCCGGAAGTTGGTTTTCTATTGGTCTTCGTTTGGATCTTGTTCTCAGAAACAAATAATTCCAAGTCCAAGAAAACAATCGAAGATTTGCTGGTATTGCATGTAAATTTCAAGTTCAAAGAATTCTCTATCAATTCCTCAGCAAATTTTCTTGCACTCTCCTCACTGCCCTTCCATAGCAAAAAAGATGTCATCTATGTAACGACTGTATTTCAACACATTAGTCGACATTTGTCTGCTGTATTCTGCCATGAGTACTTGCTCCTCCCGCCAGCCCATATGCAAATTAGCATAGCTGGGGGCGAAGCAAGTACCCATGGCAGAGCCCTGAATTTGACGATAGAGAAGCTTGTTAAACATGAATGTATTGTTTTCGAGACACCATTCCACCATTTGTAGTAGCATGATAGTGTGATGATGTAGTGTGATGTCCCTGGTATCAAGATAGTATTTGAGTGCATGCAGCCCATCTTGGTGTCGAATACTCGTGTACAGACTCTGCACATCTAAAGTTACCAGGACAAGGTCTGAATGCCAGTCAGTATCATACATTTTTGTTAGAAAATCACCACTGTCCTTGATGTACGAGGGCAGCTTTTGTACGTAGGGTTGCAAGAAATAATCAATGAACTTGCTGGTGTTTTCAAGGAGTCCCCCAATCGCCGATATTATGGGCCTTCCTGGGGGGCACAGTTCATTTTTATGGATTTTGGGAATGAGGTACAGATGTGGTGTCACCGGATAGTTGTTTCTTAAAAGCTCAAATTCCTGTTTTGAGATTAAACCTGCCGTTTTCCAAGTGTACAAGCACTGATGGTACCTCTCCTGTATATTTGTTACATTGGTAGCACTAATCCTGACATAACATTCCCTGTCAGATAAGTGCAATGAGGCTTCCCTGTTGTACATTTCTTGGGGCCATAGTACTACATTCCCTCCCTTGTCTGACATTCGTACCATAATGTCCTTTCTCGTCTTGATCTTATTCATTACACTCTCATATTCCACTCTTTCATTTTTCCTTGTTTTCAAAAATTCATTGCTGCTTTCCAGGGACGATTCAGAAAAGGGGGTGGTGATGAACAGAGTGTCTGAATTAAGCAGACCACTCTTACCCAGTCCAAAGATCAGGGCTTGATCCATCACCGTTATTTATCTCACTGAACCATCCCAGCTCAGAACCTGGCTATATGCAAGTCAGTCTGTCCCTGGCCCAGTGCATCATGGGAACAGGGCAGACTAAACTACCAAGCCAATTCTTCACCAGAAAGGAGACAAGCTACCGGGGACACGTTTCTGGCATTTCAGCCGTCTTCGGCCCGGCTTGCTTGAATCCTGATGGTGCAGTGAGAAAGGGACTCATGTCTGAGTATACCCTGCCACACCTATAGTGGCCAAAAACGATTCAGAAAAGGGGGTGGTGATGAACAGAGTGTCTGAATTAAGCAGACCACTCTTACCCAGTCCAAAGATCAGGGCTTGATCCATCACCGTTATTTATCTCACTGCACCATCCCAGCTCAGAACCTGGCTATATGCAAATCAGTCTGTCCCTGGCCCAGTGCATCATGGGAACAGGGCAGACTAAACTACCAAGCCAATTCTTCACCAGAAAGGAGACAAGCTACTGGGGACCGGTTTCTGGCATTTCAGCCGTCTTCAGCCCGGCTTGCTAGAATCCTGATGGTGCAGTGAGAAAGGGACTCATGTCTGAGTATACCCTGCCACACCTATAGTGGCCAAAAACGATTCAGAAAAGGGGGTGGTGATGAACAGAGTGTCTGAATTAAGCAGACCACTCTTACCCAGTCCAAAGATCAGGGCTTGATCCATCACCGTTATTTATCCCACTGCACCATCCCAGCTCAGAACCTGGCTATATGCAAATCAGTCTGTCCCTGGCCCAGTGCATCATGGTGGGAACAGGGCAGACTAAACTACCAAGCCAATTCTTCACCAGAAAGGAGACAAGCTACCGGGGACCGGTTTCTGGCATTTCAGCCGTCTTTGGCCCGGCTTGCTTGAATCCTGATGGTGCAGTGAGAAAGGGACATATGTCTGAGTATACCCTGCTACACCTATAGTGGCCAAAAACGATTCAGAAAAGGGGGTGGTGATGAACAGAGTGTCTGAATTAAGCAGACCACTCTTACCCAGTCCAAAGATCAGGGCTTGATCCATCACCGTTATTTATCTCACTGCACCATCCCAGCTCAGAACCTGGCTATATGCAAATCAGTCTGTCCCTGGCCCAGTGCATCATGGGAACAGGGCAGACTAAACTACCAAGCCAATTCTTCACCAGAAAGGAGACAAGCTACTGGGGACCGGTTTCTGGCATTTCAGCCGTCTTCGGTCCGGCTTGCTTGAATCCTGATGGTGCAGTGAGAAAGGGACTTATGTCTGAGTATACCCTGCCACACCTATAGTGGCCAAAAACGATTCAGAAAAGGGGGTGGTGATGAACAGAGTGTCTGAATTAAGCAGACCACTCTTACCCAGTCCAAAGATCAGGGCTTGATCCATCACCGTTATTTATCTCACTGAACCATCCCAGCTCAGAACCTGGCTATATGCAAATCAGTCTGTCCCTGGCCCAGTGCATCATGGGAACAGGGCAGACTAAACTACCAAGCCAATTCTTCACCAGAAAGGAGACAAGCTACCGGGGACACGTTTCTGGCATTTCAGCCGTCTTCGGCCCGGCTTGCTTGAATCCTGATGGTGCAGTGAGAAAGGGACTCATGTCTGAGTATACCCTGCCACACCTATAGTGGCCAAAAACGATTCAGAAAAGGGGGTGGTGATGAACAGAGTGTCTGAATTAAGCAGACCACTCTTACCCAGTCCAAAGATCAGGGCTTGATCCATCACCGTTATTTATCTCACTGCACCATCCCAGCTCAGAACCTGGCTATATGCAAATCAGTCTGTCCCTGGCCCAGTGCATCATGGGAACAGGGCAGACTAAACTACCAAGCCAATTCTTCACCAGAAAGGAGACAAGCTACTGGGGACCGGTTTCTGGCATTTCAGCCGTCTTCGGTCCGGCTTGCTTGAATCCTGATGGTGCAGTGAGAAAGGGACTTATGTCTGAGTATACCCTGCCACACCTATAGTGGCCAAAAACGATTCAGAAAAGGGGGTGGTGATGAACAGAGTGTCTGAATTAAGCAGACCACTCTTACCCAGTCCAAAGATCAGGGCTTGATCCATCACCGTTATTTATCTCACTGCACCATCCGAGCTCAGAACCTGGCTATATGCAAATCAGTCTGTCCCTGGCCCAGTGCATCATGGGAACAGGGCAGACTAAACTACCAAGCCAATTCTTCACCAGAAAGGAGACAAGCTACCGGGGACCAGTTTCTGGCACTTCAGCCGTCTTCGGCCTAGCTTGCTTGAATCCTGATGGTGCAGTGAGAAAGGGACTCATGTCTGAGTATACCCTGCCACACCTATAGTGGCCAAAAACGATTCAGAAAAGGGGGTGGTGATGAACAGAGTGTCTGAATTAAGCAGACCACTCTTACCCAGTCCAAAGATCAGGGCTTGATCCATCACCGTGATTTATCTCACTGCACCATCCCAGCTCAGAACCTGGCTATATGCAAATCAGTCTGTCCCTGGCCCAGTGCATCATGGGAACAGGGCAGACTAAACTACCAAGCCAATTCTTCACCAGAAAGGAGACAAGCTACCGGGGACCGGTTTCTGGCATTTCAGCCGTCTTCGGCCCGGCTTGCTTGAATCCTGATGGTGCAGTGAGAAAGGGACATATGTCTGAGTATACCCTGCTACACCTATAGTGGCCAAAAACGATTCAGAAAAGGGGGTGGTGATGAACAGAGTGTCTGAATTAAGCAGACCACTCTTACCCAGTCCAAAGATCAGGGCTTGATCCATCACCGTTATTTATCTCACTGCACCATCCCAGCTCAGAACCTGGCTATATGCAAATCAGTCTGTCCCTGGCCCAGTGCATCATGGGAACAGGGCAGACTAAACTACCAAGCCAATTCTTCACCAGAAAGGAGACAAGCTACCGGGATCCGGTTTCTGGCATTTCAGCCGTCTTCAGCCCGGCTTGCTTGAATCCTGATGGTCCAGTGAGAAAGGGACTCATGTCTGAGTATACCCTGCCACACCTATAGTGGCCAAAAACGATTCAGAAAAGGGGGTGGTGATGAACAGAGTGTCGGAATTAAGCAGACCACTCTTACCCAGTCCAAAGATCAGGGCTTGATCCATCACCGTTATTTATCTCACTGCACCATCCCAGCTCAGAACCTGGCTATATGCAAATCAGTCTGTCCCTGGCCCAGTGCATCATGGGAACAGGGCAGACTAAACTACCAAGCCAATTTTTCACCAGAAAGGAGACAAGCTACTGGGGACCGGTTTCTGGCATTTCAGCCGTCTTCAGCCCGGCTTGCTTGAATCCTGATGGTGCAGTGAGAAAGGGACTCATGTCTGAGTATACCCTACCACACCTATAGTGGCCAAAACGATTCAGAAAAGGGGGTGGTGATGAACAGAGTGTCTGAATTAAGCAGACCACTCTTACCCAGTCCAAAGATCAGGGCTTGATCCATCACCGTTATTTATCTCACTGCACCATCCCAACTCAGAACCTGGCTATATGCAAATCAGTCTGTCCCTGGCCCAGTGCATCATGGGAACAGGGCAGACTAAACTACCAAGCCAATTCTTCACCAGAAAGGAGACAAGCTACCGGGGACCGGTTTCTGGCATCTCAGCCGTCTTCGGCCCGGCTTGCTTGAATCCTGATGGTGCAGTGAGAAAGGGACTCATGTCTGAGTATACCCTGCCACACCTATAGTGGCCAAAAACGATTCAGAAAAGGGGGTGGTGATGAACAGAGTGTCTGAATTAAGCAGACCACTCTTACCCAGTCCAAAGATCAGGGCTTGATCCATCACCGTTATTTATCTCACTGCACCATCCCAGCTCAGAACCTGGCTATATGCAAATCAGGCTGTCCCTGGCCCAGTGCATCATGGGAACAGGGCAGACTAAACTACCAAGCCAATTCTTCACCAGAAAGGAGACAAGCTACTGGGGACCGGTTTCTGGCATTTCAGCCGTCTTCAGCCCGGCTTGCTAGAATCCTGATGGTGCAGTGAGAAAGGGACTCATGTCTGAGTATACCCTGCCACACCTATAGTGGCCAAAAACGATTCAGAAAAGGGGGTGGTGATGAACAGAGTGTCTGAATTAAGCAGACCACTCTTACCCAGTCCAAAGATCAGGGCTTGATCCATCACCGTTATTTATCCCACTGCACCATCCCAGCTCAGAACCTGGCTATATGCAAATCAGTCTGTCCCTGGCCCATTGCATCATGGGAACAGGGCAGACTAAACTACCAAGCCAATTCTTCACCAGAAAGGAGACAAGCTACCGGGGACCGGTTTCTGGCATTTCAGCCGTCTTTGGCCCGGCTTGCTTGAATCCTGATGGTGCAGTGAGAAAGGGACATATGTCTGAGTATACCCTGCTACACCTATAGTGGCCAAAAACGATTCAGAAAAGGGGGTGGTGATGAACAGAGTGTCTGAATTAAGCAGACCACTCTTACCCAGTCCAAAGATCAGGGCTTGATCCATCACCGTTATTTATCCCACTGCACCATCCCAGCTCAGAACCTGGCTATATGCAAATCAGTCTGTCCCTGGCCCAGTGCATCATGGGAACAGGGCAGACTAAACTACCAAGCCAATTCTTCACCAGAAAGGAGACAAGCTACCGGGGACCGGTTTCTGGCATTTCAGCCGTCTTTGGCCCGGCTTGCTTGAATCCTGATGGTGCAGTGAGAAAGGGACATATGTCTGAGTATACCCTGCTACACCTATAGTGGCCAAAAACGATTCAGAAAAGGGGGTGGTGATGAACAGAGTGTCTGAATTAAGCAGACCACTCTTACCCAGTCCAAAGATCAGGACTTGATCCATCACCGTTATTTATCTCACTGCACCATCCCAGCTCAGAACCTGGCTATATGCAAATCAGTCTGTCCCTGGCCCATGCATCATGGGAACAGGGCAGACTAAACTACCAAGCCAATTCTTCACCAGAAAGGAGACAAGCTACTGGGGACCGGTTTCTGGCATTTCAGCCGTCTTCGGTCCGGCTTGCTTGAATCCTGATGGTGCAGTGAGAAAGGGACTTATGTCTGAGTATACCCTGCCACACCTATAGTGGCCAAAAACGATTCAGAAAAGGGGGTGGTGATGAACAGAGTGTCTGAATTAAGCAGACCACTCTTACCCAGTCCAAAGATCAGGGCTTGATCCATCACCGTTATTTATCTCACTGCACCATCCGAGCTCAGAACCTGGCTATATGCAAATCAGTCTGTCCCTGGCCCAGTGCATCATGGGAACAGGGCAGACTAAACTACCAAGCCAATTTTTCACCAGAAAGGAGACAAGCTACGGGGGCCAGTTTCTGGCACTTCAGCCGTCTTCGGCCTGGCTTGCTTGAATCCTGATGGTGCAGTGAGAAAGGGACTCATGTCTGAGTATACCCTGCCACACCTATAGTGGCCAAAAACGATTCAGAAAAGGGGGTGGTGATGAACAGAGTGTCTGAATTAAGCAGACCACTCTTACCCAGTCCAAAGATCAGGGCTTGATCCATCACCGTGATTTATCTCACTGCACCATCCCAGCTCAGAACCTGGCTATATGCAAATCAGTCTGTCCCTGGCCCAGTGCATCATGGGAACAGGGCAGACTAAACTACCAAGCCAATTCTTCACCAGAAAGGAGACAAGCTACCGGGGACCGGTTTCTGGCATTTCAGCCGTCTTCGGCCCGGCTTGCTTGAATCCTGATGGTGCAGTGAGAAAGGGACATATGTCTGAGTATACCCTGCTACACCTATAGTGGCCAAAAACGATTCAGAAAAGGGGGTGGTGATGAACAGAGTGTCTGAATTAAGCAGACCACTCTTACCCAGTCCAAAGATCAGGGCTTGATCCATCACCGTTATTTATCTCACTGCACCATCCCAGCTCAGAACCTGGCTATATGCAAATCAGTCTGTCCCTGGTCCAGTGCATCATGGGAACAGGGCAGACTAAACTACCAAGCCAATTCTTCACCAGAAAGGAGACAAGCTACCGGGATCCGGTTTCTGGCATTTTAGCCGTCTTCAGCCCGGCTTGCTTGAATCCTGATGGTGCAGTGAGAAAGGGACTCATGTCTGAGTATACCCTGCCACACCTATAGTGGCCAAAAACGATTTAGAAAAGGGGGTGGTGATGAACAGAGTGTCTGAATTAAGCAGACCACTCTTACCCAGTCCAAAGATCAGGGCTTGATCCATCACCGTTATTTATCTCACTGCACCATCCCAGCTCAGAACCTGGCTATATGCAAATCAGTCTGTCCCTGGCCCAGTGCATCATGGGAACAGGGCAGACTAAACTAGCAAGCCAATTATTCACCAGAAAGGAGACAAGCTACTGGGGACCGGTTTCTGGCATTTCAGCCGTCTTCAGCCCGGCTTGCTTGAATCCTGATGGTGCAGTGAGAAAGGGACTCATGTCTGAGTATACCCTGCCACACCTATAGTGGCCAAAACGATTCAGAAAAGGGGGTGGTGATGAACAGAGTGTCTGAATTAAGCAGACCACTCTTACCCAGTCCAAAGATCAGGGCTTGATCCATCACCGTTATTTATCTCACTGCACCATCCCAGCTCAGAACCTGGCTATATGCAAATCAGGCTGTCCCTGGCCCAGTGCATCATGGGAACAGGGCAGACTAAACTACCAAGCCAATTCTTCACCAGAAAGGAGACAAGCTACTGGGGACCGGTTTCTGGCATTTCAGCCGTCTTCAGCCCGGCTTGCTAGAATCCTGATGGTGCAGTGAGAAAGGGACTCATGTCTGAGTATACCCTGCCACACCTATAGTGGCCAAAAACGATTCAGAAAAGGGGGTGGTGATGAACAGAGTGTCTGAATTAAGCAGACCACTCTTACCCAGTCCAAAGATCAGGGCTTGATCCATCACCGTTATTTATCCCACTGCACCATCCCAGCTCAGAACCTGGCTATATGCAAATCAGTCTGTCCCTGGCCCATTGCATCATGGGAACAGGGCAGACTAAACTACCAAGCCAATTCTTCACCAGAAAGGAGACAAGCTACCGGGGACCGGTTTCTGGCATTTCAGCCGTCTTTGGCCCGGCTTGCTTGAATCCTGATGGTGCAGTGAGAAAGGGACATATGTCTGAGTATACCCTGCTACACCTATAGTGGCCAAAAACGATTCAGAAAAGGGGGTGGTGATGAACAGAGTGTCTGAATTAAGCAGACCACTCTTACCCAGTCCAAAGATCAGGGCTTGATCCATCACCGTTATTTATCCCACTGCACCATCCCAGCTCAGAACCTGGCTATATGCAAATCAGTCTGTCCCTGGCCCAGTGCATCATGGGAACAGGGCAGACTAAACTACCAAGCCAATTCTTCACCAGAAAGGAGACAAGCTACCGGGGACCGGTTTCTGGCATTTCAGCCGTCTTTGGCCCGGCTTGCTTGAATCCTGATGGTGCAGTGAGAAAGGGACATATGTCTGAGTATACCCTGCTACACCTATAGTGGCCAAAAACGATTCAGAAAAGGGGGTGGTGATGAACAGAGTGTCTGAATTAAGCAGACCACTCTTACCCAGTCCAAAGATCAGGACTTGATCCATCACCGTTATTTATCTCACTGCACCATCCCAGCTCAGAACCTGGCTATATGCAAATCAGTCTGTCCCTGGCCCATGCATCATGGGAACAGGGCAGACTAAACTACCAAGCCAATTCTTCACCAGAAAGGAGACAAGCTACTGGGGACCGGTTTCTGGCATTTCAGCCGTCTTCGGTCCGGCTTGCTTGAATCCTGATGGTGCAGTGAGAAAGGGACTTATGTCTGAGTATACCCTGCCACACCTATAGTGGCCAAAAACGATTCAGAAAAGGGGGTGGTGATGAACAGAGTGTCTGAATTAAGCAGACCACTCTTACCCAGTCCAAAGATCAGGGCTTGATCCATCACCGTTATTTATCTCACTGCACCATCCGAGCTCAGAACCTGGCTATATGCAAATCAGTCTGTCCCTGGCCCAGTGCATCATGGGAACAGGGCAGACTAAACTACCAAGCCAATTTTTCACCAGAAAGGAGACAAGCTACGGGGGCCAGTTTCTGGCACTTCAGCCGTCTTCGGCCTGGCTTGCTTGAATCCTGATGGTGCAGTGAGAAAGGGACTCATGTCTGAGTATACCCTGCCACACCTATAGTGGCCAAAAACGATTCAGAAAAGGGGGTGGTGATGAACAGAGTGTCTGAATTAAGCAGACCACTCTTACCCAGTCCAAAGATCAGGGCTTGATCCATCACCGTGATTTATCTCACTGCACCATCCCAGCTCAGAACCTGGCTATATGCAAATCAGTCTGTCCCTGGCCCAGTGCATCATGGGAACAGGGCAGACTAAACTACCAAGCCAATTCTTCACCAGAAAGGAGACAAGCTACCGGGGACCGGTTTCTGGCATTTCAGCCGTCTTCGGCCCGGCTTGCTTGAATCCTGATGGTGCAGTGAGAAAGGGACATATGTCTGAGTATACCCTGCTACACCTATAGTGGCCAAAAACGATTCAGAAAAGGGGGTGGTGATGAACAGAGTGTCTGAATTAAGCAGACCACTCTTACCCAGTCCAAAGATCAGGGCTTGATCCATCACCGTTATTTATCTCACTGCACCATCCCAGCTCAGAACCTGGCTATATGCAAATCAGTCTGTCCCTGGTCCAGTGCATCATGGGAACAGGGCAGACTAAACTACCAAGCCAATTCTTCACCAGAAAGGAGACAAGCTACCGGGATCCGGTTTCTGGCATTTTAGCCGTCTTCAGCCCGGCTTGCTTGAATCCTGATGGTGCAGTGAGAAAGGGACTCATGTCTGAGTATACCCTGCCACACCTATAGTGGCCAAAAACGATTTAGAAAAGGGGGTGGTGATGAACAGAGTGTCTGAATTAAGCAGACCACTCTTACCCAGTCCAAAGATCAGGGCTTGATCCATCACCGTTATTTATCTCACTGCACCATCCCAGCTCAGAACCTGGCTATATGCAAATCAGTCTGTCCCTGGCCCAGTGCATCATGGGAACAGGGCAGACTAAACTAGCAAGCCAATTATTCACCAGAAAGGAGACAAGCTACTGGGGACCGGTTTCTGGCATTTCAGCCGTCTTCAGCCCGGCTTGCTTGAATCCTGATGGTGCAGTGAGAAAGGGACTCATGTCTGAGTATACCCTGCCACACCTATAGTGGCCAAAACGATTCAGAAAAGGGGGTGGTGATGAACAGAGTGTCTGAATTAAGCAGACCACTCTTACCCAGTCCAAAGATCAGGGCTTGATCCATCACCGTTATTTATCTCACTCCACCATCCCAACTCAGAACCTGGCTATATGCAAATCAGTCTGTCCCTGGCCCAGTGCATCATGGGAACAGGGCAGACTAAACTACCAAGCCAATTCTTCACCAGAAAGGAGACAAGCTACCGGGGACCGGTTTCTGGCATTTCAGCCGTCTTCGGCCCGGCTTGCTTGAATCCTGATGGTGCAGTGAGAAAGGGACTCATGTCTGAGTATACCCTGCCACACCTATAGTGGCCAAAAACGATTCAGAAAAGGGGGTGGTGATGAACAGAGTGTCTGAATTAAGCAGACCACTCTTACACAGTCCAAAGATCAGGGCTTGATCCATCACCGTTATTTATCTCACTGCACCATCCCAGCTCAGAACCTGGCTATATGCAAATCAGTCTGTCCCTGGCCCAGTGCATCATGGGAACAGGGCAGACTGAACTACCAAGCCAATTCTTCACCAGAAAGGAGACAAGCTACTGGGGACCGGTTTCTGGCATTTCAGCCGTCTTCGGCCCGGCTTGCTTGAATCCTGATGGTGCAGTGAGAAAGGGACTCATGTCTGAGTATACCCTGCCACACCTATAGTGGCCAAAAACGATTCAGAAAAGGGGGTGGTGATGAACAGAGTGTCTGAATTAAGCAGACCACTCTTACCCAGTCCAAAGATCAGGGCTTGATCCATCACCGTTATTTATCTCACTGCACCATCCCAGCTCAGAACCTGGCTATATGCAAATCAGTCTGTCCCTGGCCCAGTGCATCATGGGAACAGGGCAGACTAAACTACCAAGCCAATTCTTCACCAGAAAGGAGACAAGCTACCGGGGACCGGTTTCTGGCATTTCAGCCGTCTTCGACCCGGCTTGCTTGAATCCTGATGGTGCAGTGAGAAAGGGACTCATGTCTGAGTATACCCTGCCACACCTATAGTGGCCAAAAACGATTCAGAAAAGGGGGTGGTGATGAACAGAGTGTCTGAATTAAGCAGACCACTCTTACCCAGTCCAAAGATCAGGGCTTGATCCATCACCGTTATTTATCTCACTGCACCATCCCAGCTCAGAACCTGGCTATATGCAAATCAGTCTGTCCCTGGCCCAGTGCATCATGGGAACAGGTCAGACTAAACTACCAAGCCAATTTTTCACCAGAAAGGAGACAAGCTACTGGGGACCGGTTTCTGGTATTTCAGCCGTCTTCAGCCCGGCTTGCTTGAATCCTGATGGTGCAGTGAGAAAGGGACTCATGTCTGAGTATACCCTGCCAGACCTATAGTGGCCAAAAACGATTCAGAAAAGGGGGTGGTGATGAACAGAGTGTCTGAATTAAGCAGACCACTCTTACCCAGTCCAAAGATCAGGGCTTGATCCATCACCGTTATTTATCTCACTGCACCATCCCAACTCAGAACCTGGCTATATGCAAATCAGTCTGTCCCTGGCCCAGTGCATCATGGGAACAGGGCAGACTAAACTACCAAGCCAATTCTTCACCAGAAAGGAGACAAGTTACCGGGGACCGGTTTCTGGCATTTCAGCCGTCTTCGGCCCGGCTTGCTTGAATCCTGATGGTGCAGTGAGAAAGGGACTCATGTCTGAGTATACCCTGCCACACCTATAGTGGCCAAAAACGATTCAGAAAAGGGGGTGGTGATGAACAGAGTGTCTGAATTAAGCAGACCACTCTTACACAGTCCAAAGATCAGGGCTTGATCCATCACCGTTATTTATCTCACTGCACCATCCCAGCTCAGAACCTGGCTATATGCAAATCAGTCTGTCCCTGGCCCAGTGCATCATGGGAACAGAGCAGACTAAACTACCAAGCCAATTCTTCACCAGAAAGGAGACAAGCTACCGGGGACCGGTTTCTGGCATTTCAGCCGTCTTCGGCCCGGATTGCTTGAATCCTGATGGTGCAGTGAGAAAGGGACTCATGTCTGAGTATACCCTGCCACACCTATAGTGGCCAAAAACGATTCAGAAAAGGGGGTGGTGATGAACAGAGTGTCTCAATTAAGCAGACCACTCTTACCCAGTCCAAAGATCAGGGCTTGATCCATCACCATTATTTATCTCACTGCACCATCCCAGCTCAGAACCTGGCTATATGCAAATCAGTCTGACCCTGGCCCAGTGCATCATGGGAACAGGGCAGACTAAACTACCAAGCCAATTCTTCACCAGAAAGGAGACAAGCTACTGGGGACCGGTTTCTGGCATTTCAGCCGTCTTCGGCCCAGCTTGCTTGAATCCTGATGGTGCAGTGAGAAAGGGACTCATGTCTGAGTATACCCTGCCACACCTATAGTGGCCAAAAACGATTCAGAAAAGGGGGTGGTGATGAACAGAGTGTCTGAATTAAGCAGACCCCTCTTACCCAGTCCAAAGATCAGGGCTTGATCCATCACCGTTATTTATCTCACTGCACCATCCCAGCTCAGAACCTGGCTATATGCAAATCAGTCTGTCCCTGGCCCAGTGTATCATGGGAACAGGGCAGACTAAACTACAAAGCCAATTCTTCACCAGAAAGGAGACAAGCTACCGGGGACCGGTTTCTGGCATTTCAGCCGTCTTCGGCCCGGCTTGCTTGAATCCTGATGGTGCAGTGAGAAAGGGACTCATGTCTGAGTATACCCTGCCACACCTATAGTGGCCAGAAACGATTCAGAAAAGGGGGTGGTGATGAACAGAGTGTCTGAATTAAGCAGACCACTCTTACCTAGTCCAAAGATCAGGGCTTGATCCATCACCGTTATTTATCTCACTGCACCATCCCAGCTCAGAACCTGGCTATATGCAAATCAGTCTGTCCCTGGCCCAGTGCATCATGGGAACAGGGCAGACTAAACTACCAAGCCAATTCTTTACCAGAAAGGAGACAAGCTACCAGGGACCGGTTTCTGGCATTTCAGCCGTCTTCGGCCCGGCTTGCTTGAACCCTGATGGTGCAGTGAGAAAGGGACTCATGTCTGAGTATACCCTGCCACACCTATAGTGGCAAAAAACGATTCAGAAAAGGGGGTGGTGATGAACAGAGTGTCTGAATTAAGCAGACCACTCTTACCCAGTCCAAAGATCAGGGCTTGATCCATCACCGTTATTTAACTCACTGCACCATCCCAGCTCAGAACCTGGCTATATGCAAATCAGTCTGTCCCGGGCCCAGTGCATCATGGGAACAGGGCAGACTAAACTACCAAGCCAATTCTTCACCAGAAAGGAGACAAGCTACGGGGACCGGTTTCTGGCATTTCAGCCATCTTCGGCCCGGCTTGCTTGAATCCTGATGGTGCAGTGAGAAAGGGACTCATGTCTGAGTATACCCTGCCACACCTATAGTGCCAAAAACGATTCAGAAAAGGGGGTGGTGATGAACAGTGTCTGAATTAAGCAGGCCACTCTTACCCAGTCCAATAACCAGGGCTTGATCCATCACCGTTATTTATCTCACTGCACCATCCCAGCTCAGAACCTGGCTATATGCAAATCAGTCTGTCCCTGGCCCAGTGCATCATGGGAACAGGGCAGACTAAACTATCAAGCCAATTCCTCACCAGAAAGGAGACAAGCTACCGGGGACCGGTTTCTGGCATTTCAGCCGTCTTCGGCCCGGCTTGCTTGAATCCTGATGGTGCAGTGAGAAAGGGACTCATGTCTGAGAATACTCTGCCACACCTATAGTGGCCAAAAACGATTCAGAAAAGGGGGGGTGATGAACAGAGTGTCTGAATTAAGCAGACCACTCTTAGCCAGTCCAAAGATCAGGGCTTGATCCATCACCGTTATTTATCTCACTGCACCATCCCAGCTCAGAACCTGGCTATATGCAAATCAGTCTGTCCCTGGCCCAGTGCATCATGGGAACAGGGCAGACTAAACTACCAAGCCAATTCTTCACCAGAAAGGAGACAAGCTACCGGGGACCGGTTTCTGGCATTTAAACCATCTTCAGCCCGGCTTGCTTGAATCCTGATGGTGCAGTGAGAAAGGGACTCATGTCTGAGTATACCCTGCCACACCTATAGTGCCCAAAAACGATTCAGAAAAGGGGGTGGTGATGAACAGAGTGTCTGAATTAAGCAGACCACTCTTACCCAGTCCAAAGATCAGGGCTTGATCCATCACCGTTATTTATCTAACTGCACCATCCCAGCTCAGAACCTGGCTATATGCAAACCAGTCTGTCCCTGGCCCAGTGCATCATGGGAACAGGGCAGACTAAACTACCAAGCCAATTCTTCACCAGAAAGGATACAAGCTACCGGGGACCGGTTTCTGGCATTTCAGCCGTCTTCGGCCCGGCTTGCTTGAATCCTGATGGTGCAGTGAGAAAGGGACTCATGTCTGAGTATACCCTGCCACACCTATAGTGGCCAAAATTGATTCAGAAAAGGGGGTGGTGATGAACAGAGTGTCTGAATTAAGCAGACCACTCTTACCCAGTCCAAAGATCAGGGCTTGATCCATCACCGTTATTTATCTCACTGCACCATCCCAGCTCAGAACCTGGCTATATGCAAATCAGTCTGTCCCTGGCCCAGTGCATCATGGGAACAGGGCAGACTAAACTACCAAGCCAATTCTTCACCAGAAAGGAGACAAGCTACCGGGGACCAGTTTCTGGCACTTCAGCCGTCTTCGGCCCGGCTTGCTTGAATCCTGATGGTGCAGTGAGAAAGGGACTTATGTCTGAGTATACCCTGCCACACCTATAGTGGCCAAAAACGATTCAGAAAAGGGGGTGGTGATGAACAGAGTGTCTGAATTAAGCAGACCACTCTTACCCAGTCCAAAGATCAGGGCTTGATCCATCACCGTTATTTATCTCACTGCACCATCCCAGCTCAGAACCTGGCTGTATGCAAATCAGTCTGTCCCTGGCCCAGTGCATCATGGGAACAGGGCAGACTAAACTACCAAGCCAATTCTTCACCAGAAAGGAGACAAGCTACCGGGGACCGGTTTCTGGCATTTCTGCCGTCTTCGGCCCGGCTTGCTTGAATCCTGATGGTGCAGTGAGAAAGGGACTCATGTCTGAGTATACCCTGCCACACCTATAGTGGCCAAAAACGATTCAGAAAAGGGGGTGGTGATGAACAGAGTGTCTTAATTAAGCAGACCACTCTTACCCAGTCCAAAGATCAGGGCTTGATCCATCACCGTTATTTATCTCACTGCACCATCCCAGCTCAGAACCTGGCTATATGCAAATCAGTCTGTCCCTGGCCCAGTGCATCATGGAAACAGGGCAGACTAAACTACCAAGCCAATTCTTCACCAGAAAGGAGACAAGCTACCGGGGACCGGTTTCTGGCATTTCAGCCGTCTTCGGCCCGGCTTGCTTGAATCCTGATGGTGCAGTGAGAAAGGGACTCATGTCAAGTCAAGTCAAGTCAAGATATTTATATAGCGCACTACATACCCAGAGGGTCTCAAGGCGCTTGAAGAAGGGTGGGGAATTACTTGTCGAATATCCACGTTTTAAGTTGCTTTCTGAATGCAAGGTGGTTCTGAGTAAGGCGAAGGTGAGTGGGAAGTGAGTTCCAGGTTTTAGCTGCAAGGTAGGAGAAGGATCTACCTCCCATGGTGGTTTTGTTGATGCGCGGTACAGTGGCAAGGGCTTGGTTGGAGGATCGTAGCTGGCGGGAGGGGGTGTAGAAGGACAGTCGTGTGTTGAGGCATTCAGGTCCAATTTCGTAAAGTGCTTTGTGTGCGTGGGTTAGGAGGCGGAAAGTGATCCTCTTATTGACGGGGAGCCAGTGGAGGTTTTTCAGGTGACCAGAGATGTGTTCTTTACGCGGGATGTCTAATATGAGCCTGGCTGAAGCGATCTGGATGTGTTGGAGTTTTTTCTGGAGTTTAGCGGTGGTACCGGCGTATAGGGTGTTTCCGTAGTCCAGGCGGCTCGTGACCAGAGCGTGGGTGACCGTTTTTCTAGTTTCGGTGGGGATCCAGCGAAATGTTTTTTTGAGCATGCGAAGAATGTTGAAGCAAGATGAAGAAACGGCGTTGACTTGTCTGTTCATCGAGAGTGAGAAGTCCAGGATGACGCCCAAGTTCCGTGCGTGGTCCGTCGGGATGGGTGCTTTCCCAAGGGCCTCTGGCCACCAAGAGTCGTCCCAGGCGGAGGGGGAGGTGCCTAGGATGAGGACTTCTGTTTTGTCTGAGTTCAGTTTCAGACGGCTGTGCTTCATCCATTCGGCTACTTCTTTCATTCCTTCGTGTAGGTTGGTTTTGGCAGTGTTAGGGTCTCTGGTGAGTGATAGGATCAGTTGAGTGTCATCGGCGTAGGAGATGATGTTGAGGTTGTGTTGGCGTGCGATGACCGCGAGGGGGCTCATGTATACGTTAAAGAGGGTGGGGCTGAGAGAAGATCCTTGTGGTACGCCGCAGATGACTTCCGTGGCCTCTGACTTAAATGGTGGAAGGCGGACTCTCTGGGTTCTTCCGGTAAGGAACGAGGTGATCCATTCCAGTGCTTTTCCTTGGATTCCGATGTTTCTGAGGCGCTGTAAAAGGGTGCTATGACAGACTGTGTCGAAGGCAGCGGAGAGGTCGAGGAGGATGAGGGCGACTGTGTCTCCATTGTCCAGTAGAGTTCGAATGTCGTCTGTAGCTGCGATGAGGGCGGTTTCAGTGCTGTGTTTGGCTCGGAAGCCGGACTGTGATGAGTCGAGGGATTTGTTGGTTTCGAGGAAGGCGGCGAGTTGGTTGTTGACCGCTTTCTCGATGACTTTGGCCGGGAATGGAAGGAGCGAGATAGGGCGGTAATTTTTGAGTTCGTTGGGGTCAGCTGAGGGTTTCTTCAGGAGGGCGCTGAGTTCGGAGTGTTTCCAACTTTCCGGGAAGGTTGCGGAGTTGAGGGAGCAGTTGATGACGTCTCGGAGGTGCGGTGCTATAATGGAGTCTGCTTTGTTAAAGATGTGGTGAGGGCATGGGTCTGTGGGGGATCCTGAGTGGATAGAGTTCATCAGACGGATGGTGTCCTCAGTGGAGATTGGGTTCCAGTCATTGAGGATGTTCATGGGGGGTGGGGGTCCTGCAGAGGGTAGGGTGGGTTGGTCTTCGGGTCGGTTGTCGAAGCTGTTGTGGATGTCAGCAATTTTGTTGTGGAAGAATGAGGCCAGTGAATCGCAGAGGGTTTGGGAGGGGGTGATGTCGTTGGAGTTGGCTGAGGGATTGGTAAACTCTTTGACGATGTTGAATAATTCCTTGCTGTTGTGGGCGTTGTTATCTAGTCGGTCTTTGAATGCGGCTTTCTTGGCAGACCGGATTAGTTGGTGGTGTATGCGGGTGGCGTTTTTGAAGGCGTCCTTGGTGCTGGTGTTTGGGTCTTTTTTCCAAGCCTTCTCAAGGGAGCGACAGAGTTTTTTGGATTTCTTAAGGTCATCGTTGAACCAGGAGGCCTTCTTGCTGCCTAGTTTGATATGTCGTTTTTTAAGTGGTGCTAGGATGTTGGCGCTGTTGGATAACCATTGGGTGAGGTTAGTGGCTGCTTGGTCGGGGTTTGAGGAGTGTGTAGGGGGGTTTTGGAGAAGCGATGAGGAGATCTGGTCGATGGTGATTCTGTTCCAGTTTCTACGCAGAGTGGGTAGAGGATGGTTGTTGGTAGGGGTCTTGTTGTAGGTAAAGTGAACGCAGCTGTGGTCCGTCCAATGGAGAGTTGTGGTGTGGCTGAAGGAGACATGTTTGCTGGAGGTGAAGATAGGGTCGAGTGTGTGACCTGCGATGTGGGTGGGGGTGGTGACAAGTTGTTTAAGTCCGAGGTTGGCGAGGTTGTCCAAAAGGGTGGTGGTGTTGCGGTCGTTGTTCTTTTCAAGGTGAAAGTTGAGGTCTCCCAGAAGGATGTAATCCTCGGAGGGGAGCGCGTGTGGAGTGATGAAGTCCGTGATGTCTTCACTGAATTGTGCGCGGGGACCTGGTGGCCTGTAGAGGAGGGTGCCTCTGAGTGTGGTCTTGGGGTCGATGTGGATCTGGAAGTGAAGGTGTTCAGTGTTGGCGAGATTGACGTCTGAGCTGGTTGAGATGCGGATGGATTTCTTATGGACGATAGCGATGCCTCCTCCTGTTTGGCCGGTGCGGTCCTTGCGAATGATCTTATAACCTTCCGGGATGGCAATGGTGATGTCTGGGGCTGACGTGGTGTTCATCCATGTTTCTGTTAGGAAAGCGACATCCGGGGCGATGGTGTCAAGTAGATTCCAGAGGTCGATGGCGTGCCTGTGGACCGAGCGGGTGTTGAGCAGGATGAATTGTAGGTAGTTGGGGTCGGATATCTGTAGTGTGTTTGTAGATGAGGAGTTGTTCTTGTTGCCGTCGAACTTGCAGGAGTAGCAGGAGAAGGGTCCATGGAGGTGTCCGGGAGCGGCTTGAACGCAGTTGGGGAGTCGGCCGGGGTTAAGGGCTAGGAGGGTGGAGGCGTCGTAGGTAATGCGGGATGGCTGGGCATAGCGAGGACCAGGGGCTCTGGCGCTGGGCGCGGTCCAGGCGCGGACGGGCGTAGACGGGCTTACCCTTGGCGCACCTTTGGCGCGACTGGGGCGCGATCGCTGCGCGTGAACGCTGCACGGAAGCTCATCTGTCATATATGGTTGGGGAAAGGGGGAGGGGCGAGGGCGGCTCAGCTGGGAGGCGGGGCGGGCTCACGAGGACGCAGACCGAGGACAACAACCAAATAAACAAAATGGCAGTGGGGGGAGGGCAGAGCACAGCGCCGGGGGTAAACGCGCACTAAAGTTGAATTAATGACAGCGGAAGCGAGGCGGATCAGCGCCCAGAGCAATACAATACAGACACACTTTTAAATATACAATACAGTTGCAGCAGAAGCGAGGCGAAGCAGCGCCCAGAGCAATACAATACAGACACACTTTTAAATATACAATACAGTTGCAGCAGAAGCGAGGCGAAGCAGCGTTCAGAGCAATACAATACAGACACACTTTTAAATATACAATACAGTTGTTCAGAAAAGGGGGTGGTGATGAATCTTTAATCACCTTATACGAAAAGATGTCCAAGTTATCCTTTGGCATTAATGGACAAAAAGTTTATTTTGGTCTGAAGGATGTTTTAGCTGATTCAAAGATGTTGATGCCGGCATGTTTAGCTGCCATTTCTGTATTCCACATATCCTCATCACTTCCCCCATCCTTGTCCAAGGGAGTATGAGGCCCCGCTCGTAGCTGGTGAATTTTAAAGCTACATGGGCAGCGCAGCAGGGGTGTTCTTCACGTCAGGCTGCAATTATGAGGTGACGACTTCCCACTCCACTTCCACTCGGGCCGCAAAAGTGCTAAGGGATAGGTTTGGAGTGGGAAGTCGTCACCTCATAATTGCAGCCCGACGTGAAGAACACCCCTGCCGCGCTGCCCATGTAGCTTTAAAATTCACCAGCTACGAGCGGGGCCTCATACTCCCGAGCGGTCGCCGGGTGAGGTGAGGTCTTCACCCACACAAAGCTGGGAAGAAGATTACTTTCTCTCCTTCCAGTGGGCATACTATTGTGATGTTTCCTGGTAGATATGTAACTTTTTTTGAGTATATCCTTTGTTGTGTTTTCACTTCACACATCACTCATAGTTGCAGTAGCTTTTCTATTCATGGTCCTGAAGAAAGCTCGGGCAATGTCCCATAGGCTGAAACATGTCGACCGACCTGCACAGCGCAAAGAGGTAGTCTTACTACTGGGCGTGGTTTTATCCTTTGACACACAGATTGCGCTTTGAATGTTATACAGCGCCTGCGTAGTCAATTTTAATTTCATTTTTCATCACTGTCACTTGAGCACTACACTTCAGCAAATATCACTTCATAATGGATATCATGGCTAGACTTCTGACATCCAGTTTTTCATCGGCACTATATGGTCGGTTGAGACATGGAGTGATCAGTGAACATCCCACATGACGCGAATTCCACCATATGGGTGGTCTGATGGGATTTTTTTTCTAGCCAATGGTCTCAACGGCACATGTTCGCACACGCATCCACAGGTGCATATTCGCCATTACAGCTACACACTTTCTCCAGACCTTGTCTGCTCTGTTGTGTGTTTTGTATCACTGAAGATGTCCAACGCCGCCTCCATGCGTTCACGCACCCACTCCTCAGCCATCGTTTTTACTTTTAGGAATAATTTTATCCTCTTTGAATCCCACTGCCGCTATATATATATATATTACCTACTGGCGGTCTCCAGTAGGTAGTTATAATTAGGATCTAGTTTCCATAGGAAATCCGCAACATTCTTTTGGGAATAACTTTGGCGCCGGTTGACAAATCTTCGAGAATTTCTCAAAGAAGATGACCCGCTCCGCTTCTTCCATGAACGCTTTGGGGGGATTCGTCAAGTGGGGGCTGAGAAAAAAGGGGGGTCTCAAAACGTGTTTTCCCCATGTTATTTTCCATAGGACGATTAGACACGGCTATAGCCCGAAAGGCTGAACGGAATTACAAGAAATTTGGCAAAATGGTAGAGTCTGATTCGCAGATCACGCTTTTGCTTAAATGGTGTAAATCCCTCCAGTAGTTCCTGAGAAAATCAAAAGGGAAAAAAATATGTATCTATAAGCACTTACCGTACGCGTACGGGACGCGTACCTTCCCATGCACGAGCTGCATGCTGATTGGCTGTCAACTGTCTGTCAACACTCCAAACCAGAAATAGTGGCAGCCATCTTGTGCCTCGGTAGACTGAGGCACAAGATAGCAGAAAAACAAACATGTAGAACACAAAAAGGGGGCTGGGTAGAAACACCCTGACCCCCTAGGCCTGCCCAGGTGGTCCCACAAGGACCCCCAAGGCCCCAATTTTTTTTTTTTTTTAACCCAGCCTGTTTTTTTTCAAATTACCCCCGGGGGGACCAAATTGCGGGGGCATAGTGATAAAGAAGTGTGCCCTGGGGACTGCCGCCCCCCGGGGCAAAGCAACGCAGCTCCCTGGCGCATACTGGAGGCTCTTGGTGGGCTAGTTGGCCCCCAGGGACTCCCAGTATGCAAGGGGAATTAGTTCCCCCTCTGCAAACGCACCAGGGGTCTGCGTTGCAGAGAGGTGTAAAAAGGGGCATAGCCTCATTACACCTCTCTGCAATGCAGCCCCCTGGCGCATACTGGAGGTTCCAGGTCAGCTAGAAATTCACTGAAAAACCATAGGTTTCACACCAGTTATAGTTAGCTAGTCGTTTTACTCATACAAAACCTTTGAAATTCCCCCGTTATAGTTAGTTCAGCTAACTATAACTCGCGCGCCCGCAATGCACTGCTGAAGACGTCACATATTTCATCACTCATGACATGGTTAGTGACATCACTCATGAAATCACTGATGACATCTCAAATGATGGCATCTCAAATGACATCACTGATGACATCATCCTTGTGAAAGAGTGGCAGACCTCCTCTCACTCTAATATAACCTTTGATACACACATTCAAAAATAGAAACAGAAATTTTCAAGAAAATGGAGATACCAATACCAGTTACAACAACCTATTCGAACATTTACTTCCACATCCACTCATTCACCAACAGTTCTATATAGTCACTCATACATGTACTCAATCATCATATGTACTCATACACCTATACATCCTGTTACACACCGATACTCATCCATAGAGTTACTTACACACATACTCAACATCCATTTACTTGCATATACAGCTATACACACAAACATACACATACTGACTCTCTTAAACGATCACTTATAGAAACACATACTTAGTTATACTGGAACTCTTTGAATCTCTAACTCTCATATATACTCACTTATATACACCAATACTCACATATAGTAGTTTAACACATATGCACTTATTCATAAAGACAGTATTGAGACAGTCATTCACTCTCTAACACACCTATACCCACACTCATCCACCCATACAGTCCTGCACACATGCTGTCTTCAAAACACATATAAACAGTGAGTCACTCATTAATGCATCTATGTGCTAAGTAATATCCCCCACCAAACCATTTAAACACTCAGACACTCATACTGATACTCAAAAAACCAACTGATAACCTATATAGACACTCATGTAGCTACTCACCAACCCATGCAGCCACTTATTAAAAAATGTGTGAGACTGATACAGATATTTACATATTTAAACATTACTCACTAACCCATGTATTCACTAAGATACAATAGATCAGTCAGTTATACGATCAATTTTACAAAAAGGTCATCCATTTAGACGCTTACCCATTTATTCTTCCATCGACCTTTAGATATACATATATAAAAAATATTTATTTTTCAGAAAGACACACATCCACTGGATGATGATGTCACCAGTGATGTCATTTGATATGCCACCAGTGATGTCATGAGTGATGTCACTGACCATGTCATGAGTGATGTAATATGTGACGTCATCAGCAGTGCATTGCGGGCACGCGAGTTATAGTTAGCTGAACTAACTATAACGGGGGAATTTCAAAGGTTTTGTATGAGTAAAATGACCAGCTAACTATAACTGGTGTGAAACCTATGTTTTGTTCAGTGACTTTCAAAGGTTTTTAAAATGCTAATTCCTAACTATAACGTGTTTGAAACCTATGGTTTTTTCAGTGAAAATATAATATATATATATATATATATATATATATATATATATATATATATATATATATAAAACAAAATTCAGCTTAAAACTATGCATTTAAAACTAAATGCATTCTTACAATGACTGAAATCCCAACTAATAGGCAGAACACCACCCCTGCAAAAGGAGACCCAGCTATAACTACTATTTGTTCTGTAGTGAGTCATTATCGACTAACACCATCCCTTCCTATTTTAGAAAGATAAAGAAGGGCATTAAGGCCTAATTAAGATCAGGAATTCTCCCAAACTTCAGCACACTGTACTGGAACAATCAAGCTTGAAAATTCAAAGAAAGCAACACAGGTCTAACTCTGAATTGAGTAGCCTGAAACAAAATTAGATAGAACCATTTCTTAAGTTAATACAGTCTTTATATCAGACCTTGGAGACATAATAATAACTGTAAAGGATAAGGTGACGCAAATGGCAGAACAATTCGTATGAATTCCTTGAAGAAGAACTCGCACTCCGATGTGTCTGAAAGTGAACAAAGTTGAATGAAAGTGGGTAGGTGCTATCTGGTGATTCCTCCTGAGTAAGAGGAAAATTAAATGATTCCTGTAGCGTTATTCCAAAAGTGAACAATGTCCCCAAAAGCACTCAAAACTATGACGTTTAGAAACACGTAATTGACCATTTTTTTAAAAGTTCCTTTGAATGAAGTTTTATTTGAATTTTCTTGAGATTTTTTTACTTTTCATGATGTTGTTTTCACATCAATAATTTTCCCATTTATATATCCCTTGCCCAATGCATTTCGGGCACTAAGCCCTTCATCAGGGGCCTCATATTCTGTCAGAAAAAGATATACACAACATTGAAATAAAACAGTCATTGACATATTGTTAAACATTATATGAACATTTTAACATGCAAATTTGTGTTGGTATATTAACCTTGTATCCCAGGGTGTAAAATTCATGAACAGAAAAAAGTGTGGAACAATCCAATAGTGAGTATATAATTCCTGAAAGGAAAATCAAACTGAAAAAAGGGAGGGTCAATTGGTGCATAAAAATAAAAATTAAAATGAAGAAAGTGTTAATCATGAACCGAAATGTGGTCACATCGACTCAGTGATTTCAAATCATGCAAGCAACTAAGTAGATCTTGCAGCATAGCGGAAAACCGTTGTTCGTACCTTTAACCTGTTGGGATGGTTGGTTTGAATTCACAACTGGTTACGAGATACCAATATAATTAGTGGCGCTTATTTATATCTGGAATGTGCAAGAGAATAAAATAAAGCATTTATTGTGGTGAAAAAACACGTACTCAGTTGAAGGTGATGAGCCATATAAGAATCTAACTGACGGGCATTTCAAAGAGTGACTCGTACATCTGGAGTTTCGAAAAAAGTCTTGTTGTCTACAAAAATGTAGGAAAGGTACATAGGTTAATGTGCACCTTGATAATGAAATAATGTCAAATTACAAGCGGTTGAAAACATGCCTTACCGCGAGTATAGTGGATGTGGCTCCTCCGGCACTTCAGTCGCTTCCATGTTGATCCTGGAAGTCAGAAATATCACGAGAGTTAGACGCGTTGTTTAAGACGCGTGATGCGAAGCTAGAAATTTGAAAGATACTATGGAATTCGCGTGATTGGGGAAAAGAAAGATCCTCAACCAGAAGTAAATAAAACGAGTGTGTTAAAAAACGAGGGTGTGATAGCCGTAATTCGGAATGAATGTGGAATATTGGAAAAATAGGAATGTGACTAATGTCTGAAAAAAAGGGACAAAACCCTGGTATGAAAACTCGGTTAATAATTAAACAGCCACTGTACATGTCGAAAAGCATGATAACAAATACATTTATACACAAATACATTAGATAATCAAAAATGAGTTTCTTATATTGGTATAGCTGTTAAACGATAAATCACCTGGGTGGTCTGCCGTAGTGAAGATTTTACAGCCATTAATCACTGTCAAAAAATGAGGGTTCACAAAAAAATGTTGAAATCTACATGATCATTGAGTCCTTTAGGATGAATGGTATTGAGAAAATGAATCCAAAATATTTCATATCGTAAGAGGTACTGTGTGTTGTTTCTTCCCGGGAGGATCTGAGGTTGTTCCAATACTAAAAATCGGATTTGACTCGGATTATGGTTATGAGTGTTGCAATGTAATGCTGACTTAGAACTTCTGTATGAATATTGCTTTTGTGTTCCGTTAATCTTGTTTTGATTTTTCGCTCCGTCTTTCGCACATAAGCCAGGCCACATGGGCATTTGATCTTGTAAATCAGATTGCGACTGTCGCATGTTACCGTCACTCTTAATTCGATTGTGGTTCCTCGACTTGGGTGCTGAAATTCTTTGCCTTTTACGATGACATTACAATTTGCACAATTGTGGCAAGGTAAAGTACCTTTATATGAATGTTGTTTCTGATCATCCTTTTGGTTTAATAATTCTTTGATGTTCTTGGTACGTTGGTATGCAAATCTGGGTGTACTAGAATATATACCATTGAAATCATCCTCCAAAGTTAAGGACCAATATTTTAAGATACTTCTTTTAATTTGTTGACTCTCAGTTGAATATTTAGAGATGAAAACCATTCTCTGTTCCTCTTTGGGTTTGACTGGCGTTCTTAATAGGCTTGTGCGATCCAGTTTCTGTGTTTTGAATACAGCTTCCTCCAGGATACCTGTTGGGTAACCGTGCTCTTTAAATTTAGTTGTGATGGTTTGCATGCTTTCATTGAAGGCTTACTCTGTGGAAGAGATTCTTTTTAATCTCAACATTTGAGAATAAGGAAGTGTTTCTTGAGCGAGTATTGGTGAAAACTTTGAAAATGTAGCAAATTGGTACTGTCGGTACTTTTAGTATAAACTGTGGTTTCCAATTTTCCGTTTGTGTGATGTATCATGACATCCAAAAATGTTATCTGACTTTTGTGTATGGTGTATGTGAACTCAATCCTGTCATTTACCTGATTCAATTTGGATATGACATGGGTTAATTCATATTCAGACCCTTCCATAAAATGAATATGTCATCGATGTACCTTTTGTATAAAAGGAGATTGTCCGACCATTCGCGATTATTCAAAATGTTGTCAAGTTCAAAACGGTACAGGAAAATGTTCGCATACGCAGGAGCCACGCAATTTCCCATTGATGTTCCAGAAGATTGGATGAAAAATTTGTTGTTCCAGCTGAAGAAGCTATGGTAAAGCGTGAAATGGAGTAAATCCATAAGAAATATTTTCAAATCTTAATCCATGTCGTCATCATTAAAACGGATGCCATGGCTTCCAATTCAAGATTGTGAGGAATTGAGGTGTATAACGATTTCATGTCGATAGTACACAAAATACTGTCCTTGGTATACACGGCTGCGTGCTCCTCTAAAATGGTGAGAAAATTGGTAGTGTCTTTTATGTACGTTGTCATGGTTTGTACTATGGGTTGTAGGTGTTTATCTAAATACTTCGTGACAGGCTCATGGATAGAATTAACAGTAGACACAATGGGCCTACATGGTGGATGGGTTGGATGTTTATGCACCTTAGGGATCATATACATATAAGGTAATGCAGGATTTTGTTTGATGAAGAATTATTTTTCTTTGTTTCCAATGGTCCCACGGTTTATGGCTTGGTCAATGATGGTAGTGAGTATTTTAATTAATTCTTTGGTTGGATCCTGGTCAATTTTGTAATATGTGTAGGTATCATACACATGTTCATTCCCACTGTTCATATAGAAATCTCTGTCCAGGAGGACGAGGGCCCGCCTTTGTCGGCCTGTCGAATTGTGATGTTGGGATACTTTGCCAAATTCTTTAGAGTTTGCTGTTCTTTAACTGAAAGATTCGTGAATTTAGTTTTGGGATGTTTGTAAATTACTTCAATATCCTTTGAAATTACTTTCTCGAAAGCATCCAAAACCTTGTGACTGGTGGGTGGTATAAACTTACTCCTGTTCCATAATCCCATGAGGGTATCCTTCGGTGGCTCTTCTGATTTAGGAATGACATTCGAAAAGAAATGTTTTAATCTTAACGATCTCATGAATTTATAAATGCGTACCTGGGTATCCAATAAGTTAGAATGAAATGTCGATACAAATATAGTCCCTTTTTGTAACACTTGAGTTTCGAAACGAGTAATCTTTAATTTGGAAAGGTTAATAACTACGTTTTTTGACTCCTTGTGTTTTTCGCTATTGAATCCTCTTGGATTCTTTATTTGACTCCTCCTGGTTCTTCAACTGGGGTCTGGCCTTTCCCTAAAAAAGCCACGTTCGAGGTGGTTGATGGTGCTGCTCCATCGCATGTGGATGGTTTTTTACTGCTCTTACTTTGATCCTGTTTTCCGAAAGGAGGGTACCCCCTACATTGTGATTTATTCGATGATGATGTTTCATCCGTAGATCTACAGGAGTTTGGTTTTTGCCGTCTGCGTCGGGCATAAATGTCTGCCCAGTTATATACTTACCCATATTTATAGTCCAGGGTGTCTCTTTTGAATTACCTGTTTTTCCTTTCATTAATTTCTTTTGTGTATGTATCGAGCTGTTTCTTGATGTCATTCAGTATGTCATCTAATTCCTCTGAAGTAAGCATTTGACTTAGTTCATGTTTGAGTTGTTGTGATTCTTTTGAGAGATTTTCTATTAATTTGGCCAATTTCTCTATTATTAGTAATATAAGATCTAAGGAGCATTTATTGAGTATTGCTTGCCACTTTTCAGTAAATTTTGAATTGTTTTTGCATGGTATTGATTTTAGCTAGATACCTAATCCTCGAGGTATCCTCTGTATTTTATTAGCGTACTGGCATGCAGTCGTTGGTTCACTATTTTCTTTGACATGTAGAACAGTTGTTTAATATTACTCTGCTTGGATCCAGTGCTGCTTGTTAAGTTTTATGTTTCTTCAATTAAGGTCTTTTCATTACAAGGATATGTTTAACATTAAACATTTCCAAGTCCTACTTCTAAATTCCATGTACCCTGTCTTATTGGCAGTAAGGCCTACTTATGGGTGACTTATTGATATTTCAGTAAGCTTGTCAAAAAGGGTATTTTGACAGTTCGAATTTGCAGTTGAAAACTGCAAAGCCAGGCTAGAGAAGGTAGGCCTGCAGTCATGTAGTAGCTGGCTCAATTGGTGCTGCATTCCACCAGTGACATTTAACTTATGGGCCCTGGGTACACTTTTGCACTACATACAAGGAACTCAGAGGTAAGTTAAAAATGCCAATTAGGAGTCTGACAATTTCATCAAGGGGGGGGGGAGGTAAAGTGCACAGACTTCTACAGCCAGCAAAACAGTCAAGGCTAAAAATCTGGAGGTACACCAGATAAAAGATTGTAATTTCCAACAAAAATATGTACCATTTACTCATCCAATCACTTGTGGAAAAAAAAGATTTGCCTACCATTGAATTTTTGTAGCTTTCAACTAAGCAGGGGCACTTGAAAATGCTATGTGTGAATTACTTCTTACCAACATTGAATCAAGGAAATGTCTAGAAACCCAAGATAAGGCTCTCAGGCTATCCCTCCTGCAATTGAATCAGTGTGTTGTTAGGTATGAACTGCTAAAAGGTGCAAGTTACACAAAAGTGGAATGTGGGTAGGAATAGAGCCACTGCACTGTGTAGTCCTACTTAGTGCACGGTCCAATTAATTAATTAATCTAGGAATGACCTCTTTGCTAAACCTGTAACTAGCATAAACCTCCGAAGCTGTGCCTAAAAATAGAGTCACCCACAGCCTGAAAATCTTCTCTCTCTCCTTCTTCTCCTCTGTTGAGCTCCAAGAATACACATACCCTTCGATATAGCATTTGTGAAACATTGGAATGCATTTTAGGCCCTTTTTATACTTTCCACCTGGTTCCCGCCTGCTGCTAATTGATCGTGTTTTGCATGTGCAAAATGCTTTGCTTTGATGAATTTCCTATTGTGAATGCTTTGCACATCAAAATAGTGATTTCCTATTTGATATAGGTAATGTGGTATTTTCTGATGCAAAATTAAGAAATTGCAAATTATCCAGTGTGGTATGCAATTATCAAGAAACATACCATTAATGGCTCAATATAGATTTTAAAAAAGCTATCCAGGGAGTATAGCTGAATCGCCCACAAAATGGCCACCGGCGTCTGAGTCTCCCACTGCATCGGAGACCTCTTCTGGAGCCTTCCAATGACTAGCTGACTATTTTCTTGATTTGGTGTGCAGCGCGGAATATGTAGGGAGCAGGAAGGTATCTTTTTATGTCCATTTATAGGTATATTTACTCTGTCCACCATTTTGAAGTCACGTCTATCAAGCAATGCGCTCCTGACTCTCGCACTTGCTAGGTCCAGTTATTAAATATGTTGGGGACTTCTAGGACTGCCTTATTTATACTACTGAAGAAGACATTTGGCTTACATTCAAACATGGACATGGTTAATTTTAGGCTTGAATGGCTATTGCAATGCTTGTTAATAGGGAAGCAGTAGATATGCGCTTATATGTATGCATATTTCCTCATTATTGGTAAATCCTCACCAACTTTCACCCCAATTCTTAATACTCAACATAATGTGCTTTTGGGAATACTCTTTTCAAGTCTTCACTGAAAATCGGAGGTGTAATATGTAAATTTGCTCTCCTTTTGAGCTGTGTTAGTGTTAGTCTTCATGTCTTTAGGAATGGACTCAGCAACTTATTCCACTCCAAAGGTTGCATCTTTACCAGAGGCAATGCCTATACCCCATATGGATTCTAACAGCAGTGCAACTAAAAGGAAAAGAAAGGACCCAGCTTCTCCAACTAACTATCCATTACCTCTAACACTCGATTACTTAATGGCTAAAATAAGACATTTGAAAAACTTTGTGATGGAAACTAATGACACGCATCAGAGGATTAAAGAAAAATGTCTTGGATTCCGGGTGACTGAGGTGGAACAACAGTTAATTGACGTCCAAGATATAGTAAACAAGGTTGTAGTGATGTCTAAAGAAATTTCTCTTTTAAAACAACAAACAGATGACTTGGAAAACTGCAAAAGACGCAATATACCACCAATCTATGGAATTCCTGAAGGTGCAGAAGGCTTTGACATGATCTCCTTTATTAAACGCATATTCCAAAAATTGGCAGCCTCATGGAAGGAACCAATCTTAACCTGCAAAAAGCTCACTGTGTTGGCCAACAACCCTCAGGGACATCTCCATCAGCTCGATCAAGTGGAATTATAGATCTTTTCTTACAATACACTGATTTGATGATGGCTCTATTAGAAGTCAAACAGAGGAGAAATGCTATAGTCTGGTCAGAAAGTCTTCTTTATGCAGGATGTGGCTTGCATTATAATCCTGCTATAAAATCCATGAACACTCAGTATGATGTAATACACCAGTGCTTGTTCACAGTCACCTACAAGAAAGAAACTTTATCATTTGACTCTCCAGAGGACATAAACAAAATCATATTTCAGCACAAAGGAAAGGAATGGACCTCGGAAAGACTTGATTTCTCTGGCCTAATGTGTTTTGCTTTGTCTATGTGCATTTCTTATTCTAGTTGAGGTTCTTCTAAATACATCATCCTCATCCTCTCTTCTTCTCTTTACAGGCATCCATCATCTTACCTGGATATTTGTCCCGGATGTCTCTCTTTTACATGTACCCTTCCCTCGCCCTAGTGTTTAGACCCTGTAAGCACTCCTAGTTTTCTTATTATGTTTTCCTAGTTTATACTCGTTTTTTCTCTTTTTTATTATTATTCATTTTTGTTGTTACATAATTGGTTACGGAGGTCTCCCTGCCCGATCCTGGTTGACTCCTTATCGACAGTCTGTCTTTCCATTTGCGTTCCACCACCCCATCATTGCATTTATATTGAACTATATGTCATGCCGATCACCATGGTTAAAGCCTTTTTGGTGTCTCACCGTTTCCACTTTCTTTATCAGATTCTTTCCTTTCCTTTTCCCATTCCCCAGCTTCCCCTCTTCCTTTTTTTCTCTATTATGTTTCTATCATCTTGCTCCAATAAGACTTACTTGCTCACTGTTATATTTGTTGTGTTACTGGTTTTGTTTAACTTTTCAAATTAAGTTTACTACCCTGCTTATTATTTTTTTGGATCACAAATAATATTTGTGTTGTGTATTGGAATGTCTAAGGCCTACATAATCCTATCAAGAAGCAGAGACTGCTTACTCATTTATCTTGACTAAAATGTAAAATTGGTGTTAGAAGAAACCCACCTGCTAGATAAGGAAATTAATTCATTGCGAAAGAATTTTCACAAATTGTTTTTTCTGGTGGGTAAGAAGAAAGAAAAAGATCAATAGCGTAGATGGATTCTCCTTCATTTCATCATAAATCATACACCAATCTCCATTCTTAACGTCTATACCAGTGTTGGTGTTCAATTTTGGGAACGAATGTCAAACAAGATATAGGGCCAGATGTAGGTAAATGGCATTTACTGATTCGTAAATACCCAATTTTACCGATTCGGTATTTACAAATTGGTAAATGCTATGTAGGTATTTTTACCGATTTTTTTACCGAATCTGTAACATTCGGTAATTACCGAATCGGTATTTACCGATTCGGTAATTGCCATTGATTATTTTGGGCCTTGAGGCCCATAGGAACCAATGTCAATTACCGAATCGGTAAATATTGATTCGGTAAAATTACCAAATTTACAAGGGGGACAGGGTGCCACTTTGACACCCTGTTGCACCCCTGATTTTGGCTTGTGTGCCATGTGGCACACATACATGCCCTAAGGGCACACATACATGCCCTAAGGGCATGTATGTGTGTCACATGGCACAGGTGTACATGCACAGATGTGCATGTACACAGGAATTTGTTATTTACCATGCAATAGTATTGCATGGTAAATAACGAATCGGTAATGGCCTGTGGCACTGTTTGAAGTGCCACCTACATCTGGATTTACCGATCTGGTAAATTTACCAATTCGGTATTTTACAGAATCGGTAAATTTACCGAATCGGTAAATATACCGATTCTGTAAATATAAGGCCACCTACATGTCAAATCCCAAATACCGGTCCGTAACGTATGAAATCGTCCGTTACCGACCGGTATTTGGCAACCTACATCTGGGCCAAAGTCTTGCTTCAACACAAATTTTATAGTTGGTGGGGATTGTTATTCAGTAATGAATACTTTTATTGATAGAAAATCGCTAGTTAAATATGCCCCCAATGAAATGCAAAAACATTTAATCAATACATTCACTCTAGAGGACTGATAGATGCTTATAGAGTTTACAATCCAGACACTCTGGAATATACCTTTTACTTTCCTACCCATTAATCCCAATCTAGAATAGATTACATTTTCCTCACACCTCATTTACTCTCCACAATAACTAGCAATGAAATTGGTTCAATACTAATTTTGAATCATGCACCAGTTATGATTCATTTAGAATTTCTGCCTAAACCTTCTAGGTCTAGTAGATGGCATTCCGTACTAGTTTATTTTTATTAAAAAATATAATGTTGTTGTGGACAAGTTTTAACTCTTCCTTAAGGAGTTTTTTGTCTCTAATATTAATTATGATCCTCCTTTTCACTTCACCTGGGAGGCTTTTAAGGCAACTACTAGAGAATGCAACTACTAGAGGATACATGATTGACTACGTTGCTGTAAAAAATAAAAAAGCCTACAAAGACTCCTCACTTTTACTCACTTCTATTAAATAATTTGATCACAAATATTACACATCTGATGATAACACTACACTGAAGAGTCTCATTCAGGCCAAGTTAGACTTCAATAAGGAGATCAAAAGAAGAAGCTTCGTTGTAGTATTAAAGATTAATTCAACATTTTATGGAGGACGTAATAAGGCTTGCAAGGTGCGTGCTAATTACTTGAAAGCCAAATCACAAAAGTTCCAAATTCTTAACATTCATGATAACAATAATATCACACACATCAAAGATGCTGAGATCTTAAAATGTTCTACCAATTTTCAGTACCTTCCACTTCTAATGAGGCTCTAGATTTCTACTTTAAGTCTCTTCCACCATGCCAATATCAGCTGCAGGATTTTTCTCCCTTAGGTAAGGACATCTCTATCTCTGAATTGATGATAGCCCTTGCTAAATTAACCAAAAGACAAAGCTCCTGGACGAGATGTTTTATCACGTTTCCTGCATACTTTTCTCCTACATTTGCTTTCTTTGTATCAATATTTTCTCACTCATAATAAGGTTCACCATACCATTTTGTAAGCTATGACATGTTTAATTCCTAAAAAAGACGGGGACCATATGTAGTAACATTTCCGTTTGCGGTTTCCTAATAGCGAATGTTTGCGATTCGCTGTTAGGAAATTTCAAACAGCTATGTACAACAGTGTGTTTTACTCTGCTTGCGATTACCAGTGGGTTGCAATTGACCTACCTCAATAATATTCATGAGGTAGTTCACAATTTGCAATCAATTGGGAATCGGTAAAAACACAGGGATGGTATCCGGCTGGGTATAGCAGACCGCCATGTCTGTGTTTGCTTTTAAATAAGCAACTTTTTTTATTGAAATGCAACACATTTTGTTTAACCTCATAGACGTTCATGACGCGCTCATCTCGTCATGAGCCACGATGCTCGTGTGCTCATGATGAGCTGAGCTCGTCATGACCGTTGGAACGTTTGCACGCTGGGCTAATTCCCCTGCTGTGCGAGTGTTCTGAAGAAACGGGTGCGGTCATGACGAGCTCAGTCATGAGCACGGGGACGCTGTGCGCCCCCCACCTCCCCCAGTACAGCAGGGGAATCAGCCCCACATGCAAGGGGTTAAAGGAAAGCGGGATGGGGTTTTTAAAAAGAGTAATGAAAAATGTTTTTTTCATTTTTTAATGCAGGCTGTGGTCTGTAGTCCCATTGCTGGCTCTGAAAAAACATCTTGGCATACATTCACAAAGTGGAATGGGTCCCATGGGGACCCCTTCATGCTTGCGAATCAGTTACTACCAAATTGAATTTAGTGGTAAAAAGTTGAATTTTTTGCCATGGCATTTCGGTCACAAAACATTTATACATACCACTGTGATTCACTATTAGGAAGGGACGCCCTTAACACTGCCTTCCTAATACCGAATCACTAACATACTTTGCGATTCAGCAATAGGTTACCAAATCGCAAAATAGGGTTTTGTACACAGAAAAAGGCTTTTTACTAGTCACAAACGTCCCAATTCTGCTAATCAGGCCGTTTGCTACCCATAAAAATCTATGTACATGTGGCCAAAAATCTTCTCTCTTCTGCTAATTACAGACCCATTCCTCTCATTAATTTAGCCTGCAAAATGTTTGCAAAAATGTTAGCCCTTCAAATCACTCAATTTATTCCAGATCTGATTGGTCTAGAACAAACTGGATTTAGAAGGGCAGATATATGACTGATAATTCTACATTTTTTTTAGACATTGTACACCTTGCATCAAAAAGCACAATACCTATGACCGGCAATACGCTAGACGGCAAAAAGGGTTTTGACCGCGTTCACTTGCGTTTTATTATTTGTGGTCTCCAATGGCAGGGCTTTGGTACCGACATTTTAAAATACATCAGATTGCTCCACTCTTCCCTGAAAACCTCTGTATTTGTGGCCTTCGGTCCTCTTTTTTTCTCCTGTCACGGGGCACTCAACAAGGGTGTCTACTGTCACCTTTACATTTTATATTGTCCTTGGAACCTTTGCTTCATTGTTTGTGTCCTACATCCTCTTTTTATGGTTTCAAATATAAAGACACCAAAATTAAATTCACTGTTTATGCTAATGATGTTATCCCGTGTAAATCTCTTTAAAACGTATTCTAAATTATCTGGTTATAAACTGAATTTTACAAATTCTGAAGTCCTTCCATTAAATAAGTATTGTTTAAAATACATGTTTGTTGACACTGGGCTTCAGTGGAGATCTAGCAATATTAAATGTTTAGGGTTCAAATACGCTACCATCACTCCATCACTAACACCATTCAGATCAATCTGGCTGATGCTCACCATAGAATTATTCAAATCTCAGCGAAGTGGTCTCCTTTATACTTGTCTAGTTGGGGCAGATTAGACACATTCAAAATGATGATGCTACCTCCCATTAACCTATATTTATCTATGCTGCCAGTGGAGGTCTCTATGACGTTCTTAAAGTCACTTTATAGATCTCTTGGAAATTAGTATGGAACGTATGAAAAGCATGGATATCATTAATTTCACTATTTAGACCTGAAGAGCTGGGTGGGGTAAATTTTCACAATTTTTTGCACTATCATTCCTTGTTTACATTGAAACAAAGTTTGCCTCACTTGGAGGTGGATGCTAATACACCGGCACCCTCGACTGTCTGGCGCAAATTGGAAGACTCAATGGTATCACCTTTCTCTTTTTATTTTTTAGCTCACTTCCCACACCCCTCAAGGTATTTCTCTTCTCCCACTATTAGACATTTTATATCATTGGCATTTGCCAACGTTACTCTGTCAATGACACAATTGCAAGTGTTTGTAGAATCTTCTATCTGTCATAACAAACACATTAAATTATCTAATTATCTAATTGCTCAATTCTTTAGAATGACTAGGTGACTAACTTCTTAATTTGGGTTGAACAGTTATTGTCAATCAATCAATCAAAGCAATTGTATAGCGCGCTACTCACCCGGAGGTTCTCAAGGAGCTTGGGGGGATCCTCTACTGCTCGAACAGCTAGGTCTTGAGTTGCTTCCTGAAGGCGAGGTGGTCTTGGGTCAGGCGGAGGTGGGTGGGGAGGGAGTTCCACGTCTTGGCGGCCAGGTAGGAGAAGGATCTTCCTCCTGTTGTGGCTCTTCGGATGCGGGGGACGGCGGCGAGGACGTGGCTGGTCAATCGAAGCTGGCGGGTGGGAGTGTAGAAGTTCAGGCGGTCGTTGAGGTATCTTGGGCCTTGGTTGTGGAGAGCTTTGTGTGCGTGGGTGAGGAGTCGGAACGTGATTCTCTTGTTGACGGGGAGCCAGTGCAGGTTTCTTAGGTGTGCGGAGATGTGGCTGTGTCGGGGGATGTCCAGGATGAGTCATGCTGAGGCGTTCTGAATACGCTGGAGTCTTTTCTGGAGTTTTGCAGTGGTACCGGCATAGAGGGAGTTGCCGTAGTCCAGTCGGCTGGTGACGAGGGCCTGGGTGACCGTCTTCCTGGTTTCGGTGGGGATCCACCGGAAGATCTTCCGTAGCATGCGTAGGATGTTGAAGCATGACGAGGAGACGGCGTTGACTTGTCTGGTCATCGAGAGGGAGGAGTTTAGGATGAAGCCCAGGTTGCGTGCGTGGTCCGTTGGTTTGGGTGCGCTGCCCAGGGCAGGGGGCCACCAGGAGTCATCCCAGGCGGAGGGTGAAGATCCCAGGATGAGGACTTCCGTCTTATCTGAGTTCAGTTTCAGGCGGCTGTTCATCATCCACTCGGCTACGTCTTTCATCCCTTCGTGTAGGTTGGTTCTAGCGGTGGCGGGTCGTTGGTGAGGGAGAGGATCAGCTGGGTGTCGTCTGCGTAGGAGAGGATGTTGAGGTTGTATTGGCGTGCGATGGCCGCTAGGGGGCTCATGTAGATGTTGAACAGTGTGGGGCTGAGTTATGATCCTTGTGGTACGCCGCAGCTGACTTCGGTGGCTTCTGATCTGAACGGGGGAGGCGGACTCTCTGTGTCCTTCCGGCGAGGAAGGAGATGATCCATTCCAGTGCCTTCTCTTGGATTCCGATGTTACTGAGGTGCTGTACAAGGGTGCGGTGGCAGACAGTGTCGAACGCCGCGGAGAGGTCCAGGAGGATGAGGGCCGCTGTTTCCCCGTTGTCGAGCAGGGCTCGGATATCATCAGTGGCTGCGATGAGGGCGGTCTCGGTGCTGTGGTTGGCTCGGAATCCGGACTGCGAGTGGTCGAGGGATCCGTTCATCTCGAGGAAGGCGGTCAGCTGTCTGTTGACGGTCTTCTCCATGACTTTGGCCGGAAACGGGAGGAGAGAGATGGGGTGGTGGTTTTTGAGATCGGTGGGGTCTGCTGCTGGTTTCTTCAGGAGGGCACTGAGTTCGGCGTGCTTCCAGCTCTCCGGGAAGGTTGCGGTGTCGAAGGAGGCATTGATGGTGTCCCGTAGATGGGGTACGATGACGGAGTCGGCCTTGTTGAAGACGTGGTGAGGGCAGGGGTCGGTTGGAGATCCGGAGTGGATGGAGTTCATCGTGAGGATGGTGGTGGGGGCGCTGGTGCGGTTGTAGGGTGCGTCGGCTGTGTGCTGAAGCTGTTGTGTATGTCTGCGATCTTGCTGTGGAAAAACTAGGCGAGCGAGTTGCAGAGGTCTTGCGATGGGGTGGAGAGCTCTTTAACTATGTTGAAGAGTTCCTTGCTGTTGAGGGCGTTGTTGTCCAGTCGTTCCTTGAATGCGGTTTTCTTGGTGGTGTGGATCTGTTGGTGGTGTTTTCGAGTGGCGAGCTTGAGGGTGGTCATGTTGTCTGGAGTCGGGTCTCTGCGCCAGGCTTTCTCGAGGGCTCGGCAGTTCTTCTTGGAGCTCTTGAGTTCGTCGGTGAACCAGGAGGCTTTCTTGCTGCCAGGTCTGCTGGGAGGGGTCCTCAGTGGTACGAGGTCGTCTGCGCACCACTGACTGCCTCACACCACTCGTGAGGTTGTCGGCGGCATGGTTGGGGTTCGCTGAGATGGCGGGAGGGTTCTTGTTCAGGGATGCGGCGAGCTGGTCGGCTGTGATCTTGTTCCAGCTTCTGCGGGGAACCTGTTGCTGGTGGTGGTGGATCGTGGTCCTTCTGAAGCTGAAATGGATGCAGCTGTGGTCCGTCCAGTGGAGTCCGGTGGCGTGGCTGAAGGAGATGTCCATGCTGAAGCTATAGCACCGAGACTGCGCTGCTTGAAGTCTCTGAAATTATCAGGGAATCAGTGGATAGGGGCGAGGAGGCCATGTTGGTCCTCCTCGACCTATCCGCTGCTTTTGATACTGTCTCCCACAAAATACTTACCTCCCGCCTACAGCAGCTAGGGGTTGGTGGGACAGTGCTGGCCTGGATTATTTCTTTCCTGTCTAGCCGTTCCCAAAGGGTTACGATGCACCCTTTTGAATCTGAAGACAAACCCCTCCTGTGTGGAGTGCCCCAGGGCTCTGCCCTGAGCCCTCTACTGTTTAATGCTTATGTGGCTCCTCTGGCCAAGGTAGTTGAATCCTGGGGCGTCAGGGTGGTCTCCTACGCTGACGATACTCAGCTTATCTTTTCCTTTCGAGACCATTCTGACTCCCTCTTCTCCAACTTTAGAAACTGCCTTGGTAACATATGCTCCTGGATGTCAGCCAATCACCTTGCCCTTAACACCGACAAAACCGAGGTTCTCTTTTTCAGTAAAAAATCCCCCCCCCCCCTGCAACCCTCTGGTGGCCTACCATTCTGAATCCCCCACCCTCTCCCGTGAAGGCAGCTCGTAACCTGGGCTTCATTTTTGACAACTCTTTGTCCGGAAATGCCCAAGTTAACAAAGTGGTAGGGGCCTGTTTCTCTAAACTCCGCATGATCAGAAAAATCTTCCCCTTCCTCCCTCTATCCTCACGCAAAACCGTAGTCCAGGCCCTTATCATCACCCATCTAGACTATGCTAATAGTCTATATGCAGGTGCCCCGCACTATCTTATTGACCGCCTGCAAATGGTCCAAAATGCGGCAGCCCGGCTCATCAGTAACATCCCTGCCCGTACTTCAGTCAGAGCCTACCGAGAAGAACTTCATTGGCTTCCCATTTCACGACGCATAGACTTTAAAATCCTGATCCTGACATTTCGGGCTATCCATGGTACTGGCCCACTTTATCTGAAAAAGCGTCTCAAGATCTCTGTTTCAGCCAGACATCTCAGATCCAATAACCTTCGTCTTCTGTTGGTTCCTAGATTCAGGCTTTCTCGGACTGGCGGCAGATCTTTCACCGTCACTGCCGCCAAGCTCTGGAATAGCCTCCCCCTTGACCTCAGGTTCTGCGAATCTGAGCCAGCCTTTCGCCGCAAACTCAAGACCTGGCTGTTCACTAGGCGGTAGGACTTGGAACTGCCAACTCTTCACCGTTTCCCATTTTCTCTGTGAGATATGATCTTGGTTACTCCTCATGGGGACAGTCATGTAATCTTAGCGCCGGGACACCTCCATCGGAGGTAGCTGCGCGCTCTATAAGCTCCATAAATAAATAAAAATAAGGAGAAGATGGGGTCGAGCGTGTGGCCGGCGTAGTGGGTGGGGGTGGTCACCTGCTGCTTGAGTCCGAGGTTGGCGAGGTTGTCCAGTAGGGTGGTGGTGTTGCGGTCGTTGTTGTTCTCCAGGTGGAAGTTGAGGTCCCCGAGGAGGATGTAGTCAGCGGAGGGGAGGGCGTGCGGGCTGATGAAGTCGGCGATGTCTTCGCTGAATTGTGTGCGTGGTCCTGGGGGTCTGTAGATGAGGGTGCCTCTTAGGGTGGTCTTGGGGTCAGTGTGGATCTGGAAGTGCAGGTGTTCGGCAGCTGTAAGGGTGTCGTCGGAGTTGGTCGTGATGCGGATAGTGTTCTTGTGGACGATGGCGATGCCTCCTCCCGTCTGGTTGACGCGGTCCCTCCGGGTGATCTTGTATCCGTCCAGGATGGCGATGGCGATGTCGGGCGCTGAGGAGGCGTTCATCCATGGTTCCGTGAGGAAGGCGACGTCTGGGGATGTCGAGTCGAGGAGGTTCCAGAGCTCCACGGCGTGTCTGTGGACGGAGCGGGTGTTGAGCAGGATGCACTTGAGGTGGTTGCTGCTGGGGGTCAGCTTGGTGGGTGCGGTGCAGGTCCGGATGCAGGAGAACTTGCAGGATTGGCAGGTGAAGGGTCCGTGGGTGCGTCTCGGGGTGGCTCGGTAGCACCCGGGGGTTCGGCCGGTGTTGAGTGCGTTGAGGGTGGCGGCGTCGTAGGTCCGGCGGGTGGGGTGGCCTCTGCGGGGGCCAGGGGTTCTGGCGCTGGGCGCGGTCCAGGCGCGGACGGGCGCAGACGGGCGCAGACGGGCTTACCTTTGGCGCACCTTCAGCGCTCAATAGGTGCTCCCGCTGCACGGTCGCTCTGGGGGCGTCATATGTAAGGAGCTGGGAGGGAGTAGCAGCTGGGTGGCGGGAGCGGGGCGGCGAATGGAATCACAGGGGGGCGGGGGGCGGGACCGCAGGGAGGCAGCGGCGGGAAATCCAAGAAGCAGGGGCAGCGGGAAAGTCCCAGGAGCAGCGGGCAGCGAGCGAAGGAAACTGCAGGCAGGAGGCGGAAAGGCAGGCAGGAGCGGCAGCAGTGAGTGGGGCGACCAAGCCCTGTGGAGGGCTGAGCGGTCACACTCTGAGGTCCTCTACGGTCCCCTTAAGTAAGGAGCCGGGAGGGAGGAGCAACTGGGTGGCGGGAGCGGGGTGGCGAATGGAATCACAGGGGGTGGGGCCGCAGGGAGGCAGCGGCGGGGAATCCAAGAAGGAGCAGGCAGCGGGAAAGTCCCAGGAGCAGCGGGCAGCGAGCGAAGGAAACTGCAGGCAGGAGGCGGCAAGGCAGGCAGGAGCGGCAGCAGTGAGTGGGGCGACCAAGCCCTGTGGAGGCTCGGTTCCCCTCTCCTCATCTGAACTTCAAAGTAAATATGGCCTCTCCTCTGCTTCTGTTCTTAGATATGAATCTCAAAGCAATGCTCTCATACCATCCATATCTACACTTACACAAGTACATTCTCCCAATCATCCTTTGCTCTCTGATCATCTTAACCTTTCCCAGCTGTCAAAGCATCCTATATATACATATATCCTCAGTACCAGCGACGGCCCGTGGAGGGAGTTACGGTGGGGCAGGAGGGCGGGGAGGGGCAGGGTGGAGGTTGCTAAAAACCGGCATATGGATAATTGCAGGTAAGTAAACAATTTAATTAATAAAACGAATTTCGTAGCTCGTACCGCATTGCATTTTGCGATGCAAGGCGCACTACGAAATTCGTTTTTATTAATTAAATTGTTTACTTACCTGCAATTATCCATATGCCGGTTTTTAGCAACCTCTGCCCTGCCCCTCCCCCTCCCCGCCCTCCTGCCCCACCGTAACTCCCTCCACGGGCCGTCGCTGCTCAGTACACATTTCCCACTCATCCTAAATCTAAAATTGAGTTACTGTGGGAATCAGAACTACAATACTCATTCCCCTCACAAACCTGGAACTTAGGGGCATATTTACAAGGGAAGTGGCGGAGTGAGGCGTTAGCCTTCCTGGCGTAACGCCGCACTCAGCCGCTTCAGAAAAGCAGTGCTGCACCATATTTACAAGAATATGGTGCAGCCCTGCATTTCTCCCTGCTCTGGCGCTACACTTAGCAGCCTAGCACCAACGCAGGCACCCTGCATGCAGGGAAAGATTGTTTATGTGCAGGAAGGTCACCCTTCCTGCTCATAAACAATCTTTAACCCCTTCGATGCTCATGACGGAACGGTTCCGTCATGAGCATCGGTTGAGCTGTGCTCATGACGGAACCGTTCTGTCATGACCACACCCATTTTCATTATGGGTCAGCACCGGGCGGTAAATCGTACCGCACCGATGTGGTTAAATGCCGTTTTATATAACTTCTATGTGTGCTGTTTAATGCAGCACACACAGAAGTTGCAAAACTGCATTTTTTTATGATTGTTTATGTGCAGAAAGGGGGACCTTCCTGTACATTAACAATCATTGGCCTTTTGCTGTTTTCATGTGTGCTGCACAATGCAGCACACATGAAAACAGCAAAAACGAGGAGAAATGAAACATTTCTCCTCCTTGCACCATTGTGCATTCTCTTAATGGGAATACATTTAATGTGACTCTGGGCTTAAAATATCATAGCGAGCAGATCGTATTTTTGGATGCAGAATTATATGTTAAGAAAAACATGTTGTTCTTGCGTATATTTTGGAAACCCCCCCAGTTTTTTTTGTTGTTTTTTTTTTTACTTTTTATTTTCAATTTGTTGTCAGGATTTTACATACATCAATTAACTTCAGCCATCTCCATTTTCGATGATAGAATACAATCTTTGGACACTGTATAAAGCACAAGGTTATTCAATACTGTTCAAGCCCCAATTCCTTAGCAAAACAACCCTTCCTCATCTCCCCCCTCCCCACCTGCACAATTGACTGGTACAAACATATCAGAAGGTCTCCCCTCAAGTCACGGGCTACTCTCAGGGGTCAATGAATCACATGGTGGTTCACAAATATTCCCCCGGGATTCATTCCATTTCCCCCAAATTCTCGTCCATTTTTGGGGATTTTCCCTGATCTTAATTCTGCTGATGCCTCCTATTTACGCCTCCCTTGTAAATAAGGTTGTAAATAAGGGGCAGCGTCAGAATGAATGGGTGTGGTGGTGGAACGCCCACAGCAACACCCATTGCCCTCCCCTTTCACGCTAAGCCTAGCGTGAGAGAGAGGCCTTATTTGCAAGGCAGAGTTAAGCCATGTTAAGTGGTTTAATGCTTTCTTGTAAATAAGGGAAGCCACAGGAATGTCATAAAAAGTGACTTCCTGTGGTGATAGGGGTTTGTAAGTATTCCCCTTAGTTTGGTCCAAAATACATCACGCCTCTTGCATTGCACTGCCAGCACTAAGCACACCCTATATTACTTCTATAATATGTTTTAAACCCCAACTTCTCTTCAGAAATACAATCCAGCCATACTGAATACATGTTGGTCTTGTAAAACAACACCTGGCACAAACATGCATATGTTTTTTTCTTTTCCCATCAACTTAAACGTTTTGGCTAGAGGTGTGTTAAACATTCTCTACAATATGTTTAATTACTTTTTCTTTCTATACTCAACTCAATATTTTTTGGGGAAGCTCTTCTCATTTTTCGACTGGTACCTCCAAATTGGGTTAATTTGTTGACTTACTTCTTGCCATTGCCTTCCAAATAATCACATCAAATTGGAAAAATGTCACTGTGATTACTTCAACTGGATGCTGGAACTTACTTTGTTATCATTACAGACTCGACAGCGCATCTGCTACTTCTACGCAACATTTTATTATGAAGGATCTATTTTGGTCACCTCTCCCCACATATTTAAACAGAAAGTCTGGTTGGATCCAGGACAGTACTATTGCATTTCAGGTTCCATTAATTTTTCTTACACTGTGTTCACAATTGGAATTCTGTTATTTTTATAAACTATTGGACAACCACACTAATAATTACTTACAAGTAAGATTGTATTATTTTACTGCTTTTTTTCTCCTTATTCCTTTTTTTCTCTGTTGTTTCCTTTCTTTTTTCCTTTTCTTTCCCTGCCCCCTTACAAAATGCAAAATATACAATGCTACATTTTTAAATATAAAATGCCACATCTTTAAGGTACTGCTTTGAATAGTTATCCAATCTGTCTATGGCTTAACAGTGCACTATTGTTCTTGTTTATCATTGCTCCTTGATTTGGTTTGCTCTATTGCCATGCATTCCTACATAATCTTGTCTAAATCAATAAATATGTTTAAGATGGACTTCTTGTTAAAATATTCAATTAAAGCTTCCTCAAACTAAAAAAAAGCAATTTAGCTGTTGCTAGCTAGTTTGCAACTGTTTTGAGACTCACTATTTTTCATACATCAAACCCATTGGTACATCTGAAAGAAAAAGTTGAGATTTTGCTGGTTATTTTATTCACTAGATACCATAGAAGCGTGTCATAAAATCCAGGCTGCCTGTGTTTGGGGCACATTTGAAAATCCAAGACTGATACATAGCAGACAGCAGTAGCAGTTGACAGGCTCAATTTTCCGTCTTAAAAGAAACACACAAGAACAGGACACCTCAGCATACATAAATAAAATCTGCTCTCTAGCAGCACGTGGAATCAGGCCAAACGTCTAGAGCACGCGGAGTTCATGTGACATGCCGGACATAAACAGAGACGCGGGAAGGGGAGTTGGCTTAGGAGCTTGGAATTTGATGTCAGCAGTAGCTCAGCCTTGTTTGAGACAGGATACCGGCCTGACCTTGATTAATTACTCAGGAGCCGGACACTCTGCCACATTCTACTGTCAGTCGCTGTTGCCTGCAAAGGCTCCCATTGAAAATAGAGCAGGTACAAAATCCAAGTGAAGGCTGCCTACACTTCAAAATGGCGTCTGAACAAATGATAGCCGTGTCTTTGGGCTGCCAGAGCTTGCCAGGCTCCCTGGTTCACCCCTTTCACCATTCCATATTTGCTAACGAGAGGCCACGGATCTACGCACTCATATTTCTGTTTTGTTTGAGATTCCGGAATGAATGCAGTATGTGCATGATTGATCATTAGTAAAAAACAGAAAGAACGTATTTTATTTGTCAGAAGCGGCACTTCGGGGTCTCTCTTAGCAGTTATTGGCATTTCTAGGGAGCAGGAAGAAAGTATCAATTGGAAGTGGAGCTAGAATGCTAAATACACGTGACACTAAGTTGCGATGACAGCTCCCTCATCCCTCTAACCCCATGTCCATGCCTGACTAAGCCTTTTAGTATACTGCAAGTCACAGCGTGAACAAGGCGCAGTGCAACAACACATGCCGGTTGCATTGTTTTCATTGTATCACTTAGATGTGAGCCTTGTGTCTATTCCGTAATGGGACCTTGTGCAGGAGCAAAGTGACTCCCCCTTTTTCCTGGGCACACTACCACACGAATGATGGACTGACATCCTACGATAGTGTGAATCCTAATTTTGCATTCTTCGCATCAGAGAAATGTTTGGGTTCCTACATTTGACCCCATGGTGATGGAAAACGGTGTTGGAAGTGCAAAACAATTGCTAGGCATGCTCAAAGTGAAATTTATGTAGGTTGGACCTTAAGCAACACAGGACATGCTCTCGGTGCTTTCTGTGACAGCAGGAATGGCATGGTGAGGTGTGAGACCTTACAATCCTGACTAACACCAATCAGTTGAGCTTGCTACATTGAGGAGACTATTTTATATTGTAAAACGTTAGGAACTGTGTTACAAAAGGGGGTGCACAACATCAGTTTTACAATTCACAAATCTGTGGAGCTTTGCATATTCATGTGCACAGTTATAAAACTACAACTTGATATGATCCGCAATCATACGCTGCCTGAGTACAGCTATATGGTGGCTATTCATCAGAATTGGAGGGTAACCCACCTATGAGAGAAGGCATGCTGCAGAGTGCCACATACTTTGTGGTGGAATCAAAACCCAAAGAATGATGAATGTTATGCAAGACTTCACCTACTCTCTTAGGGACCCCCGGGTCTTCCTAACAGGCTAGGGTAGCATGCGCATATGAGCAAACGGTTCTTGATGGCGTAAGATGCACTGACCGGTTGACAACACTAACCCACAATGCACTCTTCCAAAGCTCCCAGGGGACGGGTAAATGTCCAGAACCTCATAGATAAAAGATATTCTGTGCATTCCATAGGAGCATCATTGTGACTGCATATGCTTGGCTCCAAGCAACTGAGAGAATGTCCCTTTGAGACTGAGTGTGCACTAATTCTAATATGCTGCTGCGCATACCATTCTACAGAAAATATTGTGCGCATACTTACTATCTCTTCAATGATCCATCCAATCGTGCCAAAAACAGACAAGTATTGGATAAGTCTATAAGTCTCACCTTTTGTAACTGTTGGTTTACCAGTGCTGTTTGCCAATGCTGTACAGCATCAGCAGAAGACATTTTTGCCAATGCTGTGCAGCATCAGCAAATATTAAAAAACAGAAACACCCTGATAAAGTAGCTGCTCCTGGCGGTCATGTTATTTTGTAGATGCAAGCATGTGTGGTGAAATGTGTGTGCCATTGCACTACCAGGCATGCGTGCACCTACAAAACGACAGAGGCACCATTTTTTTTCATTACCAATTAGGATGGCGGACACCACAAAGCTCAGTAAATTTAAAATCTAAGCCCTCCAGAAAAATAAAAATAAAATACAAAACTTAAAAGGACCATAGTGGTTGGGGGAGCAATGGAGGAGCAAGATGGGGTTGAGGCGAGGAAGCAATGAGAAGGGGGCAGGGCAAGGGAGCAACATAGTTGCCTGGGGCTGTGTTCAGGGAACGATAAATATTAAAAAGAAAAGACAGGGATGGGTTGAGAAAACCAATGGGCGAGTGGCAGGGCCGGACTGGGATCGCAAACCAGCCCTGCCAATTACGTCTGAGCGGCCCGGCGGGAAAGGGGGGGCTGGCGGGAATACTGCTGTTGCGCTGTTACAAAATGCCATTTTTGCAGCACTGCTAGAAAACCGACCCCCAATAAAAAAAAACTGCCCCCATCGGTCTAAAACCGACTCCCCCTTCCGGCCCACCGGGAAAACGTCCAGTGCCTGCTACAACCAGTCCGTCCCTGACGAGCGAGAAGGATGAAAATGCAAAACCGAGCATGCATAGGATACAGTCGTTGGTGGAACAAAGCATCACACAAGGGAGAGAGAGCTAGAAAACATAGGCACTTTAATGCAGTGCTTAAAGAAATGAGTAGTTCTCTGAAGAATACAAGCCATCCAATCAAATGGAGTGTGCAGCGCTATGCTCCTTGGGAGTCACAAACACAAGGGGCCTGATTCACAAAGGTAAACTCACACCTTTGTGTAAATGTATGATTTTTTTGTATGTCACAAAGCAATTTTCAGAGTAGTATCTTTACAAGTGCTAAGTCTCAGCATTCTGGCGGAGACGCCGCACATAAAAAGATAGTCAGTCGTAAAGATACAACTGGGAAAATTGCTTTGTGAATTGCAAAAAATCGTAAACTTACACACAAGTGTAAGTTTACCTTGGTGAATCAGATACAAGACAAGGAAGGCAATCGTATACACAGCAAGCGAGAGTAAAAATAATGTCAACCAATGGTAGACAATGGACAGCTTCTAAGGGCAAGGTAAGTGTTGGGTATGGTCCACAAGAGGATTTCACCTAGTTGTCTGTAGGCGAGACCAAAAAATAACTGCAACTGGCTGCTTTGAACACAGCACAATTTCGCTAAAACTGTCACTGTTATTTACACTCCTAGAAAAATCTGATAGCAGGTGCTTCAGACAGTTAATTGTTATGACACAGAAAACACAGAAACACACTGAAACACATGAGGAAGGTGTAGGAAATGAGAATAAACGTAGATAATATACTTATAACATAATGCCGAATTGTTTAGATCTCAGGCTACACTCATCAAACTACTCTAGCCAAACATATACATAAAATATGAACTGGAAACACACTGATCCCACTCAAACAGAATACTGATTTTAGTCTGTGACTGCCTCCTCATGACCAGGGTGCCAGGGTATCCAAAGCCATAATCCTGTCAATTGAGCGCTACATAGATTTCTGCAAACATAACACAACACATCACAACATATGTATAATAGCCACTGTTTCTTTTTTTCTGATTAAGTACCTGCAAAAGCATTATTTTTAGAATTATTTTATTGAAGCATTGTCTGTTTTGTGATTTACACTTGTAATGTTTTAAGCATCTTAAAAGGGGAAGTGTGGAATTTAAAAGATGGAAGAATCCTGCCATGTTCGAAAACGTGAGGGAAAGTGAATGGTTGCAGTTTAAAGTCTTTCCCTCTCGTGATGCCCCTCGCTGTATTGTTTACAGTCTGCTGACAGGCCGTGATTGATGACCCTATGAAAATCCTCGAGGCATTATGGTACCAGCACGTGGAAACATGGAAAATTCCCACATAGTGTAGTGGGGGATATCCTGGTTCACTTACCATATCCTTTCATTGGAATTTAAACAAAGTCAATGTTTTCGTCAGGGATTTAAAAAACGTTTATATATTTTCAAAAGGGGTGCAGTTTTCTATTTTCCCCCACATCTACTTTGCATGTTTCCTCTTTGAGGAAAGAAAGAATCTTTTGATAAAATACGAAAGGGGATATTTTAAATATCGCCGCAGTGCAGCTAATGTGCACTTCTTCCCATCCAGATGTCCCATTTCACAGGTTTTTTTTGTTTCAGTTTGACGTGTTTGATCTTTTTGTTTACACCCTGCTTGTTGATAAAATTGCAAGACTTTTGACAGAATTGTTTGTGGACTCATTGGACCCAGTCAATATTTTTTATTTCTGAGGATTTAAATCCGATTCATTAAGGCATGTATGATGTAACTGCTCACAAGGCTTGGTGGGAATTATTGTGCTGAATGTTTCCTTAAGCTATTCGTGATGTGTAATTTTTTTTGACCTTGTATGCACGGATTCGTTATTGTTTTGGGTGGCTTGTTTGAGTTAGTTATTTTTCTAATGTTACTTGGGTAATTCAGCAACAGGACTGTGAGATATGTGAAAGTCCGGATTACTCATTTGATGTAACTGCACAGAATACCCAGCAGCTGTAACATACCGTCCAGAAGAAACAATGTCAACTGAGGAAGCAGGCCAAGGTTTGTTTTGCATCCGGGTAAAGAGGTGGGGTATTAGCACTTCTAAATGACAACTGTATCTCACTGCAAACAAATTCTGTCTATAATCTACAACATTGAGTCATGTCAGCCTCGTGTAGCTTTGGGGAAATGGGAAGGGCTTTGTGTTCTGGTGAGGGGATTTTAAAAGGGATAGAGGATTCTCATGAAGACAGGGTGTTGGTAGTGTATGGATTTGGAAATATGTAGAGAAAGAAAGTGTAGCAAACTCTAAGGGCGTAGATAATCCCTAGAACATAATCCAAACAGAATAATAGACCCTCCAACACATTCAAATAACTGTGTGCTGAAACAGTAGCAAAAGTGACGCATTGCTGGAGTGTGTCACAAAAGTGACGCAACTCCAGCAATGCGTCCTTTCACATGGGGAAAGCCCCATGTGAAAGGGCTTGCGTCAGTCTTACGCCTGCTGTGAGGCAGGCGCAAGATTTTGACGCAACAGCATCCTAAAAGTGACGCAGTGAAATCTCATAGATTTCACTGCGTCACTATTACGAGGCTTTTTGCGGGGGAACGCCCCCTTTACATACATTATACCTGACGCAGGTATAATGTGGCGCAGGGGTTTAAAAAGTGACGCATCAACCTAGATGCGTCACTTTTTAAATATGGCGCAACAAGGCGCATTTTGTACGCCGCTGGTGCGTCACAAAAAGTGACGCACCGGCGGCGCAAAACGGACGCAAGGCCTCATAAATAAGGGCCCAGGTCATTAAACCCACATTTTGGGGGATAATAATTAGAGGGGTCTAATTGCTAACAAGGTTCAAGCACCTGGTCTGGGCCTCTGTGCTCGATAAGCTACCAGTGTATGGTGGTTTAACTTATCCTAGGTTTCAACTTTCCCTGATTTTTAGTGCAACAAAAGCATGAGCAATAAGATCTTGAAATTAAACCATTCAAAGATGCTCCTACCTCAAACCTTACTTCACTCAAAATGAAGCTGACAAAAAACCCTAAATAGTGAAAACTGAGTTTATAGTTACTCTGATTAGGATGATTCCAGTAACAGGAGTTACTGGCCTCTTTAGAAATTGAGGATTTCAGCACAGGTTTCAGCTGCTGCAAGCAGCCATGATTTCTGAGCAAATGACTGTCGACAATAGGAATGAATCGCTCGTGGCATACTTTTCAAATGGTCTTTATATGGACATCACCACCACAATAATCTGCTGATGTGATGCGGCTGTAATCCATTTTGTTCACGGCCAAAATGAAAAGTGTATCATGAGCGCGTCATTCCTGTTGTCGGTGGTAAATTGGCAAGGATTATTAGTGGACAGATAGATAGCTAGCTAGTAGATAGATAGATGTATCGATAGATAGATAGATAGATAGATAGATAGATAGATAGATAGATAGATAGAGATATTTGAGGTATTCGTGTGTGTGAGTGTGTGTGTGTACAGAAATAGGTATGATATTTGAAACAGATATACATAAAAACAGAATTGTAATAACAAGATGCTAAGGGAAGGTCAACTTTTATGAAAACATGTTTTGGCCAAAATAATACACAACATAGAAAAATTAAGTTACTGTAAAATATGTTTTTAAGTGTTTTTGAAAAATATGTTTTTTATCACATGTAACCCCTTTGCCCATTCATGTGTGACATAGATGAAGTTTCTGTGAACATCTCTATGGGAGTAGAAGAAATTAATTGACCGTGTGCAGTGCAGTTGGCTATTTCCTGGGTACACTGACACACGGAGGCATACACTCATACATACACTGAGACACCCAGGCATGCACTGACACATACATTGACACGCCCAGGCACACAATGATACATACACACACACAACCACACACACACCCATTCATAAACTAATACACCAAGTGATCTACTGATGCATAAACTAACACACCCAGGCACACACTGACACATAAACTGACACACCCTGGCACACACTGACAAACTGGCACACCCAGTCACACACTAGCACATACTCTCACAAACCCAGGTACAAACTATTTTATATATTAACATACCAAGGCACACATTGATGCATACACTGACACATTCAGGCACACACTGACACATACACTGACACACCCAGGCACACATTAATGTCTACATTAACACAGCCAAACACACACTCACCTATTCAATGAGACTCCCAGGCACACACTGACACATGCACTGACACATCCAGGCACACACTTATTTATATATTAACACATCCTGGTACACACTGATACATGCACTGACACACTAAAACCCAGGCACACACTAATTTATACACTTGCGTAGCCAAACACACAATAATTTATTCAATGAGACACTCAGGCACACACTAATGCATACACTGACACACCCAGGCACACACACACTCATACACTGACAAACCCACACACACATTGACACATACACTGACACACCCAAGCACACATTAATTCATTCACACCTAGGCACCCACACATTCATAAACTAATACACCCAGGGACACACTGAGGCATATGCCTACATAAGCAGGCACACACTCATTCATACACTAACACACCTAAGCACACACTCATTCCTTCAGTGAGACACACAGGCACTCATTCCTGCAGTGAGACACTCAGGCAAACACTGACACATACAGTGACATACCCAGCACACACCTCTTCATAAACTAATACGCTCAGAGACACCCTGATGCATACACTGACACACCAAGAACACACTGTCACATTTACTGACACAACCAGGCACACACTGATGCATACACTGACACACCGAGGCACACACTGACACATATACTGACAAACCCAGGCACACACTCATACATATAATGACACACCCAAAAACACACTGGCACATACACTGACACACCCAGGCACACATTCATTCATTCACTGACACACCCAGGCACACACTGACCCATTCACTGACACCCAGGCAAATACCTTTTTAAATGGTGACACACCCAGGCATAGACTGGTGAATACACTGACACACCCAGGCATACACTAACGCATACACTGACACACCCAGGCACACACTCATACACTGACACTCCCAGACACACACTGACGAATACACTGACACACCCAGGCACACACTAATTTAAACACTGGCACACCCAGGCACACACTGACGCATGTACTGACACACCCAGGCACAAAGGGATGCATACACTGACAACCCCAGGCACATACTCATTCATACACTAACAGACCCAGGCACACACTGACACATCCAGGCACACACTTATTCATTCACTGACACACAGAGTAACACACTGATACATGCACTGACACATCCACTCACACACATAGCCATACACTGACACAACCAAGCACATGCATATTTATACACTGACACATCCAGGCACACACTCATTCACACACTGACTCACACAGGCACACACTGGTACATCCACTGACACACCCAGGCACACACTCATTCATACACTAACACAAACATATCCAGGCACACATTGATGCATACACTGAGGCACCCAGGAACACATTCATTCATTCACTGACACACGCAGGCACACACCGATACATACACTGAGACACCCAGGCACACATTCATTCATTTACTGACACGGCCAAGCACACACTCTTTCAAACAGTTACACAGTCAGGCGCACAGTGATAGATAGAGTAACTTGCTAATAGATACTCAACAATAGTCAACCACCTAATAAAATACTGAGAAAGCTACACAAGAATAATAAAAAAACAGACTCAGCTCTTTGATTGATTAAATGGTAGTTCGAACAACTACCATTCTTTTTATCTTTTTAAAAACTGTTTTTATTTGTTTTTTTTCTTCAAAAACTAAGCTTAATGTAAAAATAAATAAACCAGATGCAGCAACTTTGCATTCTTGATGAAAAACAATGTTTTCGAACAGCAATACCAGCACTATAGGGGGAACAAAATCTAACACTGGTGCTTCTCAACAGCAAGAAAAGAATCTGACACATTCTGTATTTTAACTGCCACATGCTTGTGACAGGTGGCACAGTGTGTGACCATGCCTCCTAACTTTCTGCAGGCAGCTGGCACAGTAGGTTCAGCAGGAGTGGTAGTTGCTGAAGAAGTTGAGGCCCCTGTGACATCTCTAGATCTTGTCTCTTTTCCTCTCACCATCCACAGATAAGCCTGTTCATGTATTCTTTTGATGTGTTTCCACATGCTGAAAGTCCCATGGCTGTACTTCTTCACAATGCCATGTGATAAATCCTTACCAGACAGTTTTTATTTCACAAATCAGGCACAAACATTCTTCCTCCCTTATGGTATGCTAAAAAACTGCCACACCTCGCTCTTTCTGGTCCTAGATGGTTGTTCTTTTTCATCATCTTCAATGACCTCAGGATCTCGAGATCTCCATACATTCTGCCATTGCAATTGTTATTTACAGAGAGCCGGTGATGAAAAGTAATTCTACTCCCGGAACATTCAGAATGAGAAGAACAGTTTTAGGTAGTGGTAGTATACAAAAAAGAGGTTTGGTTTAACGTTAACTAATGAAATGTGACCATTTCTTTTTCACATCGATTGGGTCCGTGGTTCTCAACCGCAGAAAAGCGAAGCCGCCAAAATCATAACAACACTGATTTAAAAAAAAAAAAAACCTCAAGGGCGGTCCAGGTGGGGCCACCGGAAAGCCCAAAAATTCCTTGTCAGCGTTTGTCCATAAACAAAAACGTACCCGGACAGCTCAGGATGCTGGTGCATAAGTGAATTTTATTAGCAGGAAACAACACGTTTCACCATAAGGCTTGTTCACGTTTCCAGAAACGTGAACAAGCCTTATGGTGAAACTCGTTGTTTCCTGCTAATAAAATTCACTTATGCACCAGCATCCTGAGCTGTCCGGGTACTTTTTTGTTTATGGACAAACGCTGCAAAAGAGTATATATATATATATATATATATATATATATATCTGCAATACCTCGCAGCAGCTACGCTTTCCATCAGCGAAATACGAGGCAAGGACCAACTTATCTTCAGCATACTTTATTTAGCCAACAGACAGATTGCCATGACGCGTTTCGGCCGTCCCAGCGGCCTTGGTCACATGGCGTTGCAGAGTGCTTAACCCTTTTTAAAGTGCAAAGTGCAGTCACATGTCATTTTGATGGAAATAGAGAAAATACTATTAGTACAAATACATATATTTTTATAATAGTAATATCATTACTAGCTGTATGAATACATAGAATAACTTTGTATTAATTTTCAGACATTATAACTAAGCATGTCTCTAATGTGTTTTGGATAAAAATTAGCGTAATGCAATATATATATATATATCAAAGCCCCGTTGGGGGTTGTCCAAAAAATGAGCATCACTCGAGAGTCAGTGCTTTACCCCATCAGCTTTTATTAGTATGGGCGTGCGCGTGCAGCGATAATTAACAGCATTTGACTTTTCGCCGACGCGTTTCGTTTAATCACTTCCTCATGGGCTTAGCAGTCAATAAGGTGCTTGATGGGATTTGTGGTTCCCTGGGTTTGGCATTATCGTTTCTCAGATGGACAGTTCGTTATTCATACACGTAGCCTTCGGGAATATATATATAAAAAATCGAGTTTGTGCTTCCAAATATGTTCAGCCTTGTGATATAATTCCAAACAGAAGCTTACGTTTACTTAAAATAATAAAAAGACAAATACCTATGAATCTGCGGACTAGAATTGCGGGTACATTCATGTGATAGCAAGAAAAAATTCATAAAGTAGAACACGTCTGGTTTTGTGGTTCCACAAAAGTACTGCAGAACCAAAAATTAAAAAAAATATATTAAAATTACAAAATTACAAAAATTATAACACAGTACTTTTCTCTTTCTTTTTCAAGCTACTTTCACTCACTAGTTCTTCAGTTAATATTTTTTAAACTGTTTTTATTTTGCTGTTTCAACGATATTTCCATTACATTCTCTCTATCTTCATCCCCATTTTTCCTGTGACTTCTGCTTGCATTTTACTTGTTCTTGTTCAAGTGGTCTCATTGTTTTTTCCATATATTACTGCAGGACCTACCATTTGCTTTTCCTACAGTCTATCCATTTAAAAAAAATGTTCACCCATTTTTTAAATCACTATTTATTTACCTTTGTTAGTGAAAATTTCTCATAGCTCCTTCCCCCATTGTTGTGGACATGGTCAGTGACATCACTGATGATATCTCAAATGACATCACTGATGACATCATCCATAGAACCACTCACACGCCCTATCACTCACCCATAGAGCTACTCACAGAGCCACTTAGTCACTGATACAATCACTCTCAGGATCACTCACTCAAGCAGACAGCCACTCACACAACCACTCACACACTCATGCAGCCAGTCACACAGCCCCTCCCACACTGATACATCCAGTCACACAGCCACTGAGATAACATATGTTATAAACAGTATCACTCATTAGTAGTACAAAAAATGAAAAGTATTTTGGCCCACATGCATCAAGCATTTTTGGAGCCGCAAACGGTGCGATTCCTTAAAATCGGCCGTTTGCGATTCCAAAAATGCTTTTTGGAATGCATCAAGCATTTTTTGAAATCGCAACATTTTTGCGATTTCCAAAAATGCAATTGCTTTTAGGAAATCGCAAATTTGCGATTTCCTAAAAGCAATGCATGAATACTTTTGAAATTGCGAATTCGCATTTAGAGGGACAAATTTACCGAGTAGTTGAACTACTTTAACGCATTTTAAAAGCATTCAAGTTACGGACACACATGTCCTTAGGACATGTGTGTGTGCAACATGATGCGAAAAATACATTTCAGGGGTGCAGGGGGGGTTCATTTGAACCCCCCTCACCACCCTTGAAATGTAATCAGGATTTGCGATTTTGAAATTGCGAATTCGCAATTCCCATTCATTCCTATGGGCCTTTTGGCCCATAGGAATGAATGGGAATTGCGATTTCGCAATTTCAAAATTGCATTTTTTATGCGATTCGGTAGAAATTGCGATTTCTACCGAATTGCATAAATATTTAAAAAATAATCATGCATAGGCTTTTGCGAATTCTAAATTGCGATTCGCTTTTTATCGCAATTTAGAAGTCGCAAAAGCCGAGATTGATGCATGTGGGCCATTAACTTATGCAGTAGCTTAGTGCCTATCTTTAAGTCTCAGAAACATGTTCAAAGCACTTACACTCACTAGATGATGTCATCAGTGATGTGATAGTTAGGACCTTGTTTCCAGAGGAAAAGTTTTTGTTTTGCCAATAACTTTGGCACCATTTGACAAATCTTGATGAAAATTTGAAATTAGTACACCACCCACTTCAGCTTATGTGTTAAAAGTTTCAGGGTGATTTCTCAAGCGGGGACCACGATAAAAGGTCGGTCCCGAAACAGGCTTTTCCTACCCAATTTTCCATAGGGATTTGGAACACAACTACAGCCCGAACTGCTGAACGGAACTGCACCAGATTAGATAGAAATGTAGCTTTGGGTCCAGAAAGTGTCTTCCAACATCTTGAGAATTCTAAAGGTACCCAGGGTTTGTGAGGTCCCCTGGAAGGGACTAAGAAATTTGCCAAAATATTGCTAATTTTGATTTTTTTAAATGAAAAATGGGAATAAAGTGCATCAGAAGAAAGCGTCAGTTTTCCCCCCTGCAAATGGCATCAAAACACAGGGGTTGTGGTGTTGAAATCACCATCTTCCCAACTTTCAGGAACAAGCAGACTTTTGTCAGAAAAAAAAAATTCTACATAGTTTTGGCATTGTACTGGGACACAGCCTATTTTTCCTATTTATTGTGCTTTCAACCTCTTTCTAGATAGTGGTAGAAATGAGTTTGATAGCAATAATGTATCCAGGAGAAATATACATTTCAGAAAAGTAGACAAAATTCTGAATTTATCCAGGGGTAATTTCTGTAGATCCTTGAAGGTTTTTCTATAGAAACTAACAATTGAAATAAAAAACTACTGAAATTGAGTTGAAAAAACAGCCATTTGTGACAACATTTTCACTTGTAACTTCTTCTAAGTATGGCAGATTTTTAAAATCAATATGCAGTTGTGTCTTCTGGACCTGTCTGGTTGCGGGGATATATGGAACTCCAGACACCGATACACAAAGTGGGTTTATAGGAGAATACGGTGGGAATTAATTTAATTATAATAAATTAATGATTTTTTTTATTAATATTTATTTAATAGAGATTTAAACTGTCAATTGTGGGGAGTAATATATTTGTGATTAATAATAAATTGGTTGTTATTAATTAATTGGTAATTGATTATGGTAACTGAGTAATGGGTGGGAAATAATTGATGTTTAATTAATAGTTAGTTGTTAAGTAATAGTAATTAATTATTTGAAAATTAAATATGGAAATTGTATAATTAATTTTAGGTGTGGGTTGTGGGGTTTATAGGGGTAAAGGGTGGAAAGTAATGTATGGTTAATTCATTATTAATTAGTTGATCATTAATATGAATTAATTATTTGTTGTTTAATTAGCATAATTGTTTATTTTTTGTGTGTTGGGTTTTACTTTTATAGGGGTATAGGATGGAGTAAAATAATTTTACTTACTTTATATTTAGTTGTTAAATACCATATTTTTTATTCAAAATAAGTTTTAATTGTGTAATTAATTTTATACAGTTTAATTTTAGCTGTGGGTTGTGGAGATTATCAGGGTAAAGTGTGGTAAGTTAATTTTTATGAGTTCATTTTTTTAATTAATAATATTTCTTGAATTGGTAATTAATTGTGCTAATTATGGAAGTACATTTTCTTTTATTTTAGATATGGGTTGTGAATTATGCGGTGTTATAGGGTAGGACATAAAGAACGTTAATTCATGTAATACTTAATGTTTTTGTTTCTAAATAATTTCTAATTAAAAATAGTTATTTGTTTGATTTTTTTTCTTTTATTTAATGTAATATTTGTAGGTATTTTTCGTATGTATTTAACATTGGAATATGTAACTTTTTTCATTTTTATTATCAAATATATTTGTATTTTAATATTTAACATATTTCTATTTATTTTATTTATCTTGCTTTTTAAATATATTTTTTGTTAATATTTTGTTTGTTTTTAATTTTGAACTGACTGAGTGACAATATTAATTTTTACCCCTCCACAATCCAACTTTTTCCCTACGATTGCACTGATAGGAGCGGGAATAGTAAATGTTATCCTGCCACTATCCAACACTTTCCCTGTTGTTGCACTCACTGGAGTGCGAATAGTAATTTTTACCCCCTGCTATCCAACACTTTCCCTACTGTTACACTCATTGGAGTGGGAATATTAAATTTTTACCCCTCCGCTATCCAAATCTTTTCTTCTGTTACACTTATTGGAGTGGGAATAGTAATTTTTACCCTTCCACAATCCAACGCTTTCCCCACTGTTGTACTGACTGGAGTAGGAATAGTAATTTATATCCCTGAACTATCCAACACTTTCCATATTGTTGCACTCAGTGGAATGGGAATAGTAATGTTGACCCCTCCGCTATCCAACACTTTACCTACTGTTGCGCTCATTTGAGTTGGGATAGTAATTGTTACCCCTCCGCTATCCAACACTTTCCCTACTGTTACACTTATTGGAGTGGGAATAGTAATTTTTACCCCTCCGCTATCTAACACTTTCCCTATTGTTGCACTACCTGGAGTGTTAATAGCATATTTTATCCTAGGTAATTTTGTGCTGCAGGTCTTTGGCCCACCCACACAAGTGAGGTACCATTTTTATTGGGAGACCTGGGGAAATGCTGGGTGGTAGTAAATTTGTGTCAGCCCAGTGATCCCATACCGTTTCCACATAGAAATGTGCATTTTCAGCTCCATTAGAGGTTTGCAGGAGCTTCTTGGTAGGAAAACGGTAAGGGATCAACACAAGCCATGGCTCCCTGGACTCTGCCAGCTGTCTAGTTTTCAGAAATGTCGGGTTAGGTAGGTTTCCTTAGATGGCCACCAAGCCTGGGACCAAAAACGCAGGTGACCCCCTAGGAAAATCAGGTCGTATTGTGATAGATAATTTTCCACAATATGTTTTGGGCTCTTTCCTGCCACGGATACTTGCCTACTCAAACAAGTGAGGTGCCATTTTTATCAAAAGACACAGAGAAACACTGGGTGGTAGGAAATTTGTTTCAGCCTTGTGATCCCACAACTTTTCCTCACAGAAATGTGATAAAAATGAGATTTTCTCAGTTAAAATTGAGGTTTGCAGGGGATTCTGGATAGGAAAACTTTTGGGGATCCACGCAAGCCATACCTCCCTGGATTTCCCTGGATGTTTAGTTTTCAGAAATGTCTGAGTTAGGTGGGTTTTCTGCAATGGCTGGCGAGCCCCGGACCAAAAACGCAAGCGATGCACTTGCAAAACCAGGTCATTTTGTGATAGGTTTTTGGCCCTTTCTTGCCTTGGGTACTTGACCCACCCACACAAGTAAGGTACCATTTTTATCAGGATACCGGGGAACACTGGGTAGTAGGAAATTTGTGTCAACCCAGTAATCCCATCACTTTTCCACACAGAAGTTTGAGAAAGATTAGATGTTTTCAGCTACATTTGATTTTTGCAGGGGATTGTGGATAGGAAAAGGTGGAGGATCTACACAAGTCATGCCTCCCTGGATTCCCCCTGCTGTCTAGTTTTCAAAAATGCCTGGGTTAGATATGTTTCCCTAGATGGCCGCCGGGACCAAAACGATCTCAAACGCCTTGCAAAACCTGGTCGTTTTGTGATACGTAATTTTGATGTCTTCACAATACGTTTTTGGTTCTTTCTTGCCAGGGGTACTTGTCCTACCCACAGAAGTGAGGTACCATTTTTATGGGGAGACCAGGGGTAATGTTGGGTGGTAGGAAATTTCTGTCAGCCTGGTGATCCCATAATGTTTCCACACAGAAATGTGAGAAAAATGATATTTTGTCAGCTACATTTGAGTTTTACAGGGAATTCTGGGTAGGAAAAAGTTGGGGGATCCATACAAGTCATACCTCCTTGGATTTCCCCAGCTGTCTAGGTTGCAGAAATGGCTGGGTTAGGTAGGTTTCTCTAGATGGCCGCCGAGCCTGGGACCAAAATTGTAGGTGACCCCCTTGCAAAACCAGGTTGTTTTGTGATAGTTATTTTTGATGTCTCCCCAATTTGTTTTGGGCCCTTTCCTGCCGTTGGTTCTTGGCCCAACCACACAAGTGAGGTACCATTTTTATCAGGAGACCTAGGGGAACTCTGGGTGGTAGGAAATGTGTGTCAGCCTTGTCATCCCACAACTTCTCCTTACAGAAATGTGAAAAAGGAGATTTTCTAAGCTAAATGTAAGGTTTGCAGGGGATTCCGGGTAGGAAAACTTTGGGGCATCCATGCAAGCGATACCTCCCTGGACTGCCCAGGCCATCTAGTTTTCTGAAATGCCTAGGTTAGGTAGGTTTCCTGTGTAAATTATCAAATTTAGAGACAGGATGCACACCTTTTTCTTTACACTTTAAAAAGCTCTTTCGCTGTTTTTCTTGTATTTGCGTGCAGACTGGTGAGTACAATGCCCAAAAAGCACTCTTTACTTATGACACCATTACAATGGGGCGACGTCTCACCCCAACCAATCGCACAGCTCCGTTGTACCTGCCTCGGCTATTTGGTCAAAATCATACTCCTTTCTCATTTAAACTTTCTACTCATTCCTTTTGCTCATTGTTCTTAATGTTAACATGCGGAAATTCCACAAGCTGAGTGTTCATGCAATTTCCCAAGTTTCTGGTGTTCCCACTGTGCCCATCGGACCTCTTTGAAGGAACACGACTTAAGCATACTTCATTAAGGGCAGTGTTTATTCGTTAAAACCCAATGCATTTCGTGCTTAAAAAGCACTTCTTCAGGGGTCACTACAATTAATAAAAACAATTATCAGTTGATACAATCACTGTCATTGCACTCATGTTACAATTTATCCTTAGCCATTTTTGGCCCTTTCCTGCCACGGGTATTTGGCCCACCCACACAAGTGAGGTACCATTTTTATTAGGTTTCGAACCTGGCGAGGGGCACAGCCCCTCCCAGTTTGAAAACTTTTGTTTTCAGTAGGGACGTCGGCCCCGCCTCTGCCTCTCATTGGTTAGCTCCATAAATGGAGGCTAGCCATTGGGAGACAGAGGCTGTCAATCACGCTTTCTAATGAAAACGCGATTCGGGGGCGTTTCAGGGACTTTTTTTAAGTCCCGCCCCTTTGTCCCGGGCCGCGCTGTCATTGGCTGCCGGCCCGGGACACCCCCGTGATGTCATTCCCCGGGCCGCGCTGTGATTGGCTGGCCGGCCCGGGACCTGACTTGTTTAGAACTTGTGCCCTGGTTTAGGTTAAAGATGAACTCTATTCGTCTCTTCCCCGACATTTTGGCGCAGTTGCAGCTGGAGCTTTGAAAGTGCCTTATTCTCGCATGTCACTGTCTGCTTTGGTCTGTACAATAATTATCGTTGATCGAGTTTACACACTCACGAAGGCAGTTGCTCTCAAGTAAACCTTAGTCACTGAAAGGCAGGTGGGTCTGTTAGTCTAACAGACCCACCTGCCGTAGTCTGCTTTGTAACAAGTGCCCAGGTTTAGTCACGATGCCTCGTCAATGTACCTGCAAAGTGCAGCAAATATTGGGACCTTTGTTTAAAAGTCGAAGGACTATTTGCTTCCAAACACCGGTGGGGTTGGGAAAGAGTCCGATTATTGACAGTCACGTCACGTACTGTTTTTGTCTTTCCTAACCTCAAGTCTAAGATTTACTCCCAACCTGTCGATTGGAACTATTCTGAGTATACACCTGTGTTTTCTAATGTTAACGAAAGTGACAGTCGTATTTTGGTTTTACTCCGTGAGGCATGTTTCAGTTTTTTTTAGAAGTCCAGAAGCTTCATAGTGTTGTAAGCGTGGTATTGTTACTATACGAAAAGGGACTCAATTGACAGGAAAGATGAAAACTTGAATCAACCAGGTGGGGTTCAAACCAGTGGCGTGCGAGTTTTATACATATCACTGTATACATTGTATGTCCATTAAGTTACACACACACACATTCATGCAGCGGGTGCATTAGGCACCTGAGCTGTCTGTTTCACAGGGAGTGGAAATTGTGACCTGAAAGTTTCTCACTGATGCGGGGAGAGCAGTGCCGCACCGAGCGGGAACATCATTTGAGATGAGTTAGCACATTGCGCCCCCATACACTGCTGATCCTTGAAACTTCTGCTTTGAGTGACCATCCAAGTTGTATGGATGTCTTATCCAAGTTAAACACCTGTGTACAATAGAGTGCGCCCAGCGGACCCCACTCCCAGGTCCTATTTTAATAGGAATTATTTACAAGTAGAAATCGTAATATTTATCTGAGCCCTGTGCCGGGAAGGAGGCAGGGTTATGAAGGTCAACTCGAATATTGTTGTTTTTCTTCATTAAAGTTAATTATAGACATTGTCACTTACTGTGTTGCATTCACTACATAATACCTACTTTGAACAAAGGCAATACAATGCATTGAGTTGGGCAAGCCAACAAATTAGCAGGGAGAGCCGAGCCAAGGGTCTGACTGGGCTCTAAGAGCCCGTGCACGAGCCAAGACCTGGATATAGTTGGCAACCATTGGCATCTAAATAATGCAAAAAAACGTCATGTGCAAATATGATAGTCTCTTTACGATTAAAAAAAGGTATTTAACATGCAGAAGCGTTCACTGTACTCACTCATTGAAATGTGCTTTGATATGTGATAACGAAAAAAAGGGGCTTTGCAAAATGAAAGGTTTGCTTAGGATCACGCAATTTGGTCACGTGGGATCTCGGGGAAGTCAGGAATGTCCAATGTTTTCTGTTTTCACAAATATGCAATTCACTCACTAGATGACTACCACGTTCTCTCCTTTTTAACATTAACACCAAACGTTTATGCTTTGTTTTTAATAATTCTTGGTGCACGATGGCAGGTAGAAGCCACGTTAAAGCTCAGCTCGTTTTGGACTCATGGGACCAAATGCCTCGAACTGAGCCAGTCAGAGTCTGTCTTAGGCCTAGCTCAAGCCTTAAGTGACTTGCCCACCTCAAAAATGCACTTGTAAGGGTGAAGCATTTAAATCCCCAGCATGTGACCTGGAAGCTTCGAAAGCAAGAGTTGAAGAGATTAGAACACAGGAATGCCAGGCAAACCCCTTTTTTAGGCCACCAAATCGAATTAGTCGAACGGGAAGGCCCAAATGTCAGAATCAAACTACACACATGGCTGGTCCAATTCACCAGAACCCAACCGATAGGTGACAGCCTGTGCCATGGTTAAAGTGAGGGATATAGGTGTTGATCCAGTGCAAACACTAAGCTTACCCCAACACGTATTTGTTTTCAAGTCAAGTGGACTCAGGTCAACGGCTACCATAATGAATTGCGCATTATTAAAGGGTAAAAGTCTATAATTTAAAACATTTACAATTAACAGGTCAGAATCCCCTATTGCTGATACTATCCATTCTAATGCTGATAGGTATGAGATAATAAGTCAGTGAATTTCACAGCACATTTACAAACCTGTATCACATGGCCTTGAAGACGGAAAAAGTATGCTGCCTCAAGTATAATTTATTGAGTACAGGTTAAACATTGAGTTTGAAAACATTTTGTTATAGCAGTCAGAGAGATACACAGAAAGGGCTTAAAAACACCTGGCTAATCCCACAAATACGCAGGTAGACTTTAGACTACCAAGCCTACCCACCATTGTTTTTTTCAGAGTAACTGAGTCGATAGCTTAGATAGTGATTTAAAATTTGCTGTGTAATGGCATCTGTTAAGTATCTTTGGCATGCTAGAGAGATAGATTTAGGAGTATTTGTGTGCCCTAATTTTGTTGTCGCCGATAAATTGTAGTCTTTGTTGAAGCTGTGGACCTTTATTGTAAGTTTTACAATTGTTCTAACTCATTTAAGGGTATGTTTACCGGGACCATAGTGTATCTAGCTCATACTCGAATTGTAACTTAGTCACTATCAGTTAATACGTACAGGGAGTCACAAAATGAGACTAAAGTTCTTAGTAGAGGGAAGGCTTGCCCTGAAAAGCCAGCCCCGTCAAAGTAAGTAGGCAATGAGAATGGGAATCATTTTCAAGAAATACCCTTTGGGTGAGACATCTTTTAAGTGAGATGGAGACAAAACTGAAACAAGCATTTGCAATGCAATAGGTCTTGCATTATTAAAGTTTGAGCTATTGGCATTGCTAAATAATGCAACACCAATGGCTCCAACTTTAATAATGCGAAACCTATTGCATTGCAAATGCTTGTTTTTATTGGGAGACCTAGGGGAATGCTGGGTGTTAGGAAATCTGTGTCAGCCAGTGATCCTATAACTTTTCCACACAAAAATGTGAGAAAAATGACATATTTTCAGCTATATTTGAGATTTGCAAGGGATTCTGGGTAGGAAAATGTTGGGGGAGCCACGCAAATCATACCACCCTGGACTCCCCCGGCTGTCTAGTTTTCAGAAATCCCAGGTTTAGGAAAGTTTCCCAAGAAGGCTGCTGAGCCCGGGTCCGAAATCGCAGGTGACACCCTTGCAAAACCAGGTTAGTTTGTGATAGATAATTTTGATGTCTCCACAATATGCCTTGAGCCCTTGCCTGTTGCAGGTAATTGCCCCACCCCTGAGTGAGATACCATTTTTATTGGGAGACTTGAGGAAAGGCTGGGTGGTAGGAAATTTGTGGTTTCTTTCTGAAGCTGAAAAATTCTGGCACAGTAGTGCAAGGAAAATGTGACTTTAGTCACACTTTGACGTTTGCAGGACATGGTGGGTAAGATAACTTGTTTGGTTACACAAGAGACATAAACTGTGTACTCCCCTGGG